>NC_140579.1:512554491-513754491 GCF_964204655.1 Triturus cristatus
TCTCCCATCTGTGTTGTGCAGGTGTTTTAGGCAACTTATGTGGTGTATCAAGGAAGGCATACAGAACTTTCCATCACAGAAATGTTTGGAAAATTTGTTTTTTTAACAAAGTTTGAGGTTTGCAGGGGGTTCTGAGTAACAGAACCTGGTTAGAACCACACAAGTCCACCCCCTCCTGCATTCCTCTGGGTGTCTAGTTTTAAAAAATGTATAGGTTTTGTAGGTTTCCATAGGTACAGGCAGAGCTAGGGCTCCAAATCTACAGGTAGGCACTTTGCAAAAAGTGCAGTTTTCACTGTGAAAATGTGGTGTGTCCATGTTGCGTTTTGGGCCGTCTCCTGATGCGGGTACTTCGGCCTCCCACACAAGTGAGGTACCATTTTTCTCAGAAGACTTTGGGTAACACTGGGTGGGTGGAATATTGTGGATCCACGCAGGTTCCAGAACTTTCCACGACAGAAATGTGAGGAAAATGTGTTTTTTTTGGACAATGTTTTAGGTTTGCAAGGCATTCTGAGTATCAGAACCTGGTGAGAGCCAGCCAAGCCACCCTATCCTGGATTCCCCTGGGTGTCTAGTTTTCAAAAATGTATAAGTTTTGTAGGTTTTCCTAGGTGCCAGCAGAGGTAGGGCTCCAAATCCACAGCTAGGCACTTTGCAAAGAAAGGGTCCGTTTTCACTGTAAAAATATGGTGTGTCCACATTGCGTTTTAGGCCATTTCCTGTCATGGGCACTATGCCTACCCACACAAGTGAGGTGCCATTTTTAGCGGAAGACTTTGGGGAATGCGGAGTGGGTGGAATTTTGTGGATCCACGCAGATTCCAGAACTTTCCATCACAGAAATGTGGGGATTTCTTTTTACAAAGTTTGCAGGGGATTCTGGGTAACAGAACCTGGTTAGAACCACACAAGTCCACTCCCTCCTGGAATTCCTCTGGGTGTCTAGTTTTCAAAAATGTATAGGTTTGATAGGTTTCCCATGGTGCCGGCAGAGCTAGGATTCAAAATCTACAGCTAGGCACTTTGCAAAAAAAAAGGGCCAGTTTTCACTGTGAAAATGTGGTGTGTCCACATTGCGATTTGGGCCGTTTCCTGTAGCGGGTACTTGGGCCTCCCACACAATTGAGGTACCATTGTTCTCGGAAGACTTTGGGGAATGCGTGGTGGGTGGAATTTTGTGGATCCACGTAGGTTCCAGAACTTTCCACGACAGAAATGTGAGGAAAATGTGGTTTTTTGGACAATGTTTTAGGTTTACAAGGAATTCTGGGTAACAGAACCTGGTGAGAGCCAGCCAAGTCACCCCAACCTGGATTCCCCTGGGTGTCTAGTTTTCAAAAATGTATAGGTTTGCGAGGTTTCCCTAGGTGCCGGCTGAGCTAGGGTTTAAAATCCACAGCTAGGCCCTTTGCCAAAATAGGGTCTGTTTTCACTGTAAAAATGTGGAGTGTCCACGTTGCTTTTTGGGCCGTTTCCTGTCGCGGGCATTAGGCCTACTCGCACAAGTGAGGTACCATTTTTATCGGGAGGCTTAGGGGAACACATAATTGTGGAGTTTCTGTTATTACCTATTGACTTTCGATGCATTTCTGCCTTCCAAATGTAAGACAATGTGTAAAAAAGAAGTCACTTTGAAAAATGTCCTATAATTCACATGTTAGTATGGGTACCCACAATTTCGGAGATGTGCAAATAGCTACTGTTTCTGAACTCTATATTTTGTTCCCATTTCAGAAATACATAGGTGTCTTTCATACCGATTTTTCACTGTTTATATTTTCCCAAATGAATTGCTATATGCCCGATACACAATAAAAACCATTGCAAGACGCTGCACAGTTATTGGCTGTGTGTTCCTCGGGTTTTTGGTGAATGTTAGACCTGGCATCATTGGCGTGAGTCTCCCTCCCTTTTTGTCGGATTGCCTCCTCTGTTTTTGATATGTTTTTGCTGGTTATGTGCTTTGGTCACTGTGCCACTGCTATTCAGTGCCACAGTGCAAGTGCTCCCTATGTTAATTTGATGTATTGATTAGTGACTCCATGATTGGGTTATTTGATTTACTTGTCAGACCCTAGTACAGTGCACCATGTGTGCCCAGGGTTTGTAAATCAAATGCTGCTGGTGGGCTTGCTGCACTCGTTGTGCCACCCACAGAAGCAGCTTGTAAAGTGTGTCCCAGGCCTGCCATTGCAGAGCCTAGGTGCAGTCTAGTACTGCCATGTCGATTTGGCCAGTGCACCCACTTGCCAGTCCTTAAACCTTACCTTTTCTTCATATCAGACACCCCTATGGTAGGCCCAAGGGCTGGGTGCATTGTAAGTATAAGGTAGGACATGCCCTGGTGTGTGTATCATGTCCTAATAGTGAATTACAGCCATTTTCGTTTTTCACTATTGCAAGGCTACCTGTTCTCCATAGGCCAGAATGGGCAGTTAGATTATTACATTTTATAATCCTAACTGACTCAGGGAACATGGTAGAAATTCGAATTTAGTATGCCTGAACTCAGAATGATAAAATACATCTTTTAGTAAAGTTGGTTTTAACATTCTGTGTTTGAAAATACCACTTTTAGAAAGTAGGTATTTTCTTGCCTAACCTTTCAAGCCTGCCTCTGCTAGGTTGTGTATTCCTTGTCTGGAGTTTGAGTGACAGGGCTGGTGGATTCCAGGAGACCGAATGAGTCAGCCCTGTGGTGAATAGGGAGATAATCTAGATGGGAGGGAGGAGTTGCACCTGGGACCTGAATAGGGCTGGGCCTTCCCTCCACAATGCTGGCTCCACCTCCTGGTGTGCGGCTGATGTCTCTGCCCTGCACTATGAAAGAAGAGCAAGAATCATGTCAACAAAGTGCTCCAGTACTGTGCTTTCCCTCCACAATGCTGGCTCCACCTCCTGTGGGGCGTCTGATGTTTCTGCCCTGCACTGTGAAAGGAAAGAAGGAGTCCTGTAAACAAAGTGCTCAAGAACTGGTTTGGACTAGGCAGAGGTAGCTCTGCCTTCAGAGAACAAAGGATTTGGGGGTATAAATATTGGGACCCAGACCCAAGAAATTTAGATCACTTCTGGGAACAAGACGAACCTTTTGCCGAGGAGAAGAACCAAGGAAGCTGCAGGAGTTTGAACGGCTCCTCTGCCAGTGTGCTGTTTGCTGGGTTGGCCTGCAGTGCTGTCTTCATTGCCAAGGAAAGGTGAAGGAACTTTTCAAAGGACTTTCATCATCTTACAGAATATTTCTCCAAGGGCTTGAACTTGTGCTTGCCTCCTGCTGAAGTCTCAGGGACAAAAGACTTCACCACCAGCTCCCCCTCTGTATTTCCTTGCTGGGAATTCTATCTGCAGAAGCCTGCATGTCGCTGGGAGCTGGAAGCGAGACGCAACAAGAAGCGTGTCACCCCCGCAGCTGTAGTCGTCGCATCGCCGGAGAAGCGGGCCGCCGCATCTCCCAGGAAGCGTGTCTTCATCGAAGCTGTCGCATCACCGAAGAAGTGTGACGCCATCGAGAGAGTCGCCATCGCATCGCCGGAGAAGCGTGTGGCAGGACCTGTCACGGCTCCAAAGTACAGAGTCATCGCAAGGAGGCAAGGGCGTGAACGCATCACCGTTGCATCTAGGGCGCCATCTTCTTGCATCGCACCAGGATTGTTGCATCGCATCGAGTCGCCATCTTGCGCATCGCACTGGGCCGCAGGCCGAGAACCTACGCATCACCCCCGCACCGGTAAGGATCACGACGCATCCCCTACTCTGCGCAAGCATTGAGGCGTGACGCATCATCTCCCCCGGAGCACGGAACCGACACATCTCCCTCTGCGAGCCTTTTGCTTATTTTGCGTTACGCATCCAGGTACTTTTATGAGAACTGTCGCATTTATCATCAACTTGAACTTAGTAACTTTTACCATCTTTATGTCAATCTTAAGTACAGTATTGTGGATTTTTGTCGTTTGTGGTCTTGTGTTAAGTCTATATAAAGCATACTTATTTTTATAAAACCTTTGTGGCGTCCATCTGTAGTGTTTTCACTGTATTACTGTATGTGTTCACAAATGCTTAACACACTGCCTCTGAGATAAGCCTGTCTGCTCGTGCCAAGCTACCAATGAGGTGATCAGGGGCTATCTAGGAGTGTAATCCAGTTATCCAGACTTAGAAGCAAGGGTCCCTATTTGGACAAAGGTGTATACCATTGCCAACTAGAGACCCCCAGTTCTAACAGTGAACCTAAAAGTCCTATATATACCCACAACCGGAAGGGTCTAGTGGATGTAACCGCATGTTATGTTAAAAAAATCGGCCATACTTAGAAGTTACAGGTGAAAACTTTGGCACAAATGGCCGTTTTTTTCCAACTCTTTCAGTTTTTCATATTTTCAACTATTAGTTTCTATAAAAAAAACCTTGAAGGATTTACACAAATGACCCCTTGCTGAATTCAGAATTCTGTCTACTTTTCAGAAATGTATAGCTTTCCAGGATCCATTATTGCTCTCATTCCCGTTTCTACAACTAACTGGAAGGAGGTTGAAAGCACAAAAAATAGCAAAAATAGGCTATGTCCTATTAAAATGCCAAAACTGTGTAAACTCTTTTTGTTTCTGACAAAATTCTGTCCTTTGTTGATACCATTTGCGGGGAAAAATAGGCACTTTTTCTCTGCAGCGCGCTCCCTCTTCCCCCCCCCCCCCCCAAAACTAAATTTAGTTGTATTTTGGCTAATTTCTGGATCCCCTCCAGGGGAATCAACAAACCCTGGGTACCTTTAAAATCCCCGTGATGTTTGGAAGAAAAGGACGCAAAATTGGCATGGATACCTTATGTGGTAAAAAAATTGCAGTGGCCTAAGCGCGAAATACCCCGAATAGATTGTGAGGTGCTAATGATAAATATTTTCTTTTGAGTTAGAATAGTGTAGACACTAGGCAGAGTAATTAGCAGGCAGTAATATTGCCAACTGATTGACACTCACTTATTCAATCTCAAAAGTAATGGAAGATGCCTTTCCGGAATTAATCCACTGGAATCAATATTCTGGGGACATGTTTAAGGTATATGGCATACAAAACCCTAGAGAACTCGTGATCTTATTCTATATGTCTGATTCTGCCGCCGTTTACCACTTGGTTGCATTGTATGCATTGTCATCATGGTTGGATCACACGTGAGTCAACAAAAGGTAAAGCTTAGCACAACTCTTGGTGTGTTTTTAAAGGCTTACTTTCTTTATTGCTGCATCAGTGCAACTTTAGCTGCATCAGTTCAACTTATTATTGTTGCCATATGTGTGTTTGTTTTCAGTTGTTTTATCTGGTAATTTTCACGTAGCTCGTAGCTCAAACCATAAACATAATGTACTTAAACTGCAGCAGAGGAACGTGGTTAAGAGTGAAAATGTCTTACCTAAGGTTGAAGACTGTTGAAAATGCAGAGGCACTTTAGCCCCAATGCTTTTGCGTAGTTTTTTTAACTGATAGGCTCACCCACCCAGGTTGTAGACCATTTTCATCCAGAGAAATGTTGGAATTCAAGATAGTGGAACATTTGCCATAGGCTGCACCTTCTGGAGTGTTCCATCAGATTCATGTGAGGATGTTAGGTTTGTTTTTTACGCTTACTTTGATGTTTGTAGGGAATTCTGAGAAAGCAAAAGTGCTGTTGTCACCTACATCTCTAATTTTCAAAATGTTCAAAATTGTGTTAACGTGGTTGGGTTCCATGAATGGCAGCTGGCCACGTCACATATACTTCTGCAATCTTCCACTGTAAACGTCTACCATTTTTTAGGATCTCAGATTCCTTTGTTATTGCCTTTTCCTTTTGTGTGCTGTAGACCCATTCACACACATCGGATTTCGTTTTAACAATGTGGAATTCTGCGCTTGATGGTATGACTTTCCCCATTTTTTAATCTGGGTTTGACATTCGCTGGGAATCCTATGAACGAAAAAGTAGTGGGATCTATGCAAGCCACACTACCCTAGATTTGCATGGCTCTATGTTTTCAAGAATGACTGGTGGATCATTGAGTTTCTTTATCACAAATACAGCAGATATCACCCATTGCAAACTTTAAAAATTGGTTTTGGGAAACATTCTTGTAGGATCATTATGTTATTGGTTGAGAGGTGGTGAAAGCAACAATCACAGTCTTTGTCAATGTGAATGACAGAAGTCAATTAACCTGTGCTTAAACCTCTGGTTGCTTGGCACAAAAGCAGTCAGACTTAACTTTTTTTTTTGTGTGAAATATTTTTATTAAAGTTTTGCAAACAACGCAATGAAGCCAGCTACAGAGAAAAACAAAAGGATCCAATCCTCAGTGTACACATCAGGAGAAATCCGTGCTTCCCCCCTAAACCCCCAACCCTCCACCCTCTCTACCCCCACCCCCCTGTCAGTGTGCCCGCATCAACCCCTTCTTCTCTTCCGCTGGGAGGGACCGGGGTCCGGGAAGTCAGAGCCCAAGGTAACCCCGAGGGCATGGCCACTATTCTCAAGATACTGGAAACCCACCCCCCCCTCCCCACCACCCATCAAGACCCCATCCAGCCACCACGACTATTCAACAGTTGCCCATACATTGTGCAAACGCTGAGACCTCCCCAAGCGTACCTAAGTGGCTCCATTCAGTGCGGGCTCCCCAGTCGTCCCAGAGGGCCCCACCCCGGGCGCCACATGCCTATCCCCGTCCCCAGGATCCCTATCCTCCACACGTGACTCCTCCGAGGCTTTAAGCCCTTCCACCAGAGCCCCCCAAGCTCGTGCCGCCTCCAGCGCTTTGTCATTAGACGCGCGTCTGGCCATCTGCAAGCGCAGCGTCCCCTCGCTCCCCGCCCAGGACAGGAAGCTCGCCTTCCATCTCCTAAAACTCGGCCCAGATCTGGCTTTCCAATGCATAGTGAGCTCCCTCTTCGCCATTATCAATCCTAGATCGCAAAACTTGCTTGTAATCTTGGTTTTGGATGTGTGCGGAAACCACAACAGGCAAGTCCCCATCTCCACCTCTAGCTCCGTCACTTGGTTCAGGCACTCCACCACATCCGCCCAATAAGAGCTCAGTCCCACACAAGACCAAAACATATGGCCAAAATCAGCCCCCTCCACTCCGAGGGCACGGTGACTGGGAGCCTCCAAAGTACTGAAGGAGTTTGACCGGGGTTAGGTAAGCCCTGTGTAAGGTGTAGAATTGGACCAGTTGGAATCTGGCATTGCGCGTGCCCTTCCATGCCCGCCGCACTATCTGCGCCCACGTCTTCTCCGGAATGGGCCTGCCCAGATCCCCTTCCCATTTGCCCCTCGGGGCATCCATAGGTGGCACCGTCTCCGTGGATAGCCGCCTGTACAGAGAGGTGATAGCCTTGAACGTACCCGCCGCCATGGTAATATACTGACACCCCAAAGAAATCGGGGGCTCCGAAAGCCCCTTCTTCCACTGTTTCTGTATCGCCGCCACCAATGCGGTGTGCAGAAGATAATCCCCCCTCGGTAAGTCATACGCCTCTTGCAATTCCTGGAACGGCAACAATACACCATCCCTATATAAATCCCCTATCATGTGGACCCCCCGCTCTTCTCAGCCAGCCAACGCCGACCAATCCCCGCCATGAGGGAGGGCCGTGCACATGCCCAACGGAATCTCCGGGGCATACGGGGCTGCCAAGCCTGCTCGCTTCTGACTCCGATTCCAGCACAAGCGGAGCGTACGCTCCTCGAGGGTAAGCTGATCCAGCCGGAGGCTCTGCCGCAGCACAATAAAGGACAGCACGTGCCGTGGAATGACCCTACCCCGCGGGCCCTCTGGACCCCGAAACTCGCGCGCCACGGCCTGTCAGCCACTGTAGCTGCGCCGCCAGATAGTACCATTCAAAGTCCAGGACCGCCAGTCCCCCCTCCCCCCTCCTCCCTCTGCCTCATCAAAGTGGACAGGGCTACCCGCCGCCTCCCAGTTCCCCATATGAATCAAACCAGCAATGTCCGAAGCATCTTAAAAAAGGTGAGCAGTCAGACTTAACTTAGAGGCACTGCGTAAAATATTTATGCAGCACACACACAGTAAATACATAAAAACACACACAAAAAGACATTTTGAAGAAAAGGTCCTGAGAAGGTGGAGTTCAGTGAGGTAAGGCAGTAGGCGGTTTCCGGGTAGGAGGCGTTGTCGATCGGGAGCCACTGAACGGAGTTGTGGCGCAGATTCCTACTTTCAGACTTTGTCAACTTTTTTGGAAGTCAAAAATTTCCAGCAGGACCAAGCTATAGGATGTAGCTGAGGAAGGTTCCGCGAGGCTGTATACATTTGCTGGGAGGTTTCTCTAAGCAGGATTTGATGCTGTGGAGAAGAACATAGCAGAAGTGTCTACAAGGTCAGACCAACTGGCGATACACCTTAAGCAGACTGGCGATCAAGTAGATCCCAGTCTCCCTTCAGTTCCCAGGCCACTTTTTTGCTGAACATTGTTCTAAGACAGTCCCAACCTTTAGGGTAAGTCGCGAGCATCTCTTTAACATGTCAACCAAAGGTTCAGGATTGGAGGGGCATTCGCTCCAGCAGAGGCTAGATGCAGGGTTCAAGGTCTCTGGAGCCTATTATGTCCCTGTTGCTCATATAGGAGCAAAACCAACTAACCTTGTTGTCGCTCTGGTGGTCTTGGGTTCAAGCAGCATTGCAGGCTTCAAGAAGCAGGACAGTGCTCTGGAGAGCAAGGCAGGCCTCAAACAGCAGGACTGCTCTCTGGCAGCCGCAGGGCAGTCCTTTGAGGTACAAAGCAGGCCTCATGCAGCAGGGCAGTCCTCTGAGGATCCAGGGCAGTCCTTCAAAAATACTCCACAGTTGCTGAAGTGTACTGAAGAATTGTTCTGAGGGTCTAATATTTATACCTGGTTCCAGACTTTAAATTAGAAGAATCTTTTTGGCTACCCCCACATCTGGTTCTGGAAATTTCAATTATGCCTCTTCGAAGGCTCCAAGAAGTCTAGGGTCACAAAAGATGAATGTTTCGTTTTCTTCGTATGTGCAAGTCCCTCTAAAGTGAACGTGGCGGCTCCTTCTTTAAACAGTATGCCAGGATGGCCCATTATGCCTACTCCTAAGCCCTGTTGTCTCACTGTCTGGAAGGAAACTGCAAAACCGAACAGCAGGGTCATGTGACACAGGATACTGTCTGCAGGCCCCAAATGGTTAGGGCGAAAAAATGCAAACATTCTAAAAGTGTCATTTTCAGAATTGTGACTTAAAATCCGACTTTAACATAAAAGAGGATTTTAAAAAACAGCTCATTTGAGACCAAACATGGCGTTTCTACCTGCTCCCAATCAAAGTTGCACTTAGGTAATGTAATAAGGTAGCCCAATGTTATCGTCTGATATGGGATAGGTTAGCCGTACAGCACTGAAAAACAAATTTAGGTGTTTTTTGCTACCGGGATATGTAAAACTATTAAACAAACATGTCCCACTTTTTAAAGACTATGCACCCTACCTACCCTGTGGGCTGATTAGGGCTTATTTTAGGGGTGACTTTAATGTATTATAAAGGAGGGATTAGGCTTAGCAAAAGGTTCAATAACTGGTAACTGGACAGTCAACCAGACTCAGGACGTGCAGCTTTCAGGGCCACAGGCTTCTAAATTAAACAAAATCAACACTATTAGTCTGAACGAAACAATAGTGCCAAGTACAGCTCAGACTAATAGTGTTGATTCTGTTTATTTGGAAGCTTCTGGGCCTGAAGGATGTGCGAACTGGTTCTGGTTAACTTTCTGATTACCAGCTATTGACTTTTGGATTTACAAGCGTGTTCTGGGCAGATTATGTACCAGGGTTGCACACCACAAACATTGATTATTCCTGTGGATAATAGTGTGACTTTTGTTTATTCTATCATTCATATCATTTGTGAAAAGTTTATTCTGCCAGGTCGGAATGGGAGTTTAAAACTGCATACTGGCTGCAATGGCAGGCCTTAGACATGTTTAAAGTGTTACTTTAGTGTGTGGCCCAATGAGTACTGCAGGCCCACTAGCTGCTTTTAATTTACAGGTCTTTGGTACATGCAATACCATATACTGGAGACTAATAAGTAAATTAAATATGCCAAATAGGTGTAAGGCAATTGTATCATGTTTTAAAAAGAAAGCACAAGAACTTTGCACTGTTTAGCAGGGGTAAAGCTCACAGCGATCTAATGCCAACAAAACCAAAATTTAGGAGACCGGAGGGGTGAAGGCAAATGGTTTGAGAGAAGGCCATACCAAGGATGTCTAGTCTTAACGTTTTTGGATTCCTTTTAGCCAGTGGCCTAAAAAACAACGTAACAACGTCTCAATCACTTTACATTATGGTTAATTTAGAGTTCCAATAGTAACTCCTTCTCTAAACTTAGATTTTGGATACATTTAAAAAAGACATAGCTCTAGTTCATACCAAATTACTTCTTATTTGATTTGTCTTTTTCAAGTAATACATGGTTGGTACACAATAACAAAAAAACACATAAGCCATAGCTTGGTTATTATCTCTGCGTGTTGCCAGATTGTGAACAAACTACATACTCTACGTATCTCTGCAACAGAAAGTGTTTGGTGGACATGTTAATATATGAGTTTTGTAGATTGGCATTCTGTGAAAAGTTAAATATGTAAAGCTTATTGTGCATTTTTCTTTTTGCCATTACATTTAGTCAATCAGGATTTGTAAAGCGCGGCTAATCACCCGATAGGATATCCAGGTGCTCGCAGGTCCCGGAGGCCAATTCGAACAGCCAGGTCTTGAAGGCCATTCGTAATTCCGGAAGTAAGATGATGGTTCGGAGGTGCGTGGAAGGCTTTTTCAGGTCTTTGATATGATTTGGGAGAAGGAGCGTCCTCCACGTCTGCTTCAGTAGATGCTGGGAGTATGAGCAAGTGAAAGGGAGGTGGAGCGTAGTCTTCTTGATGGTTGGTGGAAGTTCAGACGGTGGTTAATGTAGGCTGGTCCTTGGTTGTGTAGAGCCTTGTGTGCGTGGGTCAGCAGCTTGAATTGGCATCTCTGCTGTACGGGGAGTCAGTGGAGTTTACTGAGGTCGGGTGCTGTGGATTCGTCGGGGGCGACATTCACTATCTTCTGATTTTAAAATGTTTTCTGTGGGAGATGGTACCCCCTTGAGCAACCTACGCCATGCGAAAGCGGTCAAAAACTATAAAAATAACAATCCTCACCGCTTACAAAAGTGCAATTGCGAAAAACAGTTTATCCATCCTTGTCGGTTTCTGGGAAGTGGGTGTTCTGAAAACAGCAAATCTCTTTATTACTGGAATGTTTTACATTTTGCAAAATATGGCTATGTTTAAAGGACTTTTCAGTGTAAATCTCAAACTCTGGGTGTCTTTTTTTACAGCCACATCATGTATGCAAATTTGGCATGGATAACTTTAGTATTAAAAAGTTATGAAATATTAAATGCAAGTCCAGAAATGCACTCAGCACTGAGGTTATTGGGGGTTTTGATGTTTTGAAAAATAATTTCATGATGAGAAATAGTATTAAATGTATGTATGTTTTCCTTTTGGTTCCGAAATCATTTACCCAATTTAGTATGCCCATAGAATCTGTTTTATTTGAATAACTTATTCAGCTCATGTGATTCTACTTATCCTATCTCCAGTAATATTTATTTTATAAACAAACTTTATTTTTTTCAACTTGTGCAGAATCAGTACAATCGACAGTATGTCAGTAGAGACAATAAGCGTTACAGTGCTAAGGCAGGTGGAAAGCATCTGATTTGCGTCGTCTATCTGCAATAATTTAATATTATTTTTTCCCATAGAGATTTTAGTGGGAACAGCATTTCTACACTTAATAAACGATCATGGCTAACATATTCGTGGGCAGAGATTTTGTAAGTAAATTGTGTTTCTTACAATATAAACATATTCTTTTAATGTTGTGCATTCATATTTGTCTCATTTTCATTTTATTTATTTAACATAATATTTACTGAGAATTGCACATTTATTTGCCTCATGTGTGATCTTGTTGTAATTCCGACAATTCAGGAACAACAACAAATATAAAATTGTCTAGAGCAGAGGAGACAAAATGTTTACCCACAGATATCACCTAACATTCCACACCAGGTTCCAGTTTTTCATTCTAACCGTATCAGTGGTCCTGCCTGGCGTTAATTACAACTGTTGCCATCATGGTTCAAACATAGCTTGTTTCCTGAAGGAATATTTTCTAGCGCCTCTTAATGTGACTGTAGACTACAGTTTCAAATCTGATAAACCTCTTAATTTTCACCCATTCACTGCAACACAAACGCAGGGTAACTTTTTTTTGTTTTCAGTACTGACCTATTATCTTATTAGCACTTTGGCCAGGATTTTTTTTTGTCTTTAATTGACCTTGAATAAAATAAAGTAGGAGGGGAGGCAGGGGCACACAACTCTAAATAGTTTATTAGCAGAAATGAATCATTGTCCAGTCAAATAGTTTCTTTTATGTCAAAAGCAGGTTTTACAAACGACCAAACAGTGAAATATGCCATACACAAACAATACACACAGTCCCATGAAGTTAGGGCTCTATTGTTTAATAGTCAGCCCTTTGAGTCCCACTTCCCTCTCCTTAGCTGTAGTGGTCATTCTTCATTCACTTTAGGCAGCATTCAGGTTAGGCCCTACTAGTAGTCCGAATCTCAAGAGACCCACTTCGACTCTTTTAGAAAAGTCAAGAGTGTTCCAACCCCGAAGTACTGTCTGGTAGACCAGTTCCCCTGGGGTCTTCTGGCCCTTACCTGCACCAGCATGGACAGTCTGATCAGAATCTCTGATAGCGTCTCTCTTGCGGGCACCGTGGCTGCCTCTGGTGAGTATCACACATGCAGCTCTGCATGGGTTGTGGCTGGGTGGCTCAGAACTCCTCTGATGTCGCAGTAAGTTTCCTTTGATCTTCCCTATCGGTGTGGGAGGAATTTCGGCAGCTTCTATTTCCGACCTGGTGGTCTGCACGTGTCACCACAGCAGCTTCTCCTTATGACAATGGCATCAACCAAGCTACGTTTCTTGTCTTGTTCTCGTTACCCTCTCTGACATTCAGCGTCACCACACCTGCTCCTCACTCGAGTGGTGGCCAGATCAACACTATGACACTTTAAAGAAAAAAGGCAACCAAGTAACCCCTTGTGAGCTTGTGTATTGACTATCGTAAAGGTAAATAGTGGGAGTCGTTGGAAAATAATGTTTTCACCGATTAAGAATGAATTGTTTGTCCACATAGAATCCAACATGTTATTCACATGTTTTAACATTTCCAAGTGAATTATCTAAAGAAACAGGCATATGCAATTATTAAATTATGAAAACAAATCTATTTTCTGTACACATAACCAAGGGGTACACAGCAAAGAATATCCAAAAATACATCAACAATGTCTCATCAAAGTCCAGATGAGTATCAATCTTTACAGACCCATATCTCTATGTATGTAGAGTCCATTCTCATAGTATTTGATATCCGTCTTAACTGAAGAATAAACAGTCCAAAGGTGAATAATTTTGTGATTGTATAATATAGAGGTTGACTTAGTGTCGACTTTTCAGTCTCAAATGTCCAAAATCCGCAAGACCATCCTCAGGGCCAAAATAATTTAACTGGAAATACTAAAATGACCCCAAAGGAAATTAAGATATGAATGAATGAGTTCATTTATAAAGCACACTGCTACTCAACCCGAGTGTCCCGGCGCTAATGGTCCCCATCTATCATGCGTACACCCCTAGCTGCAGAGGAAAAAAAACTGCTTTCAAGCAGAATCTTAAAGCTAATAGGTCAGTTGCAGAATAACCAGGTTTTAAGCAGCTTCTTGAAAACGGCGAGGTCCGTCACAGTTCTGAGGGACACCGGAAGAAGGTTTCAGGTTAGGGTTCCCATACACCTAAAAGAACTACCTCCAGACCGGGCGCTGTGTATTCTAGGGACGGAGGCAAGACCCACTGAGGATGACCTAAAAGTTCTCACTGGTGTATCATGGGTAACAATCCTTCTGAGAGAACCCTCGCCACTGCCTTGCAGGGCCTTAAAAAATAACACCAGCGTCTTAAACCTAATCCTCGTTTTTAATGGCAGCCAGTGTAGTGCCTTGAAGTGCGGGGATATGAGTCCTGGGCTTAAGCATAAGTACCATTCTAGAAGCTGCATTTTGGCCCACCTGCAAACGATTGAGAAGGCATTCGGGAAGGCCTAGGTACAGGACATAAGCATAATCTAGTCTATAAGTGACCAACGCCTGGACCACGGTTTTCCTGTAATTTACTGGTAGAAGGGGAAGAAATTTCCCCACTATGCTCATGATATATTGTCCATCTTTTTTGTGTGAGAAGCAATTCCTAGTTTGTGGAGCTTCCAAATAGTTCGGATTGTTAATTCAAATGATTTGGAAGGGAATAACTCTCCATTGAATATTTTAGGGACTTGCGTGCGGTTTCAGTCCAGTGTGCATGAGAAGAAATTCCTCTGAATAAATCTTCAAGGAGCTCTACAGCTATCACAGTCCACTTTAGTGAATAACCAGTTTGATTCTATTTGTCACTAATTGGACAAACAATTCACTATTTATCTGTGAAAACATTATTTTCAAATGACTCCCTGTAGGAGGCTGGCTTAGTATATTGTGTTCACGTATGTATGTGTAGCACCCTGCACTAATCCAGACAACTCTTACGGTGATTTTAGTGTTCTTAGACAACCTTAGAAAGCTCTCTTAAGTGGTAGGTGTGGAGAGCAGCCTTCAGGCTTAGTCCAGTAGGAGTGTATAGCAGCTTGTTTTACCAGTACTTAATCGTGTGGTATAGTTTAAGTGACAAAGAACCACACAGTGTAGTTATGCAAATATGTTTTTTTTATAAGCACTCCTAACACACTGCAATATCTCCTACCCAGAGATATAACCACAATACACACAATACTTTGATCATAGAACACGTAAGTAGGACAAATACACAGTGGTCTCCAGGGGGAGACCAAACCGTAAACTAAAATAGTGGAATGTGAACCACGACTTTAAGTAGAGAATGGAACCAGAAGACGTAGAAGAGCCGGGGACCCAAGCAACCACCCAAGGTGAGTATCTAGGATCCCACAGAGGTCATGTGCAGAGTGAGGACACGACCACTTACTGAAATTCAAGTCGATGGTTACGTCGCGGTTGATAGAAAGTTGGAGAGTCACCTCACCCGTGGATACCCCAGGAACCAGGATACCTACACCAGGGAAGCCAGGTGCATAGCTGCGAAGTGACATCGGAAATTAACGTATACTACAATGGAGGACTTCAGCATAGATGCTGCTGGTGAAGAAGGTGAAAGAGTCCAGTGGAACCCACATGTGGATTCAAGATGAGAGGTACCTGCAAGCAGTGTGGACAGAGTCTATGCCACTCGAGGGCGACCAGGAGGCACGGAAGACAGATGCCCACCAATGTCAGAGATGCAGTAGAGTTGACCGTGCCCTTGAAGTTGCAGCTCTGCAGACCAGGCGACGCTGTAGAAGACCAGGAGCCGTTCACGAACTGTCCCACGTCCAATGTCAAGGGCCAATGGGTCAGTGTCTGGCAATGGCAACCAATGTAGTAGTCGAAAAAGGTGCATTAGCGGGACCAGCAAGGTCCAAGTGACTCACCACGAGCAGGTAAGTCAGAGCCGGCCCGAACAAGCAGGGGAGCATACTGGAGCCAAAGAAGACCCTTGAGAGGACACACAGGTCGGAGGTTCAGAGTCGCAAGAGGACCTTGAGCAGCTCCCAAAAGGACGAAGGCCCACAGTGCAAAGGATGTGGTGCAGGCAAATATCTTTCTCTTCAGGAGATGCTTGAGGCTGGAGCTTCTTGGAGCCCGAAGATCTCTGGAGAAAGAGAGTCAAATAGGCTTGACAACGACAAGTCGACACAATGCACAAGGGCACTGCTCCATGGGTTCCAACGAGGGATACTGGCTTCAAACTTGCTATGAAGACCGTGCAGGGCTCGAGGGAGTTGCAGAAACACCACCTGTGTTGCTGAACCTTTTTAGAGTCCATAGGAGCTCAAACAGCAGACCGGTTAGCTTTGTTGCGGTGTCTGCATATGTAGGGGAGTGACTCCTTCACTCCAAGGGAGACTCCTTCGGGTGTCTTGAATGTCCACAGGCCTTGTGAAGAACGTGTATGGAGCACAGGCACAGACTTTGCAGAAGACTGGCAGCACGACGAGATTAAGAGCAGCATGAGTCTTCCCAGTTCCCAAAGCAAAGTCCAAAGAGCCCAGATGGTTGAAGTGGTTTCGGATCTGAATCTTGTCTCAAGACGAATCAAGGGACCCACCCACAGGTTTAGCCCTTAAGTACCCTAAAGAGAGGGTTGAGACAATTCAGGGGTCCCTCCCAGAGGAGGGGCTGGACAGTGGGGAGGATTCTCCCATGTCCATTGTCCAGTTCCGCGCCAGAGCAGGAGCCAACACCTCCCTGAACTGGTTTCAATTGGAGTATGCAAGGAGGGCACCAAATATGTCCTTCATAGCAGTCTAATGGCGCTGGCAAGTGCCCCCATTCTGTCCCAATACACTAAGTCCTGACCGGGGCATGGTCACACCTCCCTGTGACAGGAAACCTATTTTCCTGCCTTCCATGCTTGAGCCTGCCTCAGCAGCAGGAGGGCAGAATCGTGTCTCTGGTCGGCAGAAGCCATAGTTTGCTGTCTGGGCCTAGAAGACTGGTACCAGGAGCACTGAAGGCCTCCCGGAGGAACTTTACAGTTGGCATATGATTCCAACATGTTTGATAGCGACAAAACAGGGTATGTTACAGCCAGTTTAGATATAGCCACCGCGTAATGACGCATGGCCACTCTATATCATAATGGCTGATGCACTTACAACCCAGGAGAATGGACCCGAAGGTTGGAGGGGTGTCTTGCTCAACCACAGGCACAGTCTATATCGTTATGACTGATGCAGTTACAACCCGGAGAATGGACTCCAAAGGTTGTAGGGATGTCCTGCTCATGCAGGGGCACCGTCCCACTTATAACCGAGCAGCCTGCCTTCAAGATTGAAAGCACTGCCTTAGGGGTGACTTGTAGGTTTTAAGTGTAGTGACCTCAGATATAAGGAAGCTTATATCTGTTGCAAGTGGTGCTAGCACTAGCTTACACAGGCTGCAATGGCAGGCCTGTAGTCCCAATTTGGGTGGTCTCCCATGGGTGGCATAATACATGCTTCAGCCCATGGAGGGCCATGGTGTCCTATGCCCTTGGTACGTTAGTACCATATACTAGGGACTTATAAGGGTACATCAGTAGCCAATCTGGGGCGTACCCAAGTACTCACCATGTCTAATTTTGGGAAGAAGCACAGAGACTGGATTCCTGATTAGCAGGATCTCTGTCCGACTAGTCAGAAAAACATATACACACAGGTAAAAAGTGGAGGTAACAATGCAGAAGGATCCTACCTTCCTACACTCCCGTGTTAGCCATTTCCCTTCCAGATTGATACCACAGCAGGTTCCTCTTCACAGCAGCTCCATCTGGCATAAGCAGTAGCTGACTTGCACACTGCATTCAGGCGACTACCTGATCGACTCTGC
This sequence comes from Triturus cristatus, assembly GCF_964204655.1. NCBI lineage: Eukaryota > Metazoa > Chordata > Amphibia > Caudata > Salamandridae > Triturus > Triturus cristatus. Next base: position 512,572,097 of record NC_140579.1, read on the forward strand.
GAAGTTCACAGCAGACCCACATCACACATGGGCAACGGCTAAATCAGCATTGCAGACTTCATGGGAACATCCTCCTCTGACATACGGGGTCACCGTCTTACACACTGCATACAGGCGATGGGCCAATTGGCACGGCAAACTTCACAGTGGGAGAGGAGTTGGCCTGACGGCTAGGGCGGACGACCTCGAATCTGGGGAACTGGGTCCGAGTCTCAGCAACGACGCTGAACATCTTGTGATTCTGGGCAAATCACTTAATCTCCCCGTGCCTAACATTAAAAAAAAAAAAGATAAAAATGAATGTGTCCTCATGTCATGCAACTGGTGCTATGCAAAGCACTCTGATACCCGATACCTTCGGGTCAATTTTGAGGTATATAAAGCTTTCAAGCCCCCCCCCCCCCGCAAAAAAAAACCAGTGGCCTCATCTTCCATATGTGGTTGCCAACTTTCACTCTGCACACGGGCAATAGCCCGATCGGCATGGCAGTGATTATGATCATGGCTAACTTCGTGGCAGCCCCACTGGCTTACAGGGTCGCTGAACTGACACACTGGCAACGACCAGATTAGTGCAGTAGCCGTTTCCTCACGCCTTAAGACCCCTTTCTTATAGTCCATTTCCAGACACCAATTGTGATTTAGGGTCTGAGTCCTTGAAGTTTGTGTAGGTGTCTGCTTCCTTTTTGAAGTGTCCCATCCTCTGCGGTGCCCTTTCTCCAGAAAGCAGTCTTTCTCAGCAGGTGCAACTCTGATAGTCCACGCATAGCCCATGGGAGTGACTAGAGGTTTCCATCTCGATGTCAGTACATTGATGTGTGCATCGAACGTTTACCCCAGGGGCCCCAGCCCTTCTCTATATGAATCCCTTATCAGCCCCATCTCCTTCCTGAGATGATCCCATGCCCTATTCCTGTGATTTGTCTCTGAAGCAAAGAGCACCCTTTGAAGTGTGCAGGAGAGTCTGGCTCTTCTTCCTCCGGTGTGTGTTCCACCTAGCTCACATGAATGAAGCAATCCACAAATCTGTTTTGAGGATGCCACTATCTCCTCGTGCTCCTTCAGAATCGTCTATTAATTGTACCATCCACTGGCATACATACACCCAGCACATGCAAACAACACACAGACCGTGCATCGGACTACATACTAACTTGTGGGCCAAGAGTGAGTTTAGCACACAGCAGCGAAACTTTACATGAGTTAGCCTATAGGCCTCACTCCAGTAACAGAGGTACAAAGAGTCTGTTCACTTCTACTGATCACTACATGGTATGCTGCCACCACTGCTCCCGTTGAAAATCTCCTGGCAAAGGCAGTCTTTCACCACTATAAGGGTATTTCTTTTTTCTTTTTTTATTTTATTTATACATTTGTATTTGTTGTAACATATATTGGTATCAATATGTGAAGTACATGGGTCACTGTATGTCTATACATTGTGTACATTCTTATGATATTCATAACAGGTTACATATTGCGGTAACAGGCATGAGTATGCAATAAATTGTTCACACACAGAAAAGTTGTCTGTATACTTCTGTTCATCATATTAAGGATTACATATTTATTTCTCTGAACAACCCGATTTCTTTCCAGTCTCCATTTATTCATGACATATCTATTCCAGGTGTAATGCTATCTTGCCTGGTTATTAAGCGTGATGTCAACTGGGTGCGACAAGAGATATATTTGGAGAGGGGCCCATATATCTCTGGGGTGCGAAGCTAGCAGGAGTAACTCAGCGTAAATAAGTGTTTGATCCTGCCAGAATATCATGTCTCTGACCCAGTCCTTAAACTTAGGCGCTCTCCCACGTCCCCATCTACAGGCAAGTCTCCTTTTGGCTAGTAAGCGCCCCAGAGAGACAAAGCGTCTATATTCAACTTAAACATTTGCTGCATACCCCAATAGGCCAACTATAGGTGTCATTTCAATAGATGGTGAGGTCATCTGTTCTAGCGCTGAAAAAACTTGTCGCCTATATTCCTGAACCCCATTACAGCTCCAGGCGAGATGCAAAAAACCTGCCTCTGGCATCCCGCATCTGTCAGTTATCATTGTCACGTAATTTAAATTTGTGCATTTTGACTGGAGTGTAGTAGGTGCGGTGTAAAGATGTATAATGAATAATGTGTGGACAGCAGCTTATTGAGACTTGCTCTGTTTGTGCACAGCAATAATCACAGTGAGTGTCCGCTATTTCCTGCCCCGTGTCTGCCTCCCATTTAGCCCTCACATCACATTGTTCCAAAATCTGATTGGTGTAAATGTTATGATATAATGTGGACACTGCATGTGCCACTGTGTCACATCTCCACATCAATCGCAGCAGGATTAATTCCTGTGGTTCTTGTGGATAGTTAGGTGTGTATTCCTTAATACCATGTCTCAATCGAACATGTAGCCCTAAGTACTTAACCTCTGAGTTGTACCATTCTATGGGGAAGTCTGGGTTAAATGGTTTTATGGAAGTAGAAATTTCTGGGACTTCCCCCAATTAATGTGTATCCCAGATAGCCCTCTAAACCGAACAAACTCTCTCAGAATAGAGTTTAGGTTCTGTTGAGGATCTCGGAGATAAAGAGTAATATCAATATCGTCTGCCTATAAAGAGATGAGTATTTGCCGCATTTGGCAGTGCAGGGCTTTGTCATGATGGTGCTGTCTCAATTTGGCCGCAAGAGGTTCAATTGCGAGAGCAAATAGTAGTGAGGAAAGGGGACACCCCTATCTTGTTACTCTTGTAACTGAGAACGGCACCGATATCTGACCATTAATAAGACCCTTGGCTGTAGGAGAGTTATATAAAAGGACAAAAAAAATTGCCACTCCCATGCATTGCATGGCAAACAAATAGTTCCACTCGATTGCTTCAAAGGCCTTCGTGGCATCTAGAAAGATCGCCACGAGTTCCAAGTTAGGGTCTACATTTTTTAGTATGGAAAACAGTGTGCGAAGGTTGTTTGAGGTTGCTCTCCCCGGAATAAAACCAGCCTAATTGGGCAGCACTAACTTGTCCATCAGCAAACGTAATCTATTGGACAGTATTTTAGCAATTTTTTTTGCGTCATTGGTAATCAACGAAAGAGGCCGATAGGAGTCACATAAATCCGTAGATTTTCCGGGCTTAAGGAGGGATGTGATGAGAGCTTCCCTCATGGAGGCCGGGAGTTCACCCGTTTCATGGGCTTCTTCGAAGACCACTTTTAGAATAGGGAGCTGTTGGTTAATACATATCTTATAAAAATCTATTGGGAGTCCGTCAGACCCGGGGGCTTTGCCAGATTTCATTTGCATAATAGCGGCACGAATTTCGTCATCTTCGATTGGAGCCACTAGAAATTCTCTTTGTGCGTCCCCTAGCCAACCGATTGCTACATCATTTAGGTAGTTGGACAAATCCAGTAGTTGTCTACGAGTACTGTATATATTACTGTAGTATGTGGTAAAAGTGTGGAGGAACTCTTTACTACCTCTGCGTCGTACCCCATTTTCAACTGAGATCTCCATCACACAGCTAGAGAAACAAGGTTTGTGAATTCCTTCCACTAGGGCTCTGTCTGGCCTTTCTCCTTCCCCATACCTCCGTACCATAAAATATTTCCCTCTAAAACGGGCTTCCCTTTCTGCAGTGTCTTTATATTCCGAGAGTTTGTTTCTGAACTTTGCTTGAGACTCTCCGTTTGTGCCGTTCCCCCATTACACCCTCCAGTTGTTTCAGCTCCTTTTCTAGTGTCTGTAGGATGTGCCTTATATCCCTCAAGACTCCAAATCTTTTGGCTATGCAAAATCCCCGCATTGTGACCTTAAAGGCCTCACATATCGCACCAACATGTACAACTGAGCCTACATTTCTTTGGAAAAAATCTGTGATTTCTTGTCCCAATTCAGTCTGGAAAACTGTGTCCATTTGTGCCTCCAAGTTAAGCTTCCAGGTTCTAGGGGTAGCATTGTAGCCCGTAGGGGATAATGTCAAGCGTACTGGATCATGATAGGAGTATGTCCTAGCCAGATGTTCTGCGTTTGTTATCCAAGGCCCTATGCCTCTGGTCACCGCCCAGTAGTCTAGTCTCGACCACGTGGAGTGTAGAGCTGTGTTGTGTACCCTCCTTCGTTACAGAATGCATATGCCTCCAGGCATCCACAAGCCCATAGTCCGAGAATATATCCAGCAAGATACTGTGTGTTTTTATATAGTGGTGTGGGAAGAGTTTGGATCTGCCATTTTTTGGATGTAGTGTTGTATTGAAGTCTCCTCCCCATAGTACATGTGTGGACCCCAATTCAAGGATCTTTCCCCATAAGGTGGTATAGAAGTCTGGATCATCTACATTGGGCCTACAGCAACACGCAAGCGTAACAGAGTGCGGGCCCAGCCTACCCCACATCAGGCAGTATCTCCCCTGAGGGTCAGAACTCATCCCTCCTGGAGTGTAATGGATTTTTTTTTAAATAAAGATCGCTGTGCCCATGGAGTATGAGGAATACGAGGAGGAAACTCTATACGCCAACTATTTGGCGGCAAATAAGGGATTGTGGTGGGGATCAAAGTGTATCTCCTGGAGCATGGCGATATGTATGTGGTGTCTAAGTATGTTAGTATTTGCCTATGTTTTCGTGGGTCCCCAAGCCCCCTGACATTCCATGTCAAAATGTTTAATGTTGTGGTGTCTGTAGGCGTAGCTCCAGTGTTATATACTGTCCGGAGAGGATTGCATATCCAATGCTGCCCACCTGTTTCTGTACATGTACCAACAATATGGCCCATGTCATGTCTTCTGCGAAAATTAAACCGTGTTCCCCGTCCCATTCCCCCCCCCCCCCCCCCCCCCCCCCCGCCCCCACAACAGCAACCCAAAAATGCTGGTATTTCTCCACCCTACCACCTCCCAGAACAAACCAACCCATAAACATGGTCAAATTACCCAAGAATACCGGGGAACGCCCTTGGTGCTATACCAGGGGGCACATGAGTGAGCTGTCTTCCCTACTGTATGATGACAAGTTCACCAGTTCCCTGGGGGGGTTGGAGGGAGGTGCCCAGTATAGTCTGTACTTGAGTTCCATTTCTTTTGTCTCACAGGACCCTCCCTTCATTTCTTTGCCCAATCCACTTATCTGAGAGCAGCGTCATCGTGGCTTTTTTTTTTTTTTTTGTCATGTGTGATGTTGACCACGCCGACAGGCAATCTTCAGAAGGCCTGTCGTGCTCTTTCTTCTCTGTTATGATTGTATTTTTCCACTGAGATCATATTATTAGAGCATAAAGTCAGTGTGCTACTTTTCTGCAGGGTTATATTGTACATTGGGGTATTATTCCTGGTTTGCCTCCTCCCTGGATTCTAGTCCGATTTTTGAGACGATGAACCAGACGGATTGTCCTGCGTTGTTCGTGATGAGGCTTGTCGCTTGATGCGCTTAAGGAAATCTTCTACCTGCCCCGTGTTGATGAAAAAATGCTGTTTACTCTGATGTGTTACAAGTAGGCGTGCTGGGTACATTAAAGCGTAATCTATTTGTGCCTGACAACGGTTTTGTTTAGCTGGAATAAACTTCCGTCTCGCCTCTTACACTGCAGCTGTAAAATCAGGGTATACGGTAAATTTGTTGCCTTCAAAGCTAAAGTGTCTTTTTTTCCGGGCTAAATTTAAGAGCCGTATCTCTTTCCCGATAATTGAGTAAGCGCGCTATAATCAGTTGAGGAGTAGGTCCTGGAGGCGGTCTAGGGCCTAGTGAGCGATGCGCACTTTCCACTGTCAGTTGTGCCAAAAATGACAAATGTGTCCCGCAGTAGACGTTCAATAAAGTCTTTCATGCGCCCTCTATTTGTGCTCTCTGGAACGCCAATCACGCGTATATTGTTGCGCCTACTGCGCGCTTCTAAGTCCTCATTTTTGGCAGCGATAACTTTGAGGAGCTTGTCCATTTGAGCTACTTCTCTTTGCACTTCAGTCGTGGTGTCTTCATTATCCGATATTCGCCTCTCCGCCTCTTTAATCAGTTAATCATGTTTATCTAGTTTATGGACTATAGAGTTCATACGTGCTGTCATTGAGTTCATTTTACTCTCTATGGAGGTGAGGCTGTGTTGCATAGCACGTAAAAGGTTCTTGACATCATCCTCCCGCGTTTCCCCTGAATCCTGTGTATTGTCTGTGTTCGTGTGCTCTTGCTCATCCGGATTTGAGCGTGTGGTACCCTTTCTGGCTTCAAAGGGTAGTTTTTGATTGTTTCCCGTCAGTCTTCCCCATGGCGGGTGCAGTTCGACACTGGCGGGCGCAATCCAATTTGCCCGTGCACCGGTTAGCACTCTATATTTGTGTACGAGGGGGGTCTGGACGCCAGTACTACAGTCCCAGTAAGACCTTCATTCAGCAGTGGAGTATGACTCAATTATCCCTTCACAAAGGGTATTGAGGTATTGTGTAATGCAGTTTCTGTGATGGTTATGTCCACAGGTCTTAGGGATGTTGAGTCAATCACCGGTAAGTGTGCATACCAGTCCTCTAGATATGTGTGCACCTTCGCCGATATCACAAGGCTGGGTGTATGGGGAGATGTTCTTTCCTGCCTAAAAGTTTATTGTTGCGTGTTGTTGCACATATATTTTCCAATTAATAAGTTTACTCTTTACCTGCTATCCTAAGTGTGAGAAGTTGCCCTGGCATATGCTGGTCACTAGTCCACACAGGTGTATGTATATGTATGTGTATGTATATATATATGTATATATATATATATATATATATATGTGTATGTATATATATATATATATATATATATATATATATATTTATTCTAGGAATAACAACACTAGTCTCTTTATGAGGCTAGAGGTGAAGATACAATTCAAACAAGCATTGATAGTTACAATAAATAGCACTGGAATCACAAGGCCCCGGGGGGGACCAAACCATACATAAAAAAAAAAGTGGTATAAGAACCACGACAATTCTACAGACCATGCCTAGGGCATTTAGGGTCGCTGGCCCCTTGTGAAACCCCTCAAGATAGTGAGGAAGGGGACCCACGGTAGACGCGTGCAGTGACTGAAGTTACTGTCGGGATCTCTATTATAGCCTATGGAGAATGTCGTGGTCAGATTTTACAAGTTTAAAAACACTTCTAGCAGGAGTTCAAGTTCAACACTTTAGAGTTAAGCTTTTGAAGGGCCCACACCCACGAGAGTACCGAGTTACCACTGTTACTGCCCCAGGGAAGCCGGGTGCATAGGTCGTTTTCGGGTCGCGGGCTGATTTTCAATGGCAAAACGTGAAGAACTGCTGCTAGCCACAAGCGTCCTCGTAGTCGTGAAGAATGAAAATGTAGATCTTGTAGAGAAGGACCTGAAAGCAGAGGGGACAGAGTCTGGGTCACGGCACAGTGACCAGGGGGCTCAAGAGAAGGAGCCCTTCAATGTCTGGTGCTTCCAGGTGGAAGAGGTGTAGCTTGGATCGTCAACCACGGGGTCCAGGAGGCTTCAAGGAAGACCAGCTTCTGGAGGGAGACTGTCCCACGAAGGATGAGGGTCGCTGCGGTGTTAGTGTCCGGATTGGATCCACTATGCCTTGGCAACCGCAACCCACGCAAGAAACACAAAGCAGCTACTGGTGCAGACCCACAAGGTCTGAGCGAGGTCTCCAGCGAGGAGACTGAAGAGCAGGCCTGGAGCAACCAGGGGAACTCTTGGAATCGAAGATTGTCCTCCGCTAGGGCCCACCAGTCGAGAGACAAGGGACCGCGGAAGGCAGCAATTTGGCGTGCTTAAAGGTGCGCCCACAGGTCGCCGGAGCGGGCTAGGGCGTCGATCTTTGGCACAGATGCTGCTGAGAGGTTGGCTCAATAATGGGCCAAAGCACAACTTCCCTACTCGTCGGGGTCGGGTGCTGTGCAAGAGGTGGCCGGTGTCCTGGGGTATTGGGGATCTCGACACCCACGGGGTCCTCGGTGCAGAGCTTTGCTTTGCACACTCACTGGCCTCTGGGATGCTTGGAAACCCACCTCAAGGTAGGAAAGGGTCATCGATGTCCGAAGGAGCAGCGAGGTTCCAACCGGGTCACTTGCAGTGTTTCAGGTGCCTGCCAAGCAGGGGGGTAACTCCTTTACCCCAAGGGAGATTTCTTCAGGTAGCTGTGCAGCAGCAAGTCGAAGGTCAAGACTGTGATGTTCAAGAATAATCTGAGGCTCTGGGGACCCAGTATTCACATTTATCTAAAGATTAGGGGAGTGTCCAGATCAGGGTCCACCAATGAGGGGTCAGGCGGGAAAGGGTTGCTACACCCTCTCCCCTTTGTGTGTTTCCCGCCAGGGCAGGGGACAGGATGCCCCTAAACCGGTCCCAGGCGGTGTATGCAGAATGTAGGCACTGGAGAAGCCTACGTGCACCTCTGAAAGGTATCCTATGGTGCACCCACCCAGTTCCAATCCACATAGTCTGTCTGGGGAGGTGGGAACACCTCCCTGCAACAGGATCCCTATTGTCCAGCTGCCATGGCTGGAGTTCTGCCCAGCAACAGGCAGCCAGAGTCGTGTGGGTGGCGGGTAGCATCCATTTTGTACTTCGCGTGCACTTTTAAATTGGTGTCTAAAATCTGCCGCTTTTCCCATATCGCCCCTCTAGCAGGGGGGAATCATGCCCTCAGTCCCATGGCTGGATTGGGGGTATGATTCCTACATGTTTGACACCAAACACGATATGGTTCTGTGTAGCCATTCTCAAGTTATCGCTATCGCGATATACTTATAATGCGGTTAAGAGTATATGGTATGGCTACACTACGAACAACCCAGTAATGATTTTACGAAGATTGCAGAGGGGCCCTACTCAGGTAGGGGTCCCCCTCACACATCTCAGCACCCTGCCTTGTAGGATTAGCAAAGCCTGCTCTAGGGGTGACCTATGAGGATATATGTGTTGTATTAAGTGGGATACAGGATACCTGTATCCCTGTAAGGGGTGCAAGCACCACCTTACCCAGACTACAGTAGTGGTCTGGCGGTGTCATTTGGTATGGCTGTCCCAGGGGTGGCACAATAAGTGCTGCAGCCCCTGGTAGGCCTCTGAGGGACCCATGCCCTGGGTACCTAGGGTACCATCTACAAGGGGCTGTCGGGGCATCCTCAGCATCCAATTGGTTTGTACCTAGGGTACTCACATCAGTTTTAGGGAGGAAGCAGATAGGCTGGGGTCCTGGATAGCAGGATCCCAGCCAGACTAGTCAAAAACCACTCAAATACCAGGCAAAAAGTTGGGGGCGACCATATAGTCAGATTCCACCTTCCTACACTAAGTCACCGCTCCATCTGTACAGTCAAGCCTCCTGCCCTCTCAGTACATGTTCATTTTCCGCTTCTTTCTCAAGCTTCGTCTGCCTGACGAAGCATGGTATCCCGCGTTGGCGCAAGGAGGAAGGGTGCTTTGCCACACCACCTCTGAGTGGAGATTTTTTTCCCCTACCGCACCACACGGGTCCTTCTTCTCCCTCACTCCTGTATCGTGCCGGCAACTGCTCACCGCGGAATGGGGATTCCTAGCAGTCCTCCAGAACGTGCGATTGAAGCGCCGCGTCTTTTCCGTAGCGGTTCCACCCAAGATTCCACACTATTAAATTATTGCTCTTCAGTAATCAGCTCAACAGCTATACCACCGTGGGTGGAGGCAAACTTATCCAGTGGAGCCTTGCTTTATTCTGATTCGCGTGCCATTCCAGCCTCCTGCAAAGTTAATTCAGCTCACATGGCCTGTGCGCCTCGTTGCCGCCTCGGGGCTCACGTAAGTGGAGCCGATGTTTAGTTCTGCAGCGTCTGTGTAGGATTTGGCGCTGCCGGGGTACGCGAGTGTTATTCCAGTGCTAAAACACTCGCTGGTGGAGCAAAGGAGCGTCGCTAGTAAGCAGGGGCCCGTATTGGTCCTTGGCACCTGTCAAAGCTGCATATATTCGATCATGGGCAGGATAAATTACCGGATTCGGCCACCGGGCAGCAAGAGCCTCACTGCAGTGCGGCAATCTTGGTTGTGCACCACCTAGCACCCCCATAAGGGTAGTTCTTTGGTCGCCCCTCTCAGTCCAACAAGACTGCAATCTGTGAACATTCTATGTCATGGCACACACACAACACAAATCGGCACCAAATATCCAGGCATCCTTACAACTGGGACACTCAGGGCAGGTATGGGGCCCATCACGATGCGACGGACCTTTCCGTCTCAACAGTAACCATGACCTCTTAACTCATAAGCATCCCAAATACGACACAACACCTTTTCCAAGGGCCTGGCACACTCTACCCACAGCCATTTGCAGGTCATAGATGGACCCTAACAGCACCACTATTGTAGGCTTGATTCCATCTTGTCCACACTCCTATCAGGACCATCCTGTTCTTTCCTACAACAACTTTATTGCCTTTTCTCAATTTCAGTGTTATTTTCTCCATCATGTTCATAACCTCTAGAATGTTCCATTCAGGAGAGATTTAAGAATGCCCTTACTGTTTTTGTATGCTGAATGTAATAAAGGTATGCATGGCAGAGATATATAGATAAGGGTTGTAGTGAAGGTAGCGATTTAGATGCATACATTGCTATGTTAGCATAAGCGCATTAGCTTTTAGAAAGCCATCTTGCCACTTTTGCTGCTTTTACACATGACACTGCTGAGACATGTTATTATTTGAGAACTGCTTGCTTGCCTTTTCTTCACATGAGAACTGTCTGTTCACATCCCTAGACGTGCACTGCGACCTTGGTCTGAACATTGTGTGCAAAACACTCTGAGCCGCCAGACAATGTATGTTTTTGAGTCCAGGTTGATCGGCCCACGCTCTAGTCATAATATGCACACAGCTGCAAATACCTGAATGTCGCGAGCCTTTAATATTACAGTTTGCATGCGTTTGAAACACATTCTGGAGAAGAACATTTCCAGGCGCAGAGCAAAGCTGATCCTGTGATGTGATCCACCTAAAGCTGATCTTTACGGTATGGGGTTCCCCATTCAAGCCTAGAGACCTTCTATTAGCCTAATAATATTAGTTTACTAGTGAAAGGAAGGTGGCTGCATTCCACTGTCATTTATACTATGATTTCTCCTTTCATTTTCTATGGTATTGTAACAATGCTGATGGTTTTAATTATAATCATTTGTCTGCTTATGTTAGCCAAACTACTGCATCTTAGGACACATAGTTTATAAAATAAACCTTTTAAACTTTACCGTGTCTCTGATTACTCTTGTTGTGGACTGATATGAGAATAATAGAGAACAGGTATTTCTGATTCCCACCATTCCTGAGAATACATTAAGTCGCTTGTTCTGGGTTGTCTATACATTGGGACCTCCGAGATAATACGGCTAACGAATGGGACACTGATGCTGGTCGGATAGGGGTTCCTGGTACTGAGGTGAGTTTTTTGGTACACCACAATTCACTGAGGTCCTGGTTTCCTGCACATAGTTCTGTGCAAGAGCAGAATCCCTGCAACAGGTTAAGTAACTCTGTCTTCCATAATGTTCTTGATAAAGATTAAGTCTGAATAAAGCATATCTTTTGATCAGGTTCCATCATGCTCTACCCGACCTGATGAAAATCAGAAAAGTGTGTTTATATATATCACTGTAATATATTTTAAAATGTTGTAGTTCTTTGAATTGGGATGGTTCGTTATGTGCCCATTTTATGGATTGTTTTTGTCTAAGTTAACTTGTTGGATTCATTTAATGGTACTCATTTTATTGATTATAGATGTGTGTGAACATAAGTAATATTTGTCAAACTTCAGACCTATGACCTACTGGTTTTGCAGTAAATACTGAGTGCTTAATTCACAGAGCTTTCTTACTAAAGTACTACTGAGATTGTCCTTGTTGAGATCAAATATCCATGGTTCAGGATGCCTAGATGAGAACTAAAGCTACAGTATGCTTGTTAGATTTGGGGGTCTCTAGTTGGCAGAGGTAGGTACCTTTGTCCAAGTAGGGGCCCTTGCGTCTAGTCAGGGTAAGGGGGTACACTCTTAAAATAACCCCTGCTCACCCCCTTGGTAGCTTGGCATGAGCAGACAGGCTTATCTCAGAGGCAGTGTGTAAAGCATTTGTGAACACATACAGTAATCAACTGACAACACTACAGATGGACACCACACAAGTTTTATATCAAAAATAAGTATTCTTTGTATAGACTTATCACAAGACCACAAACGACAAAAATCCACAATACTGTACCTAAAATGGTAGAATTAGCTTAGTTCTCTTTAGATGTTAAAATGCGACACTTTGAGTTCAATGTACCGTAAGATGTGTAATGCTATACAACGAAAGTGTTGCAGGGAAGGTGATGCGTCGGTTCCTTACACGCAAGAACGGTGATGCGTCGGGTCTCTACTGCTGCGTAGGGGATGCGTCGGTTCTTCTCTCTGAGGGGAGGTGATGCGTCAGTTTCTTACTGCGCTTCCGTCGCGATGCGGCACGCAACGCCGTGATGCGATGAAGATCCAATGCAATGAAACAAAGATTGCGTCTTTGCTTGATGCAACACGATGCGGACCGCCACAGGCCCTGCCAAACGCTTCGCGGTGATGCGGCGGCATCTGATGCGACGTCTATCCTCTTCTCCAGCGATGCGAGACGCTGCAACAACGATGCAAGCCGCGACAGACCCTGCGACATGCTTCCCGGTGATGCGGCGTCTGATGCGACGTCGATCCTCTTCTCCGGTGATGCGAGATGCTTCAACAACGATGTGAGCCGCGACAGGACCTGCGACACGCTTCCCAGTGATGCGGCGTCTGATGCGACGTCGACCCTCTTCTCCGGCGATGCAAGGCGGTTCGGGGACCCTGCAATGACTCAACGGTTCTTCTGGGCTGCGACAGGGCCTGCGACACGTTTCCCGGGGATGCGGCGGCATCTGATGTGATGTCGATCCTCTTCTCCGGCGATGCGAGGCGCTTTCTCGTTGTGAAGCGACAGCGGCAGTTCGGCGACATGCTTTTTGCTCGTGAGTCGCACTTCTAGCTCCTTGCGACACTCAGAAAGCCTTGCAAAACAGCAGGCACTTCCAAAGAACTCTTGGGGATCTGGTTGGTGAAGTCTCTTGTCCCTGAGACTTCAGCAGGAGGCAAGCTCTTTTCTCAAGCCCTTGGAGATCCTTCACAAGTTGAATAAAGTACACAAAGTTCCTTTTTCCTCTCTTTGGCAGTCAGGAAACCACTGCAGGCCAATCCCTCAAGCTTAGGGATAGTCCCTCCTCAGTCTCTCTGGTTCTGTCAAGAATTCCTGTCATGCGTGGGGAGGAAAACGGTAACCAGCGACAACGGACTACATCTCCCAGGATGCTTAGCGGTTGAGAGGTTATGAAAACAGGAGAGCTGTTACAGAACTCAAGGAAAACACGCCCTTATGTAAACAGGAGAGCTGTTACATAACTCAAGGAAACACGCCCTTATGTAAACAGGAGAGCTGTTACATAACTCAAGGAAACACGCCCTTATGTAAACAGGAGAGCTGTTACATAACTCAAGGAAAACACGCCCTATAAAGGGAGGAACCGGGAGGTACAACGCTGTCGGATATTGTGTTTACACCGACGTACCTGCTTCGTGAAGAGCAGTGTTCCGGAGTGGTGCTCCAGTAAGGCAAGAACGGAGGTAGGTCGAGTCGTTACTCCCTGGGCCGTGTCTTGCCCCATCGTCACCTGTGAAGGACCCGGAAGCTCTACCGGTCAACCATTGAGCTTCGCTTTTTGACTCGGCTGAGTCAAAGCGCAGTGGCGCTTTTGCTGGTTGGAGTCGTAACTCCCAGCCCGACCAGAGATACAGGGACTGCCAGCTGTCACGCACACCAGGAGGTGTTTGCCGCGTTACAGACTCGGAAGTCCACAGGATCGATCGAGCGGCTGCTCTCGGTTCAGTCTTCTTACTTTTGATTGGGTATCGGTGACACATCACCAGGAGGTGACTCCGCGTCCCGGTGCAGTCTGAGGAAGAGGTTGAGCGGCTGCTCCCTTCAGGTAGAGACCCCGGCTGGGTGTTTCCCTGACTCCTCGATTCTCCCCAACACTCTTCGTGCCCCTCACAGCCTACCGATTGGCATTGTCGGCCATTTCATTTCTGCCCTCTGTTGGCATACGCCGGGACCGGCGTATATGCAGAGGACGGTTAGGACCATCCGTGCGGTGGGCTGGTAACGTACATAGCCTGGAGGATTCCAGTGACTATAACTTTTGTTTATTCTTAGTGTTATTTGTGCCTTCATTAAAATAACTTACCCTTCACAAGTGGTTGCGTCCTCATTATCGTGTCTGTTAAACGATCCTGAGACGTTCAGGGCGTTACAAAATATCCGACCCTAAACAACACTAACTGTCTCCCGGTCGATAACAGACATGGCAACACTTGATGCTGTGCTGGCTGCTTTAGCGACCGTGCAAGTTGAATTGGCTGCCTCTAGGCAAGAGACAGCCGATGTAAAAGCCAGACTGGACGCTATCCAATTGGACCCGCTCACGCCCAGCACCTCCCTCACGAACCAGACCCCTGCGGTAGTAGTGGAAATACCGGTAGCCATCCCCTTGGCAACACCAGACAGGTACGGTGGGGATCCTAACACAGTGCAGGTATTCCTCACACAAGTGGCGCTACATTTCTCGTGCAAGCCAAGGGCGTTCCCCACGAGTCAGGCTCGCGTGGCTTTCCTTATTTCCTATTTGGCTGGAAACGCGGCACAATGGGCCGTACCTCTGGTGAGCAGGGACGACCCCATCTTATGTGATTGGGGTGCTTTTCGCGAGGAATTCCTGAAGGTATTCGATAGAAGGGCTGACTCGTACACGGCGGACCGTGAAATGCTTGAGTTGAGACAGGGATCCAACGAACTGGTGCAGTATCTCAACGCGTTCCGAAGGCTGGTTGCGGAAACCAAGTGGCCTGTTGCTAAACAGACGGCGCTCTTCCATCACGGACTGTGCGATGAGCTCAAGGACGCCGTGGCTCATATTGACCCGCAACCTAAGACATGTGAGGGCCTTATCAACCTGGTATTACGGCTGGAACATAGGCTAAGTGAAAGAAAGGGGGATCATGGGAGAAAAGGAAAATCCCTTCCATCCTATGTGACGGTGGGAAGTCCTGAAACTTCCACCGCATCCAAGGGAGAACCCATGGACATCGGCGCAATACGAGCGAGCCTCACAGCCACGGAGAAAGAGTCACGCCGTAAACAAGGATTGTGCCTATATTGTGGCAAAAAAGGCCACTACGTACGTGAATGCCCTGCCAAACCGAAGACGTCACGTTATCGGGCCACCCGGTCGGTAACAGCCGTGGTGGACATACCGGCGGAAAACTAGAGGACTCCCAGACCGAAGAAGGGGCATCTCGGAGTCACTCATCCATCCCTTCCCTTTCCAACTCAGTCACTAAGGGACACCGACACCTGTTTCTCACGGTGCACGTGGGAGTGCATGACCAGTGGATACCCGTTGTGGCCATGGTGGATTCAGGGGCCACTGGCATATTTATGGACCACAACGAGGCATGCAGGCTAGGGCTAGTGCTTCTTCCCAAAGCTGTACCCGAAGACGTCTATGCTGTAGACGGAAGGCGATTGGTGACGGGGCCCATCGGGCAGCACACGGGGGTCCTTCCGATGAGATATGGGAGGAACCATTTGGAACAAATCGATTTTAACATCATCCGAGCGCCCCAATATGGCGTCATATTGGGATTGCCGTGGCTACAGAAACACAACCCCTCTGTGGATTGGCCAACACATCGCGTCGAAATGACGTCACCGTATTGCATCCTGCATTGTGGAAAAAGAACGGAATCCCTTGACGCAGATGAGAGCGGGAGTCAGACGGTGGCTACAGCGGCGGAAAAAGATGTGGCTCTCCCCCAGGCTTATCACAGTTTTGAGGATGTATTTGATGAGGTGAAGGCGGAAGTGCTACCACCACATAGACAGTTTGACTGCCAGATCGACCTGGTGCCAGGGGCCAGCGTTCCCAGCGGCAGGCTGTATGCCCTGACGGAGCCTGAAAACGTGCATCTCCGGGGGTACCTGGATAAACTCCTCAAACTAGGATTCATCCGCCCGTCCAAGTCTCCGGCCGCCTCGCCACTCTTCTTCATCCCGAAAGCTAATGGGGAGCTGAGAGCCTGTGTGGACTTTAGGGCATTGAATGCGATCACCATAAAGAATCGGTACCCCTTGCCTCTCATCAGTGTACTTCTGGAACAGGTCAAGAAAGCTCGTATCTACACCAAGTTGGATTTGAAAGGGGCATACCATCTGGTGCGCATGAGGGACGGAGACGAGTGGAAGACCGCCTTTAAGACCAGGTTCGGCCTTTTTGAGTACCTCGTCATGCCGTTCGGGCTGTGCAACGCCCCGGCAGCCTTTCAGTACTTTTTGAATGAGGTATTCAGAGAGGAGTTGGATATCTACGTGGTCGTATATATCGACGACATCCTCATCTATTTGTCCAGTGTGGAGGAGCACGTACACCACGTCAAAGCTGTGCTCCAAAAGCTGAGGGAAAACAAGCTGTTTTGTAAACTCAGCAAGTGTGACTTCCACGTCACATCCGTGGAATTCCTCGGAGTAATGCTGAGTCCAGAGGGACAGGAGATGGCAGAACGAAAGATCAAGGCGGTGAAAGACTGGCCGGTGCCCCAAAGCGTGAAGGACGTCCAAAGTTTCATTGGCTTCGCCAACTTTTACAGGCGGTTTATAGATGGATTTTCAGGATTGGTGGCCCCAATCACACAGCTACTGAGGAAGTCCAAGGAGTTTGTCTGGTCCCCTGAAGCGAACAAAGCCTTTGAGGCCCTGAAAAGCGCCTTTGGTAAGGCACCGGTGTTGGCTCACCCCGATCCGGATCTCCCCTACGTGGTGGAAGCGGACGCATCGGATGTGGCGCTGGGGGCTATCTTGTCCCAACGCAACCACGACACAGGGGTGCTTCATCCCGTTGCGTACATGTCCCGCAAACTCAACGACGCCGAACGCAACTACCATATTGCGGAGAAGGAGCTTCTCGCAATCAAGGACGCCTTCACCGAATGGAGGCATTGGTTGATGGGGGCAAGACATGTGGTATCGGTGTACACGGATCATCGGAATCTTCAGTTCATGACGGCCACACGACACCTTTCTCCCAGGCAGCTGCGGTGGATGATCTTCTTTGCGGGGTTCAACTTCCGCATCACTTATCGGCCGGGGACGGAAAACCGGAAGGCGGACGCCCTGTCCCGTCAATCTACGGTTAAGGAACCATTGCCTGCGACCGAGCATTCCATCATTTCCCCGAGGATGGTATTGGGAGTTATCCAACCGGATACGTTCCTGAGGGGAATAAAGAGAGGGATCAGGTCATTCGCATGGCGGAGGTGGCTCCTTAGTCACAGAGAATGGCAGCTGAAGGACGGGATACCCCTGAAGGGCAGGTGCCTATTGATACCCACGCCTAGGCTAAGGAAACAAGCATTCATCTGGTGCCATGACTCTCCATGCGCAGGTCATTTGGGCTTTGAAAAAACGGTGGCTAGCATGGGACGGCATTTCTGGTGGCCAACCATGAGAGTGGATGTCAGGAGGTGGGGACAGGAGTGTCCTACGTGTGCCACCATGAAGGCCGACCATGGCCGAACCCAAGGGCTCTTACATCCACTTCCGACCCCGGATAGACCATGGGATAACATATCACTGGACTTCGTAGTGGGCCTCCCGGTAGACCAGGGGATGACGGCACTACTGGTGGTGGTGGATTACTTGACGAAAATGGGGCACTTCATCCCCTGCAAGAGAGTCCCTACGGCCGGGGAATTGGCGTCACTACTCCTAAAGAATGTGGTGCGACTGCATGGATTACCTGGGGTGATCGTGTCGGACCGGGGGTCGCAGTTTACTGCGCAATTCTGGAAGACGTGGTGCACAGCGCTGTATGTTAAGACCGCCCTGTCCACCAGCTACCACCCTCAAACGGACGGCCAAACCGAGCGCCTGAACCAAACGCTCAAACAGTATCTGCGATGTTTTGTGGACCAGGGCAGGGACGAATGGGTCGACTTGCTATGGGTTGCAGAGATAGCCTATAACAACGCCACTCACAGCTCCACACAGTCATCTCCGTTCTATAGCAACTATGGCCATCATCCCAGGTTCTTGCCATTTCTACATCCGTTCAGAGAGGACAGGATTCCCGCCACAGCGGACAGGGTGGCACACATAAAAGACACGTTGATG
Organism: Triturus cristatus; assembly: GCF_964204655.1. Taxonomy (NCBI): domain Eukaryota; kingdom Metazoa; phylum Chordata; class Amphibia; order Caudata; family Salamandridae; genus Triturus; species Triturus cristatus. The sequence goes on from NC_140579.1 coordinate 512,590,348, forward strand.
CGCTCAAGGGCTGTCCTAATAGAGGCCAAGAGAAGATACAAGGCTGCGGCAGACAGGAAGAGAAGGCCCGGGCCGCTGTACCGCACTGGAGACTACGTCTGGATATCCACAAGAAACATGAGGTTTCGAAAGAACAGTGTGTTCCATCCCAAGTACATGGGCCCCTATCGAATTACCAAGTGTATGGGTCCCGTGAACGTGAAGGTGTGCTTGCCCCAGTCATTACGGATACACCCTGTCTTTCATGTATCATTGCTCAAACCAGCACCCTCCAAGCCGTCTGGGACACCTAGGCCGATATACGTGGAGTCGGAGGTGGAGTATGAAGTGTCGGGCATACGGGCGTCCAAATGGCGCAGGGGGAAGCTGTGGTACCTGGTTGCGTGGAAAGGATATGGCCCGGAGGAGCAATCATGGGAACCGGCTGAAGGGGTTCATGCTCCGCGCCTGGTCTCCTTGTTCCATCGGCGTTTTCCTGCCAGCGCTGGACCCGTGGGGAGCCGCTGAGAGGGAGGATGTACTGTCAAGAATTCCTGTCATGCGTGGGGAGGAAAACGGTAACCAGCGACAACGGACTACATCCCCCAGGATGCTTAGCGGTTGAGAGGTTATGAAAACAGGAGAGCTGTTACAGAACTCAAGGAAAACACGCCCTTATGTAAACAGGAGAGCTGTTACATAACTCAAGGAAAACACGCCCTTATGTAAACAGGAGAGCTGTTACATAACTCAAGGAAAACACGCCCTATAAAGGGAGGAACCGGGAGGTACAACGCTGTCGGATATTGTGTTTACACCGACGTACCTGCTTCGTGAAGAGCAGTGTTCCGGAGTGGTGCTCCAGTAAGGCAAGAACGGAGGTAGGTCGAGTCGTTACTCCCTGGGCCGTGTCTTGCCCCATCGTCACCTGTGAAGGACCCGGAAGCTCTACCGGTCAACCATTGAGCTTCGCTTTTTGACTCGGCTGAGTCAAAGCGCAGTGGCGCTTTTGCTGGCTGGAGTCGTAACTCCCAGCCCGACCAGAGATACAGGGACTGCCAGCTGTCACGCACACCAGGAGGTGTTTGCCGCGTTACAGACTCGGAAGTCCACAGGATCGATCGAGCGGCTGCTCTCGGTTCAGTCTTCTTACTTTTGATTGGGGTATCGGTGACGCATCACCAGGAGGTGACTCCGCGTCCCGGTGCAGTCTGAGGAAGAGGTTGAGCGGCTGCTCCCTTCAGGTAGAGACCCCGGCTGGGTGTTTCCCTGACTCCTCGATTCTCCCCAACACTCTTCGTGCCCCTCACAGCCTACCGATTGGCATTGTCGGCCATTTCATTTCTGCCCTCTGTTGGCATACGCCGGGACCGGCGTATATGCAGAGGACGGTTAGGACCATCCGTGCGGTGGGCTGGTAACGTACATAGCCTGGAGGATTCCAGTGACTATAACTTTTGTTTATTCTTAGTGTTATTTGTGCCTTCATTAAAATAACTTACCCTTCACAAGTGGTTGCGTCCTCATTATCGTGTCTGTTAAACGATCCTGAGAAGTTCAGGGCGTTACAGGTTCCTCTCCTCAGCAAAGGTTTCTTCTTGTTTCCCAAAGTGATCTAAAGCTCTTGGGTTTGAGTCACACTATTTATACTCAGTTTGTCTTTGTTCTCTGAAGGCAGAGAGGCCTTTGCCTAGTCCATACCAGTTCTGGTCAGTCTTGGAGCACTTTGTTGACAAGACTCCTTCTTTCCTTTTACAGTGTAGGCCAGGGACATCAGATGCACCACAGGAGGTGGAGCCAGCATTGTGGAGGGAAGGCACAGCTCTATTCAGGTCCCAGGTGCAACTCCTCCCACCCATCTACATGCAGATCTCTCTATTCAGCCCTATGCTGACTCACCCAGTCTCCAGGAAACCCCCAGCCCCTGTCACTTAACTCCAGACAAAATACACAACGTAGCAGAGGCAGTCTTGGATGGTTAGACAAGAAAATACCTACTTTCTAAAAGTGGTATTTTCAAACACAATGTTAAAACCAACTTCACTAAAAGATGTATTTTATCATTCTGAGTTCAGGCATACTGAACTCAAATTTCTACCATGTTCCCTGAGTCAGTTAGGATTATAAGATGTAATAATCAAACTACCCATTCTGGCCTATGGGGAACAGGTAGCCTTGCAATAGTGAAAAACGAAAATGGCTGTAATTCACTATTAGAACATGCCACACACATCAGGGCATGTCCTACCTTATACTTACAATGCTCCCTGCCCTTGGGCCTACCATAGGGGTGACTAATATGAAGTTAAGGGAAGGTTTAGGGACTGACAAGTGGGTGCACTTGCACAGTCAGCATGGCAGTACCAGACTGCACACAGGCTCTGCAATGGCACGCCTTAGACACACTTTAACAGGCTGCTTCTGTGGGTGACACAACCAGTGCTGCAAGCCCACTAGCAGCATTTGGATTGCCAGCCCTGGCCACTCCTGGTGCACTGTACTAGGGTCTGACAAGTAAACCAAATCAGTCAATCATGGAATCACTAATCCATATATCAATTTACAATAGGGAGCACTTGCACTGTGGCACTGGATAGCAGTGGCACAGTGCCCAAAGCATCTAACACCAGCAAAAACACAGGAGTCAACAGCAAGAAATGAAAGGGAGACCTACGCCAATGTGCCCGGTCTAACAATGCTTTTCAGTATTTTTTTTTATTTACTCACCTTTTATAGACAGCCAAACCGACAGTGCACAAGACTAAGAGAACACTGAGGCGTCTTGCATAAATCTGCTGGGTTAAGATTTCACACATTAGGATATTGAAAGAGTTTATTCTGTCACTGAAAGCTAAATGTGTGATAACAAACTGTGACCTGTGTGTTATAGATTTGTTAAAGCAGATAAATTAATAAAGTTTAACATAGGTGGGCCACAAAGCTAATTTACTGGGCATCACCGACAGCAAGAGAAATTAGACTTCAAATAATAGCACAGCGTGCATGATCTCTCATTCTATGTTTTTCCTTCTTTCATGGGATAGACAACATTGAGCTCTGCTTCACTGTAATGTGTATTCATATTGTATCAACAATTGTCTTTGCAGGAAGCCTGCTTCTGCCACAGGTACACACACGTTTCAATGCTTGCTAGTTGAATTGTGTTTTTTTAACTAATTCAAGAAACAGTTGTTTAGTAATACAATGTTACTTCCACTTATTTGCAGGCGAAATATCTGAAATGATTTTTCATTTTGGGCGGTTGCTAGAGTAAGCCTGTTATACAAATTTCAACTTCTGTAATGTTGATTGGGTGTTGACATGTAACTTTTACTAGCATAGCTCATGGTGCCGCTTCACTCCATACAAGTGTGTGGTTTGTTCTTTCTAAAACCTATAAAATGTGCTGTTTATACCCATGATTATCTCTCCATAGGGCCATCATGATGGACTTCCCTTGCAATAGTGTGGAAGCAATTTATTTTGATGAAGTCTCTGTCTCCTCTGTATTCCAAAGAATGATGATGATGATGAAGGCAATTTATAGCATGCACAACTACTCCATGGAGTGTCCCGGTGTGAAAAGCATAGGTCGGAAGGTGAACTACAAAAGTTAGTCCTGCACAGAACGTTTTTTCTTGATTACTGCAGCATCACTCATTGCGCACAACTTAAGAGATAGCTGATTCCATGCAACTGAGCCCTCTTGCCTGTTGAATTCTGGGGATCACTGCCAAACGTTTGTTAGCAGATCTCAACTGTCTAGGAGAATTATAAATTCCTAATCTGGATCTGAGAAAACAAACTCCAATTTGATACAGGGCACTATGCTCTAGAACAAGAGCTTTAAATCTTACTCTTTTCCTGATGGGCTGCCAGTTAAGGTCCACAAATAGGGCAAGATCCGTGTTCTCACTGTCACATTTAACAGAAGGCGGGCAACCACATTTTGGACCACTTGAAGTCTATCCAACAGATGTTTCGGTAGCCCCAAGTATAAGGCATTTCCATAATCTATTCTGGAGGTTATCAGTTACTTTGCTGGAAAGGACAAAAAGGGAAGGCATGTTTTTATGGACCATGTGATGCGAAAACAAGTGTCTCTCAAAGCTTTAACTTGAGGCTAAAAGGACAAGCTATCACATTCAATCTCCAGATTTCGAACTGTGCCACTCTGGGGTACTGAGGGGGGGGGGGGCAACATTGGGCAGAAATTCTTCTATGCAGTTGCATATTGTCTGCATAGGAGATCTCTTTGGCTACCAGATATCCTGCTAGTTGGTGCAGAGGGTTAAGGTACATTTTAAAAGGGGTAGGACTTGCGCAAAAGCTGCATCATGGCAGCAGAGCTCATGCCAACCTAGCAATGTTGACAATGACCCTAACTGCCATATAACACCCTCCTCTGGTAAGATCGTAGTATATAGACAAAGAATGGAACATTTTTCAAAGGTAAGCAGAGTCCATATGAGCTTAAAAAAAACAAATTGGAAAAAGAGAGGAAAAAAATGTTGTAGGTCGTTTAACGAGTTTGTGGTTTCACGGGAAACGTGATTAAGAAGGAGGTGGCAAATCCATCAAAGTATGTGAACTTAAGAATGCAATTAATTCCAAAAGGCTATCCCTATCCTTAGTATCAGAAAGGATGCCATCCAGTCAATTAGGCTGAAGAAACAGACGTGTTCCTCATAATCCGATGCTTCCAAGAGCATATCCGGGCAACTTGCGTGATATTTGATGAAACTCTGTCGCAAGAGGTTCTGCGCAGCTGCACAGATATTCCACTCAACCAAGACTCCAAGTGCAGCAGCACGCGCCATAGAACCATCCTAAGAACAGGCCTGCTCATGGGCCACTAAGGGACCCATCAACTGGTCATAATCTGGGTCTGAACATTACGTATTAGAGAGGCATGAATCCAAAGCCCTATAGAAAGGGCACCGCTGACAGTAGAACACAGGTTGCACGCAAGTGAAGTAGGCAAAGCGAAAACTGAGTCCATAACTCACGCTAAGTGTTGCTAATGGTAAGCATCCAAAAAGGTGTTGCATTCGGTCATGGCACAGTTGCAATTGGCCTGGTCTGTGCATTACTACAAGATGAGTAGCCATTGCGTGGTAGGAGCAGAAGTACCAGGATTCCACCAGCTATTGCCAGTAATAATGTAAACCCTCCGAAGACGCTGGAAAAAATAGAATGAATGAAAGCTGGTATTACTCCAAATATCATCTGAAAAGAAGTCACAAGGCAGGATCCCACAAGTTTAAAAAAAATGGGCAAGGCCTTTTGTGTCAGATGCATTAAATATTTGATGTATTAGTTCCCCAAAATGCAGTGGGAGATTCGTGTTCAGAAGTGACTGAATCTCACTAGATATTCTAGCCACCTGCAATTCGAAGGTCTCTCGAGCCGAAGTGAGAGCCACTTCTTGTTGAAACAATAGCGTTTTGAGTCTGCTTAATTTGTTGAAATCTGTTTTCCAAGTCGGAATGGAAGGCCAAATGGAACTGTCTACTTTCACATGCCGGGGCGGAAAAAGCACATTGCTACCACAGGTAACTCGTTGTGAAACTGTTACTATATGGGATTCCTGCCCGCAATCCACAGAAGTCGTGGTTATTCAAAATAAGATAACTGCCTTTAGAAAGCAACGTAAAAGTGGGAATTATTGCTGGGACAGTAGTTCCTTTAAAAAAACATGCAAGGTTAGGTGCGGACACATTTCAAGCGCCGTGCAACTTAACTTGTTTACAAACTAGGGAATGTCCTACTGTGGAATCGCAGTACTCCCCTGTTAGGAAAACTTCCTTATCCTCCCGTTGACATCTGTAAGTGAAAGGTAGGGACCATAATTCTTGGAGAAACGTACTACCCAGGGGTTCAAAGTGGCGAATTGGGAGATGTTTCATGCAAGATTTAAACTGAAACAGCGAAAAAGGGAGAGAGAGAGAGAGAGAGAACGCCATGAATTAACCATACAGCTGAATCTGGCTACAGCAGAGAAAATGGCAAGTGTTTTAATTGTTCAATGTGTAATAGCATATATGTAGCGTCTTTCATGGACATAAATCTCTGTTTGTTAGTTAAATTAAATGGTAAAAACAATGCAGAAGCATTCAAATAATTTCAAGGGACTTTTCCCATTTTGAGAGTCTGTAACCTCCATGCAAACTGCATCACTGATTGTAATTGATTTTGACCATGATATAACACAGATACATCATTCTGAACAATATCAATAACAGATGAGACAATATTGTCTAAGGTATAAATGCGTGAACGTAGTGTATTGTTACTGTTGTCGACCATTGCAAGGACTTTTTCTAAATTTGCTGTGTCAGTTTGGCGCAGATGAAGCGCTGCTTCAATCTGCGAACGTTTCCATACTTAATTGTAAGTATATACAATATATATGCACTGAGGGGTAAGTACCGTATGGTGGCACAGCACAGATTGCATGTGTTTTTCGACACCGCAAATCCAGTTATTGTTTTCCAGTGGCTACACAAGGTATTTGTCCGTTTCACTCACAGTTGCGCAGTATAGTCATGCAGCGTCTGAATACACTATGTACTCCGTGTTATACTAGCGTTATCTTTGTCCTGTGAGTATAGGAATCTGTTGTTCTGTTGTCGCTGTTACTCGTAGGCTGTGCAACTCTGTGCGTTCGTGCTTGCTTAGTACGATTTTCTTGCTGCGTTTCGCGCAATACAGCCTCTATTGCATTGCCAGCTGTAGCAATGAGTCCCTATAGCCGTAGTGGCGCAGGCTTTTTAATACGCATATATGATTCCTGCTGTTTCTATATTATGCGCTCACGCCACAGCCATGGTCCACAACACTGCTGTCAATATCTGTTTTAAGTAGTACAGTTTATTCTTAATCGCTTGCACTTTCCGTAGTTATATGCGCCCCACTTGCCTGTATGTCATCGATGGTATTCTCCAGTGCAGTCCTGTGCAGCAGTGTTGTAGAATGTTGGTCGGGGTTGGTTCACGCTGTGAGCTGCCCTGACCCCGGAGCTCCTCTGTCACACCATGCTGCCGTTTTCTGCAACTATTCATGCGGTGATGTGGGTGATATGGGATTGTGTGTACCAGATTGACGCTTCGTAGTTGGACAGACAGCAGGTCAGCTGCTACAGCAGCTACAGAGTACTCATCCAACCCCGTCAAGGACATCAACAAACGCTGGTTAGATCGTTCCGGCATTATTCAAGCTGCGTAGCGCGTCGCCATTTTGTCTCAGCCGGAGTTTCGGATCGGTGTATTTACAGCGTGAGTTTCTAGTTCATTTTCAGCTTCGCTTCGCTCGGTGATAGGCTCAGCTGCTAGCGGCGATGTTCCGATCTCATGATTTGTGTCTACATTAGGTCCCTGTTCGCTGAATGCATCGTTTTCGGTCAGATATTTGTTCAGGCCGGTAGAGCGGCACTAATGTGCATCCATCTCTCTGTGCGCCCTCTAGCGCCCGCGATTCTCCTGATGGTAAAAAATCATAACAGAGACTATCGTAAGAATATGATGTGCCATGGCAGCTCAGTATATGTGAATAAAAAGTAAATGGGTCAACATTTTTCACACCCTGTTGGTCTGATGATGATCCTTGGCACGTCTTTGGGACAAGAAAAATAGGTAATAGGTCTACCCCACACCTCGTGTGATATAAAGGTACTCCCTCTAAAAGAAAGTTAACCTACTTTTTCACATTTTTTAAACCAATGATTATCCAACCTAGAAGGAAAAATATAGAGGTACGGACCAGAAGTTAAAACATTTTACATTCAGGTCTCTGTTTTGAGAAATCCTCATCATGCAGCAGAATCTCTAATGGTAGACTCATGGCCATACATAGTGCTAAATGGTCACTAAGCAAGAAAAATGCATAGTGCGCAGACATTGTGGCCAGGTGTACAGACAGACAAGCAGACTCATAGCCAACACATATTGACATGTTATGTTAATCGCACTTGTAGAGCGCACGGTTAGCTTAGGGTGTCCTGGCGCTAAGCACTGGCTACTGGGGAAACTAGAGTGTATGCTACTGGGTGAAGAGCCATGTCTTCAACCCCTTCCTGAAGGAGAGGAGATCTGGGGCATTCCTAAGATGAAAAGGAAGCTCATTCCTTGCTCTAGATGCACAGGTGATAAAACTCCTGCCTCCCCAATTGACTTTTTTAAATGCGGGGACTTGTACTGGTTTGGCTCCAGTGGACCGTAGCATTCTTTTGGGGACATACCATTGGAATTTGCACCTAAGGAACTCGGGACCTGCTCCATTAATGGCCTTAAAAACTGTGCATTGTGCCTTAAAGAATGTTCTTTGTTTAACTGGGAGCCAGTGCAATTGCTTGAGTTCCTCTTTTACGGAGACAAATTTCGGCATTCCTGACAATCTGGCAGCTGCATTTTGGGCTAGTTGGAGCCGATTGCCATGTTGATTTTGGGCATTAAGATCTAGGCCATTACAGTAGTCCAGGCGCGACATTATGAGGGTGGTTACCACTGTCTTGAGACTGCTTTCAGTCAGGAAAAACTTAATTTTTGTTATGATTCTTAGGACCAGAAAGCATGCTGAGATCACCATACTTATTTGGTCACCCATGGTTAGTTTATTGTCCACCAATACCCCAAGGTGTTTTGCTTTTCTTGTGGGTATGGGGCAAGAACCAAGGTCATCCGGCCACCATTCAGGTGTCCACACACGAGGATTATTCCCAAACTTTTATGACCTCAGTCTTGTTAGAGTTCAATTTTAAACAATTGGAGGACATCCAGCCCGAGATTGCACTCATACAGTCATGGAAACGCGCCCCTGTTTTCTTTACCCCACCCTCAGTCAGTGACAACACTATTTGCATGTCGTCAGCGTAGGAGGTGTTTTGGAAGCCAAATGACCTCATAACTCCTGCCGGGGGTGCCACATAGATATTAAAGAGCGTTGGGCTGAGTGATGAGCCCTGTGGCACCCCACATGGAAGTGAAAACTGTTTGGACGTATTACCGTCCAGATCCACAGTTTGTGACCTGTCAGCTAGAAGTGATTGTAGGAGTTTCCATGCTTGACCTTCGACTCCAATATCAGACAGCCGGTCCATCAACGCTTTGTGATGGACCGTGTCGAAAGCCGCAGACGGGTCCAGCAGGATCAGTATGGCATTGCCTCCCCTGTCTAAGGCCTCTCTAATCTCCTCCGTGGATTTCAGTAAGGCCAACTCAGTGCTATGAACTGTTCTGAACCCATATTGGGATGGGTCCAGAGAGTTGTTAGACTGAAGAAAAGCACTGAGTTGGATGTTCATTGCCTTTTCCAGAATTTTGGCAGGGAATGGGAGCTGTGAGATCGGCCTGTAGTTATTGGGATCTTTAGGATCCAGAGTCTGTTTCTTCAGCAGGGGAAGAACCGAGGCCTCCAAAGTGAAAATAGCATTCAGCAGGGGCGTAAGTGCTGTTCCGATCACTTCTGGAATTTGTTTAATAACCCGCACAGGGCACTGATCGTTGGGGCTCCTGAGCAGATCGAATTCAGAACATTAATCGTTTCTGATATCTCCAGGGGTTTAAATTGGTCAAGTACCAGTGGAGGGCAAGGACTGTCCAGTCGATTCATATGTGAGCGCGCCTGTGCCTTTTTGTTGGCTTGGGTGAATGAGGAGAAGATGATTTCTACTTTGTTTTAAAAAAGTCGCAATTTTATCGCAGAATACTGGGTTGCCCTGGCTCTTAGGAGCATTAGGGGTAGACAGTTTTTTAATGGTTTAAAAAGTTCCTTTGAGTTCGATTTGGCTAATGCTATTTGCATTGTAAAAAATGTTTTTTTTTTTTTTTTTTGCTTGCTTCTTATAGAAGCTGCTTATAAGTGGTGATGCAGTGTTTATACCTTTCCTTATCCGCATCTGCATACCTTTTACGCAATACCCTCTCTAATTGCTTACAGGCCAGTTTTTTGGCTCTAAGCTCCTCAGAGTACCAGGGTGCTGATGGTTGAGCCCGTTTAGGAGTCCACTTTTTTTCAGGGGCTAGGTGTTTGCAAGTTGTGCCTAGCCATTGAGTATAGGCTACAGTGGCATCTTCCACTCCCAGCGGAAGAGAGCGCATTGAACACCTCAATTTTCAAATTTCTTAATGTCCAGTCTTCCCCAAGCCCTAGTTCCAATCTCCTGGGTAGGTTTTATGCTGGCTAAGTGGCGCCCATAACTGTTCAATTCAAATTGAATGGCACAGTGGTCAGACCACGAGAGCGGGAGAACTGAGGTGCAAACTAAGTCGCAGTTATTCGAATATATCCCATCCAGGGTATGTCCTTTTTCGTGAGTCGGACCTTCACCAACTGCTTGAGGTTTCCAGCCCCCATAATTTGCTCCAATCGATTGGTATCAGGATCCAGGGGGATTTCCAGGTAAAAGTTAGTCACCCAGTACAGTATAAGAGTCTAGGCATAGCCCTTCCTCCAGCATGGTACCTATTGTATCCAGAAATCCACTTTTAGGGCCAGGTGGGCAGTAAAGTAGTATACCTTTTGAAGGTTCTGTAGTATGCCGAGTGAATATTAAAAGCTAATACCTCACAGGACGTGTTGGAGGCAGTGAAAAAATTGTGTTCCACTGAGACATGGTAGATGACTTCAAGCCTTCCTCTATTTTATGTGGCCTAGCCAATGTGTAACAATGAAAACCTGGGAGTTGCCTTCACTAGATCTGGTCCAGATGCATGATCTGTCCATGATTCGGTAATGAAGGCCAGCTTTACATCAAGTTCCTCCAGTAGTAGCGCGCATTCCGTGCTATGTTTCGTTAAGGATCTAGCGTTTAGTAAAATACATTTTAAGGGACCTGCATCAATAGCATTAGTCTTCTTGGCTGACCTGACATCTGGGCCAGAAGCTGGCAGGTCAAGGATGCGGGGGAGGTGTAGCTGACATCTGGGGGTAAGAGGTACTTTCCATGCCTTTGTCAACTGCCTTTAGGGGGATAGAGGGGCAACATGGCCTTCCCTTACCAGGATTCAGTCTGTATAGCTCCTCTTTGGTGTAACTCATGATATTCAGGGAAGAGTGGCCAGGGGGACTGTCCCCGAATCCGGTCCGAGTGCGGACGGGTGCAGATGGGCTTGCCTTAGGCGCGCCAGTGGCGCGCCCGCGCAACGTGCTGGCTAAATAGCCTAGCGTCTGACCACTAGACCGCTAGCAGACAAAATGGCGGTCCGCCGGTTCGATCCCCCTCCCTCCCTTCAACTTCCCTTGTGCAAAGTGGCAGTGCAAACAGCAAAATATCAGCAGAGGAGTTAAAAAAATATCAGAGTTAAAATCCTCAAGTAAAATACAATTTGGAGCCTTAGATCACAATAATGGTCTCACCTGGCCAACATTGAACACAGCTTCGCCCAGGGGACCAGTGCTGCGCGTCTGCGTCAGCGTGCTGGCAAAATAGCCTAGCGTCCGTCACATGCAGATGTCATACAGGAAAAAGCACATCGAATCACTTTATATCCAGTTATATAGATGGGCTTACCCTTTGAATCAATCGATTATAGCCCCATGGGTCAATACAGAGACTAGCGCTCAGCTGCTAGCTGGAAAAACACAGGAATAGCTAGCGGCACAGATATTTAAACTCACATGTCCTGTAAGCATCTATTGCCAACGACTTACCTTCCTCTGTTTGCCCAAATCGAGGCAGCGCAAGGGGGTGGTCGTTATTTAAAGGCACTTAATTTGACTTAATCAAGCGTTATGGCAAACAGCTGCGAATGGGGACGGAAGTGCACTGGGCATGGCAGACGGCTGTATTGGTGAATCTAGGGTGTGGCCACGGTCAAGGTGATCATGGTGTGTGGCAGTTGTCACACGTTGGTTATGATATGCGCATGCACTCTGTCATTAACATCTGATAGAGACTTCTAGCTGCAGGTTCCTTACCCTTCAATTTCCAAGGCATCAGGCTGAATCTGGAAACTTTTGCTGAACAGTACCCCTTCAGCACAACGTGGGGTGGCTCCATGTGATGTTGTCGGCATCGTTAGTGTTGGTTATTACGTTGCGGTGCCACTGAGGCACGCGGATGGCAGTTCTGTTCTTTCCGCGCCTGTTAAGACGATCTGGGAAGAGCTTCCCCTCTGCCGCTTTTTGGTAGGATTTTTCTCGACTTTTGTCAAAAGTTTGGATTTTTCCGACTTTGTGTGCGAGGGATGTCTTTAAGGAAGACAGATTTCAAGACATGTGGAACTTGTTCTCACATGATGTTGGTCACCTAGCCCCACCGCGTATGTCTTTGGTGTTTCGAGCGCGACCACGATACAAAGTTGTGTTCGGACTGTCAGGCGATGACTGCGAAGACCTTGAGGGAGTGGGCGATAAAGTTACTCACGGACCAGCAGACGACACCTAGACTCAGAGGAGGTCACGTTCCCGATTGAAGAAGAATAGGTCGCGGGATCGCTCAGGGAGCCCTAATTCCTCTTCCTCCCATTCAAGGTCCTCGTGACACTTGGGAAGAGGCATAAGAAGAAGCCCAAGGGACTTTGACTTCACTTCAACTGGCGCCGCCGTCGAGAGATAAGGAGCACCAATGCTCCAGGCATGGTTCCGCAAGAGCTGGAGCCAGAGTCGACGTCCCGTCTCCGCCCACCTTTCTGGGAGCCGGAGCAACTCCTGCTCAAATAAGAGTTTTATGAGGCCATGCGCCGCGTATTTGAGCAAAACGACCCTCAGGTGAGCCTTCGGGCCCAGCGGAGTTGGAAGGCGCCCCATTGGGTTCGACGCCATTGGCTCCGGCCACGATGCCGGTGGGGCCCCAGGGATCCGATCCCAGATCCTGTTAGACACCGGACATCGGTGCCTACGATGTTACCGATGCCAGTCGGTGCCGCAAGCCCAATCCTCATCCCTGACGACACGGAGTCCAAACGACGTCGCTAGTCACCGATTGAACCAAGGGGTTCTGTGTTGTCGCCTGAGCACTTTGAGGATGTGCTAGGCTCAGGAGAGGATTGGGAAGGGTCCGGGGACCCTCTTGAAACCAAGGGACTTTCCGAAGAGAATTTGGACTGGTATGGAGAACCTGGAGAGGCCAGTGGACTGGATACTTCTCAAGATACTGGTCATGCTCTCCCCACCAACAGTGGCTACGGAGGAGGGAGCATCCTATGCCATGGCGGTTGAGAGGACAACCGAGGTCCTTGGACTGGAGCTGCCCTCGGTGCAGGTCAGGACTAATCTCTTGACTGAGGTGCTTCAACCTGGGGCTGCCACGTGCGAACCCCTGTTGCCCTTTAATGAAGCACTTACAGATGTCCTTCTAGGAACATGGTCCAAATCTAGCACAGGGGCTCCTGTGAATAGGACGATTGCACGCTGTAATCGCTCTGGGCGACCCAAAATTCCTCAGCCAATCTCCCAGCCCAGAGAGTTTGGTGGTGTAGGCCTCTACATCACAAGGCACATTCCCATCCACCCCTCTGGATAGGGAATCCAAGAGGCTAGATTCATTTGGGAAGAAGTTGTTTTCTTCCTCCAGCCTGGCATTACGGTTGGTGAATATCGCATGCCTATAGGGCCGTTTCTCCCGTTCCCTTTGGGAGACGGTTGCGCAAGTGCTGCCAGAAGTCTTGAAGGAGGCCCGAGCTGTGCTCCCCCAAGCTGTAAAGGATGGGAGAGACTCAGCAAAATTCACCATGCGGTGTGGCCTGGATACAACCGATTTACTGGGCAGATCGATTTCAACGACGGTGGCCTTGAGGCGCCATGCCTGGCTTCGTACAACTGGCTTCTTGGGAGATGTCCAAGCCAATTTGATGGACATGCCCTTTGATGGAACCTGCCTTTTTGGGGTAAAGGCAGACTCTGCTCTGGTCAGGTTCAAGGACTCTCAAGCTACAGCCAGATCCTTGGGCCTCTCCTCCACCCCGTAGCCAGTCTTTATTTTGCCCCTTTTGTGGCAACGGAAGGGGTTTATAGCCGCATCAGCCATATCCCAGCCACCGTCCTGCACAGACTACCCAAGCCGTGCAAGGACATGGACGTGATGCATTCTGATCTCGGAATGGATGCCAGAAGTCGTCGACCACACTGCCCCCAGCAACCGCAGCCTCCAAGCAATCCTAGGCTGATTCTGCAGGGCCACACTACTCCTCCAGTTGGTGGGAGAATTCGTCATCTCCCCCACTGGAGATCCAGAACATCGGGCAAGTGGGTCTTGCAGATAGTCCAGGAGGGCAATTCCCTACCTTGACGAGTTAGACCTGCATGACGCGTATTTTCATATTTCCTTCCTGCCAGGCGACCTGCCAATCCTGCGGTTCAAGGCAGGCTGCGAGCACTTTGTTTACCATGGTCCCCTTCGGCCTTACCAGTGCCCCTCAGGTGTTCACCAAGGTGATGGCGGTGGTCGCAGCTCATCTGCGCAGGTTAGGGGTGTTAATCTTACCCTTAATAGCGCCCTTAATAGCGACTGGCTATTGAAGGCGTCCTTGCCCCAGGCTGTTGTCTCCCACCTTAAGACTACAGCGAATCTTCTGCATTCGCTGGGGTTCCCTATGAATGTGCCAAAGTCAAACCTGACTCCTTCTCAAACACTCCCTTTCATCAGAGCTGTTCTGGACCAGTGCAGTTTCGGCGCTTATCCTCCCGAGCTGCGAGTCCTGGATATTCAGGCTATGATTCCGATATTTCAGCCTATATCCTGGAATTCGGTGAGACTGACTCAGGGGCCTCATGGCCTCATGGCCTCCTGCATCCTGTTGGTAAGTCACGCCAGATGGCGTATTTGGGCTCTGCAATGGGGCTTGAAGTTCTAATGGGCACAGCATCTGGGAAATTTCACCGACGTGGTTCAGATCTAGGAAGGAACTGCGAAAGATCTGCAGTGGTGGTTAACAAACCGCGATTGGGTTAACTGCAGACCCCTCTCCCTTTCCCAACCACATCTCACAGTCATGACAGATGCTTCACTTCTGGGATGGGGGGGCCACCTGGGAGAGGTGGAGATCATGGGATACTGGTCTCCAGCGGAGACGGGGCTCCACATAAATATGTTGGCAGTCCAAGCGATTCAGTTGGCATTGAAGGCATACCTTACCTCCGTCAAGTGGAAGTTAGTGCAGGTGTTCACAGACAACACCACCGCCATGTGGTACGGCAAGGCGGGGTGGAGTCTTGTACCCCTTGTCGAGAGGCCCTGCTCTCTCTCTATGGCTGGAAGAGCAGGGCACAACCCAGGTAGTTCAACACCTGGCAGGTTCTCTGAATGCCAGGGGGGACAAACTCAGCCATCAATGCCTAGCGGATCATGAGTGGCGTCTCCGAAGAGAACGCGCAGTGTCAGTGGTACTGCACGCTAGAGTATCCAAGGCAGTTATCGCTCGGCAACGCTTTTCGGCACTCAGGCCTGTAGAACGCCTTTCTCCCCATCCCACGCCTGCCCTGGGTTCTGAAGATCAGAAGCGACCGGTCCCTAGTAATTTTTGTGGCTCTGGACTTGGCGAGGAGAGTCTGGTATCCAGAACTTCTGAGAACGAGTATTGATCAGGCTGCCCCTTCGAGAGGATCTTCTGTCGCAGCAGCAGGGAAGTGCTCTCCACCCGCACCTGTCAAATTTGCGCCTCCATGCGTGGCGATTGAGCTGCGGCAGTTGATATATTTGACCTTCCTCCCGAAGTCTGTAACGTTATTCTGGCGGCCAGGTAGCCCTCCACGAAAACGTTTTACGCCTGCCATTGGCAGAAATTTGTATTATACTGTATAGAAAGGTCCATTGACCCTCCTTCTGCTTCTCTTTATACTGTCCTTTTATTCATTCTAGCCCTTGCCCAGCAGGGCTCTGCCTTGGGAACTCTCAAAGGTTACCTTTCTGCTCTGTCTGCTTTTTTGCGGCTGCCAGACCAGCCCTCTCTCTTTAAGTCTCCTATTCTACATAGATTTCTAAAAGAGCTGGCTCACTTTTTTCCACTCACAACCTTTGTTATGCCACAGGGGGACTTTAATTTGGTCCTTACCTATCTGATGTGTTCTCCTTTGAACCTCCGGCTGTTGACCATAAAAACAGCCTTTTAGTGGCGATTACATCTGCCAGGAGGGGGAGAGTTATCTTGTTCGCCTCCTTATCTTATGTCTAGGCTTTCCTGTTTTCAGTTTCTATTTTTGGTAAATTCTGGAGGGGTTCTTTCAGTTTTTTCAATTCCTTAAAAATCAGTGGTTACACATTTTTGCGCCATTAAAAACAACAGTGTTTTTCCGGTGTTTATGGAATATTAATTTAATTTTAATTATTGCTTGATTTCTGCACTGATAAGGTATATGAGGTCCAAATACATTTTTACTGCACCAGAATGGACTACAAAGTCAATAGCATTCTTCATTAACTCTGAAGAATGTAAAGATGCTTTCAGCATACCGTCTGGCAACTGACAAGGATCTCTTACAGGGGTGCACTTCAGCTCGGGTATCTATTTTGGCAGGCCATCATACAACTTTTTCACATACGTAGCTGAATTACTGCAAATACAAACAATATCACTCCAATCTTTATTGAGCTTGGTAGGAACTTTTTTCAGCAGCATTCCAAGCATCACTGCGTTCCATTTTTACCAAACGTCTGGTGTCATGTTTTCACCACTATCTCAGATGCTTTGTGACAACATTCTTTTCACATATACCCGTCACTACATCTTGCATTGAATGTTTAAAGCTTGGGGTGTTTGGCAATTCAGTTGCAATAAACACTGACTCACTAGAAAAGGTAGCTGATGTATCAAAGGATTTCACCAATTTTCTGTCTGTGGGTAAATGTGATGGTACACATTAGGAAAGATTCTTATGAAACCAGCCAAATGTAGCCAAAATATCAAATATGATTTTAATATTTCCAGATTCTCTTCAGTTTATAATTGACTAAATAAGACCTAAAACATGCTTCTAAACACTGCATCTTTAGACCAAAGACCACAAAACTGAGAAAAGCAGAAGGAAGAAGAGACAATGTTTTAGTGACATCCCTAAACAACAAAACTCAAGCAGAATAATGTTAGCCCAGTCTTTCTTGATGCTACCTTGTATAACAAAGTTACATTGTATTGGCCCCTTCAGGAAGAAATAAAAATGTCTTTCACTCATCTTTTCCTTTCTTTGAATGGCACTTAGTTTGTGTTTGCAGAGGTGTTTTTCAGTGTTTATAAGTTTACACCGCTGATGGCTATTTTCCGTTTGGTGGGGTTTTTTCAGTTATGATAGATTTAAACTTAAAACCAGATAGCCTACTTATGTCCTTTCCGTACAAGGTGGCGCTTCGCACCAGTGCATCCTTTTTGCCAAAGGTTGTGACCCCATTCCATCTGGGTCAGTCCATCACTTTGCTCACCTTCTTTGCTCCCCTGCATCCCTTTAAGGAAGCGGAGCATCTCCACTCCCTGGACCCAAAAAGAGCATTATCTTTCTACAGGGGCGGTGGGTGAGATTTAAAAGTGGTGGGGCGCAAACGAATTAGCATACAGCACTGTAGCGAGCGAACCCGAACCCCAAAAGGGGGTTTTGGGGGGTTACCCCCCCCCAAGAAAATTTTGAAAAAAAAGAAGAAAAATCGTGCATTTTCAAGCAAATTTGAGAAAGCAGGAAGGTTAATAAAGCAATTGTGAAAGTGCAGTTATTACATTAATAGATGGCATAACCTAGGTAGCTGCTTATTCAGTATTACCACAGAGCTTCATACATTCTGTCCTATTATGCTCAGGTGCTGAATTCAGACTATAAGACTCATGGAAATCTCAGCTCTAAGAGTAGAAGAAGTTGCACAGCAGTGTAATGGTTGCCAGGCTCGTTCCGCAGGAGCGTCAGGAACTTGAAGAAAAGTCCACAGTCTTCCCCTACGGCCTTCCGACTCTATTAGACTCTAGAGTAACGAATGGCACGCAAGGGGAAAACAGGGAAACAAAACAAGGAAAGGCGGGGGGAAGAAAAACAGTCTTACAATATACTGAATATAAAAGAGGCAGCGCAATGCGCTGTTACCGTGATTCTGGTTGAGCTGAACTTTGTACACACACTTCACATAGGTCCATGCAAGTACCCCAAATATAAATGGTATAAAGGTTTTCGCAATTTGCCAAGGGGAAAGGTTTGATAGGCAACACAAGCAACGAATCGTTCACCCTGCGGGAGACAGGTCCGGCCAGTGAACAAAGGTGAGCAAATCTGTGTAGTCTCCAAATAGAACAAACACTACAAAACTTTTAAAAACAGAGATAACAATGCATTTCTTACCTCAATCAGAATTTTTTGTATTCAAACAAGTAGCAGCATTCACTTTTTGTATATGAAATCCGCACGTCTGTCTTTCAGTGTAGCAAACTTGTCAATTACTTTCATGTTGAAGTCCGGTATCTTTTGGACTAGCTTGCTCTCTACAGATAGCATCGCCAAAGCATTTAGTCTTTCCTCTAGCATGGTGTTCCTGAGGAATGTCTTTATTCGCTTTAAGGCTGAAAAACATCGTTCAGCTTCTACTGTTGTCATTGGAGTCGTAATCACAATTTTTAGTAAAGTCACTGTCTCTGTAAGTGAGTTTTCCATATGCAGTTTATGAATTAAACTCAGCAAAGTCAAGGCGCTTGTGGCCTTCCGGTACACAGGCATTCCGTAGAGTACAGTTAACTCAGTTCTCAGCTGCTCTTTTTTGAGCATAGGATATGCTTCCACAGCCTGATTCAGAGCACGCTCAGGGAAGGATTCATCATATTGTGCAAACTCTTTACTTTGCAATAAAGTCGCACTCACCAAATGTTTTGTGAACGAAAAATGTTCTTTCGCCTGCACAATTACAATGTCACATATCTCCTTTCCAATTCCAACCAGAGAGGTGATGTTTTGTCTGCGGTTTGCAAAAACAGAATGCTCCGGCAGTTTGCTTTCTAAATCTTCAACCCCATCTCTCACTTTCATAATCTGTTGTACAAATGCAGATGTATTGGCTTTCACAGAGACAGTATCTAGGTCTTTTCTTTGCAACTGATCGTATAACACATCAACAGGAATCATTATGTCATGAAATAAAAACAGTAAGAACTGAAACTCTTTGTCTTGTAGTGTTCTAATAAAGCCATGGGCTTCATTCTGACTTGTGTGATCAAAGTCTGCTCTGGATGCTATGGCGACCAAACATTTCTCAAGGCCCTCCCTCTGTTCAAAGATTAAGTTGACTGTACGAATGTGAAAGTTCCAACGAGTTGAGGATCCCCTTGGTACGCTTTTGTCCACAATCTCATGAAGGGCTTCTGTTCTTTTGGGGGAACGTGTGAAGAATGCTGCTATGCCTCCGATATCCTGAAAGAAAACTCGTGTCTCTCTGATCTTTGATACCGCCTGTTGCATAATAAGATTGAGTTGGTGGGCGTAACAGTGCACAAAATGAGCATTAGGGTACACATCTCGAATTCTCTTCTGAACTCCACTAAGGCTCCCACTCATTACGGATGCACCGTCATAGCTTTGTGCGATAAGCTTTTGTTTTTGAGGCAGGTCCGGGAAAATTAAGTCCAGTTGACACAGTATTGCTTCAGTGATGGTTGCTGCACTAGAGTCACTTAAATGCGTGAAGCCATAAAATCTTTCCACAATGTTTCTGTCACTGTCAAGGTACCGAAACACTAACACGGACTGTGTTTGAGTGGACACATCAGTGGTGTCATCAGCCTGAATAGCCACAAAGTCTGTGTTTCGCAACTCTTGCACAATATGGCTTCTTATAATTTCGAGCATACAGTCAAGGAGTTCATTTTGTATTGTATTAGAGGTGCCCTTAAAGACTGTAGCATGTGCTAAATGTCTTTCCAAATCCTGGTCTATGGTTGACATTAAATCCACTAGGCCTCGGAAGATCCCAGGTTTTGAGGAAGTTTCTGATTCGTGATGGCCTCGCAATGCCAGTTCGAAAGCACCACAGAAACGAATGCAATCAATGATCTTGGATAGATTTTGTCTGTTCTTATCAACAGCTTCATTGTGTTTTTGAATGGATTTGCGATACGCATCATTTATCTGCTGCTCAATTGGTGCGTCTTCCCCCAACATTCCCAGTCTTGTCAGGTTTTCCAGATGATTTCTTGTGAGCGCATGCTTCTTTATTTTTTCAGCGATGTGATTCAGGTCGACCATTCCTTGCCGTGTCCAAGAAAAGTCACCGCCAAACAGCAAGCAGGGGAAGCAGAACAGACAATTTCTTATAGGGCACCCTGTAAGCCAATCAGCTTTTGTGTACCAGGCATTTGAGAATGTACGTTTTGACATTTTTCCTCTGTCCTGGTTAGTTTGCTGTAGGTTTATTTCAGGCTGATGAGGTCCCAATTCTTCTAACTTCAGTTTTTGTTCAAGTGGCCGTGACTGGAATGACTTTGTAATCAGCTCTTGTACAGTATTCATGATGGGGTGTCGGGTGTTGCTCGCCTTACCTATATATATATTCACTGAAAAAACCATGGGTTTCACACACGTTATAGTTAGGAATTAGCATTTAAAAAACCTTAGAAATTCAATGAAAAAACCAAAGGTTTCACACATGTTATAGTTAGCTGGACATTTCACTCGTAAAAAACCAATGAAATTCCCCCGTTATAGTTAGTTCAGCTAACTATAACTCGCGCGCCCGCAATGCACTACTGATGACGTCACATATTACATCACTCATGACATGGTCAGTGACATCACTCATGACATCACTGATGACATCTCAAATGACATCACTGATGACATCATCCAGTGAATGTGTGTTTTTCTGAAAATTAAATATGTTTTATATATGTATATCTCAAGGTCGATGGAAGAATAAATGAGTATATAAGTGTCTAAATTGATGATTTGTTTCTGAAAAATTGATTGTATAACTGACTGATTAAGTGTATCTTTTTGAATACATGGCTTAGTGAGTAATGTTTAAATGTGTAAATACTTGTATCAGTCTCTCACTTTGTATATAAGTGGCTGCATGGGTTGGTGAGTAGCTACATGAGTGTCTATATAGGTTAATAGTTGGTTTTTTGAGTATCAGTATGAGTGTCTTCATGGTGCGGTGGGGGGTATTACGTAGTGCATAGATGCATGAATGAGTGACTCACTGTTTGTATGTGTTGAAGACAGCATGTGTGCAGGACTGTATGGGTGGATGAGTGTGTGCATGGGTGTGTTAGTGAGTGAATGACTGTCTCAATAGTGTCTTCATAAGTAACTACATATGTTTTAAACTAGTATATGTGACTATTGGTGTTTATAAGTGAGTATATGTGAGAGTGAGAGATTGGAAGAGTTCCTGTATGAATAAGTATGTGTTTCTATAAGTGATTGTTAAAAAGACTAAGTATGTGTAAGTTTCTGTAAAAGTAAGTGTGCTGGTGTGTGTATAACTGTATATGCAAGTAAATGGATGTTTGATTCTTTATTAGCATGAGTGACTATGTGTGTGAGTAACTCTATGGATGAGTGGGATTGTGTTACAGGATGTTTAGGTGTATGAGTACATATGATGTGTGAGTACATGTATGAGTGACTGTATAGGATTGTTGGTGGATGAGTGGATGTGTATGTGGATCTTAGAATTACTGAATAGGTTGTTGTAACTGTTATTGGTATGTCCATTGTTTTGAAAATTTTAGTCTCTATTTTTGAATGTTTGTATCAAAGGTTATATTAGGGTGAGAGGAGGTCTACCACTCTGTCACAAGGATAATGTCATCAGTGATGTCATGAGTGATGTCACTGACCATGTCATGAGTGATGTAATATGTGACGTCATCAGTAGTGCATTGCGGGCGCGCGAGTTATAGTTAGCTGAACTAACTATAACGGGGGAATTTCATTGGTTTTTTACGAGTGAAATGTCCAGCTAACTATAACATGTGTGAAACCTTTGGTTTTTTCATAGAATTTCTAAGGTTTTTTAAATGCAAATTTTTTTTTTTTTCTTCTTTTTTTTTTTACATATTTTTATTTTAATTTTCTATCCTTTTTTAAAGACTATGGTTAAATTTTTAAAATTCTACAATGTTTTTTTAAACATATTTTATAAAATAAACAGGTAAAATTTATTAGCAATACATTTTTCCTTTTTTTTAAATTTTTTTTTAGTACGCGTACCGTAAGCTTACGGTAAGCGTACGGTTTACGCAATGTCCGTAATTTATCTACGCTGTTTGCGTATAGTTACGCAATTTGCGTAGCCGCGCGTACTCCGCGTGGGGCGTGTACGCTACACGTTACGCGGAAGTGTCGGGGAGTGACTGTTATGCGCATGCGCGCGAGCGCGTGTCTTTTTTACGCGCATGCGTACTTTTGCCGTAAGCGTACCGTAAGCGTACGGTAGGTCATGTGATCATGAAACACAACTTTTGATTGGTTGAAACTACTTTCAGTTCTAGAACTCTCCTACACCACACCCATTCCCCTCATTTCTGCTTGTGATCCCTTAGGAGAAGGAGCTGGGTTGTCTTTGTGATACGATGGCAGAACAGCAGAGCTCTTCTGAGAGTGAGGCTAGCAGCACTACCTTGAGGCAGAGAGCGAGGAAACAAAAGACCTCTTACGTATGGGATTATTTTACTTTTCCAGAAGGCCAGCAAAAGGTAAATGCACCCTTAGTGACTTGCAAGCTGTGTAAGCGTGTACTTTCAAGAGGTAATCCTGACAGGAAGTATTCCTTTGGGAATCACACCATGATGAGACACCTTAAGGATGTACACAGAAGGACACATGCTCGACTTACTGAAGGTAACCCTTCAGTAAATCAACCAAGCACATCCACAGCAGCTCAGCCTGGACCATCATCTGCAGGGCCGAGTCCTTCTTCTGCAGGTCAGGTGAGCCCTTCATCTGTGGGGGGAGCATCTCCTTTTTCTGGTCCTCTGGAAATTAACCCTCGGTTTGCGAGGGTTGAAGTACGGTGCGCCACTTGTCACGATCTAATTACTTATAGGGAGACCAGTGTTTCCCTAGTGAACAGTAAAATAGATCAGCACACTTGTCGTACCGTCTAATATTCCCAATCTTTCTTTCCTCTGTCCCTGCATGAACACAACGGCTCTTTTAAGAGCCAACCTTACCTTTCATCTATTTTTTATATATTTTTTTTTAAACTTTTTTTATTTTATTTTTTACCGTACGCGTAATTTTTTTTTTTTTTTTTAAAACACTAAAAATCAATTATCACATTACAAGGTCCTTGAGAGACTACAATTAAAAACTGCAGATGTGATTGTAGAGAAGTGGAAAAAAGGGACCATGACATTATTGCATACCCACTCAAAAAAAGATTTATTCATTTAATTTATTTTTAATTGCTTTTAAAATGGTTCTAGATTTCGAAAATTTTCTATCTCAATCTGAAAAAAAGAAAAAAGTATTAATATTTAATAAAACATTTAATAATACAGTACACATATTTACATATGTTTCAAAAAATATTTTTGCCTTTTTTTTTGCTGTTTTCAGAAAATATTGCATTTCACTATAAATTGTGAAAGCAATTGCATTCATCATTTAACAGCAGGCAAAAAAAAATTAACAATCTCAAAGATTGTTTTTAAAAAAGCCCACAATCTCTTTTTCCATAAACATAACTTTAAAGAAATGCATAATATTCTTAAAAAATATCATCTAATATCAATACTTATTTCTTTAAAATACCGTCTGATATTTTTGTTTCAGAAGTATAATCACAATAATATATGTCAAATAACTCCACAATACATCTGGTTCCATTTCCTTTAGGCCAAATAGTAATTTTAAAATTCTTTTTTTTTTTAATTTCCAATGGTAATCCAATAAAAAACAAAAGTTTAAATTGTACAGATGTCACGTTTTCACATTAGTCACAAAACGAAATTTCTTTGCCAATTTGAAAGCACACTTACTGCTCTTTTTTTTGGCAAGTGATAAACACTTTTACAGACTGACACATTATGAATCCACTTTTCAGATTTTTTAAAAAGCACATGTCCAAACTGCTTTTTCAGACCAGCATCATTTGTAACCTGGGTGTCTGCCTACACTCCAGCAAGGGCAACCAGCCTTAGTGATGCTGAATGTATTTGCATTACTGAGTCCAACCTCAAACCCTTAAACTATTCTTTTATTATACCAGTACACCTTAATTTATTGTGAAAACATAGTCCATATTATTTTACTTGTTCCTCACATTTAAATTTCTCCCAAAACAGAAAATAATAAACACAACTTCAACAAAAAGAATTGCATTTCTATTATTCATTTCTTAATTTACCATATACATCCCCTCTCAAACTCTAAACTCACCTTTAAAATTAGTTAGTTGTGAAAGAAATGTGGCACTCAAACAGCAGATTATCAGAGCCAGGATCTCTGTTCTTTACACCTCTCTCCTCTCAGCAGAACCAGATAATGGCAAACTTTCCTTCTCTTTTTCCACACATATACATGTTAGTTTCAAATCTCAGTGCTTGCCCCTTTTTTTCAAATGTAATCACACATTTCTATTGGTTGAAAACCAACCCTTTTCCAAAAGTACCCTTCCCCCAACTTGACTTCTGCCTAGTACCCTTCCCCCAACTTGACTTCTGCCTGCTACCATAGCAACAGCTCATGGAACACTGCTGTGTGGAGTCAGGTCAGAAGTTCGCCAAACAATGTTTCAATTCCACAGAGCAAGAGTGCTTGACTTTTCAAACCTAACAGCAAATCCATAGTACTGTTCTTTGGTAACACATTTTTCTGTACCAATACAAAACATGCTTCTATTAATTTACACATACAGCCTAGTTTTTATTCTAGAATGGTATGAAACAGCCAATCAGTTCTTTTTTTTATGAAAAAAATATGTATGCCTCCATTTCCAAACTGTCTTTCTTTTCATATTGCCATTCTACTGAATTACACCTCCTGAGTGCATCCAGTTCTCCTTTGAAGATGTTCACAGTGTGGATTGTAGGGCACAGCTATGTCTTCTGGAGTGAAAAGTTTGCAGAGAAAACAGGTATGGTGAGAGACCTTGCTTTGCCAAATGTAGACATTAAATAGATTGGTCAGAGAGGGTTAAAGTGGCACCAATTGATGCCATTGGTGAAATCCTTCATGCACATCCAACACCCTGACCTCATAATAGTGCACTGTGGTGGCAATGACCTAGGCACTTTGACTGGGGTAGGTCTGGAAATGCTTATGAAGGACACCTTTGCACAACTGTTTTCACTTTTCCCTAAAACTGCCTTTGTGTTTTCTAACATATGCCAAAGGCAAAAATGGAACTGGTCCAATCATTTCTGTCCACAGATTGACAAAGCAAGAAAGCACGTCAACAAATCTGTTTCTGCTTTCCTCCGTGACTATGGTATGGGTTCCATTTACCACAACAACTTGCGTTATGACATGCAAGACATTTATAGAGGAGATGGTGTGCACTTCAATGATGAAGGGAACAGAGTCTTCCTCTTGAACCTTGGACTCTGCATCGGTACTTACTTGTAGGTACCACAAAAAAATCACTTCATAAACACAACGGCTCTTTTTAGAGCCCCCTAATATCTAAACACTTAAATCTGATTTTCATTTCTTTTTTTATTTTTATTTTTTACCGTACGCTTACCGTACGCGTATCCCGTGATTTTTTTTTAAATCAATAAATGTTTTCTTTGTACTTTTCTGTCCTTCTTTGACCCCCTTACAAATGTTAGGGGGTCTGTAACTCTCCTCCTTGCCCCCTTTTCTTGTTATCACTCTTTTTTTTCTGAGTGAAACACACGAAATGGCGGCCGCCGCTTCCTGGTTTCGACCGATTCGAATGTTTACTAAGATCTAAGAGCCAATCAGAATTGCGCTCGCGCACGCCACTGTACGCGTACGGTAAGCGCACCGTAAGCTGGCTCAGATATATATATTGATTTAAAGGCTATTTTCTCAGAATCTACTTGTTGGACCTGGCCTCGTGGCGTGGTCCTTAACCCCCTGGATTGTGGCCGTTCCCCGCCCCGGCCGTCACGGGCCACCCGTCTGGACTGCACCAAGGCCCTTCACCCGGAGCTACACGTGGTCGCATACCCCTCGTGGCTCCGCCATCTTGTTGGCATCCACGTCACACCGTGCCCCAGCCAGCGCGACCCCGCTCAACCCAGCCTCGACCCCAACGAAGCCCCGACATCGAGGCACCACGAACTGGCCAGGGGGTGCCGCAGGAACCATTCATCGCCCCGGCGGAGGACAGTATCGATGGGACCCCCAACTGTCCTCCCCTCTCGAGGTGTGATCACCCTGCAAACTCCCATGGGCCTGGCGCCTCTCCTGCTGGGCGTCTGGCCACCTCCACCCGGCCACTCCGCCCCCTCGGGCGCATAGGTCCGGACATCAAAGGGCTCCAGACCTATATCTGGGGCGACCCCACCACAGCTCGGCAGTTGTATCCCGGAGTCGAGAGCCCTGCTGATTGAATCGCGGCTGACCCTACGGAGAAGAACTCTTGTCGGAACCATCACGAGCCCTGCTGACTGCGTCGCGGCTCCCTCCTGTGAACCCTTTTCTGAACCACCTGGAACATCGGAGCCCTGCAGACGCCGTCGCGGCCCAACCTCGCTGGAACCTTCCTCGGAGCCCTGCTGACGACGTCGCGGCTCGAGCTGAACAGAGACCATCTTGAGAGCCCTGCTGATTGAATCGCGGCTCTCCACGAACTGTACGCCAGAGCCCTGCTGACGACGTCGCGGCTCGACCCCTCCGAGATCGGAGGTCCTCCAGCGTGAGGATAAGAACTGGGCCCCAGGTACCCTTGTACCACATTCCTGCCAAAGACTGTCCCGCTACCCCTACCCTTCCAAAGAGACATTGAGACTTTTGGTGGATCCCTCGATCCCTTCGTGTAAATATTGAGCTCGTAACCTTTTATTGATGATAAAGAATTGCTTGTCTTGAGACAACCTCCTTGAGTCCGGTGTGGTGGTGTTACTGTGCTAGTACGGGATAGGAGAAGGATCTCTCAGGAGACTTCTCGGCAGCGCTCGGCTACTTCGTGCAGTGAGAGGGCCCCCCCCTTGGTGGTCTCACCGACTCCTCGGGGTCCGCCTTCCAACATTTGGTGGCCAGCGACGGGATCCGAGCCGAACGCAGTACGTACCAGCCAGTACCCACTAGCTACCCATCCAAACGAATAGCATCATGAGCAGCCAGGAAAACAACGCGACAATGGAGTTCCAGCCCGAACGGCTGGAAGAATATACGCACAAAGAATTAAAACAGTTCTGCAGAGACAAAGGCATTGCAACCACCAGCCTCGGTACCAAGGAAGAGATGCAGAAAGCTCTGAGGGCATAGTTGGAGGCTGGGGCAGGCCCCTCCCAGGAAGAAGGGCCCTTGCCCCTGACGGAGACCACAGCAACCGCACTGACCCCGGCAACCGGAGGAAGAAAGAGCCTAGAAACCGGCCTCTCCGAGGAAGAAATACGAGAGCGGGAAAAGGTCCGGAGCCACGAACTAGAGCTCGCCCGACTGCGGCTGGACGGCGAACTCCAGCTGGCAGAAAAGAAACTGGCCCTCGAGCAGCTACGCCTTCAAGAAGAAATAGAAGAGAAGAGACGACACCGGGAGTTGGAGGAAAAGAAACTAACTCTTGAGCACGAGCGCAGTCTCAAGGAGCTCGAGATCAAGGCCAAGAACGGAAGGACCAACACCCCCAGTACTAGAGACACTCTACCGCCCCCCGAGGCCAAGGTGCATATCCCGAAGGAGGTCGTCAAGGAGTATTACAAGAATGACGATATCCAACAATGGTTCAAGGCCTACGAGGTGGCCATGACCTCCCATCGGGTGCCCCGAAAAGACTGGGGCGCAGGCCTGTGGGGGCGATTCCTGAGTGAAGGGCGGGACACGCTGCTCCAGCTACCGGAGGAGGTGATGACCTCCTACGATCACATGAAGGAGGCCCTGCTCACCCGATACGGGCTAACAGCGGAGATGTACCGCCAGCGGTTCCGAGACTGCAAGAAAATCCCGGGTACCACATGGGTGGAATATGTGGACTTTTTCAGTCGGGCCCTAGAAGGGTGGATCAAAGGCAGCAAAGTAACCACCTACGGACAACTGGTCGACCTCATCGTCTGGGAACACCTTTCCAATAATTGCTTCGTGGAACTGAGACAGCACCTCCTCGACAGCAAAATGACCGACCCGCGAAAAATTGCCGTCGAGGCCGATCGATGGGTCAACTCCCGGGTCCCCCGGAGCTCAATGGGGGAGTACCAGAGGAACCCCAACGGACCCCCACGCCAGCGCGGTGGGGGGGGAGGGCCGAACAGGAACCGAGACCCTCCCGCTGGGGCCCCCAGGAGCCCCCCTCGAGGGCCACCGCAGCCACATCTCTCCCCGAGCCTAGCGCGAAGGGTGGGCCCGGCCCGACCCGGACCACGGCCACCCGTGACCTGCTATGGCTGCCAACAAACCGGACACTTTGCCAGCGACCCGGCCTGCCCCCTGAACCGAAGAAACGGGGCCGGCGGGCCCCCGCCCCGGCAGCTGACAGCCGCCGCCTTGGGGGGAGAGGAGGAAGAAGAGGCCCTCGACCGAGAAAACACTGAGTGGGAGCCGGCAGCCATGTCCCTGGTCTGCCTGGGTAGCCGAGAGATGGTACCCTGCACCCCCATCCCAACCAACACCCAGAAGTACCGGCAGCAGGTCACGGTCAACGGACAACGGGCCGAAGCCCTTCGCGACACCGGCGCCAGTATCACCGCTGTCCGCTGCCACCTGGTGACCCCTGAACAGATTCTACCGAATGTGCTGTGCCCGGTGCGGACGGCCGACAACAGTGAAAGCCTATGCCAGATGGCCCTGGTCCCCTTCGAGTGGGGAGGGGTGACGGGCCTGCTGAAGGTGACGGTGCGCGACGACGCCCCGGTCGACTGCCTCCTGGGGAACGACTTGGAGAGTTCCCCCTGGGCTCAAGTAGAACGACGAGAGCACCTCCGAATGTTGGGACTGGCTGATTGGGCCTGCGCCATCACCCGGTCCATGACCGCCCAGGCCCCCCGCTCCTCCTCGACCTCCGGGACGGCCCGACCCGAGGGGCTCACACCCCCTCCCGCCAGCAGCGAGGAGGAGGCGGACACCGACCCCGGGCCCAGCGAATCCTCCCCCGAAGAGATGGCTTCTCCGAGCGCCCTACCAGAACTGACGCAATGGCAACATGAAGGGGGCCCCACCCGAGAGCAGTTCCAGCAAGAGCAACAGTCCTGTCCCTCTCTCGAAGGGGTCCGACAGCAGGCGACCGCGCAAGCCAACGGTGACCAGACCGGCACCCACTGGATCTACTGGGCCGAGGGCCTGTTGTACAGTGAACAGAAAGTGGCAGAACTCGGGGCCGGCCGCGTGTTGGTGGTCCCCCTCCGCTTCCGGGAGTTCCTTCTCAACCTGGCCCATGATGTGCCCCTCGCCGGACACTTGGGGCAAGACAAAACGTACAGTCGTCTGGTGACCCACTTCTACTGGCCTCGGATGCGGAGAGATGTGGACAACCACTGCCGGTCCTGCCAGACCTGCCAAGCCAGCGGGAAGACGGGGGGTCGGGTCAAGGCCCCCCTCCAGCCCTTTCCCGCCGTCAGCACCCCGTTTGAACGAGTCGGAATCGACATTGTGGGACCCCTGGACCCCCAAACCGCCCTGGGCCACCGCTTCATCCTGGTCCTCGTGGACCACGCCACCAGGTACCCGGAGGCGGTCCCGCTCAGAACTATAACGGCCCCTGTGGTAGGCCGGGCCTTGATGGGGATCTTCTCCCGAGTGGGATTCCCCAGCGAAGTGGTGAGCGACCGTGGCACGAACTTTATCTCCAGGTACATGCGGTCCCTGTGGCAACAATGCGGGGTCACATACAAGTTCACGACCCCATATCACCCTCAGGGGAACGGGCTGGTTGAGCGGTTCAACCGAACATTGAAAGGGATGATCCAGGGCCTGGAAGAACCCCTCAGGCGGAAATGGGATGTCCTGCTGCCCTGCCTCCTGTTTGCCTATCGGGAGGTCCCGCAGAAGTCCCTGGGGTTCAGCCCGTTTGAACTATTGTATGGGCACCCGGTCCGCGGACCACTCAGCCTGGTCAAGGAGGGCTGGGAGATGAAGCCCCGAGGCGCCCCTCCTGACGTCTACCGATACCTCCTGACCCTCCGAAACCAGACCCGCAAGTTCCGAGCCATAGCCGAAGCCAACCTCGAGGCCAGCCAGGAGGACATGAAGCGGTGGTACGATCGCAACACTTCTACGGTAGAATTCGAGCCAGGTCAGAAAGTATGGGTCATGGCCCCGGTCGAACCCGGCGCCCTCCAGGACAAGTGGACCGGGCCCTTCAAGGTGGTGGAGAAGAAAAGTCCCGTCACCTACCTGGTCGATCTGGAGTCCCCCCGGAACCCCCTCCGGGTCCTACATGCGAACAGGCTAAAACCCCACTTCGCCCGGACCGAACTGAGCCTGCTGCTGGCGACCGACGAGGGGAGCGAGGACGACTCCGAGCCCTTGCCCGACCTCTTGCAATCCGACAGTCACGATGGATCGATCGAAGGGGTCCAACTCGCCTCGTCCCTGACCCCGGAGCAGCGCCACGACTGCCAGCGATTACTGCGGGACTACGCAGCCCTCTTCTCTCTCACCCCGGGGGTGACCCACTGGTGCGTCCACGACGTCGACACCGGGGAGAACCCCCCCATACGACACAGAGCCTACCGGGTGCCTGACCGAGTGCGGGCCTGCATCCAGGCCGAAGTAGCGAAGATGCTGGCCCTGGGGGTCATCGAGCCTTCCGACAGCCCGTGGGCCAGCCCTGTCGTCCTGGTGCCCAAGGCCGCAGCTCCCGGTCACCCCCCGGAGTTGCGATTCTGCGTGGACTACCGAGCCCTGAATGTAGTAACCAAGACAGACGCACACCCGATACCCCGGGCCGACGAACTGATCGACCGCCTAGGGGCCGCTCGCTACTTGAGCACGCTGGACCTCACCGCCGGGTACTGGCAAATCCAGCTCACCCCCGGCGCCCAAGAAAGATCCGCCTTTTCGACTCCGGATGGGCATTACCACTTTCGGGTGATGCCCTTCGGAATGAAGAACGCCCCGGCCACCTTCCAAAGACTGGTGAACAAGGTTTTGGCCGGGCTTGAGGCCTTCAGCGCGGCCTACTTAGATGACATTGCTGTGTACAGCAACCACTGGGCCGAGCACCTCCTCCACCTGGAGGCCGTCCTGGCCGCCCTCCAGCGGGCCGGGCTCACAATCAAGGCCAGCAAATGCCAAATCGGCCACGGATCCGTGACCTACCTGGGCCATCAAGTGGGGAGCGGGCAGGTGGCCCCCCTCCAAGCGAAGATAGATGCCATCCAGACCTGGGAACCCCCCACTACCCAGACCGCTGTCCGGGCCTTCCTGGGCCTCACCGGATACTACCGGCGGTTTATCCGGGACTATGGGAGCATTGTTGGCCCCCTCACAGAGTTAACGTCCAAAAAACAGCCCAAGAAGGTACACTGGACACCCCGCTGCCAAACAGCCTTCGACACCCTCAAAACGGCCATGTGTACTGCTCCGGTGCTGCAAGCCCCGGACTACCAGAAGGAGTTTGTGGTACAGACGGACGCCTCCGAGTATGGGATCGGGGCCGTCCTCTCCCAAACTGACGAAAGGGGGCTCGACAGACCAGTGGCCTTCATCAGCCGGCGACTACTGCCCCGGGAGCAACGCTGGAGCACTATTGAGCGCGAGGCCTTCGCTGTGGTGTGGGCCCTCAAGAAGCTCCGGCCCTACCTCTTTGGCGCCCACTTCCGGGTCCAGACCGACCACCGGCCCTTGCAATGGTTAATGCGAATGCGGGGCGAGAACCCCAAGCTGCTGCGATGGTCCATCTCGCTACAAGGGATGGACTTTGACGTCGAACACCGGCCCGGCAATGACCACGCCAACGCCGACGGCCTGTCCCGCTTCTTCCGCCTTGACGAGGAGAATCCCCAAGGAGATGGGTGACTCTCCATGCCTTCGGCTGGGGGGGACGCCTGTTGGACCTGGCCTCGTGGCGTGGTCCTTAACCCCCTGGATTGTGGCCGTTCCCCGCCCCGGCCGTCACGGGCCACCCGTCTGGACTGCACCAAGGCCCTTCACCCGGAGCTACACGTGGTCGCATACCCCTCGTGGCTCCGCCATCTTGTTGGCATCCACGTCACACCGTGCCCCAGCCGGCGCGACCCCGCTCAACCCAGCCTCGACCCCAACGAAGCCCCGACATCGAGGCACCACGAACTGGCCAGGGGGTGCCGCAGGAACCATTCATCGCCCCGGCGGAGGACAGTATCGATGGGACCCCCAACTGTCCTCCCCTCTCGAGGTGTGATCACCCTGCAAACTCCCATGGGCCTGGCGCCTCTCCTGCTGGGCGTCTGGCCACCTCCACCCGGCCACTCCGCCCCCTCGGGCGCATAGGTCCGGACATCAAAGGGCTCCAGACCTATATCTGGGGCGACCCCACCACAGCTCGGCAGTTGTATCCCGGAGTCGAGAGCCCTGCTGATTAAATCGCGGCTGACCCTACGGAGAAGAACTCTTGTCGGAACCATCACGAGCCCTGCTGACTGCGTCGCGGCTCCCTCCTGTGAACCCTTTTCTGAACCACCTGGAACATCGGAGCCCTGCAGACGCCGTCGCGGCCCAACCTCGCTGGAACCTTCCTCGGAGCCCTGCTGACGACGTCGCGGCTCGAGCTGAACAGAGACCATCTTGAGAGCCCTGCTGATTGAATCGCGGCTCTCCACGAACTGTACGCCAGAGCCCTGCTGACGCCGTCGCGGCTCGACCCCTCCGAGATCGGAGGTCCTCCAGCGTGAGGATAAGAACTGGGCCCCAGGTACCCTCGTACCACATTCCTGCCAAAGACTGTCCCGCTACCCCTACCCTTCCAAAGAGACATTGAGACTTTTGGTGGATCCCTCGATCCCTTCGTGTAAATATTGAGCTCGTAACCTTTTATTGATGATAAAGAATTGCTTGTCTTGAGACAACCTCCTTGAGTCCGGTGTGGTGGTGTTACTGTGCTAGTACGGGATAGGAGAAGGATCTCTCAGGAGACTTCTCGGCAGCGCTCGGCTACTTCGTGCAGTGAGAGGGCCCCCCCCTTGGTGGTCTCACCGACTCCTCGGGGTCCGCCTTCCAACACTACTGAACAGATTTACACCAAACCTACAAAAGGCACTTCCTTGACCTGAGGACTACCTCTCTGCCAAATTTCTAGTAATTCTGTTCAGCCGTTCGGGCTGTAGCCCTGTCTAAAGGTCCTATGGAAAAATGCATGGGAAAAACGCGTTTTGGGACCCCCCTTTTATCTCAGCCCCCGCTTGACGAATCCCCCCCGAGACTTTCAGGGAAGGAGCGGAGCGTAGCGCCCCACCTATTTTGAAAAATTTGCAAGGATTCGTCAACCGGCGCCAAAGTTATTCAAAATAGAATGTTGCGGATTTCCTATGGAAACGTGGTCCTAACTATAACTACCTACTGGCGACCGCCAGTAGGTAATATATATATATATATATATATATATATATATATATATATATATATATATATATATATATTAAAGAAACCTGTCAATCAAAGTACAACGTATAAGGTGCAGTGCAATAATATCAAATTTCAGTATAAATACATTATACATATATGTTGTGCATTATCCTAATACATCTCAAATGACTGCTAAAAATAGAGCCGTACTGCCTCCTGCCTCTCTGTGCCATAGTGGTTGCTGGAGGCACTGAAAGACGCTGCTTGAGGGCCTTGAGAGTGACCACATGACATACATAGCTCTAACTACGATGTAAAAAAATATATAGCATCAGTTGCCTTACCTTTAACACTGGTGTTTGCTGGGTTGTAGCCGGGGTCGGGTGAGAGAGCAGCAAAGGAGGTTGGGGTCCTCTTGTTGTTTGCTGGAAAATTGCCCCAAAATGCGGTAATGTTTCAGGTTGTCAGGTGCTGAAAATGAAAAGATAACAATTTATTTTTGAAACAGTAGGGTAATGAAACAAAGACTGTGGGGAAAAAACATAACGCTCCAATTTTTTCCTTGCAGTTTGCATCCAGCTCTTAGATGACAGTTAATAGCTGTCTGTTGTATGTTAGGATTTTAACTTAGAAACTGCAATTAACAAAAGGATCTCTCTGCACAGGGCTCATTTAATACATTGATTAAACTTCTGCAGCGCCCAATTGTTTTTGTCTTAACTTCTCCCTCAGACATCACCTGGAGAAGAGTGCACTTGTTTCCAGAAGACTATGTTAGAGCAGACAGTTTAATCGAGGCCTCAACATTTGAGCACTGTCAGAATTCCCGCTCAAATGATAAATGATTCTATAATGCAACAGTCTACTGCCGGGGCTGAATTATATTAGCCATCGTTGCTCAAAGCCCATTTGATTCTTAATTGTGCTGTGATAGTGCTATCCCCCAGTCAGCAGAACAGCAGGTTTATAAAAATCATCTCCTGTGATTGTTAAATGCTTTCCTAATGAAGCTGACGATCACAACATTCCGCAATATAAACGAACGCTTCTGTCAAGATGTCACAAATGCCTGATAGCGGCCCACGCAGTGAGACCCCGCTCTAAGTGGCAGGCTCTTTCAGCCCCAGAGTGTCCTCTCCAGTGTCATGGGCAAGAGCAGTGGGGAGTCCCCACGGTTATAAATTGCATTTGTGAGGCGGGGTTTCTTTAATATAATGCACGACAAATGACACGTTTCTGCTGCACACCTGTTCCAATCAAGCGGCCTTTAGCTCTTAACTGCCTTTCAGTTTGATTTCAAGTTTAGCTTTCACTTTGGTTTATTCACTCACCTACCTTGTCTCCTTATTCCGTCCCACACCTCTCACCGCCCCTTTCCCTTTTCAGAGCCTGCTCATACCCTGCAGCTTCGGCCTCTCCCTGCCCCGAGCTTCAAGTCACATGTTTAGAAAGGTTAGTTTTCTGTCGATTTATATCAAGTCTTAAGCAAAACTCTCAGGAGCGCATGTAGTACGTCATAAAAACACATTAACTTCGCTGAAGAAATACCACAGTTAAGAATCAGTTTTGGTCCAGCGAACACAAAACTGAAAAAGCCATGAAATGTGCCAATTACAGTGTGCATGGCAGAATTTACAAAATAACTCCTACCCACTGCCATGTTCAGTACTGTCCAGGAATATTTTCTTTAAAAAGCTGCCTACAAACAAAGAGCCAAATATAGTGGAGGGATGAGTAATGGTGTGCATTGTATGTTGCACACCATAACTGGTGAATTTCAGGACGTTTTCAGTTTTGTGTTCACTGAACCGTAACTAGGCCTGGGAGAAATTTTAATAATGCTGGCAAAAGTGGTGTGATTGCCAAATGTTGATTTACGCTACATTCCTGACATTACTTGAAATTTCTCATTACACAACTTTATGTAATTTGTGCACTGAAGAGACTTGATAAGGGCATTATATTTTGCCAGACATTTTTACCAAAAATGCTTGTGAGGGAAATACCGGCACATCCCATTCCACACACACATTTATATATTTATACACTTGCACCAATCAAGAGACAGAGAAAGGGCGTGATGATATAAAACGTTCTAGACTGGGGGCACGTCCCCGAGCCCATCTGCATGCCACCTGCCTTTTGGCCAATAGCATGCATAACGCTGTCATTTTCCTGTGCAGAGGGGGTCGTTCTTCTGTGTATCCCAATAACGTGATAATGGGCGATATTGGAACTCGAGCGCCTACGATTTCGGATATCGCTTCAAGCGTCTCCTTCAGTATTTCTGTATCGCTTCACACTGCCCAGCGCCTTTGCACCGGCATCTCTTGCAATGGCTGTGCAGACGTGCTGGGGTGTAGTAAGCTCGGTGAATGAATTTGTAATGTATGATCCGAAGGTGACTGCTCGCCGTAATTGCTCATGTTTATTTAAAGCAGTATTCCCATTGTTTATCTGAAAGTATGGTATCTAGTTCTGCCTCCCAGCCCTTTCTTGCCTCCGGTTGCGCGCTTAGAAGCTGCCCGGTATAATCTGGACACTACATGTGTCATCTCATAAGCGTGTGTAGGGTATCGCGGCTCATTAGCTCAGGCAGTGAGGTGAGAGTTCTTGCTTTTATATCATGTCTAAGCCTCATGTAGAGAAAGACCTCGAGCAGTGTGACTCCTTCTCCTAGCAGTCCTTGGCTGTCTTTAAATATGCCCTCCTTAGATCGACCCTCCATTGTGCGTAGTTTACGTACTTTAAGCATATTTCTACAAGCAGTTTCATGGGTGGCAGGTGCCCAGCGCAGGTTCGAGATAGGGATGAGCGGTGACTATGGAAAGGTGCACCCCACTTTTCTTAACAATATTGCGACATTCGTATATGCTACTGTCACATATTTGGTGCCTCCTTCTGGGGTATTGGTGCCTAAATCGGCTTCTGATGGCCGTGGCGCTATGCAACCTTGTTCGATAGCTAAGTGAGGCATAAATGGTGGCAGGTGAAACCAGTGTATTGCGTGATGTGCTTGGGCGCAAAGAAAGTATAATTCAATGTCTGGTGCCTCCAACCCTCCCTGCGAGAAAGGAGGCGTCAGTGTCTGCCAGCTTATATGGGGTTGCTTTCCCCCATGCCAATCGGAGGAGCTTCGTTTTAATTGCGCTAAAGAAAGGGCGTCCTGGATGATATGGGATGGTGATGGAAAAATAAAGAAGTTTCATCACTGAGATTCTTCCTGCCAGGGACAACGGCATTGCTATCCAGCGAGTTATTAGATTTGTGATGGATTACAAGGCGACCCCATAGTTGCCCGCAGCGTCTCCTCCTTGTCTCGGGCTATTCACACTGATGGTCGCCCCAGGCCTGCACCTCTAGCTTGGACTGCAGAGAGTCTCCAATGGGCGTGTCAATGAATGACCTCTCACCTCAAGGTAAACTGGCCCCTGCTCAGGCCCGGCCACCAAGGACATGTTTGGTATTCGCTTTCTACGGCTGCATGTACCATTACAAATGGAAATGTTGGTAAAGTGCCTCTGTGGTGAAGTGCAAAACATCGAGTTGTGACGGCTCATGGTTTGCAAATGGTTAAAAGCAACCAGCCCGGGGTCGCTTTTAAACTCTCAGGAATCATGTACGCCTGGAGTCACTAGTCACATTGATCTGTCTACACTCTCAGGGCATGCAAATCTCTCCAGTGCCTGGAAACACACAGATTCAATGTGTCTCCAGAAACCAGCACAAAACTCCGAAGCTTATCAGCCGGCCCAGCATTTCCCCATGTTTCCCCAACCGATCCTACCTGTCACTGTGTCCCCCGGCGTGAAGAGATGGAGCAGCAGGCCCGATGCTGCAGCGTGTCCACGAGGCTCAGGCGACGCGCACGAGAGTGAAGTGAACCCGACCGTTACCGGATCCGAGTCATCCGACGCACACAGCACGCTTACCTTACGTCACGCTCGGCATCCAATATGGATTGCCCCTGCTGTGCTGCGCGGTGACCGGCCAATCCTGGCACAGTGACTGCTCGCCCTGTCGCCCTTTTGCTGCCAGCGCTGCCGCCAGCAGGTCCTGCACCCCCCCCCCCCCCAAACCCCCCCCCCCCCACTAGCTAATGGGGCCGGCCTTGGGTGCGCATGCTCGGGCAAGTTGCTGCCCGAAGCATACATGCGGGGGAAAAAAAACGTTTTTTTAAAGACCTGTCAATCCCCATTCAAGCCTCCATGCCCCCCCATCCCCCCCCCCCCCCTCGCACACTCCCCATAAAGTCGGGTGCTGCCCGGCGCCGCCGGAATAATTTTGGTGCTGCGCAGTAAATGGTAATTTGGTAAAACATTTATTTTAATTCTTTAACTGTAGGGCAGCCGCGGGTCCAAGCAGCAGGGCTGGTGGGGCTACGCCCCTACGCCCCAATGGACGCACCGCGGCTGTCTTTCTACCTTGACCGCACAAAAGAGATTTGGGTGGACTACCAACTCTTTGTGGGGTATGTGGGAGCGAAGAAGGGAAGGGCAGTGCAGAAAAGGACATTCTCTCGCTAGGTCGTTCTCTGCATCAAGATCTGTTATGCCTTGAAAAAGAAGCAGCACTGTAAAGGATTAAGAGCCCATTCCACCAGGGGAAAGGCTGCGACTACTGCCTTGGATGGGGGTGTCCCAGTCCAAGACATCTGTCAGGCAGAGACGTGGGCTTCTTTGCACATGTTCGCAAGACATTACTGCCTTGATGGTCCGGTGCGGGACGGACATTTTGCAAGTCTTGCAAGACTTATTAGTTTAGGATGTGTATGGCTTGGGTGTCTGATTCAAAGGTAAGGAATTTGCAGCTAGAAGTCTCTTATCAGATGAACAAGTTACTTACCTTTTGGCAACACATTATCTGGTAGAGACTATCTAGCTGCAGATTCCTTACAACCCCACCCATGCCGCCCAATTTGCGGACTGATATTGTAGGGCTAGGGTTGTTCCCCTTTTCAGGCCCCTTAGTTTTGCACACGACTGTCAGTTACTTTGTGGCTCTGCGCTTCTGGCGTGGAAAAATCGAAAAGTACTGACGTCCGTGCGCCTGGGTGGCGCCTATGTATGCACCGGGACATCATAACCGATGCTAATGACGACTACGTCACTTAGAGCTGAATGGAGCGACCTGACGCCGCGCGCAAGTGATGTTGCATATCAAAAGTTTCTGGATCCAGCTTGACGCCTAGTAAATTCAAAGGTAAGGAATCTGCAGCTAGATAATGCGTTACCGAAGGTAAGTAAATTGTTCGTCTCAAATCCAGAGGGGGAAGTGGCTAGTTCGACCAGGTATTGGGGGCCATCTTAAAAGGGTCAAGAGTATTGTTTATCGGGGCGTGGCCAGCAGCATGGCCGAGTAGCTGTGTTTCTTGGCGGCTCCGGCAGCCTGATACGAATCCTGCACTGAATCCTGGCCTTGGACACCCATCGACAGCTCCTAAGGCAAGATATAGCCCCTGCATATATTGCCAGCATAAAGAGGCTGGTGGGATCAACCGACAGACACCTAAGAGAGGACGACCTGAAATAATATCGAGTCCCACGGAGGCAAGATGGCGGCGGCCCGACGTGAGACGCTTGGGGGCTGATGGTGGTGAGGAGTGAGAGAAGTGGACCGTGACACCCCCTCCACCCCCCCCCCCCTCCTGCTTTGGCATCTCTTCTATGCTGTCGAGCGCGCCGGCCGACCGGGAGAGATACCTAAAAGCGTGCAAGGAATCACCCCAGGGAGCCGCAGGAGGATCGGCGGTGAGCTGAGAATGAGGGAATTGCTGTGCGGGGAGATGACGAGTAAAGAGGACCTGACCTGCGGAGAGGCTGCTTTCCTGCGCGGTGGACGGCATACAGTGACGAGGGCCCTGAGAAGACGTGGGAGGTGAGTGCTTACTGTCTGAGGGACCCGGAGACCTGTACTTCGGTTGACTGCAACGGAGAGTGAACGCCGGTGAGGCCGCGCTCGAATCCCCTCTTGTTTCTCTCCTGCCCCTCTCCCCGTCGCCCGCTGGTGCAATCAAGATACATGCTAAGGTGGCTGAAGTCCGATGGCGGTGATGGGGCAGGGAATCAAAGGATCCGCTGGGCTTACCGGCCGTGGCCACAGGTATTGATTTAGAGCGCTGGCTCTGATAGAGGCAGAGAGACGGACGCTCTGTTGCAGACACGGGATATCAGGACGCCTCACACATAGTCCGAGACGCGGAGGCAGAGGTGCGGTGAGTGGAGACCGTGGCAACCGGGAGGGAGTGTGAAAGACCTGTGAAAGACCGGCAAGATGTTTAGCATTTGGAAGGACTGTGAGACTTGGGGGTAGCTGTTTGCATCCTGCACCGTGATTGATAGAGACCCCCCAGCCCCCCAACTGAGAACAACGGAATCCAGATGTGGCTCCCTCGCCAGGCCTGGAGAACTACCTCGAGTAAGAGTTCTCATACAAGAGAGGAGAGGGACACCATTTACGGGGAGTAGGTGCCGGTGGCAGAAACAATTATCCTAGTGGCCCAGAAGGAGGAGGCCCTATCCACGCACCGGCATGAGACGTGCAGTGCCCAGGAGGTCAAGGTGCGAGCTTGATGTGTAGACCCTGGGGTGATTTGGTCGCGTGCTGGGACTAGGAGATAGAATTGTGCACGAAAGAGGTTAGAGCTCACCCACAGACAACTGTGCATAACAATAAATGGGATTATACTTCTGAAGTTGCACTAGAGCTCTGCGCTATTTCTCCATGGGTTGACAAGTGACCCCCTCAGGCAGGACAAGATGATATAACAGCTGGAGAGGCCTGGAAGACACACAGGGAATAATTGAAGCGCTCACCAGTAGGTGACGTGGGGGAGTCTTTGCGAATATACTGACAGTGTCCTTTCCACGGCCCAGAAAAATTTAGCACAGCTGCGGAGGGGTGCCTCTCTCTAATCTCACCAAGAGCATTCCAATGCCCTCACAGTAGAGATAGATATGTCACGGGACAAAGACCAGAATCAAACAAGACAAGGCAAGCTAGACAAATAAGCAATAGTGATTCACTAACCGCAGGGGCCGGAGGGGGATGGTGCAGTCGTACCAGACAACGCAGCCATACTGCAGGTGTCTCACCACGGTCAGACGGAAGATACTTTGGGCACGACTTCATAAGACATCGGTGCTATTGGAATATCGATATATATATATATTCACTGAAAAAACCATAGGTTTCACACATGTTATAGTTAGCGGAAATTTTACTGATAAAAAACCAGTGAAATTCCCCCGTTATAGTTAGTGCAGGCAACTATAACTCACGCGACTGCAATCCTCTGCTGATGCTAATACTGTATTTAGACACTTATTTGCCCATGTCTTCTTCCATACATTTTTAGCTATACATATATAACAAATATTTTTTTTTCATAAAGACACATATGTCATCAGCAGAAGATTGCGGTCGCGTGAGTTATAGTTGCCTGCACTAACTATAACGGGGGAATTTCACTGGTTTTTTATCAGTAAAATGTCCGCTAACTATAACATGTGTGAAACCTATGGTTTTTTCAGTGAATTTGCAAGGTTTTTTTAAATGCTAATTCCTAACTATAACGTGTGTGAAACCTATGGTTTTTTCAGTGAATTTGTACGTTTTTTTAAATGCTAAGTTACTTTACGCCATTCGTGGCGTGCGCGCCCACTTAACGCAGTTCGTTCCGTGCGCGCACGGTGCGCTTCGCGCACCGTGCGCGCACAGTAAGCACGCGGTGCGCTTTGCGCACCGCGCGCCCACTTTACGCAGTTAGTGCCGTGCACGCACGGTGG
This sequence comes from Triturus cristatus, assembly GCF_964204655.1. Lineage (NCBI taxonomy): Eukaryota > Metazoa > Chordata > Amphibia > Caudata > Salamandridae > Triturus > Triturus cristatus. Next base: position 512,631,624 of record NC_140579.1, read on the forward strand.
GCACGCGGTGCGCTACGCGCACCGCGTGCCCACGTTACGCTAGATGGGCCATGTACGCACGATGCGCTTCGCGCACCGTGCGCACATGGAGGACATATGATGCACTTCGTTTTGAAAGGTAATATTTTAATTTTTCGTAATTTTTATAAGCCATGCACAAATGGTGCCCTTCGGGCACCATTTGCACACGGGGTGGAGAGAGTGTGGATAATTTTTTCTTTTATTATTTTTTAAAAAAAATATTATAGTTTATCACACCTCTTATAAGCCATGCTCAATTGGTGGCCTTCGGCCACCAATTGCACACGGGGTGGGGAGAGTGTGGATAGTTTTTTTTTTTTTATAATTTTTTACCGTACGCGTACGGTAAGCGTAATCGGCGAAATTAGCGAAAAAATAAAAATTACATTTTTGCCCTTGGGGGATCTTTGGGGACTCCCTCAACATGGCTATGTGTGTGGGAGCTGTCTAAACGGCCCCTTTACATGTTTTTGGGCTTTATTTTAAAACCTAACTCTCAGTGCGAGAGAGAAAATGGCGGCCGCCGCTTCCTGGTTTCGGCCGATTCGAATGTTTACTAAGATCTAAGAGCCAATCAGAATCGCGCTCGCGCACGGCGGCGTGCGCGTACGGTAAGCGCACCGTAAGCGCACCGTAAGCTGGCTCAGATATATATATTGATTTAAGGCTATTTTCTCAGAATCTACTGAACAGATTTACACCAAACCTACAAAAGGCACTTCATTGACCTGAGGACTACCTCTCTGCCAAATTTCTAGTAATTCTGTTCAGCCGTTCGGGCTGTAGCCCTGTCTAAAGGTCCTATGGAAAAATGCATGGGAAAAACGCGTTTTGGGACCCCCCTTTTATCTCAGCCCCCGCTTGACGAATCCCCCCGAGACTTTCAGGGCAGGAGCGGAGCGTAGCGCCCCACCTATTTTGAAAAATTCGCGAGGATTCGTCGACCGACGCCAAAGTTATTCAAAATAGAATGTTGCGGATTTCCTATGGAAACGTGGTCCTAACTATAACTACCTACTGGCGACCGCCAGTAGGTAATATATATATATATATATATATCACTAAACTTGTTTGGTGATTTACATGAGCTGTTTTCAACTTGGATATATATTATTAACAAGACGTCACAAGATTCTTGGCTTTCAAGATTTCACATTCGATTGCTTTGCTGATCTTCGTGATCTGATTCACAACCCTGATAAAGTCCATCTATTGAACGAAATGCGTTTGCTGGGCTTTATGCTTCCTATTGGAAATAAAAATGAAAATAAAGATTATATGAAGAAAAAATTCAAGACTCCCCGCACTTTTGTTTCAATTCGCATGAATTTGATATTGTTGATAATTTATAATTGTACTATATTTGATTATATGCCCCTTTTCATTATTTCCTCATTCTAAGAGCAGTTTCTTCTCGTATAGTGTGACTTCTAGAACAGTGGGGTTACGAAAAGTGGAGCATTACGATTTAAACACTCTATGGCAACTAATATACTGGTGCAGCCATTTAAGCCCACACTACGGTTTCTTTAAAAAATCGTACCTATTTTGTCCATCGGGAGAGGTGGAGAGGATTGAGACGGTGGAATATCTGGCAAGGGGCATTACAGACCACTCCCCTCTATGACTGACGGGGGGGGGGGGAGGAGAGTGGGGAGTCTGGGGGAATGGATGCTGCAAGCCTGGGCCCTGCACGACGGAAAAAATGCCCACGAGATTCAAATAGATTCGGAACTATACTTCAGAGAAAACAAGGGCACAGCATCAGCTACATGAGACAGGAGACGGAGGGGGAAAGCTGCTTGCTTGGCTGAGTAGGAGGGAGAGCGAGGCAAGATGGGTGACCTTCATACAAGAGCAAGGCGCGATGCACACCACATCCCCTAATATAGCAAGCGCTTTTGCCCGATACTGCACAGTTATACAAAGCCAGACCAATGTCAGACGCTACCCAAATGGACTTATTTAAAAACAGTGGTCACTCCCACTCTGTCCCAAGATGAGAAGGAGCTCCTAGAGGGAGATTGGGCCTTAGAAGAGGTAAGAGATGCAATTAGCAGACAAAAAACAGGGAAAGTCTCTGGCCCGAATGGGCTCCCTGCAGATTTTTTTTAATGTAACGCTAATCTACTGGCCCACACCTCCTGAATATGTTCCAGACATCCCAAGAGGAAAAGACACTTCCTCTGGATTTGCGGCGGGCTACAGTGGTAGTGATCCATAAATCCGGTAAACCTCCAACGGAATGTGGGTCTTATAGACCCATATCCTTATTGAATGTGGAAACTAAGATACTTGCCACAGTGTGATCGACACGTCTCATGACAGTAATATCATCCCTTATTCATTGGGACCAATCCAGCTTTATGCCGCTACAGGCCACAAGATTCAATCTCCGTAGGCTAGTTAACTGGATGGCTACAGTAAAGAACAGACCCACAACACCCACGTTTTTTTTTTTTTTAGATGTAGAGAAGGCTTTCGACACAATGCACTGGCCATTTCTGAGGCAAACCCTGCTGAAGTTCGGATTTGGCCCGGTCTTTATATCTTGGGTGGACTTGCTTTATACTAAGCCAGTGGTAGGGTTCGAGTTAACGGAGCAGCTTCGGAGGCTTTCCAGGTCCAAAGAGGTACCTGGCAGGGCTGCCCCCTGTCCTCGCTGCTATTTGCATTGGTCCTGGAGCAGTTGGCCTGCATAATCAGGGAGCACCCAGAAATCACCGGTTTTACGTATAGCGAGGGCGCCCTTTCAGATGGGCGTATATCGCTTTATGCAGATGACATTCTACTATATATCACGCATCCGGATAGGTTAATCCCGATAGTACGAAGCACTTTTCAGGAATATGGTCAGCACGCGGGTTATAGTATTAATTGGGACAAATCCAGTCTGTACTCAGTAGGAGAGCCTATGGACAAGAGCCGGATCCCAAGAGGATTTCAGGTAGCCCAAGACGGGTTCAGATATCTGGGTCTGTATGTTACCACCAACGATACGACCAACCTCACTCACAACATCAGAAGGGTAATTGCGGAGTTTCATGGGTATGTTGAGAGATGGAGGCAACTACCGTTAACGATAATGGGAAGAGCTGCATTATATAAAATGATCACGCTTCCGAAATTGTTATATGCGCTGCAAAATAAATTTTCAGAATACCCGAAGATATATTCGCCGTGATCGACGCAGACTTGTGCACGTTATTGTGGGATAGAAGGCATCCAAGAATTGCATTACAGACACTGCAACAAAACCAGTATAAAACTATAACCTGTTTTACCAGACATACGGGCATATTACATATTCGACCGTGATTAATAAATGGGGACATGCGGCGGGAGATCACCCCACTTATGCCCTTGAACGGCTACAGTTTAAAGAACACACGTATCCTCATTACATATACAGAGGCAAGGGAGTTCGCCAACTTTTACAGAGAGCAATCGAGGCCTGAAGGGGAACGTAAAGGCTGTTGGGATGGGACAAATGGATTATAAGAGAGACCCCTCTTTGGGAGGGTGCAAGATTGCTGGAGATTGGTGGACTCCGCGACCTTAAATGGGATCTAATCGGGATCACTAAAATAGGTGACGTTATAGAGAGAGGGACTCTGGCTTCCCTTGAAAAGCTACTAAGCACATATCAAATGTCGGACACTCAGAGATATTCATATCTCAGACTGCAACATGCATGGAAGGCAGAGGAGATGGATACTGCGGAGCTACCAGAGTTTGCCCCTCTCGAAGGTAGACTGCTGCAGGAAGAACTCTCACGTAAGGCTATCTCTTGGACCTACGAAACGCTAATAAACAGTATGCCAGATAAATTAGGAACACTCAGGGTAAGGTGGGAAGCTGTTCTGTGGCCTTTGGAAGATATCAATTGGGAGGCGGCCCTGATGCACCCGAGAGAGGTGGAGATCAAACAATGATTGCTTCTAATACAATTTAAGGTCCTCCATAGAGTCTACTTCGATCGGGTGCGTCTCCATAACATGGGTAGAGCACAGACAACTCGGTGCCTGCGATGCAAAACAGAACAAGGCACATATATACACACGCTTTGGAAGTGTAGGAAGATCGAACGTTACTGGAGCCGGGTAGCAGGGGAACTAAATAAAGTCCAAGGGACGCAGCTAGAGCTGGAGCCGAAATATGCCATATTGGGCATTGCCACTGAAATAGACCTGCTGCGCCACAAACTTCTTTTATATAACTTAGGGCTCATAGTGGCCAAGAGAAATATTGCTCGCCAGTGGGGAGACCCAAACCCGCCCACACTTACTGAATGGAGGGCGCACATGGATCTCTACATGGTAGCGGAAAAAGTGACTTACCAGGCATGAGGGCGTCCCCGAAAGTTTCTTAACATTTGGGCTCCTTGGATACAATTTTATGGGCTAACTGTAGAGGGCGAAGATAACAAACACCTTTATGAGGCAGGACCCAGTAGTCCAAGAGAGATGAAGAACCTCGCCCCTTTTCCCTCCCTCTCCCTCATCCCTCTTATCATGGGGGGGCCCTGTGCCCTTCGTAACCTAAACAGGGTTGAATCATTAAGGCTGGCTGTCCTTAAGAGCTACCGGAGAAGCATCAACTCATTGTAACTTAGCGGTTAATGCTATGTAATGTTCTGCTACTCTTGTCGTGTAGATGTCTGACTTGTATCTATGCATTGCTGATTCTTGATTGTCTATATGCTGCATACAACTATGTTAATAAAATTATATATGCTGCAAGGAGAAGGATACGTTTCAATAAAATGTGTTGCTTCGACATTTATTAGGTTCAAGACACCCTAAAAGGTATTTGGTCTTATTGAGTGCTGTGTGTGTGAATACGTGCCTTAATTAGGTAGGTAGGGTCATACAATTATCCCAGATGTTAAGAAATAGAAATGTGGTGTATGTGTGCGGCATGTATGACTAGCGAGACGTGCATGCGTGCACTGAAATCTTAGCTACAGTCTTAACACAGTAGAGTCGGAGTAGCGGTTGCCACCTGAAAAGGGTCATGAGTCTCATAATAAAGTGTTAGGTAGTGTTTGTGGGTGACGCATCTGGTTTATGAGAAGCACAAGCATATACTCTCTCCTGGGCTGCTGCCTTGGGGCAGTTGGGTTGTGGTAGCGCTGCTGAAGAGGTACATTCACCACCTTGAGAGGATCACGAGTCTTATGATAAACACGTTTTTTCATGCTTCTGCTCACTGAGTGATAAGGCTGGCCAACAAGGTGGGGCATCAGTGCGTGACCGTTAGGAGGTCATGGGTGTATGTTTATGTAGATAGTGCAGGCCCAAGATTCATAATCTGCTTCGAGCCCCCCTTTCAGCAGGGGACTGTACAGTTTATCTAGAGCTACTCTGCACTGACCCTTTCTCCAAACCATTTCCACCAGTGAGGACTTGAGTTCAGTGAAAAAAATGCAAGGGGGCACAAACGGAAGAGCCGAAAAGTAGTACAGAAGCCACCAGCATCTTTGAGATAGCCACCCGGCCCATTGGTGATAAGGGGAGAGACATCCAGAATGATAATGATCCACCCGCAAAACCAAGGGCCCTATAGAAACTCCCTTCCACCAGGTCAGCATCTAAGTGATTTTGTAACGCCCTGAACGTCTCAGGATCGTTTAACAGACACGATAATGAGAACGCAACCACTTGTGACGGTTTAGTTATTTTAATGAAGGCAAAAATAATACAAGGAATAAACAAAGGTTATAGTCACTGGAATCCTCCAGGCTAAGTACGTTACCAGCCCACAGCACGGATGGTCCTAACCGTCCTCTGCATATACGCCGATCCCGGCGTATGCCAACAGAGGGCAGAAATGAAATGGCCGACAATGCCAATCGGTAGGCTGTGAGGGGCACGAAGAGTGTTGGGGAGAATCGAGGAGTCAGGGAAACACCCAGCCGGGGTCTCTACCTGAAGGGAGCAGCCGCTCAACCTCTTCCTCAGACTGCACCGGGACGCGGAGTCACCTCCTGGTGATGCGTCACCGATACCCCAATCACAAGCAAAGAAGACTGAACCGAGAGCAGCCGCTCAATCGATCCTGTGGACTTCCGAGTCTGTAACGCGGCAAACACCTCCTGGTGTGCGTTACAGCTGGCAGTCCCTGTATCTCTGGTCGGGCTGGGAGTTAGGACTCCAACCAGCAAAAGCGCCACTGCGCTTTGACTCAGCCGAGTCAAAAAGCGAAGCTCAATGGTTATCCGGTAGAGCTTCCGGGTCCTTCACAGGTGACGATGGGGCAAGACACGGCCCAGGGAGTAACGACTCGACCTACCTCCGTTCTTGCCTTACTGGAGCACCACTCCGGAACACTGCTCTTCACTAAGCAGGTACGTCGGTGTAAACACAATATCCGACAGCGTTGTACCTCCCGGTTCCTCCCTTTATAGGGCGTGTTTTCCTTGAGTTATGTAACAGCTCTCCTGTTTACATAAGGGCGTGTTTTCCTTGAGTTATGTAACAGCTCTCCTGTTTACATAACCTCTCAACCGCTAAGCATCCTGGGAGATGTAGTCCGTTTTCGCTGGTTACCGTTTTCCTCCCCTCGCATGACAGGAATTCTTGACAGTACATCCTCCCTCTCAGCGGCTCCCCACGGGTCCAGCGCTGGCAGGAAAACGCCGATGGAACAAGGAGACCAAGCGCGGAGCATGAACCCCTTCAGCCGGTTCCCATGACTGCTCCTCCGGGCCATAGCCTTTCCACGCAACCAGGTACCACAGCTTCCTCCTGCGCCATTTGGACGCCCGTATGCCCGACACTTCATACTCCACCTCCGACTCCACGCATACCGGCCTAGGTGTCCCAGACGGCTTGGAGGGTGCTGGTTTGAGCAATGATACATGAAAGACAGGGTGTATCCGCAATGACTGGGGCAAGCACACCTTCACGTTCACGGGACCCATACACTTGGTAATTCGATAGGGGCCCATGTGCTTGGGATGGAACACACTGTTCTTTCGAAACCTCATGTTTCTTGTGGATATCCAGACGTAGTCTCCAGTGCGGTACAGTGGCCCGGGCCTTCTCTTCCTGTCTGCCGCAGCCTTGTATCTTCTCTTGGCCTCTATTAGGACAGCCCTTGAGCGCATCAACGTGTCTTTTATGTGTGCCACCCTGTCCGCTGTGGCGGGAATCCTGTCCTCTCTGAACGGATGTAGAAATGGCAAGAACCTGGGATGTTGGCCATAGTTGCTATAGAACGGAGATGACTGTGTGGAGCTGTGAGTGGCGTTGTTATAGGCTATCTCTGCAACCCATAGCAAGTCTACCCATTCTTCCCTGCCCTGGTCCACAAAACATCGCAGATACTGTTTGAGCGTTTGGTTCAGGCGCTCGGTTTGGCCGTCCGTTTGAGGGTGGTAGCTGGTGGACAGGGCGGTCTTAACATGCAGCGCAGTGCACCAAGTCTTCCAGAATTGCGCCGTAAACTGCGACCCCCCGGTCCGACACGATCACCCCAGGTAATCCATGCAGTCGTACCACATTCTTTAGGAGTAGTGACGCCAATTCCCCGGCCGTAGGGACTCTCTTGCAGGGGATGAAGTGCCCCATTTTCGTCAAGTAATCCACCACCACCAGTATTGCCGTCATCCCCTGGTCTACCGGTAGGCCCACCACGAAGTCCAGTGATATGCTATCCCATGGTCTATCCGGGGTCGGAAGTGGATGTAAGAGCCCTTTGGTTCGGCCATGGTCGGCCTTCATGGTAGCACACGTAGGACACTCCTGTCCCCACCTCCTGACATCCACTCTCATGGTTGGCCACCAGAAATGCCGTCCCATGCTAGCCACCGTTTTTTCAAAGCCCAAATGACCTGCGCATGGAGAGTCATGGCACCAGATGAATGCTTGTTTCCTTAGCCTAGGCGTGGGTATCAATAGGCACCTGCCCTTCAGGGGTATCCCGTCCTTCAGCTGCCATTCTCTGTGACTGAGGAGCCACCTCCGCCATGCGAATGACCTGATCCCTCTCTTTATTCCCCTCAGGAAAGTATCCGGTTGGATAACCCCCAATACCATCCTCGGGGAAATGATGGAATGCTCGGTCGCAGGCAATGGTTCCTTAACTGCAGATTGACAGGGCGTCCGCCTTCCGGTTTTCCGTCCCCGGCCGATATGTGATGCGGAAGTTGAACCCCGCAAAGAAGATCATCCACCGCAGCTGTCTGGGAGAAAGGTGTCTTGTGGCCGTCATGAACTGTAGGTTCCGATGGTCCGTGTACACCGATACCACATGTCCTGCCCCCATCAACCAATGCCTCCATTCGGTGAAGGCGTCCTTGATTGCGAGAAGCTCCTTCTCCGCAATATGGTAGTTGCGTTCGGCGTCGTTGAGTTTGCGGGACATGTACGCAACGGGATGAAGCACCCCTGTGTCGTGGTTGCGTTGGGACAAGATAGCCCCCAGCGCCACATCCGATGCGTCCGCTTCCACCACGTAGGGGAGATCCGGATCGGGGTGAGCCAACACCGGCGCCTTACCAAAGGCGCTTTTCAGGGCCTCAAATGCTTTGTTCGCTTCAGGGGACCAGACAAACTCCTTGGACTTCCTCAGTAGCTGTGTGATTGGGGCCACCAATCCTGAAAATCCATCTATAAACCGCCTGTAAAAGTTGGCGAAGCCAATGAAACTTTGGACGTCCTTCACGCTTTGGGGCACCGGCCATTCTTTCACCGCCTTGATCTTTCGTTCTGCCATCTCCTGTCCCTCTGGACTCAGCATCACTCCGAGGAATTCCACGGATGTGACGTGGAAGTCACACTTGCTGAGTTTACAAAACAGCATGTTTTCCCTCAGCTTTTGGAGCACAGCTTTGACGTGGTGTACGTGCTCCTCCACACTGGACGAATAGATGAGGATGTTGTCGATATATACGACCACGTAGATATCCAACTCCTCTCTGAATACCTCATTCAAAAAGTACTGAAAGGCTGCCGGGGCGTTGCACAGACCGAACGGCATGACGAGGTACTCAAAAAGGCCGAACCTGGTCTTAAAGGCGGTCTTCCACTCGTCTCCGTCCCTCATGCGCACCAGATGGTATGCCCCTTTCAAATCCAACTTGGTGTAGATACGAGCTTTCTTGACCTGTTCCAGAAGTACACTGATGAGAGGCAAGGGGTACCGATTCTTTATGGTTATCGCATTCAATGCCCTAAAGTCCACACAGGCTCTCAGCTCCCCATTAGCCTTCGGGATGAAGAAGAGTGGCGAGGCGGCCGGAGACTTGGACGGGCGGATGAATCCTAGCTTGAGGAGTTTATCCAGGTACCCCCGGAGATGCATGTTTTCAGGCTCCGTCAGGGCATACAGCCTGCCGCTGGGAACGCTGGCCCCTGGCACCAGGTCGATCTGGCAGTCAAACTGTCTATGTGGTGGTAGCACTTCCGCCTTCACCTCATCAAATACATCCTCAAAACTGTGATAATCCTGGGGGAGAGCCACATCTTTTTCTGCCGCTGTAGCCACCGTCTGACTCCCGCTCTCATCTGCTTCAAGGGATTCCGTTCTTATTCCACAATGCAGGATGCAATACGGTGACGTCATTTCGATGCGATGTGTTGGCCAATCCACAGAGGGGTTGTTTCTGTAGCCACGGCAATCCCAATATGACGCCATATTGGGGCGCTCGGATGATGTTAAAATCGATTTGTTCCAAATGGTTCCTCCCACATCTCATCGGAAGGAACCCCGTGTGCTGCCCGATGGGCCCCGTCACCAATCGCCTTCCGTCTACCGCATAGACGTCTTCGGGTACAGCTTTGGGAAGAAGCACTAGCCCTAGCCTGCATGCCTCGTTGTGGTCCATAAACATGCCAGTGGCCCCTGAATCCACCATGGCCACAACGGGTATCCACTGGTCATGCACTCCCACGTGCACCGTGAGAAACAGGTGTCGTTGTCCCTTAGTGACCGAGTTGGAAAGTGAAGGGATGGATGAGTGACTCCGAGATGCCCCTTCTTTGGTCTGGGAGTCCTCTAGTTTTCCGCCGGTACGTCCACCACGGCTGTTACCGACCGGTTGGCCCGATAACGTGACGTCTTCGGTTTGGCAGGGCATTCACGTACGTAGTGGCCTTTTTTGCCACAATATAGGCACAATCCTTGTTTACGGCGTGACTCTTTCTCCGTGGCTGTGAGGCTCGCTCGTATTGCGCCGATGTCCATGGGTTCTCCCTTGGATGCGGTGGAAGTTTCAGGACTTCCCACTGTCACATAGGATGGAAGGGAGTTTCCTTTTCTCCCATGATCCCCCTTTCTTTCACTTAGCCTATGTTCCAGCCGTAATACCAGGTTGATAAGGCCCTCACATGTCTTGGGTTGTGGGTCAATATGAGCCACGGCGTCCATGAGCTCATCGCACAGCCCGTGATGGAAGAGCGCCGTCTGTTTAGCAACAGGCCACTTGGTTTCCGCAACCAGCCTTCGGAACGCGTTGAGATACTGCACCAGGTCGTTGGATCCCTGTCTCAACTCAAGCATTTCACGGTCCGCCGTGTACGAGTCAGCCCTTCTGTCGAAGACTTTCAGGAATTCCTCGCGAAAAGCACCCCAATCACATAAGATGGGGTCGTCCCTGCTCACCAGAGGTACGGCCCATTGTGCCGCGTTTCCAGCCAAATAGGATATAAGGAAAGCCACACGAGCCTGACTCTTGGGGAACGCCCTTGGTTTGCACGATAAATGTAGCGCCACTTGTGTGAGGAATACCTGCACTGTGTTAGGATCCCCACTGTACCTCTCTGGTGTTGCCAAGGGGACGGCTACCGGCATTTCCACTACTACCGCAGGGGTCTGGTTCGTGAGGGAGGTGCTGGGCGTGAGCGGGTCCAATTGGATAGCATCCAGTCTGGCTTTTACATCGGCTGTTTCTTGCCTGGAGGCAGCCAATTCAATTTGCACGGTCGCTAAAGCAGCCAGCACATCATCAAGTGTTGCCATGTCTGTTATCGACCGGGAGACAGTTAGTGTTATTTAGGTCGGATATTTTGTAACGCCCTGAACGTCTCAGGATCGTTTAACAGACACGATAATGAGAACGCAACCACTTGTGAAGGGTAAGTTATTTTAATGAAGGCACAAATAATACAAGGAATAAACAAAGGTTATAGTCACTGGAATCCTCCAGGCTAAGTACGTTACCAGCCCACAGCACGGATGGTCCTAACCGTCCTCTGCATATACGCCGATCCCGGCGTATGCCAAAATAGGGCAGAAATGAAATGGCCGACAATGCCAATCGGTAGGCTGTGAGGGGCACGAAGAGTGTTTGGGAGAATCGAGGAGTCCGGGAAACACCCAGCCGGGGTCTCTACCTGAAGGGAGCAGCCGCTCAACCTCTTCCTCAGACTGCACCGGGACGCGGAGTCACCTCCTGGTGATGCGTCACCGATACCCCAATCACAAGCAAAGAAGACTGAACCGAGAGCAGCCGCTCGATCGATCCTGTGGACTTCCGAGTCTGTAACGCGGCAAACACCTCCTGGTGTGCGTTACAGCTGGCAGTCCCTGTATCTCTGGTCGGGCTGGGAGTTACGACTCCAACCAGCAAAAGCGCCACTGCGCTTTGACTCAGCCGAGTCAAAAAGCGAAGCTCAATGGTTATCCGGTAGAGCTTCCGGGTCCTTCACAGGTGACGATGGGGCAAGACACGGCCCAGGGAGTAACGACTCGACCTACCTCCGTTCTTGCCTTACTGGAGCACCACTCCGGAACACTGCTCTTCACTAAGCAGGTACGTCGGTGTAAACACAATATCCGACAGCGTTGTACCTCCCGGTTCCTCCCTTTATAGGGCGTGTTTTCCTTGAGTTATGTAACAGCTCTCCTGTTTACATAAGGGCGTGTTTTCCTTGAGTTATGTAACGGCTCTCCTGTTTACATAACCTCTCAACCGCTAAGCATCCTGGGAGATGTAGTCCGTTTTCGCTGGTTACAGTTGTCCTCCCCTCGCATGACAGGAATTCTTGACAGATATACTCTTATGCCTAGATATTTAAAAGTATTGCACTGCCATTGGAGGCATACCCTGAGGAGATCACCCCTTTCAGACTCTGGATTGGGGCAGAAGGGAAACAGGCAGGATTTGGTACAGTTTACTCTGAGACTGGACATTGCCCCAAAGTTCTCTAGCAGCACTATCACCCCCGGCAATGCTGATTCCAGGTCCCGCAAGTAAATCAATACGTCCTCTGTGTACAATAAGATCATATGGCAAACACCCTGTCTCAATTCCCTACTCCGCTTTCAGCATGCATAGCCATCCGGCCAAAGGCTCCATAACCAGGGCAAAGAGTAGAGGAGGCAATGGGCAGCCCTGTTGGGTACCCCGACAAACATCATTCTTGATTCTTTATGGGACTGTAGGCAGGGAATAGAGTAGGCCAATTGATTTAATAAAGATGATACTCCTGCCTAGACGCGTAAGCTAAGTAAAGAGATACAGCCATTCAAAAGGGAATCATACGTTTTCTGGCGTCTACAAAAACTGCCACAGCGTGTATGGCGGGATCAATCGTATGGAGTAGTGCAAACAAAGTACAGAGGTTGTTTGAGGTGGACCTGCCTGGCACAAACACCCGCCTGATCTGGTCTCACCACAGTAGGAAGTAAGGGGAGAAGGTACGAGGCAAGGAATTTAGCAAGAACTTTGTCAGTGTTAATTAAGGAAAGAAGACAGTATGAATCACAATAGCAGGGGTCCTTACCCGGCTTAAGTATGGTAATAATGAGAGCCTCATGCAAGGAGGGGTGCAGTGTACCTGAGGAGAGAGCCTCTGCATACACTGCTGACAAGTGCGGGGAAAGTAAGGAGGCATATTCTTTATAAAATGCGACAGTGAATCCATCAAGGCCAGGGGACTTGTCTGCGGGCATAGCACAGGTCACCCCAATAATTTTCTCGGTTGTCAATGTTTCGTCCAAATATTGTTAATGGCCCGCTTCAAACCGCAACAGTTGGATCGTTTCCGAGTAGTCGGATAAGTTGGCAGGAGTGGTGTCCTGCCTAGTTCTATATAGGGGGGAAAAAAGTCAACCATAACCCTAGTGACCTTTTCCGTGCCAATATGTACATGTGAATTGTCATCTTGCAATTCCGTTATGTAGTCGCTCACCCAGGGTTTACGGAGCAACTGGGCCAGAGACTTATCCGGTCTGTCTAGCTTGTGCTTCCTTTCCCAGATAGTGCACCTCCCGCTGGGCAGCCTCCTAATACTCAGAAAGTTTACTACTTATAGTTGCTAGGCTGGAAGCATCGTGCACTGCATAGAGCTGTAATTCAAGGTCTTTGATTTCGTGCTCGAGGTGCGCTAATTCTCCCCATAGGGAACGGAGGACGTCTGCCCGTTTGGCAATGAATGCTGCCCGATTGACCACCTTGAATGCCTCTCAAAGAGAAGCCCTCAGTATAGCCTCCCTATCATTGTGCTAGAAATATTCCAGAATTGCTACTCTAATATCCTCCCTGAGTACCTGATTTCTCAATGCGCCCGAATGGAGTTTCCAAATAAAGGCTCGGGCATCCAGCTGGGAGCGTCAACTCTAGAAGAACATGGGCGTGATCAGAGAGCGTTTGTGGAGAATGGGATGCTTCGACCGACCACATCAGCTATTTCAGCCAATAATCCTCAACCATGAAGTGGGGACGTCTGGAATCACTTGACTTGTCCATCTCGGGATTAAGTAAAATCTCCACCCCACACAATCGTCCGAGGACCCAACGCCTCAGCTAGTCGCCATACCTCTGCAAAGAATTGGGGGTCATCTGTATTTCGGACCATAGACAGATATAATCTTGATTGGGTAATCCTGAATGACTCTCGCGACTTGAACATATCTGCCCTGTGTGTCACAGTGCACGCTGCACAGGCGCCAGACCAATCCCTTTCTAGTAAGAATCGCCATACCGTGACTATAATTGGAATAGGTAGCAACATATTTCTCCACAATCCACCCGGATCTCATTCAGGTGATAGTCCCTTCCGTGAGGTGAAGTTCCTGTAATAGGTAAAGATCTATGGAGTGCCTTTGTAAATATGCAAACACTTTCTGCATCTTGCGATGATCATTAAGACAGTGGAAGTTAGTAATTTAAGTGGACGCATATGGGCTTAATGCGAGAATGCAATGGCAGTGAACACCAACCAGCAAATTGTGCGTGGTAAACATTGGAGTATCGTATTGAGTGGATGTCCATGTTGAACAGTTAAATAGAACCTTCCGCCTCCACCCACACTAACCCCCGAACTTGGTTGTATACCATTCCCCACTCCCCAAGCTCCCCTATTGTGAAAGTTTGAATAGGAATCATCCCAGAGGGCATAAAGTATCCAGGCGGACAACCCATACTGTGAATGGCAAAGTGGCAAGTGACAAAAATATCAATGGGCTATATTTTACAAAGGACCATGTTGCAGTACCCCTTAAAGCAACAGAACAGATAGTGACCTGAGAGCGTCCGCTTCTAAACTTGAATAGAGATGGTATGAAATTCACAAAAAGCAGAGAGCATAACAAATCTTAGGTAGGCCCTTTCCTGCCCCTGTAGGAAGAGACTGTTCAGTCATCATCACTCAACATGTTCTTATCAGCTGCATGTGGCAAAGTGCGGGGAGAGCCCATGTCCTTAGTGATGTGCTTAGCAAATTTTAAAAATTGCTCTGGCATCCTAGAATAAATGTTGTTTGCCCTCCCACTTCACTCTCAGCCTGGCCGGGTAGATTAGGGCAAAGGGGTATCCGCTTTCTGAAGGATCCGTTTAGCTGGCAGAAACTCATGGTGGACCGCCTGCACCGTTATTGTAAAGTCTGGGTAAAATGATAGGCTGTTTACTTGGTATTGGATTGACCCACGCTTCAGTGCCAGACAAAGGACCACGCTGCGGTCCTGGTTGTTCAGTAAGCGTGTCACTATAGGGCGAGTTGCTGCACTGGAAAAGGCTGGGGTCCCAGTGAGTGATGTGCATGTTCCATAATAAACACAGTGGATAAGCCTTCCCCCAAAGAGTTAACCCCTTGCATGCCCGCCCCTTTCCCCGCCCAGTGCCGCGCCTTGCATTAGCGGGCGGAGTTCATGACGAGCTGGACTCGTCATGGGCACAGCGCCACCGCAGCCCATGACGAGTCCAGCTCGTCATGGGCACTGAAGGGGTTAATGGAGCATAGTTGCAACTTAGTCTTCCATTTCAGTAATATTTGTTGATTCCGTGACACCCATAATCCGAAGATTGTTACACCGGGAGTGTGCTTCTAGATCTTAATTTTTAGCCTTATTCACTTCCAGCACTCTATCCATTTTCAATAGTTGCTCCCTGGATTCCGCCTGTGCATCGTCTGCTTCTGATACGTGGTGCTCTAAATGGTCAATGTGATCTCATGCTTATCAACCCACTGTTTGGCCTGATCCAGGCGGCTTCTGAGGATGTCGAGCTCTGCGTCAGTGGCCTTGAGGCTTGACCTTACATCTACCAGGATTTCCTTTATATCGATCTCCTGTTGTGGGTCCAACTCAGAGCACTCAGGCAACGCTCCGGAGTGCAACTCAATATCTCCTTGTCTCAGGAGGAGCCTGCTTTCAAACTGAAGTTTTGATTGCTTGTATGTAAAAAAAAAAAGGGGGCGCTAGAGATCCCGATACAAGATGGCAGCATCCTAGCGCTGCTCTGATGGTCGGAGCGGCAATTTGGTAAAAATTGACGGATATACCAACCTCAGACATGCGAGGCAGAAGATTTAGCGGTCGGAAGCTATGTGGAGCACATCGATGTAACTCTGACCGGCTGACGCCTCGTCGTTCGGGAGATCACCCGGTAGCTCGTTCCGCAGTGACTAAGAAAATGGCGCCGGGCGCGGACACGATGCAGCGATAAACCTCGCCTGAAATATAGCTGATCTGAACGCAAACAATATCAGCCCTAATTGCTGTGAGTGCGGATCGTGATGTGGAACTGGCTGCGCAGGATGGGCGGGCTGTGGGTAGATTTGGAATATAACGACGAACAACAAAGTGGCCAAGATGGCGGCTTGTGATGAGATGTCCGATTGACCCGCACCGCTGCTCTGCACTAATTCAGCCATAAGGTATGATCGTCACGCTGCCCCTGTCGGACCTGCATTCCCTAATTCTGCGCATCGCCACTGCCCACGGGTACTGCCCACAGATATTATGAAAAGCGGTCATTTCCAAAGCCAGAAGGTGGGTGATTTAGGAGTGCCTGCGCATGTAAGGCTCACCAAGGAAACGTGTGCAACGTTGACACGCGAATATAAAAAGCAGGCGTTAATGCTACTGCACGACTCTGTTGAAAGTGCAGCGATCTACAGGAGAATTGCTGTAATAATTAGCGGGACCTTCAACCACGGCGCCTGGCTGGCAATGCTCGCTGGACCAGCTCAAGACTACCCACATACAAAATAGCCAGACATTGAGGAGGTGCTGGCGAGCGCGGACTATAGGATGACAAGATAACATGGCTTCATATCAAGTCATGCTCCATATCTGATTGTCTAGGCCTCTGCAGTCCAGTACCGATACAGCGCCTCCTGCTCTTGTTAGCGTTAATCTCTGTATTCGACTGCAGCGTAAGTGCACAACATAGAATTTCAGGTCCTGCTTCACTGGGGGGCCGGCACTCATAACGGCGAAATGCGTGTTAACAATGGGAAAAACTGACAAACAGCAAACTAAATTGCCATTTGAACCTCGACGTACATCTAGACTCCCAGGCACAACGGCGGACGAAGAACTGGAAATGGGCCCAGACCCAAATGCCAAAATGGAGGCAGCCCTCCAGGCCATACAGCAAAGTCTTCAAGCCATAGATGGCAAAATAGACGCCCTCACGATACGGATGGACCATGTCTCAGCCCAGCTAGATAAACAGGAGGAACGGCTGGAAGAGGCCGAACAGAGGATATCGGCGCCGAGGATGAATCACATGCAACTACATCTAAATACGACGATATAAACAAGCTACTGAAGACCATAAAAGCGAAGAATGAGGATTTAGAATCCAGATCCCGCCGCAACAATCTACGTGTCGCAGGCGTGCCAGAGAGTACGCACACTGGTAAGCTTGAAGACTACATGGAAAAAATGTTAAGACATGTTTGGGGCGGAACAATTCTCATCGATGCTGATTGTAGAAAGGGCGCATAGATCTCTCGCGCCAAAACCACCACTGGGTGCCCCGCAACGACAGATAATAGCCTGAATTTTAAACTACAGAGACCGGGACACTGCGCTCAGACTAGCAAGGGAGAAACAACCGTTGATGTACAATGGCTGTGAGGTGGCCTTTTACACTAACGGTCCAATTGGCGCGTAAGGAGTTCGGCCCGGTAAAAAGAAAACTGCGAGACCTGAATATCCTCTACGCCATGCTCTTCCCAGCCAGACTCTGCATGTCTCATGCGGGAAAAACCCGTGTCTTACCACCACCCCAAGCAGCGCAGGAATTTGTCAAGCACCTCCGACAACAAACTGCGAGGGATAAAATTAACGCCACACAACCGGATTCAGATTGATGCTACATATGGGCGAATCTTGTTGTGTGGTTCGCTTCATTGATGGATGTCTGCCCCTGGTCTCCACATTAGCCACAAGGATGGGGTAAGCTGCCACGTTCCTCAAAGTCTACAGTTGTATGGGCTAATATGTCAGGACTGTTGAACTGTTATGGACATCGAACCAATGTGCCCACTTAAAATATGTGGAAAATTGACATCTAACTAATGCCTCTAGCTCTGTAAACCAGATGACAGTTGCCAAGTATATCACTAATGCATACTATTTGTGTAACCTTACTTTAAACATCAAACCAATTATGCATATTTGTCCCCTAGGCCCAATCTACACCTGGATGGAACACCGAGCACCTAGTCGCCCCCTATCGGGTAAACCCCACTGAAATTCTTTTGTAATTTTCGTTGAAGTTTGGGAAATGTCTTTGGCATAATTGGGATGCTAAAGTGGGTGGGGGGGATAGTTGGATTTTGTTATTTTTTACCAGCCATCTACACTGTTTTCATCATGCAGCACACTTGTGCAGAGACAGGCATCACATAAATATTGCTCTTCTGCAAGAAACACATCTCGTTAAACACAAGGCGGACACACTGGGGAAAAAATGGGCGGAGTTGGTAGCAGCTTCCACATACTCATCATATGCCAGGGGGGTGATAACTTTAATCCGCAAAGGGACACACTTTGTACAGGAGCGAACGCGAATAGATGATCACGGGCGCTATGTCATAGTTACGGGCGTTCTGCGAGGCTCCAGAGTGGAAATCATTAATACCTATGGTCCAAATGTTGATGACCCTGTTTTCTTCGCTGACATATGGAACATACTACGAACACTCCCGGCTATGGAACTAATATGGGGAGGAGACTTGAATGTTGCCCTGAACGACACCTATGACAGATCACACAACACTACCGAACAGCATCAGCGTGCTGTCACTACTATATTAAATGGGATGTCGGAATCCACTGCTGCTAGAGAGCACCCACTCCTCCACAGTGCATAACAGCTGGGCCCGGCTTGATTACTGGCTGCTCATTGAATCAGCATGCAATTGGACGCAAGACATACAGCACTTACCAAAAACATTGTCGGACCACAAACCAGTGGTTCTCATGCTCAAAGTACCAACATATACCCCCCATCCGTTCATATGACGATTCAATGCAGTGTCCCCTCTAGATCCTCTATATAAAGAAACCATACACTCCGCCATAGAAGACTTTTTCACTCTAAACACAAACTCAGTGGATAGTGCAGGCACTATCTGGGAAGCCTTTAAGGCGACCTTGAGAGGTATTTGTATCAGTACAACGGCCGGTGTTCTACGAGATATCCGCACACCATTGAGCAAGAGCGAAGCCCATATAAAACAGCTAGAAACTGTGTACGAAAATACCCACAATGCTACATTACTAGGGAAAATCAGAGACTTAGTGACAAATTATAACAAAATTGCTGAGGACGAAATGAAATATATCTCCCGTAGACATACTACTCGTAGAATAGGTGAAGGGGGCAGACCTGGTCGACATCTGGCGCCAAAAATACGGGTAGAACACAAAACACATTGTACTAAAAATGCAGGATCAGGCAGGCACAATGCACTATGACAACAAAGGTATATTGGACACTTTCGTGGTGGGATGTATGCCGCGCAAAATACAGCCGATGCACAAGAAATTAATGGCTATATGGAGGACATAGCGCTAGTTTGGCTTACTGATGGGCAGTGTGAAATACTGGCTCAACCCATTGCGCTGGAGGAAGTGCAGACTGCCATCAAGTCCCTCCCCAATGGCAAAACCCCGGGGCCGGACGGCTTTACTGGGGAGTTTTATAAAACATATGCGAAATTGCTCATCCCCCATATTGTGGAAATGTATGATGAAGCCTATAATAATTAGACTCTTCCTCCGACACTGAGAGAGGCACTGATAGTGGCTTTATTAAAACCAGACAAGCAGCCGGATCGTGGGGAATCCTACAGACCACTATCCCTAATAAACACCGATACGAAGATATTAGCCAGGATTATTGCCTCAAGATTACAGCCCCTATTGCAGGTCATGGTCCTACCGGACCAGTCTGGTTTTATTCCCAATCGCTCGACCTCACATAATTTGCGCATCGTATTCGCGCTATTACACCAACTAAATCCAGGAATGGAAGCGGCGGCAGTCCTACTGGATGCAGCCAAAGCTTTTGACTCAATTGAATGGACGTATCGATTTACAATTTTACAAAGGATGGGGTTGCCACCAATGCTAATGAACTGGATCAAATTATTATACACCAAGCCGACTGCACGTATAAAGGTGAATGGGCATGTCTAGGAAGTATTTAACATCCAGAGAGGCACCAGACAGGGATGCCCATTATCACCTTTACTGTTCTCCATTGCAATCGAGCCCTTGGCCTGTAAGATTCGACAACGTTATGCACACACTGCGTTGAGATTCCGGCTTCGCCCTATTAGCAACTCTATGTATGCGGATGATATGGTGCTTTATGTCCGTGATCCAAACACAAATCTGACCCCTATCCTAAGAGAATACAATAAATTTGGTAGACATTCCGGCCTGTAAATAAATTGGGATAAATCTGCCATACTGCCACCCATCCTCAACAACTGGAATTTCCACTAGTATGGCAGACGGACCCCAATAAATATCTGGGCATCTGGATACACCGCAACCCAGATATTGTACTAAGAACAAATTACGGTTGATAGAATTGAACCACAAATAAGCAGATGGATCACACTCCCTCTCTCACTGGCGGACCGAGTATCCCTGATAAAAGTGGTAATCCTCCCCAGATTACTGTATCTGTTTTCAAATATTCCAATAACTCCCCCTACCCCAATATTCAACAGGCTAAGGGCACTTCTGACAAAATTAATATGGGCAGGCAAACAAGCGTGGATAAGCTTACACACACTAACTTTACCATATGCAGTAGGTGGATTTGCGGTCCCTAACTTATTCTTATATTATCTATGTGCGCAAGCCCAATACGCCCACTATTGGTATCATCCAATTAAGTATATGCCGCACATAGTGGTGGAAGATGGCGACGCCAGCCCTATTAACCTCACTGCTATCCTCACGCATATTAGACCTACACCTAACCAGGCAGGAGATTAACACAATTCGCACTATATCTCACGCATGGCTAAAGCTTGGACAAATGGCTACAAATCTTCCACTCTATGCCCCAGATATGCGTTTAGCACAACACCCCTCTCTGTCAGCCACTCAAGACATAGGTAGCATGGAGCTGCTGGAACAAGTGGGTATTACCCTGATGGGTGACCTATATGGTAATGGATCATTCATAACCCCTGCAGATCTGGCATATGTCAATAACCAATCCATGCTATTTAAATTCACCTATCATAGATTACGAGAAGCAATGAAGAAATTGTACCCTTTGCACCCTGCAGAGTCCCCTGCACTAGACTCGCTACAATTACTCATAACCAGCCCGACTATACACCATATGTTGACTAAACTCTACAGAGCTATGCAGTCAGAAATTGGGGATGGTACGGCAAAAGCTCGTGACAAATAGAACATACTGCTAGATACACCACTTACCGAAGAATACTGGTAAGCATGTTGTGCACTAACGGATTTACTCACTCCCAATGGGAATTTACATCTTATCCATTACAAGTACCTACACCAAGCCTATCACACCCGATAAAGTTATACAAATCTGGTTTACGAGACAATGCAATTTGTAAACGATGCAAACAGGACCAGGCTGACTTTGCACACCTGACCTGGGGGATGTGCACAGGTACAAACATATTGGGCACAGGTAGTGGATCTGCTGAGTAAGATTTTGATCTGTAAACTAACATGTACACCGCAGTAGTGCCTGTTGAGTCATGTATTACCATTGAAATCTGTAAAGAAAAAATTTGCGGCCATAGCACTGCTCGTTGCGAAATGCAGAGTGGCGATGCATTGGGACAGCAAAAAATCACCTGCTCTGAAACAATGGATAATGGACTTTGTATATTGTAGAGACAATTTTTTATTATACGCAGAGGAACTACCCACTTCTTCAAAACCGTCTAACTTCTTGGAACCTCTCACGATCTATCTCAATAGTCACCCTGATTTGTTAGCAACTGATGTATAAGCTGCACCTGTGGTTTACCTACACAACATGTTTATATGATATTGGAGGTTAAGATGTAAAATGTAATGTGCTGCACACTGTAACACTTAATGCGCAATGATTTACATGCTGGTGATGTTTGTTATTACTGTATTGTAATACTTAATGAACATTTTTTTAAAAAGCGTTTTGGTGTGAGCGGGGAACAGTTCGAAGGCAATTCAAGGGATTCAAGGCAGGCTTCACAGTCGAGCGGGCAGTGTCACACAGCTATGCAGTAAGGGCCCGCTACTTTTCGAGGCAGGTCAGTAGTCAGGGGCATGAGCAGGCCACCACCCAAAGCTCCTCCAGAACAAGCAGTCCAATGGGGCACAGCAGCGGTACCAGTCACTTCACGCCCGATGGGTGCCTTGCATCACCAGCACAGCACCACAAACCGGGTCAGACTCCACCATAGTTGGTCTTTGGTCGGGTAGTACTCAGATTGTGGAGGACCAGTTCCCAAACAGTAGTCCACCACCCCCCACTACAGAGCAGTGGAGCCAATTGTTTATGCAGGATTCTTACCATCATGTAGGGCCAGTAAGGTCTGCCCGCCCCCGAACCGACTGTCATTGGTCCCCCAACCAACCAACCAACATTATACTCCAACAAAAACACCTCATATGCTAACACATCTGCATTCATACGTATGCCTACTCACCATCATATGCAACACACCTACTATCATATGGCCACCCACCAAATACCATATTTGAGTGCAGACCCATCAGTAAATGACCACAGGTTCATTAATATGAACACCCTAATCAGTCATGCAACCGTGTCTATACACTTGCACTCAACAACATACTCCCACACTGTAGGAAGAGGGGATCCTTCTAGCATGTTTACCCCCACTTTTTGCCTGGTGTCAGTGTGTTTTTGACCTAGTCTGACTGGGATCCTGCTAATCAGGACCCCAGTCACTGTACTTCCTCCCTAAATGGACCATGGTAAGTACTTTTGTGCATCCACAATTGGCTACTGGTGTACCCTTGTAAGTCCCTAGTATATGGTACTAGGGTACCCGGGGCATAGGTACACCAGGGTTCTCCCAGGGGCTGAAGCATGTATTGTGCCACCCATGAGAGTCCACTTAAACTGTGACTACAGGCCTGTAATTGCAGCCTGTGTGAGTTGGTGTTTGCACCTCTCACAACATATATACGTTTCCTTATATCTGAGGTCACTGCTCTTAAAAGCCCTGATGGCAGGCTCTTCAGTCCAGTGCAGGGTGCTTGGTTATAAGTGTGAGGGTGCCCCTCCATGAGCAGGAAACCCCTACAAACCCTGGTGTCGATTCTCCAGGCTTTGTAAGTGTGGCCAGCCGTTTTGATACATATAGTGGACATCAGTCATTACGAGATGTCTAACTGTATAGTGGCTACACTGATCCCGGTCATGTTTGGTATCAAACATGTTGGAATTATACTCCCAACACCAATTACAGTGTTGGAAGTATGATCCCATGTACGGGGGCTCCCATGTGGTACCCCCCTGCACTACAGGTAACAGCCTTTTAGGGTCTGACAGCAAGCTAGTGGTGCTGCCAATCACAGACACGACTCTGCCCTCCTGCTGATGAGCAAGCTCGAGCAGGGGAAGGTAGAACAATGGGTTTCCTGTCGGAGGGAGGTGTGACCAACACCCAGACAGGACTTAGTGTATTGGGCTGGGTTGGGGGCACCACCAGACTGCTTTGAAAGGCACATTTGCTGCCCTCCTTGAATACTCTAGTTTGAGCCAGGTCAGGGAAACCTTGGCTCGCGCTCTGTCACGAAACTGGGCAAAGGACATGGGAGTATCCTCCATTCTGTCCAGCCTCTCCTCCGGGAGGGACGCCTGAGTCGTTCAAACCCTTTCCCTAAGGTACTTAAGGGCTTACCTGTGGGTGGTTCCTTAGATTCATCATGGGACACGAAGCCTTAAAGCACGCCATTCTTCGACTGTCTGGACTCTTGGACTCCTGCTGCTCCTGGTGTAGCTGCTCTGCAAGTCTTCTTCATTGTCTGTGTCTGTGCTTCTTCCAGGATCTTCAACAGACTTGTGGGCATCAATATACCCGAAGTAATCTCCCTTGGAGTGAAGGAGTCACTCCCCTGAAGCTGCAGGCACCACAACGAAGCTGATCAGTCTGCTACTCCTGACATTCCACGGACTTCCAAAGGCTCAGCAACACAGGTGGTGGTTCTGCAACTCTCTCTAGACCTGACCTCTCCTCTCTGTAATTTGGAGGCCAGTATCTCTCTTCAGAACCGCTGGGACCGAACTCCTGTGCACCACATTGACTTGCCGTTGCCAAGGCTTGTTGGCTCTGCACTCCAGAAATCTTCAAGCTAATAGAAGTTCCAGCCTCCATTATTTCTTACTGCCAAGTACAGCATCCTCACAGCATCCTCTGAACCGTGGGCCTTCCTTCTCGGTGAGCTGTTCAAGTTCCTTTAGCAACTCCTGCGACTTCGGCCTGTGGGTCCTCCTGAGGGTCTTCTCCTGCTTCAGTGTGCTCCCCTGCTTGCTTGGGGCTTGCTCTGACTCTCCTGCTTTTGGTGAGGCCCTTAGTTCGTGCTGGTCCCAACGATTCTCCTTCGTTCCCAACACCAGTTGCAGCTACCAAGGTTTGTTTGTGCTCCCACAGGACACTGAACCCCCTGTGCACGGCTCATAGTCTTACTCAGTATCACCTAGTCCTCACAACAGCAGCTTCAAGGTCATCGTCAACACTTCTGAACCATCCAGCATCAGTGGGCATTGCTCTTCTGTGCCTCCTGGTCACTCCTGAGTGGTGCAGAATCTGTCCCCTCTGCTTGCAGGTTCTTCACTTCTAGAATCCACCCTTGGATTCCCCCGGACTTCTTCACCTTCTTCTCTAGGGGCACCTTTCTCTAAGCTTTTCCATTGTCATCTACTGAGGTTTCCGACATCTCTCCCCACCACCTCCATGCACCTGGCTACCCTGGCATAAGTAACCCGGTCTCTGGCGTATCCACGTGTGGGGTGGCTCTCCAACCTTCCATCCTCCAAGGGAATTCTTCGAGGTCCTCTGGGAAGGATCCTTCTTCTGCAAAACTGCAACGCAAATTCTCCATTGACTTCCATTGTGGGCACAGGGCTGTGTTCCCACTCTCACCACAGCCTCTGTGGGGTTCCTGGGTACCTACTTGGGTGGTTCCTTGTCTCCCTGGCTCCTCTGGGTCTTCTGGTCCAAGTCCCTTCCTCTCCTGCAGTTCGCATTCTACTTTCTTAATATATAGTTTGGTCTCCCCCCGGCGACCACTGTATTTTGTACTACTTACCTTATTGCAATTGAAGTAATATTGTGTATTTGTGTTGATATCTCCGCGTAGGAGATATACCAATGTGTTAGTGAGTGTTGTGTAATATAGAAGTGCGGTTCTTTTTCGTTTAACCTACACTACATGATTAAACTGGTAAAACTAGTTGCTTAACACTCCTTCAATATCAGCCTAAAGGCTGCTCTCCACAGCTACTACTTTGAGTGTTTTCTATGGTTATCAAAGACCCCTAAAATCACCATCACCATAAGGGTTGCCTGGATTAGTGCAAGGTGCATCACTTAAATAAGTGTGCACCATATACTAAGCCAGCCTCCTACACAAACACACATTAGAAGCACATATCAACTACTCAGTTTGCTGTGACATTAACCTTGGTGACTGGCATTTTCCTGGCATCTAGTGCTGTTGTCCTGCTTTTTTATGTCTCTGCAATCTTACAAAACTAGGTCCTGAGAACATACACACATTCCAGCCTACATTCCCTACCACCGGCCCCTTGCCTTACCCAAGGGAGGCTTCCAGAAACAAAAAAAACAGCAAGTCAGGCTCAGGGACACCTGTGAACCACAGAGCAAGGGCGGGTGGCAGGCGTTTTGCTCCTCAGTGTCCCACAACATTATGCGGTCAGCTGACACCCACCCCTGCGCCCTCTTCCAGTTTCTAAGCAGAGGCGATTGACTGCTCTCGTCTTTTTTTTGTTTGTTTTGATTTATGGCCCTTTTTTCTCAGGGAATGAGTGAGAATCCCCTGCTTTGTCAACATGTTTGAAAATAATAATTTACCTATTTGACCTTTGTCTTGCGCATGCTAGGAATGGACTAAAATGTCCTAGATGCTTTGTCTTTAAATGAGCAACAGTTTCCTAAATAGTTAGTTAATATGGAACATTTGCATCTAAAATGAAATCATTTGAAAGCATAACTATATTAGCACACAGTACTGTGATGTGTAACTATTACTTAGTAAAACTAAATAGAATTGGCTGGCAGCCTGTGATGAGCTACAGCAACAGTGAGTGTATCCCTCAAAATTATAATGGCATGTACCGTTCTACAGTGACCAATTATTGAATATGGGTCATAGTAACACTCTTGTTCTTTCATTACAGAATTTTGAAGCAAAACAATCTACAAAAACTAAGTAAAGATTCATTTGAAGGTTTACTCTTGCTACAGCACCTGTAAGTTTCTGAAATTTTCTAATACTATATTTGTAAAATCAATCTGAATCGTTTTGGATGTCGCATAGTGAAACAATCCAAATGTGACACCCTTGTATTGAATTAAGACTTCTTTCCAAGAACCTGTTATATATATACCAAAAGAAAACACGAACTGCATCTTGACACAAGCCCTCCAGCCAATCATTAGTGACAGATTCTTTAATTATGGCAAAATTGTAGAGCATAACGAGTTTAGACTATGCTAATGCGGGTGGGTGGGGGGGCGCTTGTTCAACATTTAAATATCCAATCTATCGACAGTGAGGAGGGACAGGCAGTGTTTCAAATACTCTTGCAAGGACAAGTGATCACAAAATAAATATCCAAGCGGATTTAACTTGAACACATTCAAATGAAGTCAGTGAGCATTTTTGACGTTCTTGATGCGCTGGTAAGTCCATTCTATTTAGATATTTTTGCATCCATTTACTACTGTCACTGACCTTAGTATTTTGTTTGAAGAGGACCACAACGCTCATAGTGCTTTGTTGTTGAGTGAGTAAAACCATGTCCCATTTTACAACTCACTGACACCAATTAGTTACCTTCAGACAAGCGCTTTTCATTAAAATTTCCATGTCGCCTTCGAAGAATTCAATTTCATATATGGCTCAGTCATATTTTCAAAATGCTAATCTCAAAGGTCTGTGCCATCCATCCACAGTGAGATGGTAATTTAGTTCCTTGCTATTTTGCCATTCTGATGAAATTCCGTTATGGTGTGCAAGAAAGAATTTTCCAACAAACCCTTCAAAATATTCTGTTATGCCAGGCGGGCCTCCAAGGACCTTCCGTGAAACATTCCATCAACTTCCAAAGCTGCAGCCGGCGGGCGTCCCTTTACCATAAATCCAAACGAAAGTCCAGCCTCTCGGGTCGGGCCTGTTCAGGAATGTCACTCCTCCAATTTTGCAAAAGAAATTCGTCAAGAGGTACTTGGCCCAGTTCCTCAAGTCCCATAGAAGATCAGGCCCCAGGACATCAGGAATAAATGGTCTCGCCCACAATCGGTGGACCCAGAATCGCTAGCGTGCCCCGTGGCCCTATGAATGGGGTTCTAATAATAAAAGTGTATATATATATGTGTGTGTGTGTGTGTGTGTATATATATATATATATATATATCTACTGGCAGTCGCCAGCAGATAGTTATAGTTAGGTCCGTGTTTCCATAGGAAATCCGCAACATTCTATTTGGAATAACTTTGGCTATATATATAATCTACTGGCAGTCGCCAGTAGATAGTTATAGTTAGGAACGTGTTTCCATAGGAAATCCGCAACATTCTATTTGGAATAACTTTGGCGCCAGTTGATGAATCCTCGCGAAATTTTCAAAATAGGTGGGGCGCTCCGCTCCTACCCTGAAAGTCTCGGGGGGGATTCGTCAAGCGGGGGCTGAGAAAAAAGGGGGGTCCCAAAACTCGTTTCCCCATGCAACTTTCCATAGGGACCTTTAGTCCAAGGTACAGCCCGAACGGCTGAACAGAATTACTTGAAATTTGGCAGAGAGGTAGTCCTCAGGTCAGGGATGTGCCTTTTGCAGGTCTGGTGTCAATCTGTTCAGTAGTTCCTGAGAAAATCAAAAGTAAATTCATATATATATATATGTGGGCGGAGCCTAACCACACATCTCATCCTGAGATCTGATTGGCTGTCAGCACTTCATCCAAGAAGTGTTGGCAGCCATCTTGGGACCAATATACATGATGGCACCTCATTAAAAAGCATTGCAGTTAATAGAAGGTCTTAAGACTTTAGTTACATTATAAATCATTTGTTGATGGTACCATACTCATTTTAGGACTTGTGGTATGTTCTAAGGTGATTTCACCATGTGAAAAAGCCTTCTGCTGGGATATCATGATTGAGAGAAAAATATTTTCTCATGCTTTTTCCACAGAGGTTTGGAAGGTGATCTATAAGCTAAACTGAGAGCATATTTTCTGTAAATTCACATTCTCTTTCTCAGTCATGTGAGAATGAAGTCTGACATTCTCAGTAAAACATGTACATCCAACAAGGGCAGAGACTGTCAGTTGATTCCTTTGTGTTCTACTGCAGCTTCCCAGAGTGTTCCAAAGAACAACTAGAGCGCTAACAGTCCTACTTATGATAAACGTATGGCACACCTGAAGCCATCTTGCTTGGATTAAAGTGGTAACTCTTAAAACATTTAATTTAAAAAGGAACAAAACGAGGGGGTTCATTTTTCCATAAAAAGTAGGATTAGTGCTGCAGAAAGAAAAATTAGGGCACATTTTGAGTGACTTCTCAAATCCTCTTCTATTTCATTAAAAAATTCTGACATGCAGACTGAAACATGCACTTTAAATACCAGCAGCAGTTTTCCGTGGTGAGCAGTAGCTTTACTACAGTGATCTAATGAGCAAAAAGAGTGCTAACATTCAGAATTTATGGCAAATGTGTGACATATCTGAATACCTTCATGATGGAATCAAAGTAAAAAAAATGAAAGCATTTCCTACTGAGGAGACTGCAGTACATGAGGAAATTAGGAAACTTCATAACAAATAAATCTCCCAAGATGGCCACCGGAGACAAAAGAGCCCAAAGTTGATCGTAAGGCGGCACTGGGGCAAATTACGGTTGGAAGATCTGCACCGTGTCCTCGCGGCAGAGCCATTAGATCCGTTTGTAACTGTTGATTCAGGTTACGATGGGTTCTGCGCGTGGATTTCCAAAGCGCTAGACGCGCTTATTCCACTCACTGCCTGCAAGACCAGTGCCAGAGAATCTAGCCCATGGTACGATGATGCCCTACGTGCGCTTAAGGGCAGTTGCAGGCGTGCAGAGAGGGCTTGGCGGAAGGCGTATGATTCGGGTAAAAAAGCTATCTATCTCGCCTCCGTCAAAGTATACCATCGGGCTGTGTGCCGTACTCGGGCATTGTATTACACTGCCGAAGTCGGCAACAGCTCTAACCCCTCGAAAACTATTTTCAAATTGATGAAGGACCTTCTAGCTAAGCGCCCCGATGTTCCGACGACGGGCTCTACCGCTCATTGTGAGGCTCTTGCGGTGTTCTTTCAGGAAAAGGTCCAAAACATCTATATGACCTTTCCATCCACAGGACCTCCAGCTGAGTCTCCGGCTTCCATCTGTGGAGACGCAGCCCTGCACTCGCTTCCCCTGTTGACATCTGAAGGGTTTAACATCTTGGCAAAGCAGGTGAAATCTGGGTCCCCCGCCGACCCTCTCAGTTCGGCTCTCTTTAGAGATGAGTCGTTCGTGGGTCGGACCGTGATACACTCCCTGATCAACAGCTCGTTGGAGTTGGGCACGGTCCCCCGTAGCTGGAAGCGGGCGGTGGTTTCCCCCATCCTTAAGAAGCCCTCACTGGACCCAGACAAGCCTGAAAATTATCGGCCTATCTCTTTGCTTCCCTGGCCTACCAAAGTAATGGAGGCCCATGTCAACAAAGTTCTCTCGGCCCACCTCATCCAGTTTAACATCTTGGATCCCACCCAAAATGGCTTCCGTGCGGGTCACAGCACGGAGTCTGCCCTTCTCTCCATGGCCGAACATCTACGCACAGTGATGGATGCGGGGCAGACAGCGGCGCTCGTCTTATTAGATTTGAGCGCCGCGTTCGACACCGTGTCCCATCCTATCCTGTTGCATCGCCTGGAGGAGGTCGGGCTGGGTGGCTTTGCCCTCCAGTGGTTTCGCTCTTTCTTAAACGATCGTTTCTTTAGCGTTGCGCTGCCACCGTACCAGTCCCAATTCCTTCCTCTGAGACAGGGGGTCCCGCAAGGCTCCTCGCTGAGTCCCACTCTTTCAATCTGTATGTGAGACCGCTGGCTGAGATCGTCAAGCAATGGGACATGACCATGGTCTCGTATGCTGACGATACTCAGCTAGCGGTGACTATCAGCGGGGATGCAGATCGGGATGCCCCCAGGTTTCAGAGTGGACTTAGGGCGGTGGCAAGCTGGATGAAGAACAACTGTCTCCAGCTCAACGCGAAGAAAACCGAGATCATGATCGTTGGCAGGAAGGCGGAACTGTGGGGGGACAAGTGGTGGCCCATTGAACTGGGGCCGGCCCCTCTCCCGGTCACTGAACTTAGGAATCTGGGAGTGTGGATGGATCCCGCTCTAAGTTACGAGGGCCACTCGAAGAAAATCGCGGCCGGTTGTTTTGGCATCCTGCGGTCGCTGAGGCCCATTCTTAAGTTCTTTGACCGTGGTACCAGGCAGCTGATAGTCCAGGCCACGGTATTATCTCGCCTGGACTATGCCAGCTCGCTTTTGGTAGGGGTCAATATGGCGGAGATTACCCGCCTTCAACGAGTGCAGAACGCCGCGGCTAGAGCCATAGTAGGCTTACCCCGAAGGAGCTCTGTCTCAGGCGTCTTGAGATCCTTGCATTGGCTCCCCATTAAATCACGCATCCAGTTCAAGGTGTTGTGTTTGGCGTTTAAGATCTTGAGGGGAGTTGGTCCGCCAATTCTTGCTGACCTCCTGTCGTGGTATGTTCCTTCCCGCACTTTGAGATCGGGAAGCCAAGCGCTCGCGTTGGTCCCCCGCTACAGGTTGTGTCGGGCTGGTGGTCGCTCTTTTAGGGTGAGGGCGGCTGAACTCTGGAATTCCCTCCCAGTGGACTTGCGGCTGCGGACTGACCTCTTGGCCTTTCGCAAAGCTTTGAAAACGTTTCTTTTTTAAATAGATCTTTTATCTGTGTTGTGTTTCTGTTGTCTGTTGCACATTGCCTGCCATGCGCCAGGACGCCCCTTAGCTGGGGCAGCTGTGCGCAATACAAAAGTGCATAACATAACATAACATAACAAATGTAGCCCAAAATCACCCAGATGTAGCCCAAATATAGCCCAATGACAGAAGTGTGCAAAACACTTATTATTTTGTGTTTTTGCAGTGTTATATAGTGCAGACTTGTCAGGTATTGGAGTGCTTTACATGAGCATTGGTTACATCACACAAGAACACATTCATTTTGGTTGTAGACATGGGGAGACTAAGTGATTTGACCAGAATCACAGAATGTCGAGCTGAAGCAGAAACTCCAACCTGGTTCCCCAGTTGCAAAGTCTGCAGTTCTGGAAGTAACACCACATCCTCTCCCCTAAGTGCAACATTTAATCAAGTGGTCAATTGGGTAAAAAAACATCAAGGTAACAAATAATTTAAAAGTGCTTTCTCGCTATTTGAAAACTCAGAAAATATGTCCTTATTTTAGTCTTTTAGAGCACTAACCATAATTTTGATGCCAATAAGACCCTCTCATATATGTAATTCCGAAAGGAAATGCTCTAGGTATTAGTTTTGATTACATCAAGATGACGTCAGGCGTTCCACACTTTTGTAATAAATATAGAATGTTAGCAATCTAGTTGTTCATTAGGATACTGTTGAGAGGCAGAGGCCAGGGGCACGGACTCTGAAAATTGAAGGCAGGTAGGAGGGTGCAAAGGCAACAATTTAACCACACTGAGCAGGCAGGAAGGGCCGTGGCAACACAACAGACTATGGAGGGCAGTGGAAAGGGGGGCAGGGGCAACAAACCAACAATACAGGACTTGCAAGAGAGGCTGTGGCAATGTAATAGACCATTGTGGGCAGAAGGAAGAGGCAGTGGTAGTACAACCATACATGCCAACAGACCCGATTCAGCCAGGAAACGTCCAATGTTTTTAAGCTCAAATGGGCTTTATTTTATCTGTCTCCTGTCTACAATCTCCTCTTTTTCAATGTAACTCAAAGGGGAAAATCAATACCCCAGTTTTTTTTCAAAATCTCCCTCTTACCGAGTTCAAAATGTTCGCAAGTATGGTACATTGGATCATGGAAGGAAATGGGGTAGGGACATGGACTTGGATAACAGAGGACAGGAGGGACATGGAGAGGTGCACCAAACTGACACTGCAGGGCAGGCATCAGGGTTTGCAGCAGCACAATACACCACACAGGGCATGCGGGACGGGAGTGCAGCACAACAATCAATAGAAAGCAAGAGGGAGGGGACAGGACCATGCACATGCACATGGACAACAGAGAACAGAGGGGCAAGAGGCAGGACCATAATGGACAGACAGGAGAGAAAGCTGCAGCATAACAGACCATAAAGGGCAGGAGGGACGGATCAGGGGCATTACAATGGAACAGACAAGCCAGGAGGGAGGGAGTAGGGGTCTGCACATGTAAACAGAGGGCTGGGGGCAAGGGGGCAGGGCAGGAGCAGCAAGATAGCCATGGAGGTCAGGCAGGATGGGCACTAGAAGCAAGACACACCATGAAGAGCAACAGTGAGACTGTGATGGCATACACACAGACCATGGAGGGAAGGTGGGAGGGGTTCAGGGGCAGCTAACTGACCACACAGGGAAGGCGGGAGGGGCCATGGCAGCACAGAAGACCATGCATGGCAAGTGGGAGGGTTAGTGGTAGCACAATGGCTATGATGGGCAAGAAGGATGGTGCAGGGGCATGCACAAAGGACGATGGAGGATAGAAGGGAGGGTCAGGACCTGTGCACAGACAAAGTTCAGGGGAAGGGGCCTCACAACAGACCGCACGGGGCAGGCAGGAGGAGCAGTTGCAGCACAACAGACCAGGGAGGGCAGAAGGGTGTGGCAGTACAATGGACCATGTAGGACAGGAGGAAGAGGATAGGGGCATGGCATGTGGACAGGCAGGGTGGAGGTGGCAGAGACAGGTTACAGTCATCTGACAATGCTAGGCAGGTGGGAGGGGAGTGGCAGCTCAACAGAACACTCAGAGTAGATAGGAGTGGCAGGTCCATGGAACATGGTGGGCAAAAAGGATGGAGCAGGGGCATACACAAAGACATGGGAGGGCAGGGGGAAGGAGAATAGGGGCAGCAAGCTAAGCACAGAGTTTAAGCAGGAGGTCAATGATGGGGCATAGAATTGGGCAATGGAGGGCAGGAGGAGTGGACTGCTACATCATACTAAATTGAGGGCAGTGGCAGCACATCAGACCATGCATGGCAGGAGGGAGGAGGCTAGTCCATGGATTCACACAACAGAGGATAGGGAGGAGGGGGATGGGGCAGCAAGCTAACTGTTCAGAGAAGGCGGGTATTAGGAACTTTATTGTTTTTAAAACGTGTCTGTGCGAACTACTTAAAATATGAACAAGTATGTAGCATAATCTCACTTTTATTCAGGAAGAAGAGGACGTTTGTGACTGTGACTCCGGGCTCACTTGGCAGAAACACCCCCTGACCCTCCACCCCCTATCGCAAAATGTAATGCCCGTGAAAAGGGTAGGTGAACACAGTGTTATATAGAACATAGTCCTGAGAGCACGATTGAAAATGAAAACTAGATATAGTGTATGGTATAAACTATGCACCAAAAAGTGTGATATAAGATGAACCGGGCGTGAAATATAATATGCAATACATTGTGCGCAATGACAGATTCATTGGAGAGCGCGAGATAGCACAGGCACTAGCGTGTGCTATGCGATATGCGCCTTGGAGTGTAATATGCACAGGGCAGTGTTGTGTAACCTAACTAGTCTCTAAAGTTGTAATATAAAATATGTGCTGGGGAGTGTAACGTTGCATATGCACTGTGACAAAGATATGGATCCCAGATTGTAATATGTATGGCATAGCACTGTGCGTTATAACATAGGCATCAAGGAAGGCACGTTAGATGGGGCAATATAACCCGTGCGAAGAAAAGTGTGGCATGACATATTCACGGGGTGGTGTTACAGTGCACATGGGCTAGAGAGCGTCATAGCATATGCACTAGCTAGTGGAATACAACACAGAGGTGTGTGGCACTCAGCAGGCAATGGTGGGTGTAACACAGCATTGGGCTCTGCCAGGAGCGCGCTGTGACTCTCAAGTGATGTTCGTCCCCTTTCCAGAGAGTAAAATAAAAAGTATTACACATCCGGCAGTGGATGTGTGTTTTATTAACCGTGAGGGGGGTTTCTTGCATAGTTTTGGTCGAATTTTTGTCAAATCCCCTTTGAATGGCTTGGTGTGCATGTGTATTAAATGTGCCCGTCAATAGCTACCCATGTTTGTATAAATCAACTACAAGGGTGTCTACCGGGATTAGGCATGGTAGGGCATCAGACATGTCAGAGCTTCACTAGTGGTGTAAATACATTCCACGTGGATTCATTGTATGCATAGTCGCCTTTTAATGAATATCACGCAAATCGTCATGGTGATAGGTACGTACGGTTTGTCCAGCATGTCCTAGGTGTGTCTATAAATATATATTTTTAAAAAATAATAAAAACAGTGGCCGGCCCTGGGGATTGGGGTCAAAAAAATATAATTAGGAGACAGGCCCTGGGGGATGGGGTCATCAGGGCCAATAAATTAGAATAAGAAGGAGAACCACACAGCCCCCCTTCTTAAAAAATTTAAATAGATAAAAGACTGGCATCGTGCCGGAGGCCACGCCCCCTCCTTGCAGCACTCTGCAAATGCGCCCCCCTGGCGAGTTGTAAGTTGGGGAGTTAATTCCTCTTCAATACTGAGGGTCCCTGAGGGCCAACTAGCCCAACAGGCATCTCCAGTATGCACCAGGGAGCTGCGCTGCAGACAGGTGTTCTGAGGCCAAGCCCCTTTTTACACCTCTCTGCAACGCAGCTCTGTGGCGCTTACTGGAGGTACCTAGTGGTCTAGTTTGACCCTAGGGACCCTTAGGATTCAAGGGGACTTAATCTCTCAACTTAGAACAGCCACAGGGCGCGTTTACACAGTGGTGAAGGGAGGGGACGGGGCCTGAGGTGACGTGTGCAAACACGCACTATGGCACGCTTTAAATTGGGGATATAATTTTCCTTCAATACTGAGGGCCCCTGGGGGCTAACTAGCCCACCAAGTGCTTCCAGTAAGCGCCACTGAGCTGCATTGCAGAGAGGTGGTCCAGGCCGTGCCACTTTTTACACCTCTCTGCAACGCAGCTCTCTGGCACTTACTGGAGGTACCTAGTGGGCTAGTTGGACCCTAGGGACCCTCAGGATTCAAATGAACTTAATCTCCCAACTAAAAACGGACACAGGGCGTGTTTACACAGTGGTGAAGGGAGGGGACGGGGCCTGAGATAACGTGTGCAAAAACGCCCTGTGGCCTGTTTTAAGAGGTAGTTTTAATCCCCCTGCCCTATTATATACTAGGGGCTTACAGAGGAGGTCATGCTAATCACAGGGGGACCTCAACGCATAATGTTCCCTAGTGTATGTAGGTGTTTTCACTGTATTCTAAGTGTCTTTTAACATGGCACTGGCTCTAGGACTGGTTAGTCAGACTCAGTTACCACCAGTATCCGTCTGAAAAAGTTGAGGGTACAGGATGATTTTGCAACAAGGCTTCTTTCTGCTCTTCTTTTTGTTCTTTCTGCACGTTATCCTTCTTCCTGCACTTTTCTTTGTCTTTGAGGACTTCTGTTGCTTCTTTCTGCACTTCTTTTTTTTCTTTCTGTGCATTTTTTCTTCTTTCTTCACATGTCCTATCTCTGTAGGCATAGTTAGAAATTAGCATTTAAAAACCTTTGAAATTCACAGAAAAAACCATAGGTTTCAGGCACGTTATAGTTGGGAATTAGCATTTAAAAAACCTCAGAAATTCACTGAAAAAACCATAGGTTTCAGGGGTGTTATAGTTAGCTGGACTTTTCACTTGTACAAAACCATTGAAATTCCCCCGTTATAGTTAGTTCAGCTAACTATATATAACTCGCGCGCCCGCAATGCACTGCTGATGACGTCACATATTGCATCACTCATGACATGGTCAGTGACATCACTCATGACATCACTGATGACATCTCAAATGACATCACTGATGACATCATCCTTGTGATAGAGTGGCAGACCTCCTCTCACCCTAATATAACCTTTGATACACACATTCAAAAATAGAGACTAAACTTTTCAAAACAATGGACATACCAATACCAGTTACAACAACCTCTTCAGAAATTCTAAGATCCACATACACATCCACTCATTCACCAACAGTCCTATACAGTCACTCATACATGTATTTACTCATCATATGTACTCACTCATCATATGTACTCATACACCTATACATCCTGTAACACAATGCCACTCAACCAGAGTTACTGACACACATAGTCACTCATGCTAATAAAGAATCAAACATAAATTTATTTGCATATACAGTTATACACACACCACCACACTTACTTCTACGGAAACTTACACATAGTCTTTTAAACAATCACTTCTAGAAACACATACTTATTCATACAGCAACTCTTTCAATCTCTCACTCTCACATATACTCACTTATATACACCAATAGTCACATATACTAGTTTAAAACATATGTAGTTACTCATAAAGACACTATTGAGACAGTCATTCACTCACTAACACACCCATACACACACTCATCCACCCATACAGTCCTGCACACATGCTGTCTTCAACACATACAAAGAGTGAGTCACTCATTCATGCACCTATGCACTACGTAATACCCCCCACCGAACCATGCAGACACTCAGACTGAAACTCAAAAAACCAACTAATCACCTATATAGACACCCATGTAGCTACTCACCAACCCATGCAGCCACTTATACACAAAGTGAGAGACTGATACAGATATTTACATATTTAAACATTACTCAGTTCAGTTCAGAGTATGCTTTATTCGAATATCATTCATAAAAGCAGAATACAATTACAGTAATCAATTTCATACAATAAGTTAAAAAAAGGATTAAATTTCAATCAAGGGATCGATACAAAACATACATAAGCAAATTCTGACTTAATAACGACCCTAAATAAAACATTATGGTCTATTAACAATGGATGTTGTTTGTTTGCTTCAACAAATTTCTGACTTATTAAAAAACCCTAGGTAAGACATTCCGCTCTATTGACAGTGGATGTTGTTGGTTTAAAAACAAGGAAAAAAATAAAATAGGAACAAATTTAAAAACAAAGTACGAGGAATACAATACAGAAAGGTAGCATAGGAGAGAATAGTCAAAGGACTAGCAGTCTCTCCTTAATCAAGATAATAGTCAAACGACTAGCAGTCTCTGTCTGATCGTCCACGCCCATCCTAAATATTTTGCAGTGGCTACAGAAATCCAGGTCAATGTACTGGTGCATATGATGCGCAGAGCTACAGTACTGCTAGTTGTTCCTAGATTTTTACACATCGGAGACAGCCAGGTACGCCTTGGTGCCGCATAGAGTTTGCAAGCAAATAAAAAATGTCCGATAGTTTCTTTGTTAGTACCACAAACAGGACAGCCATCACAGGAACCCACTTCCCACTTGGATGTCAGAGATTTGAGGGGAAGTGCACCTGCTCTCAGTTGAAAAAGGAGCTTCCTATCTCTGGGCCTTGTTATAATGTCCCAATATGGTTCTAGATAGGGATACATCTTGGCCTCTAGGAACTCTCCGGTCATGGTGCCAGCACTGGTGCTGCTCCAATGCCGGCGGGCGACCGTCTCCCAGTAAATAATCTTTAGAGTACTTTTAGATGGAAAAGTAGAACTCACCGGATCATCCCAGAGTGAGCTCAAACCGAGCTCAGACAGGGACATCCTAAGCGATTTTAACCATCCAATTTTGTGATGAACATCCGTTCTTATGATGTCTAAAAAACCTTCGGCATAATGAAAAAGCGCAGGAGTTGTCCATAACCTGCGCCAATACAGAATCGGACGAAGTTGTGCCAAATCTAAGATGGCTCTTCTGCCCAAATCCTACTTAAGGGGCAACAATGGAGTGCTTTTGGGGACGCCTGTTATGGCCCTAAAAAATGTGTTCTCTGAGAATTGAAGAGCAGCCATCTTCTCGAAACCCCACAGCTCGGCGCCATAAAGTACAGATCCCAGAGCTTTTGCTTCGTAAACCTGTAGAACTGGTTTTACAGGTTTAGTCAGGGATTTTCTATGCTCTGTGCAGATGGCACCGGCCAGTTGCCTGTGTTTAATTGTGGCGATTTCAATATGATGCCGCCAGCTCTTCGCACTAGATATATGCATGCCCAAATAAGTAAAGGTGTTCACTACCTCTAGCGGTCGATCATTTAAAATGATTTTTGATTTAAAACTGCGATGAGGGTTAAAAATCATAAGCTTTGTTTTGGCAGTGTTTACCTCTAGGCCATACTCGCCACAAAATTTATCAAAGATAGACAGAGCACACTGCAATCCACTAGGGGTTTTAGATAGGATGAGCGTGTCATCAGCAAACATTAAAATAGGGATTTTGATCCCAGCTAAAAAGGGAGCATCCACTTGTGCAGAAATCATGCGTGCTACGACATCATTAATGTAAAGTGTAAAAAGAACTGGAGCCATCGTACAACCCTGTCGGACTCCCCTCTCGACAGGGAAGTCCGAGGTTACCGAACCTAATCCCCCCCCACTGGATTCTGGCATAATTAGATTTGTGAAGCCTCATTATCATGGATAGTAGATCACTAGGAAGACCCTGCTTCTGGAGGACCGTCCATAACTTAGATCGGGGGACAAGGTCAAAAGCGGCCCGCAGATCGACAAAGGCTGCATACAAGCTTCCTTTACCGAGCACAACCGTCCTCCATTGTAGCAAGGTAAAACGAAAGACTTGGTCCACCGTACTTGTGGATCGTCGAAAGCCAGCCTGGAATGTCGAAAGGGCATTGGTCTCTTCCGCCCAATCCAGGAGCCTATTGACGATCACACGTCCCACAACCTTTTGAATGGTATCTATGAGGCTTATAGGCCTGTAGTTACCCGGCAGGGATCGATCACCCTTCTTGAACACAGGGATGATTACTGCACCCTTCCAGGATTTTGGAACTGCTGCACCCAGAGCAATAGCATTAATAAGGTGATGGATATACAGACACCAGCGCTCTTTGTCATTTACAAATAGATCAGCTGGCACTCCATCAAGACCGGGGGCACGTCCACAAGCAACCGTGTTAAGGGCCATCATAATTTCACCAAGACCAAAGAGGTTTACTTTTGGGAGATCTACACTAATTACCTCGGGCGGGTTAGCATTA
This sequence comes from Triturus cristatus, assembly GCF_964204655.1. NCBI lineage: Eukaryota > Metazoa > Chordata > Amphibia > Caudata > Salamandridae > Triturus > Triturus cristatus. The sequence continues at coordinate 512,670,916 of NC_140579.1, forward strand.
TTTGGTGCAGCATACTGATTTTTAAATTTTTTTATCCATTCTGCTTCTGGGGCATTGTTATGAGGGGACTCAGGAACACCTGATTTTCCCCATCTAACAATGTGCCAGAACAACCGGGAATCCCTTCTATCACTAGCTGCCTTTAGCTTTGTCCAGTAATGTTCGTCCCAAGCTTTTTTAGCCTTGAGTATACTATTTTTATAATTCTTTCTGGCAACTTGGATTAAAGCTATTTGCACCCCCTTAATAGCTTTACCCAAAGCAAATCTTGTTTCCCTACATTCTTCGTTATACCACTTAGCAAGCTTTGGGGCTCTGTCACCTTTATTTTTCACAGGTTTACGGAAATATTCCTTGATTGTACAAAAAAGGGAATTATGTAGTCCTTCTACCTTGTCAGAGCCAGTGCTAAGTGTATTACAGTGCTCTATGGCTAATATTGCTGTATCAACATGGCTATTGATATTAGCAATAGCCTGATAGTTGATTGCTACCTTTTCCCATCTTAATCTCCGCATATCATTGGTGGGAACAGTCCGGGGAGGGACGGACACAGAAGAACCTGTGGACGAGTTGGTATGAGACCACCATTTATGAGTTGAGCACAAGGGGTTGTGATCGCTCTCGATCCTCCCTACAACCTTCATATCACATATCAATGGCCATAATTTTAAACTACATAACACATAATCAATTCTACTGTTATGTCGTCCATTGTCAAATGTACTTGTCCCATTCCTGTCTCCACTAGTCCTGCCGTTTAGGGCTCTTAGTCCCTTTTCATAGCATAGGGCATTTAGGCCGATAACATCAGCAGTCCAGCGCACAATGGGAGGGAGCTCTAATTTAGGGACACCCCATTGTCGATCCTCCTCATCGCCCAATAAATCGTCATCGCTTATCAGGGGTTCGAATGTTCTATTAAAATCACCCGCAATGACAATATTATTATTCATCGATTGTGTGTCGATAAGACTGACCAGGGCTTCTAATACCTCAGACCTCCCTCCCCGCTTACTCCGGACGTAAACATTATAGATGTCTAAACTTCCCAATTTATCTAAATCTAATTAGTTGGATATCCTGATTTTTAGTGTCAACAACCTTAATGGCCAACTTTAGAGATTGGCGAGCCCATATTGTTAGGCCCCCCATGGGTCTACCCCTAGGTCCTTTTACCGCAGGGACAAAATAATTCAGATATCCCTGCGCAAAACGGGGTTCACATGACCAAGTCTCCTGGAATATGCATAGGTCAAATTTATTAACAAAACACTTCCACTCCACAGATTCCAGTTTGGAGGTCAACCCTGCAATATTCCATGAGAATAGATTCCCAGTTAATTCCTGAATGTTAGCCAGGTCGTTAACTAGTGTTAGAGGATCAGGGTCAATAAGTTGATTGGAACAACAATGCTCTACGCCTACTGCCAGTGGTACATTCCTAGGCTCATTGGAAAGAATATATGGGTCAGTCAATGGCTCATCAGATGGCACCGTCATGGCCTTATAATTATTGAGTCAATCTACGTCCTCTAGGTTTTCTAAAACCTCATATCGATTTCTCAACTGAATCGGAGGAGTAGGTTGAATATGAGGTGAAACCCCCAAATTAGAGGTAAAGACTGGCCTGGTTCTTGGGAAAAAATAGGTTAATTCCCACGTGGTAATAAGAGACCTCCTATGATTTGTGTTCCAGTTTAAAATATGGCTGACAGCTCTAGAGTCCCTAAAATTAATTAAGATGACATCCCCATTTATGTTTTTTGGTATGTTGCCCAACCAAGGTAGGCGCCTTACGTGTAAAATTTCCCCGTTAATATACGAAGGAAGAGGGCGATTTTGACCTAGCCAATGAATGACCTTGTTTTTTAATTGTAGGTACCCTTCTGTAGCATCAGTTTTTAATGTGGGAACCCCCGCAAGCACAACTACAAGAGGGACAGCTTCTGGTGGTAAATTAATAGAAAAAGGACCACGTATCTTAGCCGAGGGATCCAAATTATGACTTATTCTATCAGACAGTAGACCCCCTTGCTTTGGAATATTTTCTACTGTACTATTCCTGTCCTTGTTTGGATAATTTGACTTAGAATTGATAGTTCTACCTGCGTAGCTATTCCTTTCTTTATTTGTACTCGTGTCAGCTTGAGAAACTATCTCATATGATAGTGAAGTGGAAGATGGTGTGACAGAAGCTGAAACAGTAGGAAGCGCTAATGGAGGATTTGCTGTACTCCTAATTAAGTCCCTCTTACTACCCATTAGAGTTTCTACTTTCTCTAACCTTCTTTCGATGGTCTTTAAGCTCTCAACAATTGGCAGCATAAGTGATTTTAATAGTTTGTCAATTTTATCCAATAAGTCCACAGCAATTGTATCTTGTATAGGACGGGATGCAGTGCTACCGGGAAGAGATGTATTGACAATGCAGCGAGTAAGATCTTTTTCAGGATGAGCTGAAGTAGAGTTACAACTGGATTTGTTTTTGCTTTTACGTGACTCAGAATCTATCTTCCTCCTTTTCCTAGGCAATGGACCTGACAATGTAGGTTGCCTAGATGTAATGTCATTGTGAGATAGCTGCTCGATAACTTGTGCTAAAAGCCCATTTGATACAGCCGGGACATTAATTACATCAATAGGAGAAGGAAAAGCAGTCAAGGACAAGTCATTCAATGAATCCCCCATGATTGGATTACTGGAAGGAATTGAAGAGTCATTATTACCCAAGAGTTGAAAAGACTCTAGGGGAGAAGGGGCACTCATGTCTGGGGAGATGGCTTCAGAAGGAGAGCCTATAATCAATGACTTATTTTTGATGTGCTCAACAGAGCAGCGACGCCTAGCCCTAAGTTCTGCAAGAGTAGCCTCCCGATCGAAACCAGAATTAGCTTTCAATAAATACCCATCAAGGGTACCTTTTTTAGAGGACTCATCCATGATAATAGAATTAATAAAACAACCACTAACAACGAAGTTCAACAAAGATCTGTAGCTTAAAAAACAGTATTACGTTACACTTCTAATATAAAAGTCCGCAATTTCAAACATCCATATGCTGTCAGAACAAATACAAGCCAAGTGGGTGAGCCCAGCCCGGCCTTCTTCGGCTCCTGAGGGCTACAGAGTGCCCGCCCTTTGCCCGCCCTTTGCCCGGGCTTAGCCCGGCGTCGCCCGCGCGCGTCCCGCGACGCGGAGGAAGCCTCGGACTTTTGAGCGCCTCCAGGAAACGGAAGTTGGCCGCAAGGCAGCCTGGGAGCTGTAGTCTCCCCCTGTCGCGGGCGCGATGGAACCAGGCGCCGACAGGGGAGACCCACAGCGTCAACACCCCAGGAGCGGCGAAAGACCAGGACACTCTCCAGCAAGACCGCAGGTAAGAGTACCAAACTCCAGCAGTCATTCACCAACAGTCCTATACAGTCACTCATACATGTACTCACTCATCATATGTACTCATACACCTATACATCCTGTTACACAATGGAACAGGAACTCTTTCAATCTCTCACTCTCACATATACTCACTTATATACACCAATAGTCACATATACTAGTTTAAAACATATGTAGTTACTCATAAAGACACTATTGAGACAGTCATTCACTCACTAACACACCCATACACACACTCATCCACCCATACAGTCCTGCACACATGCTGTCTTCAACAAATACAAAGAGTGAGTCACTCATCATATGTACTCATACACCTATACATCCTGTTACACAATGGAACAGGAACTCTTTCAATCTCTCACTCTCACATATACTCACTTATATACACCAATAGTCACATATACTAGTTTAAAACATATGTAGTTACTCATAAAGACACTATTGAGACAGTCATTCACTCACTAACACACCCATACACACACTCATCCACCCATACAGTCCTGCACACATGCTGTCTTCAACACATACAAAGAGTGAGTCACTCATTCATGCACCTATGCACTACGTAATACCCCCCACCGAACCATGCAGACACTCAGACTGAAACTCAAAAAACCAACTAATAACCTATATAGACACCCATGTAGCTACTCACCAACCCATGCAGCCACTTATACACAAAGTGAGAGACTGATACAGATATTTACATATTTAAACATTACTCACTAAGCCATGTATTCACTATGATACACTTAAACTTCAGTTACACAATCAATTTTTCAAAAACTAATCCTCCATTTAGACACTTATATACCCATTTATTCTTCCATCGACCTTGAGATATACATATATAAAACCTATTTAATTTTCAGAAAAACACACATTCACTGGATGATGTCATCAGTGATGTCATTTGAGATGTCATCAGTGATGTCATGAGTGATGTCACTGACCATGTCATGAGTGATGTAATATGTGACGTCATCAGCAGTGCATTGCGGGCGCGCGAGTTAGTTAGCTGAACTAAATATAACGGGGGAATTTCAATGGTTTTGTACAAGTGAAAAGTCCAGCTAACTATAACACCCCTGAAACCTATGGTTTTTTCAGTGAATATATATAATATATAATATATATGTATTCACTCAAAAAACATAAACGTTAAAAGGAAGTTATACTTAGGAATTGTAATATTATCTTACTATACATAAAAAGACCTTAGAAATGTGACTGGAAAAAAACAAAGGTTAATGAAATATGTGATATAATTAGCAGTGCATGTGAGTGCGCGAGTTATAGTTACTTTTATAAAAAACTCAAACCCAATGGTAAAACATGAAGCTTTCTGGTTGGCCCAGAGAGCTTTTTTTCTTTGTGTCGATTTGCTCCTGTTGGAGTCAGACTCCTGTGGGAGCGAGTGGTCTGACTGGCTGCCAGCAGCATGAGAAAAATGTTGCTGGCAGCTATTACAAGACTCGGGGACTTGGTCCCTGGTCCTGAAGTTTAGAAAAAGAAGATATAAGGGGCAGGGTAGGAATATCCGGCCCCATATCCGGGTTTACGATGTTTAATTAAGGGAATGGGATCACATGGCTCCCTCTCTGAGCCGTATTTGGCCCGAGGAATCCCGCCCCTGTGGCCCAATTTAATTAATGGGGAGGGGCATGTGTCCCTCCTTCCTGAGCTGGGTTCAGCTCCAGGGATCCCATTCCCTGGGGCCAACTTCTTTATTAAGTGAAGGGGGCTGTGCGGCCACCCTCCATGAGCCTTTAATGACTGGCACCTTATCCCCGGGGACTGGATCACTTGCTGTGTCCCGGGGAGCCCACCCTGGGGATACAGCAGTATCTGTGCGGGCAGGGAATTTTGTGTTTGCTCCTGTGTAGCATCTGCATTTTTAAAACTCCTGCTAAATGGGAGCAAACACAAAGCCTACTCCCAGCAGATGGAAGCTTTAAAAATGGGGGGAGGATGTGGTGTAACGGCCTGAACTGCCGACTTCCTAGCCAGTGGGAACCACGTTTGCATCTCGCGTCAGTATCCTGTGATTGTGAGCAAATCACCTAATCCCCAAGTGCCTACAATTCAGCACTTTGAGACCCTCACGGGTGGTTTGCTGCATTTTACAAATCCTGGATTTTTTTATTTATTGTTATTTAGAAAAATGCTCCTGGCAGCAGATTTGTATTCTGTTTCCCTCCCTCACTGATGCGAGCAGGGAAACAGAATAAGATATTTCTCCCACCCGGAGGGAGTATCAGAAATAGCTGCGCCCTCTGGGCAGGAGCAATGCTGGCTCCTGTACCATGTGGGGAGCCCTGGGGCTCCACTTGCAGCCCCCACGTATATTAAAATCAGGTCCCTGAGATGGGCTCTCTGACGGCCATAATAGGATTGGAAAGGGAGACTGCGCTGCTTCCCTCTAAAATAAAACCGGCCTGGAGGATGATGCCCCCAGGTCCTAATGAGGCTTGGGACGGGAGCCGTGTGACACCCTCCCCTTTAAAATTACGGCTTCCGGTTTAATTTAAATTTGTATTTTTTTTTTTAACATTTTCATGTGTATTTTTTGGCTTGGGAGCAGTCCGCAGATTCGCGCTACGCAGACCTCCGGAGTGACTAAAAATACCCCGCGCCACTTGGATTATTGCGGGCAGGCAGAGTATGCCAGCGCGCCATTCGTGTTGCGAAATGCAATGCAGAGCATGTCTTCGTGTTCCAAAACGTGCGAGCGGCACCTCGCGGTTCGCATGGGCACGGCCATCATGTTTTCTACTCTGTTTATGGTGCTGGGCCTAATTTTCAATCCCTCTGCTTTCTTTGTAATCTTCCGTCCTCCTAATTAATCTACCCTTATTGTATTAGTGTGTGGTTTTGTGTCTGTGCATTTTACTTTTTAGAAATTTTTTCCATGTTTTTTATTACTTTTGTATTTTGTTTATTTTTGCCTTTATTTCTTCTTTTGTTTCTTTTCTAATCTTTACCCTACCCAGTACCATGGCAGAGCAGGGTAGAGTACCTTGATGGCGGCGCTGCCCGTATGGTGTGCAGCCCTGGTGATCTTCAGGAAGGTGGACGAGGAGGTGGTGGCAGCACCTTTATTTTGGTGCAGCACCACCTTCTATGCTGCGGGTGCATCGCCTGCGCTGGGGGAGTGTGCGCCGGTGCGTGTGGTGCACCTGCCAGGTTCAGTGCACCGTCCAGCAGCTGACGCACCGCTGGGTGGATATCCTTGACCGGGAGCAGGACCTGCTCGGTGTCGAGATTCCAGGGCTCGATGAGTATGAATTATTTGTTGTGTTTCTACAATGCTAACATTTTTTTTCTGAATAGAAGCTCACACTCGGAGGTAAGTTATGTTTAGGTTACGTTAACACTATTATTATTATGAGATCCCGTTTCTGCTAGGTAGGTGCTTAGCGCTACCTAATTGTACTCATCATTGGCACTCACTTTGACCGATTAATGAAGAAGCCTTTGCAGACCCGTCTGTCATCCTGTCACCATAGTGAATCAGTGATAGTGAGTTAACGTTCTCTGTGACTTTTTTTATGTAGCTCGTACAGTTCCACACTATTTCACTGCTATGTGTAGTATGCATCTAAGCATTGCAAAAAAGGAAGACTGAATTGGTTCACCAATGGGGTTGAGAAATTTGAATAGAATCAAAGATCATTCACTGCAATGCATTAGTTCCAAATGTAGTTTTTGTTGAGGAATTTTGGCATAGGCATTTTAGGATCATTAGGGCCAACTCAACGAGACTCTAAACCAGTACTATAGGCGATCTGTTTTAGAGAAGTACGATTATGTGACTGCCTGTGCCTGATATAATAATTTTGTGGACATTAACTGAATCACTAATCTATATATTTTTTTTTTAACTTCTTCAATTCTTACATCAGCACCCAAGGGCAAGAAGAGGGACATTCCAGAGGGTTTGGGAGGAGCTAGTCAGCAGGAGGCTCTGACCATCAGCACAGTTGCTGAGGGCTCTGCTAACCCCAGTAAGTCCTGTTTATCTAATATTTAATTTCCCTAATGTTGGGTTTTATGATTTTTGTGGTCCTAGGATAGAATCTTGGGGTATTGGAATGTTGATGCTTGGTTCCAGGATGGGAGTTGCTGCCTGGAGACTGGTGTTGCTGGCGAGAAATAAAGTTGCTCTGACACCCTTACCTGCTGTCTTCCTTTCACTTGGCGACAAGGATGGGATACGCACCCACTCGTGCAAAGCACAATGGATGAGCTCTCAACTCCCCTATTCATTTATTGTTTCATTCCTGTTATCCCTGCATTATCCTCCCCCACCCCCCCTAATTAAATGTTTTTTGGGTAGCTTACTTTTTCGATACTAGGAACCAGTTCACGTGTCTTCTGCTTTGTTGGTAATAATCTTTACCTTGGTCCTATATTTCGTGTGGTACTGTCAGACTAAGAAAACACATTTTTAGTACTCTGCTGTCTACCCTGAAGATTGCAGGCCCAAGTAAGCTGGTATGATAAATAATATTCACCATGAATTTTTGTTGAGAAGGCTTTCTTTTCCGCCTCATGCTGTTACAGTTGAGTAAAAGAGAGTGGCCATGGTCATGCCCACCCCCCTCCCCCAATATTGTGTAATTCATTTATTCATTATACCTGTACTTTCCATGACAGTGCAGCATGGCTGGAAGAAAGTATGAGGTCCCATTGCATTTGCCAACCAATACCATATGTTTTTCATAGATTTATTGCGTGCCTTCATTGTGCTTCAATGACTGAGTTATGATCATCATAGCTTTTAGCTGTTCCCTTCTATCATGAAAAGTTTTTGGTTGGCTTCAGTACCTGGCTTGTCTAACATTGCAAACCAACCAAATGCCCAGAGTGATATTTTTGTTCGAAGACATTGCAGTGCTAACCAAAATATAGTGATGTATTGGGGTTGTGTTTTTTTGATTGAAAAAATTAAGGGGAGGCGTATCTAGCATTTAAAATGGGTATAATGTATTATTGTAGCCACACAGACCACCAGTGATGCCGGCTCAAGTGCTGCTGCAGGAAGAGAGTCAGTTGGAGGTGCAGAAGAAGTGGCAGGGACAGGCACCAGTAAGTCACATAATTGTTGCTTATTGACCATTTGTATTATACTTACTAGCTAGTACCTACATTGCTTACTTTGTTTCTGTAGGGTTCTCATCAAAGCTATGGTTCAAAGTGGGGGGGTATTTTTTAAATTTGTGTTCTACTTCCTTGACTTACTGAATTTGTTAAGCGAGGCAGATGTATCCCACCCATCATCATTCCTCACCCCCCTCCTGGCCCAAGGCATTTTGCCACCCATGACAGAACGTAGTGCAGTATGGTTCAATGTGTGACTACTATGTTGGCTGTGCAACGTGCGTCTGCTTCAGTTAATGCAGCATTCACAAAGTTTTCGATGCATTGCAAACCGAACACACAGTGTGATTTTCTTCTCCCACTCAGTCACCTCTTAATACTTCACTCTTTTATTCTTAAATTCCTCCGTCCCAGCCTCCCAAAAAAATTTAAAAAATAATTCTTGGCATGTGCCACATTTGATTTTATAGCCATGTGAAGTGATTCCAAAATATATTTCATGGTTTCCCATAACAGATTTATTTTATGCCGGTTCATATTTTTCCCTTTCGACTTCTGTTCACTAGTACAGTGAATGAACAAGACAAAAATGATGAATCGATGATCAGTGTAGTGACAGTGACCCCTCTATTCTATATCAAAATCTCTACCCTCTCCGCCTAATCCCTCTACCCTACCCTGCAGTAGAGTAGGTTTCCTTTCCTTACTGCCCAGCAAATTAATTTTTCAGAAATAATATGTGGTGGTGGGCGAGGCCAGTGAGTAAAGTGGAAGTAAGTGCAGGAATTGTTATCAATTTTGGCATATGGGATACACTGTGACAAACATGGCAAATACAATCTATATAGCCTATTCCTTTCCCTGCAGTGCGGTGCATAGTATTTCCCAACATCTGCTTACGGCAGACAGGATAATATCTGCATTTCATACTTGTGTGTGACGTAGTATCTTATGTATTACTCATCTGCACCTTTGGAGTCAGGGTAGAAAGAGCTATGCATTTGGAGAAGAGTAGGGCCATTGAAATTTAAAATAGATAATTGTCAAGTAGAGCTGCTCCAGCTGCAGACAGTAGCAAAAGGCCCGAAGCAATTAGCATGGCTTCATTAATTTGGAACAACACACAACTTGTACGCCATAGTGCTTATTGCCGTACTCATTAATGAGAGGTAATTTATTTTTCCGCTCAAAGTCGGTTTAGTTACTTGAAAAATTTTTAGAAGGAAAAAAATCAAAGCAATGCTTTTATAATGGGGTGTTATTCTTATTCCACCTTAATACTTTTCTGCCACAGTCACTGCTTTTTATACAAGGCATGTGTGAGTAAAACAAAGTTTGCCTTGTGACTCTCCTGATCATAATCTCATCAAATCCCAATGACCTTAGGTGACCAGCAATGTACTTCTATTGTGCCACCCACTCATTTCAAACAATTGTTTGCACAGAGCATTATTTACAATTTGTCTTTTTTCTTTTTCTTTTTCTCAATATAGCTACTCTTGCTGGTCCACCCGTAGCACCCAAAAGGCAGGAGATAGCTGCCCAATTGCGGCGGCAGAGGCTGGACCGTATCCAGCAGGAATACCGGCGACTGGTGGCCTGGAAGAAGAAGAGGCAGAAATAGCTGCCTCTCAGTCGGGTCCCCAGTGCAGCCGGTCTTCCTCAGCCTCCAGCCTCCCAGCCATCCCATTGCCAGCGCCCCGCCAGCTTACAGCAACTGCTTCCATCTGCTCCTGCTCTGACAGCAGGCCACACCTGCAGTGGCTGGACACTATAGAGAGCTGGCTTATCAGGTTGGAGCAGAGCCGCCGGGACCAGTTCCATACCCAGATGCACAGTGCCCTCTTTTAGTTCTTTATCTGGACTTGTTGTGGGTGGAGAGGATGTTAAGGGAGTTGGAACCAGGGTTTTTTATTAGCTGGAAATGTCACATTTTTGGACATTGGTGGCTGGGTCAATTTGTTTGGGGAGAGGGATGGGCCTGTTGAGGGTGGAGAGGGTGGGTTTGTTTGTAAAATAAATTAAGGGGAAAATTAGATTTCATCAAAAGTTATGCCTGAAATAGTTTTTTTCTGTTTCACTTTTACTTTGAACTGCTGCGTTTCTACACAGCCAGTTTATTTGCTTGTAAGAGTGTATTATACCGCTTAGTTATAGAGTTAATATACCTCTCTACCTATCCCCCCATTAGGGAGGATGCCTCCATGACCTATATAATCTACAACAACCCAGATAAATGATTACTTGCCATAGTAGTTAGTTACGTGCTAACTTAACTAGTTCACTTCATAGTTGTCTTACCTCAGTATAGATGAAGCAATAAGAGGAAAGACATCACAGCTTCACAAGTGAGGTCACACTCCGACCGAGGTGAGCTCCAACTGTAGGATACATCGGTAGGATTATCCATCACAGACAACTAAATGGAAATAAAACATTGAATTTGTGGGTGATATCAAAGCTTTACAAAGAATTGAGACCAGGCTACTACATCATGACACAACAAAGAATTCCCGATAGTGATATAATAACAAAATATAGCAATAGTAGTAACTTGAGCGATTGGGAGCTACTATTTAATTAAAACTAAAGTTTAAAAAATCCTCAAGTCATAATAAATGGACACAAAATCTGTAGTGGACAAGCTCAGGTTAGGCGTTTGCGGTTATGTAACACAAGGCCTGAATGATGATGCTGACGACTGATGTTTTTCGTTCTTTATCTAAAATATGTATCACTTTTATATGTGGGTGGGTAAATGGGGCCAGTGTGGGCTGTTGCTTAGAGGATCCCTCAGTGAGTTGGTTTTGCTTCCACCACATCCATCCCACCAAGTGTGCGATTCACTGATGGTGTAAATAGGGCCACACCTCAATAAATCCCACAGCCTAGGGGAAGAGGGTTAGGGGTTTGATGAATTCATGGGAAAGGGAATTAGGCGAGAGGTTTGACAAAGACAGACACTACACAAGCGCAACATTTATCTGGGCAATGAGCAGCAAATCGTCGTCCTCAATCTGTTGTGGAAGGAAACAAAGGAATGAGTGTGACACAGTACAGTTAAGTTAAGAAGCAGATCAACGCAAGAGTGATTGTCTATCGCTGAATGACACATATGAGATTAAAACCATCCAGAGGCCTGGACTGAACTATCGGTCATACGAATGGACACGACCGCTACCCCATTCATACAGAGATCACTACGCAATTGACTGAGCGATCAATAAAAAGAAGATACATGCCCCGGTACAGGATGAAACATTAGCTTTCAGTAAATATAATTCATATCACCAAAAAGTTCAGTTGATCGTTGCCGCCGGGGTGGAATATCGTAAACAGAAAAATTAAACTACATTACCCAGAAAGCTGGGCAGACTAACCATAGAGATCACTCGATAAACATACAGAGCGACCAATCAGGAAAGAGCAAATATCGCACTTAAGGCGGAAGTAGTATTGAGTCGTCTCCGACGGCAGACGATGTGTCCCGAATAGGTGGTTCAGCGGGTGTCCTCTTTGACGAAGTAAGTGGGGAATTGTTTGCATGCACCCGGGGAGGCCCCGCTACCTTATGCGGCAAAACCCCCCCCTCCCAACTTTCACCCGTCCCTTTGGTTTGTTTGTCGTTATCCAATACAACCGCCCAAAAAACCCAAATCCCCCCCAACCCCCCCCCCCTGCCCCCCGGCCCCAGTCCCCGTCTCTCCATTTGTTTGGGAGTCCGGAGCAGTAAAATCCGCATGGACCTATGGGAGCGAGAGGGGAAGTCAGAAGGGCAAGGGCAGTAATCACACTGGTCTTAGCGGGATAGGGAACGAAGAAAGACAACAGAATAAAGGTTTATGACATTCTTTGGTTGAAGGAGGGTGGACAAACAGGTTTAAGGCAACGATATGATGAACTTTATATCAACCCAAAACATCGACATCACGAGCAGGCGGTCTCGTAATGGGAAACGTCAGCCACACAGTGACCCCAAGAAAGAGGCAGCTAAATACAGTGGAGTCCTTACAAACATATATTATCCAGAAAGGGATTGGGTAAAGAGAGAGACACAGATAAGAGGAATGTAGATATAACTCTTGAAATACATGAAGCTTGAGAAACAAGCACGAGCCTAGCTAACATTAGCCATGGGTAGTAGGCACTAAAACTACGAACAGACATGATGCGTCAGAAAGCCAATATACGAGAAGCATCTGTATATGCGACAACACGTTTCATTCTTTGTTTTTTCGATTTAGTGTGTGACTACAAGAGATCACCCCTACATATGAGATCTGCATGGTGCAAGTAGGCATCTCCCAGTAGGTGAGGAACAACGATGTTGTGTTCTATAGATTGTTTTTAAATAAACGCACGATTGGATAGATAAATTTCCCTTCACGTTGGTTAAATACCTAGATATACACTTAGACTGTGAAGTCTAAATAGAAACACCATAGCACCTGGATACCGAAAAACGATGAACGAATGCTATACACCACGTGGGACTAATGTCCCTAGACAAAAGAGAGCGCGGTACCGGGTACGGACCCGAACTGACACAACAGTGATGCCGAATATAAGTCACGTTTTTTTAAAAAATCCCAGTTTTATAGAGCACGTAGTGTGGTGTGTAAAGTATAGTGAATTGGCACAAAAAAAATTTTTGGGGGATTATACAAATTCTACTCTAATCCACATTGCCACAACTAAGTGAGCACTGAGGTAGGTGGTGCACGCATAGTCCACCTTCACAGTAGAAGATAAGCGCACTATATAGGCACATCAGCAGTTACGATAAGTTTATATAATATAAATGTCTAATTGTTTTTGTTTGATATTTTTAATAGAAAAACTACTGGCGTCGGAATACAAACACGCAAAGGTGAGTGCAGTAGGCCTCACTCTCGGGGTGCATGTAAAAACGTGCATGGACACACGGCAGGGATATATAAAAGAAAAGTATATTTATCGCCCTGACGAAGGCCCCCAGACCCGACTGGGCTAGCTATAGGGCCGAAACATGTTGGCAGCAAATCGAGGGTACATTTGAATCAAATTTGATTCAAAATAACCCCATCACGAAGTTTTTAGCAATACCAAGAGTACCCGAGAATAAAGAATTGAGTGAAGGGATACTCGTAGGTATTTTTAATTAGAATCTGGTTCCCTGCTTAACCAGTACCCACTTATCTAAGAACTCCCAGTATATCTTTGGTTGAGTCCGCCCGGAGAGTACCATCTTCTCTGGGTGTGGAGTAATAGCCTATGATGAAGCATGTCACTATTATGTGAGTGAGGCTTTTACTTCAATATCTTTGATATTCCATCTGACAGTTGGGTTTTGGAAGATTTCTCCACCACAACGGATGACTATTATCTTCTACTCTTCTAGAACAGTTGCTCATTGTGAAAAAAATTGTTGGACGGGAGAACGCAACTGTGTCGTTCATTCTCTCACTCTCCAAGTGTGATAAACAGTACAGTTAAATGCATTGCAAACAGTCCTTTTGTCCCCAAGACCCACGCTATCAGTTAACTAAATGTTCTGTTTAGTAGGTTGCAAAAAGCAAAATTAAGGAGGAGTGAATCCATCCAGTTCTCCATATATGATTGTTAAGGGAAAAATGATACTGTATTTCAAAATTGGGTGGTGCATCTGCATTCTCCTCGAATGTTTATCACTCATGGGTGCCTGTCTAGATGGGTCTGGTATATAAACAGGAGTGCTGAGTTCAGCTTTCGCCTTGCCTTCATGCAGAAGGCTAGAAGACCTGTGGATTGTAAAACAAACTATATTTTAGATTCATGGAGAAGGACAGAAGGAAGGAAAGTTTATTGAGGAGTGTACCAAGAAGACTCACAGCAGAATAAACAAGGGGGGGGGTGGGTGGCTCAGAGTGCACTTTTGCCACAAGTGCATCACCCTCCCACCACTTCCCAATTTCACCTCTCTTCATTCCACATAGCCTGAGTACTAGGTCTCAGATTCATGGGTTCCCTTTGAAGTCAATAACTTCCTGCTACTAGCTGTTGATGAGAAGTCCTGTTCTTCCAGCCATCTCCCTAACTCCGAGTAACTGCGTCCTAGTCATGAGTCGAGCAAGATAGACATGTATTGCACTGCTGTTGAAGAACAAGTAAAGAAACAACAGAATTGGAGTATTTTGGATAGGTTTTTGTTTGTTAACTAAAGTGTCTGTTCTGGTCTATGAAGAACCAGAAAAAAGTAGAGGACCCCTGTAGGAGAGTAGGGTCTGCTATCCTATGGTCACCCCAAATTTTTGCTTTTTGCTTCACTGGTTTTTGACATATTGAGGCTGTGGGCCTGCTAATCAGACCCCCAGCCTGCTGTTCTGTCTAACTAAATTGACACTATGCACTATAGGTGCATAACCAATTGGAAGTGGATCACCCTGTGAGCCCCTGTACCAGTGTACACTAGGTACCCAGGGCATTGGTGTATCTAAGGCCTACCAGGGGCTGAAGCATGTATTGTGCCACCCCTGGCCTGGCCTAGAAATTTGACACAACTGGCTGATCACTCAGTTGGGGTAAGTTGGTGTAACCACCTCTTACTTAGGTGTAGTATACCTATACCTAACCTTAAATGGGACACATGTTAACCTATAAGTCACTCCTATGGCAGGCCTTAACAATCCTGAAGGCAGAGTGCTTGGTTCCATGTGAGATGGTGCTCTGGCATGAGCTGAGCCTGTCTGCAGTGGTCGGAACAACTTCCTTCTACCGTTTCCAGATATAGCCATACCATATACTCTTAAGTGCATTATGAACCTCGCGGTTAAATGCTATCTTTGGTTTGGCTTTATCAAAACATGTCGAGTAATGTGTCATACGAATTGGAATACTAACCCCTCGCCAATTCTGGCGACGGGGTTAGCATTCCACCCTTATAGAGGGACACGACATGTACAGTACCTGAAACCCGGGTAAAATCAGACATAGCCTCAGCTCCACAAAATGGATGCTGCCACCCCAGACACAAGTCTGCCCTCCTGCTGCTGGGAGTCGTTACAGCTTGGGAGACGTGGACAAAGGGTTTCCTGCCAGGGGAGGTGCGAGCACCACCCCAGACAGGATTTTGTGTATTGGTCAGGTAGGGCTTGAAAGAAACCAGACATGCCTGAGGCTCACAAGGAGCCTCGGTGCATATGCCAGTTCAATCCGGTCCTGGGGCACACCAAACTATGATACCTTTGTTTTCAATATATATATATATATATATATATATATAAATTATATGTATAAAAATATCAATGTGTATATGTATGTATATATATATAATATATATATATATATATAATATAGCTCCAAAAAACCCACTAGTCGCCAAGTGAAGAGACCGCACTCCATTAAGGATGAAAACTCGGGTGTTTAATTTACCTGGTTAAGCAAACAGTACGCATTTCAGCTTCGCACCTTTTTCCTAACTATATATATCCCACCTCTCCCTTAGCATAAGGATGACAACGTCGCGTGTAAATACTTTCAAAGTTTTATTGTCCAGCCACCATGGGAAGCGTTTTTGGCTGTAACCAGCCTTGCTCACCAATACTGAGACGGCGTTGCAAGCAGTCTTTTGACTATTTTTCTCACCACGTGCAGTACTCTGTTGTAAACAATAGTGAAAACAGACTGGTAGTTTTCTACAATTTTAAAACATTATGTTCATTCATTTGCGGGTACTAAACCATTATTCATTGCATTCATTCATGCAAGATTGTTAAAGCTGTACCCTTGTTTCTAATCAACAATATACGGCTACAATATTTATAGATTTTTTTCATTTTCGACTGTTAATATACATTTTGAATAACCCATCAGCAAGTAACTTTATACTGAGTAATCACCAAAGAATTAATAGACATTCTCACCGTTAAATGCGATAATACATCAATTCTGAATATAATAATTTATCCAGCCTAATTGAATACAGTTTGGAGAATCATTCCACAGAACGCTTCAGACTAAGTTGTCATTCAACTTGTAAACAATAAGATATCCATGTTAAATATGATAATAGTCCATGCAATTTATCCAGCCTCTTCCCATAGTGTTAAACTTATTTAGTTTCTGCAGTTGTGTGATTGAGCCCTAGTGGGCCATTACTAAATACAATTCTTCTACTGGTACACTACTCTTTTTTTCTCCTTTCAACTTTCCCAATCTGAAAAAGTGCTCAGTGTTTGTGCTCTGTGATGTTTAAAATCAGTTTTTAAGGACTCAGGAGGTTAATTGCCCTATTGTATCACTACAAAAATTATTACAAGTGCGTGTAAAAACCCTCTTCAATATTAATACCTCTTGGGGCCTTAGTATTGAGCAATATGATATAGCCGGATTCTGACTTCCTCGACTGTTTTTCTCTATTTCCTCCCCTGATGTTTGAAGCCACTGCATCTATTACAAAATAAATCAGACCTTTTGTGTCATTATGAAATGCTTCAAGATGGCGTGCCACTGGGTATGTTTTATCTCCATTTTTAATGGCACGTAAGTGCTGTATTATATGCTTATGCACCTCAAGAATAGTGCTGCCCACGTAGCGTAAACCACATGGGCACTGCAATACATGAATAGCAAATTCCGCCTTGCAAGTGAATCATTTTATCTTTTTTTTTCTCTTGTTGGACAAGCTTGATATGTATGTCTCCGTATTCTTATGGAGGCAAGCATTACATTTAAAATATTTTAAAAATCCCTATTTTCTGCTTAGTCATGTTGTCTGTGTTTTAGTTTTTTTAGTATCCTTCATGATGTTGCTCACTAATGCTTGTTTCATCGCTCTTGCTCTCCTGAATGTAATTTGCGTAATATGTGGTGCTAGGGTCATTTCGAACGAGGTACCAATATTTTACCGGATGCCTCTTATGTTAGCCTGTTGTTTGCTGTATGCTGTAATTAGCCTAAAATGTGTGTCCCCTACGTGCAGTTTACTTTTCCCCTTATCTTTTTTTTAACAATAGCTGTTCTCTAGACTGTTTATTTGCTTTTCTTACTGCTACATCAATGCAGTCTGTCGGGTATCCACATGCTCTAAATTGACTTTTCAGGGTCATGATCTCTCTATTTTCTTCTACTACTTCACTGCAATTCCATCTCATTCGCAAACTTTCTCCGTACGGAATACTCCTGACTAAATTTTTAGGATGGAAGCTGGTTGCATGTAGCAACGTATTCCCTGCTGTGGGTTTTCCGTACAGCTTTGTTTCTAATTTATTGTCTTTAATATACACTGTCAGGTTTAAGAAGTTTACACTATGAGCACTGATGTTACGTTCCCTTCCATACCAGAAGAGGTGATCAGTGAAACGACACGTGTATTACATGATTGTCCCAAATTACGTGCAATTTGGTTCGGACCACCTGCTCCTCCCATCAGCCCATATGCAAATTTGCATAGCTGGGGGCGAAGCGGATGCCCATTGCTGTTCCGCACACTTGATGGAAGAGCTCCCCATTAAACAAAAAATAATTACTAGTGAGGCATCTCTCAATCATAGTTAAAAGCATCAAGTGTGTTGCCATAACTTAAGTGGTCTGGCGCCTAAAAAATGTCTTGAGGCCTTCAGACCGTCCTCATGTTTTATACTTGTATAAAGTGTGCAGACATCATTTGTATTCAACAGGAAATCGCCTCCCCAGAAAAGATCATAAATCCTTCTAGGGAAGTCACCCGTATCTTGAATATAGGATGGCAGAGTCCTGACAAAGCTGTTTAAAAAACAAGTCTATATATTTGGAGGTGTTTTCAAAAGCGCTCCCTATTGCAGAAATGATGGGGCGCCCTGGCGACTTTAACGCATCTTTATGGACTTTTTGAATTAGGTATAGTGGGGTTATGAGATCTTTAGATACATGTATTCCTCTCGACTGATCAAACAACATTCATGCCAGTCTTGCAGCTCTGAATTATAGTTGTTATATGTTGCTGACATAGCAAACAAAAGGAGATGATGGACGGAGTGCTAAAACTTTTCAGACACTCACCCCCAGTCACAGATCTGGGTTGTATCCATCATCATTCTTTAGCTCACTTCGCCACCTCAGTTCATACCCAGCTATATGCAAATCAGTCTTGACCCTGTGCCTCATGGGAACAGTACAGCCCGAACTGCCAAGCCAGGTCTTCCCTGAACCGGAAACAAGCATCCTGGGACCGGTTTCTGGGTAACACCCTTCATCAGCCAGGCTAGCTTGAATCCAGTGGCAAAGTGAGCAAGGGACCCATGTATGGCCATACCCTGCCCACTTAGGGCAAACAAAGCAAACAAAAGGAGATGGACGGAGTACTGAAACCTTTAGACACTCACCCCCAGTCACAGATCTAGGTTGAATCCATCATTCTTTAGCTCACTTCGCCACCTCAGTTCATACCCAGCTATATGCACATCAGTCTTGAACCTGTACCTCATGGGAACAGTCTAGCCCGAACTGCCAATTCTTTGATAATTACTCCGTCTAAAGTTACTTGCTGACTGGTTATTCCAAATGTATATTAACAGTTGAAAAGGAAGAAATGCGTAAATATTTTAGCGGTATATTTTTGATTAGAAATAAGGGTACAGCTTTAACGATCCTGCATGAATGAATGCAATGAATGTTTTAGTATCTGCAAATGAATGAACTTAATGTTTTAAAATTGTAGAAAACTACCAGTCTGTTTTCACTATTGTTTATCACAGAGTACTGCACGTGGTAAGAAAAATAGTCAAAAGATTGCTTGTAATGCTGCCTCGGAATTGGTGAGCAAGGCTGGTTGCAGCCAAAACGCATACATTGGTGACCGGACGATAAAAATTAAAAAGTATTTACACGCGGCGTTGTTATCCTTGTGGTAAGGGAGAGGTGGAATTACTGCGGACCCTCTCCTGTGAGGTCTGCTGAGGTAGTGAACCCTTTGGTCAGGAGAAGCGGCGGCAATTCACTGGAGAATAAGTTTCCGAAGCTGCCACCCCACCATCATGCTGTAGCGTAGAAAGGAAAGCAGCAGCACTGCGCTGTAAAGCGGTGTCTGGTGAGTCAGATGTCCCACCGAGAGCGCTGCCTCACCCCCGTAAGACTACGCTTCAAGTTAACGGGTAGAAGGGAAAGTCGCTGCACTACTTTCCAGCCAACGCGATTGCGCAGAGGCCAGTAGCAGTTGTAATTACATAGTCCAGTCCAGAATTCTTTATTTCGGCCTGTGTGGCCATAAAAGCACAAGTAAAAAGTACGGCACATTTAAATTTTCCAAAGGTAAAGTGCATGTGAATTGCAGTATCAAAGAATTCCGAATAAAAGTTTTAAAATGTAATAAATACATGGAATTCACATTTGTGACATTTAAAATTTAAAAAGTGTGATGTTGGTACCAAATTTGAAATCGAATTAGGCGGGGCCTAGTTTTAAAATGGCTCGGCGTACACACCATATAGAGCATACATTTTTAGAGACTGAATACACAATAGGCATGCTAGTGTAATATTTTAGTATCCTATAGGCATCCGCACAGTGATTTGTTCTGAGGTTTCTACATACCTGTAGTAACCATTGGTGTCTAACCTTCTTGTATGCCAGGCAAAAAAATAGTATGTGTTGGGCGGTCTCCGAAATGTTATTGCAGACCAGACTGCCCTGAGTCAGAGTGCCCCCCCAGTTGTTTGTAAAGGCACGAAGCGGCAATACTCCGTGCTTAGATTGTAGATAACGTTTTTTGGCAAGGGGAGGCTGGATGACATCAAGAGCAGGTTCTAGCCTGTATTGCCCTTTAACCTCTAGGAAGGATGCAGTCAATATGCCAGTTGTGGGGTTCCTCTTTATCTGATTAAGTTTAAATTCCCTAAAGATCTTTGACAGGGTCTTTCTGGATATTGACATGCAGCTTCCTTCAGCGTTAATCCATAGGTCGCCCATCCCCATAGCTTCTAAAGAGTTTTTGATGTAAGCCAGCCATGTGATTTTACAAGCTCCCTGTAAGTTTAACACTTCTTTCGGCTCTTTTCTAAAAGCTACTAATTCTGGGGTACTCCATAAATGTCGCCAATGTAAGAGGGGTCTGAGGGCAACTTCATCTGCAATTGGGCCAACCCCAAGAACCATTCGAAGTAGCGTAAGTGGTGTACTTATGGGGAGACCTAAGAGTTGCCTGGCAAAAGGAATTCTCATTCTTAGATAGGGGGTCGGATGGCCCCAGATTTCTGCCCCGTACAAGGCCCCCCCCCCCCCCCCCTTATTTGGGCTTTATAAATTAATCGGTCCAACCATTTTATGAGTACACTTCCTGAGCCTCTTTGCTAACCCCCCCTGTTGTCTGGGCCAACTTTAGGCTAGCCTTCTTTATTTGTGCGCTCCACTCCATTTTTTCAGTAAGTGTGAATCCTAAATATTCGAAGACGGTCACTTTCTCTAGTGGTTTCCTGTCTAGCTAAGGGTTTGGTTGTGTGGTGTTTCCTGCATTAAAAGCCATGTATTTAAGTTTCTGTGAATTTATCTCTAAGCCCCTACTGTTGCAGAATGAATGAAAGATATCTAGGGCCCTCTGTATTCCCATAGGGGACTTAGATTGTAAGAGGGTATAGTCAGCGAACATCAAGGCGGGAGGTTCGCCAACCTAGGAGCATCTATGTCCCTCCCAGCAATCAGGGTCTCCACTAGGCCGTTAATAAATAAGCAGAAAAGGGTTGGGGCCAACACGCACCTTCGTGGTACCCCTCTATCTATGGAAATGGGGTCAGTGAGCTCGTCATTTTCCCGTACCTGATGTGGGCGTAATAACATTCATGGAGCCGTTTCATCTGATGGCAGAGGTAGGGAGGGGCCCCCAATTTTAGTAGAATGGACCACAGTTTGTCCCTGGGGACCAGGGCAAATGCCGATTTTAGGTCCACAAAGATCAAATAAAGGCTGCCATCCTCCAGAAGCACTATCTTCCAGTACAATAGTTGCAGCCAAAGAATTTGATCTATTGTGGACATTCTGGCTCTAAAACCTGCCTGGTAGGGGCGGAGTATAGAATACTCCTCCATCAAGCTCTCTAATCGACCCAACAGCACTTGTGCGTATATATTCTGGGTGACATCTATGAGGCTGATTGGGCAATAGCTAGTGGGAAGGAGTGATGAGCCCTTTTTATAAATTGGAATAATTTCCGCCACCGGCCAGGTTATAGGAATCGACATCCCCTGCAAGATAGCATTAAACAGGGTCCATAGATATGGGGCCCAAATATTAGGCTCATTACGGAAGAGGTCGCCTGGGATCTTGTCTCGTCTCAGTGCCTTAGAGGGGGTTACCCTACTTCATCCATTATCTCTTTTAAAGAAATTATTGGAGCATCAAAAACGGATGACTGCGAGTGGGGGCACTCATTTATGGCCTGCCCTGCTACACCTTCTGCCCTTGCATATAGGGGTTCAAAGTGGGCCTTCCAAACTTCTGCCCCCAGGTTTGGATCAATTGCCAGTTTACCCTCTGTGCAGCCATTATTTACTAAATTCCAAAAAGTACTCGTGTCCCTGGAACATAAGGCACTTTTCAGGCTTTCCCGTTTATCTCCCTCCCATTGTTTCTTTGCCATATTGATTGTTTTTGTGGGCTATCCGCTTGTCTTTTATTAAAGGTTTGTCTTTGGATTTGATAGCTAGAACTAGTGCTTGCTTGGCCTTGCGGCAATCACCATTGTACCAAGGTTGACCCGGGGACTCCTTTTCCCTAGAATTTGTAATGGGGGAAAAAAATATTTGCCAAATCAGATACTAGATCTTGGTGGTTGTTCGCAATTTCAAGTAAAGCAGTGGTAGAAACAGCAATTTCACTAAGTTGGTTTGCAGCCTCGAGATATGGGATGACAGTTTGATAAAGGGAGGCTAGCTTTTCCTGGGATTGACAAAGTACCCCCCATTTAACTCTCCTCCTGCAACTAGTTAGAGTTAACCTAGGGCCAGTTGATGGTTGGCCTGTGTGAACATCCCTGGGGCAAGGCAGTACCATCTCGAGAATCAAGGCATTGTGGTCATTGTCATCGAGGCACAACCTTGAAATCGATCACCTGGTGCCAAGATTTGGTGCCCACCAAGATGTAGTCTAGAATAGAAGAACTTCCTGGTCTGTTGTGAGTATGATTCGCTGGGAATCAGATTTTGTACGCCCATTGCAGGCCCTAAGGGAGTGATTCAATGTGAGGGTGTTCATTTGGAGTACCAGTGGAGTCCAGGCCCGGGTTGCCGGGGCATTTTGCTCTGGAATGGCCCAATGCTGGTCCTCTTCACTGACATCACCCACAATTAGGTCTTTCAGGGGTTCAAACTAACAACGAAGGTCACCGGCAAGAATCACCAGAGTGTTATCAGGAATGGTATTCAGAAATGTTGTCAATTGCTCGAGGGTTGTCGACTAGTGGCCATGGCTAACTGGGCGGGAACAGACATTGATTACAGCTATTCTAGTCTTGGCGTGGAAGCTCAGAAACACAAAGTATATCTCGAGAGCAGGCCTCAACCTGTTTTGCCGTGCATCCCAGCTGCATGGCAATCCAAGTACAAAGTCCCCGTGCGGGTCTTCCCCTTCCCCCACTTGTAGCTGTTAGGCAAAAGATCGCATAGCCTAGTCTGTGGGTGTCCTCCCTAGCCCAGGTTTCCTGGAACATGCAAATGTCATTTTCTTGGATGAAAGCTCCCCACTCTGGCTTTTCTAGTTTGGTCTAGAATGTTCCAGGATAGGACATGGAACTTGGGTGTGTCGTTTGATGGCTGTTTTGGATTACTGGGTTCCTCTATGATCGGCCTAGGGCCATTCCCAGTAGTGGGACAGTCGGCTCTGGGGGGTGTGGTTTCTATATTCACCCGCTGATTGCGTATGGGTGTCTGTGGGGGCCTCAATAATGTGCCTATTGCAGTACAATTGGTAAAGGACCCTTCCACTCCCTCGCTTTGAGCTCTCCCCTCTCCAACAACCCTCTTGATGACCCGATCTGCTTAGTGTCTAGAAATAACAGGACTCTTGCACAACTTCCTCCATTCAGGGGGATCCCACCGATAATCCCTCTGTGAATTTGGTTCCATTTTCAGTGGCTGTGCTAGTTTTAGTCAGTCTACTGCTTCTAGGGACGCAAATCTATTTGCAAGTGGGAGATTAAAAAACGGGCTTGATTAATCCTGCCCCAAAATGGTATTTTGCTGGTACTGGTGCCTAGACCCTGCCTCACAGACTGGCCGCAATCTATTTTCTTGGGCAAGTCTCGGGGGGTAGAAATACCCCAACGGGAGAGGCCAGATGCTCCCTTCCTGCCTTTGCTGATTTCGCATTAGAAGGGACCTCACACCCTGGCAGTTACTGAGATTAATCACAATGGTGTTGCCAGGTATATCTTTTGGTCTCTGGCCCACCCATCCCACCCTACGTGTAAATAAGATTTCACCAGCATCCTTATACGAGAATTGGAGTTGTTTTGTCAGCCAAAAAATGCATTTATTTTTTAGGTCATAATGCGATTCCCTTTGCCCCCTGTTGAGTTCTGGTACTCTAGTTAGGATCATGATATACGGTGTTGAGTCCGGGGGGGAGATTAATACAGGGTAGGGCTAGTCTTCCCTCTACTACTTCTGTTCGTGTGTCTTGCCCCTCTTTTTCTCTATACTTTGGCCCCAAATGCTTCGCATTAGCTCCAACTAGAGGCATTTCTGGGAGGGTCTTTGCTTCTTGCCACTCTCCCAGCCCCGTCTGGGCTCCTGACCTTGTAAGCTAATGGTATCTCTTCGCATGCTTAATTGCATCCTCCTTGTTACTCTGGATTTGCGGGGGCAGGCTCGGGTTGGTTTCCGGGGCGTTATCTACTCTCGAGGGAACGGGACGGGTTTGGGACACGCGCTGCTTGGGGGGGGGGGGGGGGGGGGGGGGGGGGAGGGGAATCATCCACCCTAAAGTTAGCATCTACCTTGCCAACATAGGTTTCTTGCAAAGATGTGAGTTTGTCTACCCGGGAGGTCAGGATGTTCAACTCCTCCTTAATTATTTTTCTTATTTGCAACTGCAGATCCATTACCAAATTTGACATCCAGGATGATTTTCTGTATCTTCATTCACATGTCCGCCCAACCCTCCCTTCCCCAAGTCTACAAGTTCCATAGCCCCCTTCTTTTGATTTCTCCCAGACTTCATGACCATTTTGGCATTCCCTCTCTTTCCTGGACCAGAAGGGGGATCCTCAATGTGCAACTGGGTCCTAGAGGAGACTGAATCTACAGTTAGCGGGGTAGATTGTTTATCAGGGCTTGACGGGGGAGGGACTAAGTCCGGTGTTATCGATAGCCGTCTTTCGGTCAGTTCAATTTTGGTTAATACTGCCCCCATAGCCCTCTGGGGCATCTTGTCGATAGAGGTAGGCTGGTGGCTTGTTGGTGATTGTATGGTTTGTTTGTTTTTTCCCTGTGCAGGTGCGTCTCCCCATTTTGACTAGTTAGCAAGGACGTATTCTGCCTTATCGATGGTCTTAAATTGTAGAGAAAAGTCCAGGGCGGCTAAAATGCTGCACACAGCACGGGACTCCCACGAAGGAAGGAAGGAGGGGGAATTGCAAAAGTCGCTGGCCTGGCTTAAGACACACTTAAAACAGCTAATAGGACATTTGTGGTGTAAAAGCACCCACCTTAGATTCCTACTTCCGACGTGGCTTTGTTGGCTAGAGATGATTTTCCACGGACTAAGGGGGGTGGCCCAGCCCAGACTCTTCCGGGCTTTTCCCGGGCGTGGCACAGGCACGCCCCCACGCGTCCCGCGCTGCGGGATTCCCGGCCGCAATTATAGCACCTCCTGGCGCGCGGGAATGACGTGTGTGGGGTGAACGCCACCCGGTGGTCCTTGAGGGTTGTGGTCCTCTGTCCCCTCCTCAGGACATGGCAAGTGGCGGGCAAACACAGCAGTTTCTAACAGGCTCCCGCGCTGCGTGAGTCCAGGCCGCAATTATAGCGCCTCCTGGTGCGCAGGAATGAAGTGTGCTGTGTGAAGCCCGCCCGGTGGTCCTTGGGGTTGTGGTCCTCTGTCCCCTCCTCAGGATGTGGCAAGTGGCAGGCAAACACAGCAGTTTCTAATGGGCTTCCACGCTGCGGGAGTCCTGAACGCAATTATAGCACCTCCTGGCGCGCGGGCAAACACAGCAGTCTCTAACGGGCTCCCCGTACTTACGAGGGAAAAGTGGAGTACAGTCATGTCGGCCTCAGAGGTAAAGGAACGGGATGAGGCAGCATTGGGAATATTTGATGACAACATTACAAGTGAGAGGGGAGCTCCCGCTAGAGCCAGGAATTCTGAGGAAATTCATGATATTGCATCATGACCAAAGAGTTTGGAGAAGTTTAAGCGGATGAAATTATCTAAATGGTGGGACTCTAAATCGCTCCAAAGGTACTTGGAAGCTAAGTGTATCGCGAGAGGACTAAGAATTCTAAGTGTATCGCGAGAGGACTAAGAATTCTGGTAAACCCCTGCTATGAAGACCCCAACCCTGATATGCTGCGCGAATGGGATGAGAATAATAGTGAATTTTCTCAAAGAATGTTGGCAACCTTGATAAAATATGCAGATATAGATAGGAGGGAAATCCTTGAAGAAATTGAAAAAATACACACATCCGTAACTAAAGAATCTGATCAAGAGCAAATCAGCAAATATTAATTTGGGATGAAAGAATGAATGTGCAAACTGGAAGAATTGATAAAAGAAAGGAAAGCACATAAGTTTGCATGTGTCAAAATGGACTTTGACAATTGACAGATTTATACCTTTGCCAAAAATTTCGATAACATATGCAGGTAGAGATTAACAGCAAGCAGTAAGCCAAACCCAGAAATGCGTTCAGAACAGAGTAGTTTTGTTAGTTCTGAAGCTGACACAGATGCTGATGAAGGAGCGAGTGGTCAGATGAAAAATCCAATTCCGTCTGTCATTGATAAGTTGGATTTTTTACGGCAGGACAGGAGATTCAATCTGCAACCCAGACTGCAAGTACAAAACCCAAAGCCTCCAAGAGGAAGAGGCAAAGGAGCAAGAGGAGGAAAGGCTCAAAGCAAAGAAGAGCTACTCGAGAAAAAGAAATGGAGCAAGAAATGGACTCTGCAAATAAAAACTCCATTGGTAATCTAACAAACATTGGGGCACATGCATCAAACCATTTTCCAAATATGGGCCGTTTGCGATCGCAAAATGGCCTTTTCCGATGCATGTACCTTTTTGCAATTCACCAGTAAGGAAATCAATTTTTTTTGCGATTCCCTGAATTGCAAATGCAGTTAGGGAATTGCAAAATGCGATTCCCTAATTGCGATGCATCATGCATTTGCAAATTGCGTTTTCGCAATTTGGAATCGCAAAATACCATCAACTTCAAGTTGATGGTAATTTGCAATTCCTTTGAAAATTGCAAAGAAATGCATTTTTCAAAGTGCATTGTGGTGCATACACATGCCCTTAGGGCATGTGTGGGCACCACATGTGCATACTTACCTGTTCTTGAGGGTGCATCAGGGTGGCCTTTTGGCCCCTTTGCTCTCTATAAATTGCATGCGCAATTTGCGAGTACCTTTTTGGTACTCGCACATTGTGAATGCAATCCCATTCATTCCTACCATAGGAATGAATGGTAAGCCATTCCTTCATAGCGAATCACAATTTGCGATTCGCTATTAAGGAATATGTAGGAATCACAATTTTGATTGCAAAACCTACATGCCTAGGTAATTGCGACTCCTTAAAAGTGATTCCTTAATTGCTATTAAGGACTCGCATTTCCTAACTTTGATGCATGTGCCCCATTCTTTCAGACCAAGACAAGAATACTTTGAAATTAGGATTTTCCTTTTGCCCTGAAACCGATATGGATTATGTGCAAACAATAATTTATTTGTTCAAGTTCACAAGAATGTTAAAGCTGAAGAAATATTTTCTGCTCCAGCAGAAACCTAGATAACTAGAAAGGACAATGGATGAAATACGATATAGAGGTCTGACAGTGGATGATATGAACTTAACGATGCAACTGAGAGAAGTAGAGAAAGAGAATACAGGAGTAGTGGCAACATATAACGCGGAAATGCTAGCAGTCGAGCAAGGAGTGGATGTATCTGGTGAAGCACCAACATGATTAAGACTTATTGACATCTACAGTGAACTTGTGACTAATGAGCTAAAATATCTGCATACTCGTGTGAGCAATAAAAAAAACATGTTAACTCGCAAAAGGAATATCATGCACTAATTAATAAGTTATCGAACAAAGATGATTGTATTATTAGGAACTCTGACATAGAGGGCTGTATAGTCCTTTCGGCAAAAAACAATTTTTTTGCAGAGCCTATAAACAGTTCCATAACAGCATGTGTTATGTGAGAATAGCAGGAGATGTTATGTCAGCAACATATACCAACTATAATTCAGAGCTGCAAGGTTGGCATGAACGTTTTTTGTTCAGTCAAGAGGAATACCTGTATCTAAAGATTGACAACCCCACTACACCTGTATTATACCTAATTCCACAAGTGCATGAAGATGCGGTATATCTGCTAGGGCGCCCCATAATTTCTGTTATAGGGAGAAAACACCTCCAAATATGTAGTTTTGTTTTTAAACCGCTTTGTTAGGACTCTCCCATCCTATATTCAGGATATGGGTGACTTTGTCCGGAGGATTTATGATCCTCCTTGGTAAAGACAATTTCCTGTTGATTACAATTGATGTTTCCACACTTTATACAAGTATAATTCATGAGGACGGTCTGAAGGCCACAACTCATTTTTTTAGGCACCAGACCACTTAAGTTATGGCAACACACTTGGATGCTTTTAACTATGAGAGAGATGCCTCATTAGCAATTATTGTTTGTTTAATGGGGAGCTCTTCCATCAAGTGTGCTGAACAGTGATGGGCACCTGCTTCGCCCCCAGCTAAGCAAATTTGCATTTGGGCTGGTGGGAGGAGCAGGTGGTCCGAACCAAATTGCACGAAATTTGGGACAGTCATGTAATACACTGGTGTCGTTTTACTGATTACCTCTTACTGGTCTGGAAGGGAAAAAAGCTTTTTGGACCAAATAGAAGTCAACTACTTGAATTTACACTTTACAAGTTACATCAGTGCTCATAGTGTAAACTTCTTAACCCTGACAGTGTATATTAAAGACAATAAAGTAGAAACAAAGCTGTACAGAAAACCCACAGCAGGGAACAAGTTGCTACATGCAACTAGCTTCCATCCTAAAATGTTAGTCGGGAGCATTCTGTATGGAGAACGTTTGCGAGTGAGACGGAATTGCAGTGAAGTAGTAAAAGCAACAAGAGTGATCATGACCCTGAAAAGTCAATTTAGAGCTCATGGATACCCAGAAGACTGCATTGATGTATCAATAACAAAAGCAAATAAACAGTCTAGAGAACAGATCTTGTTAATAAAAGATGAGGGTAAACGAAACAGCATGTAGAGGACAAACATTTTAGGCTAATAACAGCATACAGCAAACAACAAGCTAACATAGGAGGCATCCTCGGTAAATGTAGTGGTACCTGTTTAGAAATTACCCTATACTGGGGAAGGTGGCATCACGTAATCCACAAATTACATTCAGGAGAGCGAGATCGATGAAACAAGCATTAGTGAGCAACATCATTAAGGATACTAAAAAAGCAAAAACACAGACAACTTGGCTAAGCGGAAAACGGGGATTTTTGAAATCTAAATGTAAAGCGTGCCTTCATGGGAAGAATACGGAGACATAAATATCAAGGTTGTCCAACAAGAGAAAAAAGATAAAAGGAAGATTCACTTGCAAGACGGAATTTGCAACTTATGCATTGCAGTGCCCATGAGGTTTACGCTACGTGAGGTGCATAAGCGTATATATTGCAGCACTTACGTGGCATTACAAATGCAGATAAAACCTACCCAGTTGCACTCCATTTTGAAGCATTTCATAATAAGGA
This sequence comes from Triturus cristatus, assembly GCF_964204655.1. Taxonomy (NCBI): domain Eukaryota; kingdom Metazoa; phylum Chordata; class Amphibia; order Caudata; family Salamandridae; genus Triturus; species Triturus cristatus. The sequence goes on from NC_140579.1 coordinate 512,700,369, forward strand.
GATGAAAAGTTTGACTTATTTTGTAATAGATGCAGTGGCTCCTAACATCAGGGGAGGAACTAGAGAAAAACAGCTGAGGAAGTTATTGTATTTAGTAATGCCCACTAGGGCTCAATCACACAACCGCAGAAACTAAATAAGTTTAACACTATGGGAAGAGGCTGGATAAATTGGATGAATTATTGTATTTAACATTGATATTAAATAAATATATAAGTTGATTGACTACTTAGTCTGAAGCGTTCTGTGGATTGATGGCCCAAACTGTATTCAATTAGGCTGGATAAATTATTATATTCAGCATTGATGAATTATCGTATTTAACAGTGATATTGTCATTATTAATTCTTTGGTGATTACTCAGTCTAAAGTTACTTGCTGACTGGTTATTCCAAATGTATATTAACAGTCGAAATTGAAAAAATGTGTAAATATTGTAGCGGTATATTGTTGATTAGAAATAAGGGTACAGCTGTAAAGATCCTGAATGCAATGAATGATGGTTTGTATCCGCAAATGAATGATCTTAATGTTTTAAAATTGTAGAAAACCACCAGTCTGTTTTCACTATTGTTTATCACGGAGTACTGCACGTGGTAAGAGAAATAGTCAAAAGACTGCTTGTAACACCGTCTCGGCATTGGTGAGCAAGGCTGGTTACAGACGAAACGCGTACAATGGTGGCCGGACAATAAACATTCAAAAGTATTTACACACAGCGACGTCATCCTGGTGCTAAAGGAGAGGTGGAATTAATGTGGACCCTCTCCTCGAAGGTCTGCTGAGGTGATGCACCCTTCGGTCAGGAAAAGAGGCGGTAGTTCACGGGAGAATAAACGAAGGAATATATAAAAAAAAACAAAGGTTAAGGGATGTTCTAGTTGGGCCCAGGTTTCACTCGTAGAAAACCAGTGAAATTCAGCAGTTCTGGTTACCTGTGAGTGAATGGATGTGTCAGTGGTATATGGGTGAGTAACTGCATATGTGAATGACAGTATATGTGAGTACATGTGAGTGTTGGAGTATATAAGTGACTGTGTGAGTGAGTGATTGTGAAAGTGGCTGTATGGGTGAGTGCGTGCTTGTCTCAGTGACTGTATGGAGAGTAAGTATTTGTTAGTAACTGTATGAGCAGTGAGTCGGTGTGTGTGTGTTTCTGTTTCAGTGAGTAAGTGCTTCCTGAAGAGCAACAGGAGGAGATGGAAGAGGTGGTGGAGCCAGTAAAAAAGCGGAAGGAAAGTATTGTGTGGGCCTTTTTTACTGTCCCACAGGGAGAGACGAAGGTGAACGCTCGGACAGTGACCTGGTCAATCTGCCAGAAAGTCCTATCCAAAGGATTAGACAAGAAGTACCTATTTGGTACTTCTTCAATGAAGAAGCACCTGGAGACCATCCACCCTGTTCATCTCACACAAGAGATGATGGAGCACCAAAAAAGAGAACAAATACCCAGTGATGATTAGCCATATAGATCTGCAGGGGTTGTGTTGACCACTCCACAACCTCTAATTGTTCCGTACTTGGGGAATGTAGGCATCCACTGTTGTAATGCTTCACGACTTTGTGTTGGAGAGCTTTCCATTAATGCCATCAAGAATCTCTTGAAAGCAAATTTTTTGTGGGAGTTTCTTTGCTTGTGTTTCTTTTTATAAAAGAAACATTACAGTTGGACTCTTTAACTTTTATCTTTTCTTTAAAAAATGAAAATACAAAAAAAATAAAAAATTGTTCAGGAAAAAAGAAAAGTTCTCATGAAATTGCCTATACTTGTTAAAGAGAGAAAAATTGTATGTAGTGAAACTGATTGCTTGTATAAATGTGTGTGTGTGTGTGTGTGATGAATGTTAGAGTTGTGCATAAGTAGAGTCTCATTGAATGGATGAGCGCATGCATAATACATAAGTGAATCAATGACTGAAATAATACTTGGGTGGGGGATTTGATATGTACATAATTAGTGACAGAGTGAAGGGATGACTGTATGCATTATATCGGAGTGAATGGTTGAGTGTAAGAGTAGTGTTTGAATGATTGCATGAGTGCATTCGTTGTGCCTGGGTAATTGTATGAGTTTATGTGTAGCGTCTGGGTGATTGCATGAATGCGTGGGTATGCCAGAGTGAAAGGATGAGTCCAAGAGTACTGCCTGAGTGTTTCTATGAGTGCAGGTGTACTGCCTGAGTGATTGGATGAGTGCATGAGTAGTGCCTGAGGGAATGGATGAGTGCATGGGTAGAGCCTGAGTGAATGGTTGAGCGCAAGAGTAGTCCCTGAGTGATTGCATGAGTAGTGTCTGGGTGATTGCATGAGTGCAGAGGTAGTGCCTGGGTGATTGGATGAGTGCATCAGAACTACCCGAGTGAATCTATAAGTGCAAGGCTAATGCCTGGGTCAATGGATGAGTGCATGGGTAGTGCCTGAGGGAATGGATGAGTGCATGGCTAGTGCCCGAGTGAATGGTCGAGTGCAAGAATAGTGCTTGAGTGATTCCATGAGTGCATGGGTAGTGCCTGGGTGATTGCATAAGTGCTGGTGTACTGTCTGGGTGATTGGATGAGTGTATGGGTAGTGCCTGAGTAAAAGGATGACTGCAAGCATAATGCCTGGGTCATTGGATGAGTGCATGGGTAGTGCCTTAGAGAGTAGATGAGTGCTTAGGTAGTGCCTGAGTGAATGGTTGAGGGCAAGCGTTGTGCCTTAGTGATTGCAAACGTGCATGTGTAGTGCCTGGGACATTGCATGAGTGCAGCAGTACTGCCCAGGTGATTGGATGACTGCATGTGTAGTACCTGAGTGACTTTGAGTGCAAGGGTAATGCCTGGGAACTTAGATCAGTGCATGGGTACTGCAGGAGTGAATGCATCAGTGCAAATGAAGTGCTTGGGTCATTGGATGAGTGCATGGGTAGTTCCTGAGAGAATAGATGAGTGTATGGGTAATATCTTTGTAAATGGTTGAGTGAAAGAATAGTGTTTGAGTGATTGGATGAGTGCAGAGGTATTGCCTGGGTGATTGAATGAGTGCACGGGTAGTGCCTGTGTGAAAGGAAGAATGCAAGGGCAATGCCTGGGTTATCCTATTAGTGCAACAGTCGTGCTTGACAGAATGGATGATTGCATGGGTAGTATCTACGTGAAAGGATGACTGCCTGGCTGATTAGATGAGCAACATGATGATAGTTTTCAAATAGTGTAAAGGATCAACTTTATTTGTATTAGAAACAAATAACATATAATTAAACTTTAAACATTTTTCCAGGTTATCATGCATATTATATTATGTATTCCTACCTTTCAAGTAATTTAGATACATTACTCAGTAGAACTATTTTAGAGTAGTATTGTCCTACACAGCATTAAAAATGTTCAAACTTCAACAGTAGCTATTATAAAAAACAACTGTTATTTAATGATAATATATTACAGAAAATATAATATTATTATTTTTAAGAACACAACATAAATTAAGAATTATATAACTATTTCAGTTTCCCTTTTTTGCTGTTCTGAGATGCCACTTAACTTCACCATACGCAGTGACTTTAATGTAGTATCATCATTGAACAGCGGGGAAAAAACAATCAAATTGATTGTAGAAACAAAAATCAGTGTAGAGCATCATTTTCAATGTGTAGCTATGTGTTTTTCAATCTACAATCAATGTAATTATTTCCTTCATCTACATCAACTCTATTATTTATCTCAAATACATTTGCCAAAATGTAGTCTCTCATTTACATTTGGTACAATATAGACAACAAATATATAAGCAATTTATTTTTAAACTCAATTTTCCAAATGTAATATCAATTAGCGCAAATAATAATCCAAACACTAATGATGAATACTAATATTTTGCACTCCTGTCTACTTTCTGTTTACATCTTCCCCAATAGGCCGTATGATGCACTCAAAACTGTGACTTCAAAAATAACAAATATGAATTTGGTAATTCATAAGGCAATCTAGGTTTGAATTACAAGTGGGCATCAATGCAATGTGTCCATCCTTTATTATACTTCAAATACACAGTTTAGTGTCCAGATGTTGTAGTAGGTCCATCATGGAAAATAATAGCCATTGCTATAAAAGTTCTTCCTGAAATAGATATTTGACCCGCATTAAAAAGTTTAATTTTGGTTTTCACTTTTCTTTATTTTCTCCAGAACGTTGTAGCATTAAAATCTGATATTTTCCAAATTTTTCCATATGTAATGTAGACAACATCTCTTATCTACAATGAGAACATCTCATGTCCTGATTGGCTGTTTTTATCAAAATGTTAAAAGGTATTGATTTGCAGTCTGGTATCGTCAAATATATGAATCGTTCTGTTTGTATTTCAGTAGTAGAAATCAATGAACACTCTTCACATTTATGATCCCATCTGTAACTTAGTCCAAATAAGTTTTCAATCTGTATTCCTTCATGTTCTAATACTACAAGCATAAGCATTAGAAATTCTTGCGCATCTTGTTGTATATTGAGAGTAAATGTCAAAGAACCAGTACATACATCCAAAAGATGCTGAATTCCAGAAACAGTATGCATTTTACTTCTGTCAGTTACAAATTGTTGAAATACATGTTGTAGTAAAGAACAGAATCTTTTTTCACGATTTTCCATAATTTCATGATGATCTTCTAGATAAAACACACCATTCAGAATCACATTAGCATAACATTGATGCCTGAATTGTTTCCCCACTGGTGTCCTACAATGTCATCAACAGTTTCCATTTTCTTTTTCTTTATGCCTTCAAGTTTCTCTTCAATTGTTTTCTTTTTTGAACCTCAGTTGCATCTTTGACATATTTCCGTTTTGGACACACTATAGGTTTCTCATGTATGGGATGTTCACCTAAATCAGGAGCATAAAGTGTTCTTAAACGATTGTAATCGCTTACACAATCTGAATCCGCACTAACCTATTTCTCATCAAAATTTATCAGAGTGCAGAGCTGTAGTCCAGTCTATTGGTGACAAGGGCGTGGGTGACGTTTTTTCTGTGCTCGAGGGGGATCCATTTGAAGGTCTTATGTAGGAGGCGGAAGCAGAGGATGTGACGGAGTTGATCTGGCGGCTAATTTTGAGCTTGGAGTCTAGGACGATCCCAAGGTTGCGGGCGTGGTCCATGGGGGTGGGTGGGTGGGCTACCTAGGGGGGGCCACCAGGTGTCGCTCCAGTCTCCTGCCACTTATCATTGTTTTCCTTTTTCACTTTTTGAATATAAAACATTCTGAGCTTGACTTCTATAGTGAACTCGTCGACAACAAATACAAACCTGGTTTGGTTTTTCAGATGAAGCGGTCTTAAACTTTGTAGTTTCTTCTGCAAACTCATCAATACTAATCTCTTTCACCTGTTCTTCAACACCTACACTTTTCAAGCTCTCACTTTCTCTATACTCTTTTTGTGAAACAAAAAAACTAAACTGTATATCACAAACTTTTTGTACATCTGATACTGAACCGTGCAAAAGAGCTGTGTTCATTTCACTTAAAAATAATGCAGAACTTTTTACATAGTAGAGTATCCATACTAACTTCCGCATTTCTGAGTGATGTACTGCTAAAATTCTTAAATGATGAAAAGTACTTTGAGACACTTTTCTTGAAAGACAAGCCAGAGAATGACTCTGCAAGTTAGTATATTTTCTTATTTTACATGGATCTAGTCCTTGTAACATTTTCATCTTCTGTTTAAGACTTTGTTTTGGCATGGCCTCATAAATTTTTTTTGTAATATGTCAATAGATTCCTGTTGAATACTGCAAATATTGCTTCAATCCCACTTATATACAGGATCTTGTGTATGCTTCCCTTGAACTTTTTCAGCTATTACTTCTTCCACACTCCTAACAACCATTTTTTTTCTTTTGGAATGGGACAGCCATCTTTCATCTCATAGCATCGACCACTAATATCAACTGCATGTACTAATGTATTCTGTTGAAAATAGCTTTCTTCATTAAAAAAAGGCTCTGTACGCTTCCACTCACCAGTAAAGGTTTTACCAAAGTTACTTCCATTAACAAGTCTTTTTCTTTTCTGTGTCATAAATACTATGGTTTTATCCAATATTCTTATTCTCTTTAATACTAATATAAATAATTTCTGTTTCAATTCAAAAACAGTATCTGCTACACTTTCAATGTGTTGTTTCTTCTTATATGCTGCTGGTCTTTTTTAAATATTTTTTACTATATTTTAATACATTTTAAATGACTACTTCGAAACATTCATACACTTATGTCTTTAAATTGTTTTTGTCTTTTTGTAACATGTTGTTTTTCCAAAAATTAATGTTTTTACCATTAAAATTCTTCTTTTCTTTGTGCTTTGTTGTAAAAAAAAATCTTTCATTATTATTGTCTTTCTCTGATCTCTTCGCAACTGTTTTTAAAAAATTGTTTAGTACTCTTACCAGAACAGACTTTATCCTTAGTAACATTTTTGTCTTTTCTAGTGCACTCTTTTTAGTTTTAAGTGCTTCTGTTCTTTCTTTTCTTCTCTTTTCATGTTTTCTTGCCATCTTCAATTTGTAATCAAAACAAAATAATTTTCTAAAAAACAAATATTTTCAATAGTTTGTTACATCAATTGAGAATTTTAAATGAATTGCATCTCAATGTTCATAATAACTAGTAAGCAATAAATTACAATTGCATTGCTATTCTCCATATAACAAAGGGAAAAGTGTAGCAACAAGCAAGATAACTGAAGAAAGAGCAATAAGATGCAGAAAGAGAATGAAAGGGACAGAAAGAAAAAGAAAAGTTTGGAAACAGCGAAAAGAAATACACAAACAACAACACAGCTACTGAAAAATATGAGAAATGCAGAAAGAGGAAACAGGTACAGAAAGAGACAACAGGGGTGCAGAAAGAAACAACAGAGGTGCACACACATGCAAGAGAGGTGCACAAAGAGGCACTAGAAGTACAATACAGGAAAGATAGGTGCAGAAAAAGGCAAAAGAGGTGCAGAAACCAGCTTGAGAGGAGCAGAAAAAAACAAGAAAAGTGTCAAAAGAAACTGATGTTCAAAAACAAGCAACGGAAGTGCAGAAAGAGGAGAAAATGTGCAGAAAGAAACAAGTGAGCTCCAGAAATGAGTAACTCCGGTATACAAAGAACTAAAAGAGGTGCAGAAACAGTCAAATGGGCAAGAGAAACCAGCAAGAGAATCACAGAAAGAAGCAAGAAACGTATAAGAACACGCAACACAAGTGCAGAAAGAGACAAAAGAAGAGCTGAAAAAGGCAAGAGGTGCAAAAAATGGCTAAACGGGTGCAGAATGAGGCAAAAGAAATGTATAAAGAAGCAAGAGAGGTGCACAAACAGGCAACAGAGGTGCACAAAGAGTAAAGAACAATGCTAAAAGAGACAAGAGGAGTGCTAAAAGAAGCAACAGGTGCATAAAAAGGCAAGAGAGGTGGACATAGAGGCAAAGAGGTACAGAAAAAAGTAGGAGCTGTACATAAACAAGACGCATGCAGAAGCAAGAAAGGTGCAGAAATTGACGAGAGGTGCCGAAGGAGGTAAGAGAATATGCATAAAGACTCGAGACGTGCAGAAAGAGGCAAGAAAGGTGCAGAAAGAGGGAAGATGGGTACTGATAGAGGCAAGAGGATTGCAGAAAGAGCCAAGAGAACTGCAAAAATAAGTAAGGCAAGCCCAGAAAGGACCAAGTGAGGTACAGAAACAGTGAGGGGTGCAGAAAGAAACAAGAGAAGTGTAGAAAGAGGCAAGAAAGGTACAGACCAAGGGAAGAGGGGTGTAAAAAGAAGAGGGATGCAGAAAGAGACCAGAGAGGTGCAAATAGAAGCAAGAGAGATGCAGAAAGTGGCAAGAGAGGAACACAAAGAGGCAAGAAAAGGGCAGAAAGAGGGAAATGGAGTGCACAAAGAGGCAACAGGGGTTCAGAAATAGGCAAGATGAGTGCCAAAAGAACCTAGACAGGTGCAGAAAGTAGCAAGACAAGTGTAGAAAGAAGCATCCGAGGTGCACAAAGAGGCATATATAAGGAATCAAGAGATGTGCAGAAAGGAAAGTGAGGTGCAGAAAGACACAAGAAAAGTGCAGAAACACGCAAGAGAGGTGTAGAAATGGGAAGGAGGGGTGCAGAGAGCAGCAAGAAAGGTGCTGAGAGAAACCAGAGAAGTGCAGAAAGAAGCAGCAGAGGTGTAGAAACAGCCAAGGGAAGTGCAGAAAGAAGCAAGAGAGCTCCGGTAATGAAAAACCACAATCTTTGCAATGTTACTGTTGTAAGTCTCACCATGTTGCTGAAAACATGCATCTCTACCTTTTTGCTGGTGGCATCATACATGAAAGAAACATACAAATAAATGTATTTCATTGTTTTATATGTCTAGCATCTTCATATGCATAACACATGTGAAAATAAATGTGCAAGTAGAGACATACCTCAATTTCAAGACCATGCAGTCCTTTAAACTTGACAGACTACACTGCCCATTTCAAGCAGACACCTACATTTGTGCGACGTACTTCGTGTACCTTTCCACAGACTCATACGAAGTAGCCTAATCACCAATCCCTCTGCCAACATGTAAAAAACCTAACTTTTGTCCTGCAGCTTCACTATTCAGTGACTACTCAGAGTGTTGGGCCTAGTCAAATATAAAGCAGCAACCCTTTACATGTCTCTGTTGTAAGTCTCACCATATTCCTGAAAAAATGCATGCATGTGTCTATACCTTTTGCTAGTGGCATCATACATAAAAAAAACATATGAATAAATGTATACCATTGTTTTATATGTCTAGCATCTTCAGATACATAACACATGTGAAAATACATGTACAAGTAGAGACATAACTTAGTCACAAGATCATGCAGTCCTTTAAACTTCATATACTGGTCTTGAATGATCAAATTTGTATAGCGCTTAGCTACCCTGTGGCCTCCTAGCGCTCGCGGAACGGAGAGACAGAGAAGGCATGTGGTGCTAGTGTGAGGTACTGAACAGATGAGTTTTGAGACGTTTCCGGAATGCCAGCAGGTTAGTTCCCCTCGGAGGGTGAGGGGGAGTGAGTTTCAGTGGTTGGAGGCATTCAGGGAGAAGGAGCGTACTCCCCCCCCCCCCCCCCCCCCCCCCCAAATCTGGATCTCTGTACTTTCATAGAGGTGACGAGGAACGCGGAGCTGGAGCGGAGACTTCTGGGGGGTTGATAGGGGGTGACCAAGGACTGAAGAATGCCTGGGACTGATTTCCACATAGCTCTATGGGCTAGGCACATGGCCTTAAAATGTATCCTGGCCCGGATGGGAAGCCAGTGGAGGTTGCGCAGGGCAGGTTTTGCTGTTTGTCTCCGGGGAATCTGGAGCAGTAGGCGAGCTGCACAGTTCTGGATTACTTGTAGCTTCTGGATTGTGGACTGAGGGGCAACGAGATACAGTGTGTTCCCATAGTCCAGGCGGGACAATACCAGAGCTTGTACCATAATCCTCCTCAGCTGGAATGGGGGAGGATCTTTTTTAGCATTCTCATTAGGCCAAAACAGGTGGCAGAGAGCTTTGTGGCTTGGTGGTTAAAGCAGAGAGAATTGTCAAGCCACACGCCTAGGCTCTTAATCTACTGTTTTGGGGTGGGCATGGGGACAAGACAGGTCGGCCAGGTGAGTGTCAGGGAGGGAGATGGAGATTTGCCCAGAAACATCAGTTCGGTCTTTAGCTTGAGCTTGAGCTTTAGCTGAGACATACCTCAGTTACAAGACCTGAAGTCTTTTAAACTTGACAGACTGCACTTCTCATTTCAAGCGGACACCTACATTTATACGGTGTACTTCAACTTTACTTTTTCAAAGACTACCATAATCACTAATTAATCTACCAAAGTACACATATTAGTATTCACAACCTATTTCCATAGTCATTTCCGTTACAATAAAACAAACTATAATACACATTTGTAAATTTCGTGACCTATTTCAAACATCAAACGTCTCTAATAATTTTCAAACTTTAAAAATAATGCTTTTCAAAGTTCAAAATATCGCTACAAAGAGTGAAGCACTACTACTTAATACATAACACCTTACAGATTTGTAACTCACCTTTCACATAGTTTTGCCGAATACCAAATATTAGAAACTCATAAAAGATTTTCTTTTTCACACAATAAATGTAATGCACCACTCTCAACAAGGTAAAACCAGCAATGGCAAACTGTCCCTCTCTTTCTGCACACAAATAAATGTAAGTAACAAATCAAATTTCTGCCTTCATTATTTTAAATTTTGAAACACATTTCTATTGGTTAGACATATTATCCCTTTCTAAGTGTCTTCTAAGGGGTCGATTCCGATCCGGGTCGGATAGCTCTCCGAGAGCTGCTCGTAGCCATACCTTGCAACCGACTCATACCCGGAGCCGGTCCGTCTGGGCGATGAAGTACGATGCGCATAACTGACACAAATCAGACCGACTCGTAGGCTGTGATTCAAGCTTCATTTTCTGGCCGAGCCGTACCTCCGAACGCCGAACCGAGTCGCCCGCAAGCAGTATCCACAGCAGTTTCCGGCCGAACAAGTACGATGCGCAAATCATACGCGCCGGACGGGTCGCTACGTACAGCACGTCACATCAGCTGGAAAAGAAGCATATCGGGTACGATTCACGCCAGAACACAATCCACGACTACGAGACGGACCAGCTTGCAACGGGAACGAGACAGAGCAACAAGCAGCGTGTACGAGACTAACACATCATGAATCCCATCGCGCAGGTCATACCATCACTGTACAGCTATGACCGGATCATGAACAGACGCGGACGGCGCAGACGGTAAGTCAGACACCCACCACACAAACTAACGACATGTACCGGCAAAATGTAACACACCCAGGTGATCCATATCCTGGCCACTAGCAAGAGGCCACCATAGGGGTTGCATGGCCAGCACCACTACTACCACCACTCATAGGGGGTATGTTGCCCATCACTCCTTCCACCCCCACCCATAGGGCTTATGTTGCCCATCACTACTGCCTCCCCCACCCATAGGGCATATGTTGCCCATCACTTCTGCCACCCCCACTCATAGGGCTTATGTTGCCCATCACTCCTGCCACCTACACCCATAGGGCTTATGTTGCCCATCACTACTGCCACCCCCACCCATAGGGCTATGTTGCCCATCACTACTGCCACCCCCACTCATAGGGCTTATGTTGCCCATCACTACTGCCACCCTCGCCCATAGGGCTTATGTTGCCCATCACTCCTGCCACCCCCACTCATAGGGGACCTGTTGCCCATCATTCCTGCCACCACCACACATAGGGCTTATGTTGCCCATCACTCCTGCCACCCCCACACATAGGGCTTATGTTGCCCATTACTCCTGCCACCCCCACCCTTAGGGGACCTGTTGCCCATCACTACTGCCACCCCCACCCATAGGGGACCTGTGGCCCAGCACTCCTGCCACCCCCACCAATAGGGGACCTGTGGCCCAGCAGTACTGCCACCCCCACCCATAGGGGACCTGTTGCCCAGCACTACTGCCAACCCCACCCATAAGGGACCTGTTGCCCAGCACTACTGCCACCCCCACCCATAGGGGACCTGTTGCCCAGCACTACTGCCAACCCCACCCATAGAGGACCTGTTGCCCAGCACTACTGCCACCCCCACTCATAGGGGACCTGTTGCCCATCACGCCTGCCACCTCTACCCATAGGGACTATGTTGCCCAGCACTCCTGCCACCCCCACTCATAGGGGACCTGTTGCCCATCACTCCTGCCACCCCCACCCATTGGCACGATGTTGCCCAGCACTCCTGCCACCCCCACCCATAGGATGGGTGATGCGCCACACATCCATCATACACCAACATGAGGTATGTCAGCAAAATACACCCCCCTAACATCATGAGAACAGTGTGTAGTCTGTGACAAATGCCCACAACAGTGATTATGACTTCGAACATACAATGTAACTACCATCACATGTGTGAACAAAAACTGAGTGTGGCCTACACAAGGCAAGCATCACAATGGCACTGTGTCAATGTGCACTAACACCCCCTCAATGTGTAGAACAAAAGTTAAGTGTGGGGTTCCAAACTGCAGCAAATGTTGAGCATTGTGGTGATGGGGTCTAAAACCCCCCCCTCAGCACAGTGACCAAAAGGTAAGTGTCATCATGGTCAAAGCTGCAAATGCCAAACAGCATGTATGATTTCCGGTCCCAACACATGAAACACGTTTGTGGCAAAGTAGTGGTTGTGTCCCATACCCACAGAGATGTGGTGAGGCTAACTGCTGTGAAAACCTAACATACTCTCGGCCATGTTCAGACAAGCACCACCCATGGGGGCTGACATTGCATACAGTGTACAATGACACAAAAGCAGAAGTGACCATCACAAAACATACACACATCTCAAATATACACACAAATCAAAATATCCTGTGTAGACTGTAGGTGTCAGGTCACAATCTCCCATTCCATGGAAGCAATGGGACCTAACAACCAGGATGAATGTGCAGAATGATGTGATATGACTCACAGGGACAGCAGGGAAAATCACAAAAACACCATCCAGACAATGGCCCACAACAGCAATACCAATGCACTGGTGCAGATGCACAAACACAAACAGGCAACCTCACACTGCACATCTGACACAACATGTGTGTGTCTCAGTATCCCCAGGCAACTACACAACACATGAGGGGGGCTGAACCACAGTGACACAGATGTGGACACAGTGCCATACAAAAGTAACCCATCCTTGGGTCCCTCTTAGTGGGCAATTAGGCATTGTGAGATGAGAGGGAGCACAACCGACACAAGCTGGAATGAACAGCAACTAACACAGCAAGAGACTGACACACAACAGCACTACCCCCAGGAACCAGACATTGGGGTGACAGAAGCATGCATGATACGTCCACTGTGATGACAAAGGTAGATGTCGTACAAACTGTGAAACCCAGACATGTGTCCTGTGCCACAAACGTACATCACACCTACACAAACAGAAATCACTCATCATGGACCATCATCCATGGACAAACGGGAGATAGGGGCCCATCCATGCAAACATTCCCACCTGTCCACCCTCAACACCACACACCGTGAACTGCACCAATGTGCATCTGTGAAGCCCACATGGACAGGTGACATTGCACATGCACCCATTACAAAAACAGTAATGTTGGGAGGAACTAAAGTGCACAGACTCATCACACAAGGACAGTCTACAACCCTGGTGAATTACAGACATACTGTACAGTTTGTGGTACATGGCCATGACGTCAAAGCTCCCATAAACTTCGGAATCCCTGCCACAGTCCCAGGACAATGCAGAAGCCAAGGAGAACCACAAGGCACACATGCTGACACCTGCCAACATTGCAGCCCTGAACAGGACGAGTGGGAGCAGTCACACACACATACACATGTCTCAATCACTGAAAGGTACCACCTAGGGACAACTACATGATATTGCGAACAAAGAAGTGGCTTGGGGACCCCTGACTGTGTCCCATCTGAGTCTGACCACATCATCACCACTCAGAACTGACAAATTCCAATGATGAAACACCAATTATCAGTAGTGTGTCATGCACCCACACATCTGGTAGCCCATGGCAAAGATGTGGGATGAACACAGTACAACTCAGCAAGCATCAACAACAGGAACATATCAAGGGAACACTGCCTGTGTATGAAAAGGGATGTGGACACACACATACATGCTCACACAACACACACCATGGGCCCAGGCAATGTCACGGAACAACACACTTACTTGAGGGGACTCAACTCCTGTGGAAGCTCAGCTGTGCCAAACATAGTCCCAGCAGGTCTCAGTCATGTCAGCAGAACACTTGGTCAGTCAGCCATCAGTTACCACCCAATGAAGGTTCTGGTCACAACAGCCTGGGTACGGGAGTGTCCCTTAAGTCATCTGCACATACTCAATATATAAGTCCAGCAAGTTACACAGAGGACCCAGTTGTTACTACACCAATGATGCCCACACCTGCATGTCCAGTGGAGATGCACCCACAGTCAGGGAAATAGACAAATTGAACAATGGGAAGCACATCATGTGTGCATGTGTGCAAGCCACAGATGTGACCATGCAAATGAAATGTTTACAGAGATGTTCACAAATTGTTAATCATGACACACCCAGTTAGCTGCAAAGGATGACATGAATACCGACCAGAATAGGATACATATCTCATGGACCACATGGAGTACCTCACATCAACACCTCATTATTCAACATTGGAAATCCTGCAAGGTCATTGTAAACATCATCAACATAATGTACAACTAAATCAAATACACAAGGATAAATGCAATTGCTTTATTCAGCCAAATATCAATGCAAATGTCCTTTCAAAACAAAGGCCAATGGCCAGTCCATATCCAAATGTAAACAATTTTATTTGAGTGACAACTGTCGCACGTTGCTTGCCTGCACTGTTGAGGACAGGGGACATCCACTCGGAGGGGCATACATGGGGGTAGGCCAGGCACCGCAGGGACAGGATCAGGGCTCAGCAGAAGGAGGCAGTGAAGGGGTGGTGGATGCAGGAGAATCACTGGCAACTGCAGTGGAGGTGTCTGACATAGTGGGTGCAGTCACAACTGTGGGGCACAAGTCAGATCGGGTGGATGACGGCACAACTGCAGTGGGCAGGTCAGATGGAGTGGACTGAGTCAGATGGGGTGGTCGTGGACTTCACTGCAGTGCCCAACTCAATGGGAGCGGAATGGGGTTCAGGTGAGGTCGGCAGGACAGAGGGGGGGGGCCACGGTCCCCACATGAGTGGCACAAACAGTCTGACTGGGGGTGGTTGGGGTGGAAGAGCAAGTGGTAGGGGGGAGGGCCGGAGCATTTTGGAGATGTTGTATCTGTGGGTGGGGGAACCTGGGGCAGGGTGTGGCGGGGGAACCTCTGGAGTGGTGGCCTGGGTGATGGAGGACGGAGACTTTGTCGTGAAGCTGCGGGGCGGGGGTGGGGTCTTGCTCTTCCGGCTCCGGGGTGACTTGCGGGTGGGGGCCTCAGTCTGACTGCGCCTGGAGGAGGTTGTTTGGGTGTGAGGGGCACTCCCCTCTGTGTGTGAAGACTTCCTTTTCCCCTTGTAATCTAGATCTGCTGGGTCGGTGGGGAAGAGGCCAAGGTCACAGAGGAAGAGCTTCTTGGGAGATGGGGTTGCAGGTGAGGCAAGGGAATGGAGCTGGGAGGGAGAGGTATCGGAGGACTGCGGAGTGGTTGTGGATGATTGTGTGTGTTTGCAAACCATCCCCTGTGAGTGTGGTATCAGTCCCCTGAGGTTGCTTGTGTGCACGTCTAGACATTGGTTTGGGTGTTTTTGTGCTGCCTGTGTCTGTGGGTTTGTGTGAATGTGCTGGTGTGTGTGTGCTTGGGACAGGTAGGGTGCTAGGAATCGTGGGTGAGGCAGGGGTAGGAGGGCTGCGGGACTGTTGGAGGGGGGACACTGCTGCCGTCAGGGAGGAGGCCACGGACTGATTGGTCCTCTGTAGGGCAGATATGCCAGATGAAATGCCCTCCATGAACGACACCAGTTGTGTCAACGGACTGGGGTGTGCATGAAGGACACTCAGCATTGATGTCTGCCCTACATGGATCTGTCGAAGCAAGTCCACAGACTCCACACTCAGGGCAGCAGGGGACACAGGGGTAGGGGGTGCGGTGCCTGGCACAAGGGAGACATGCTCCCGAACACGGGAGCCTCCACGGTCTTCTGGGATGGGAGCCGATGGGAGGGTGGTGGTGGTGGTGGTGGTGGGGACAGCGTCACTAGCTGGGGTTGGTGGCTGCTGACACCCGCCTCCACAAGGGAGTCATCCTCCGAGCTGCTGTGGCCCTCAGCTGGGGTGGATGGTGCTGAGGACTCCTCGGTGTGGCTCCACTCGCCCTCCGTGCCACTGGGTCCCTCCAACTCCTCGCCTTCTGTCCCAGTCAGGCTCTGTGGCTCCTCCTGGTCCGTGGAGCTGTCCCCTCCTGTGGCCGTGGATGTATCTGGATAGAATTAGGAAAAAAAGAACAACATCAGTCACCTGCACTGACCGCACACAACACAGTGAGTACAGCACATCACAGGGCAAGCCCTGGCATCACCAGCTGAACACTGCTCAAAGTGCTTACACTGTTTAGAATTAGCCAATTGTCAGTCTCACCATCAACCATGGCATTCATATCCCTCCTGGACTTGCACCCATATGTCTGTTGCATGTTGGATGCTAATACCCCAATGTGCAGACATGCACCACCTACACATTTGTTGGACATGCGAGTGAACATGTAGGAGTATGTCACTATACACACATCACAGCTCTTGCCACTGACTCAGTACAGGTGTCAGGCTGAAGGGATGGCCCGAGTCTCATTTCACATGCTTGTGATGCATACCAGCAACACACACTATGATGTTCTCATGTCCTGATAGTCAATGCCACAATGGGGTGCATGGAGCACATTTGACCCCAATGCAGGATCACTCATACCAAGTTAAATGCCATGGCACTGGCCTGCCTGGAAAGTCACTCATCACTGTCTCCTCTCACAGGGGCAGGGCATCCAGACAACACCAGTATGCACTGTGTCACAAATCCTAGGTCATGGGTAAAGCAAACTCTGCAGCTGACAAGTGCACTTGTCCATCCCCTGCAAACAACATATCCTGTACCCAGATGACCCCACATCATACAAAACCGACATATGAGTCTCTGCGAACACAACTCCCTGTACATGAGCACATCACAGTCTGATGTGCATGGAACACAGCTGCCTGAAGTTCACAGTTGCATACACCATTGTGCACTGTCAAGTGATCACACACCTATATGTCACACAGGTCTTGTCTCTTATGGTCACATCTCAGATGTCCTGCTGACCCTCAAACTCATGAACACCCCAGTTGTTCAGACACTGAAGCCACACCACAATGACACAGAGGCAGACATGTGAAGGCACATGTCACTAAGCACAACCTGTAAGTTGATACACAGGAGTGGGATTACAGAGTGTTTCTAAATGTCCTTGAGTAGGAATGACTGCCCAGGTCTACGTGAAACAGTGTCTTGCCCTGGACAGTAGTCAGGTGGCTAAGCAAGTGTGACACACTTGATATACATACTCTTGAGGCCCACAATTTAGAGTCCCCTGCTACATGGGTGTGTTTGAAATACCCCATGCACATGTGGTGAGTCAGACCAGCAATTGGAACACATATCAAGGGCACACACAGATCACGTCAGATCTCGGGCATTGTGTAAACAATTGACCCACCCATGAAACACACAACAGAGTCACGGTAACAGATGCTGTCCGGAACCAGAAGCATAGCTGGCTGCAGGGACACAGTGCCCTAGTGACACAAGCCACAGACTGTAGGGTCCACACCTGTGGATCAGATGAGGAGGGTGCATCACACAATTGAGGGACATAAGTCCGGGACTACTAGACCTACGTAATGTGGAAGTGAGACCAGGCCAAAAGACTGCAAATAGCATGTCAGACATAGTACACAGATTAGGCATGGACTTACCCCCTCCTTGCTGCTGTCTGGCCTTTAGCTGCCCATCCAGGTCCGGGAAGACCACCACCAGAATCCTGAGCATGTGGGGGGTCAGGGTCCGGTGTCTGCCCCTCCTGCGAGGAGGCGACCGCTTCAGCTGGACTCTTGTGATCCTCCGGGTCCAGCCCCGAAGGTCCTGCCACCTCTTCTGGCAGTTGCGGATCCGGCGCTTGTAGACCCCCCACTGATCGAACTGCCCGGGTGATGGTCAGCCATATCTTCTGCTTCTGGTGGGCATCAACCTGTGTAGATGACAAAGTTAAAAGTCCATTAACACACATGCCCCAGATTTGGGCTGCACACAGTTAGATATACATGTCATCACAAAGGAAAAAGAGTTACACAGGTAGTGCACCCATGGAAATGGACAAATGCTCTGCATGTGTGACATGTTAACATTGCCTGCTAAGTTTAAGCTTGCACAAATGCACTTTAGCTGCAGAACACCTGTTCATTACATATACCTACACACTTTGGGTGATGAAAGTACTTAGTGAGTACGCTTGCCACTGGTGTAAACACTGTTAGTACTGCTGGTCAGACAACATGCACAATTAGGAAGGCAGTGGACTGCACACTCACCTGCTCCCCTGGTTTCCCATACAGCTTGCTGTACTGTGGAAGGAGCCCGTCCAGCAGGGCCTGGTTCTCCTCCTCAGTGAAGGCTGGGGCCCTCTCCAGAGTACGTGCCATAGCAGTAGCCAGAGGATGCAGAGACAGCAGCAGTGGTAGCAGAGATGTGGTCCAGTAGCATGTAGTGCAGGCAAGTGAGCTCCCTGGGGGCCAGCCAGCCTTATATCTGTGCTGTAGAGGCAGAATCTGTGCCATTTGTCCCAAGTGATAAGTTCAACACAGTTGTATTGTATGAATCTGGCCAATCCATGGAATTGTACGACTCGTACACGTCTTCCTCATCGTTCAAATCTTCACCTTCATGAAACCCTAGTAATTGCAACATTGTTGTAGGCATCCAACTGAATTTCCAGCATACAACTCGTACAAGTTTTGAATCTGCATCCGTCTCCATGACAGTCCAGAGCCAATGGGTGCGCACCGCTCGGTCAACTGACTGTACAACGCGTAGTTTGAAAATACACACGCACCCGTCTCCATACAATTCAATGGCCAAGGCGTGCGCAGGCCTCGGTCCATGCCTGCACGACACGTATGCATGATAGTCACCCGCATCGGTTCGGATTGCAGTCAATGGCTAAGCGTACGCACGGCTCTGTCCTGAACTGTGCAATGCGTACGCATGATAGTCACCCGCGTCTGTTCGCATTGCAGTCAATGGCTAAGCGTACGCGCGGCTCGGTCCTGAACTGTGCAATGCGTACGCATGATAATCACCGGCGTCGGTTCGCATTGCAGTCAATGGCTAAGCATACGCACGGCTTGGTCGGTTGACATTGGTGTGACTTTTTGACGGCTTCCACACACAATTACTTGTCAGGGACTCGGGTGCACACCTACCACACTACAGCCTGTGCCACACTGTCCCATGGCATGTAAGGCTGCATTACCTGTGTGTTTTGGGGGGGGGGGGGGCAACATTTGGTTTCTTGTGTGGCACTTTTGTGCAGCCACTCCCAGGCTGTGCATGTGTTCATGGGGACAGAATCATTTGTGTGTTGTGCACATTACCATTGTGATGTGCAACTGTACAGTTATGGGCATGAGTCATGAACACAGTTGCAGGTTGGATATGTTTAGAACATGTCACATACATCCTGAGTCCTGGGTATGTTGGTATGTATGTCACAGTGAGACCTATAGCCCCAATTCTGATGTACACACACAGTCTGTGTGCATGTTGTGTCTCAGATGTGGCTGATCAAATGTGCCCAATGGGAGACTGTCTTCACATCCATGTGGTTTGTGCATCAACATTGATGTTGTGTGTGTGTCTATGAGACGTACATGTAGGGCCTGCAGAGACAACAGTGGCCACTACCTGTGGGACTCGCGGTTGTCTTGTGGTATGTACATGATACGCCATGTGATGCCCGTGTCCATGTGGCAATACAGGGACCCTGGGTATCTGCATGTCAAAGAGCTGTGATGCTTGGGAGACATCAGGCCTCACTTGTCACTGTGGTGTGTGTTTGTAACGTGACAGCAGTACATAGGTACTGTGATACAGCCCAATGATTGGCCATTGCACTACATGGAACTTATGTAGACGTGGACTTGAGATGTGAGGTGATGTGCATGTAGGTGACATATGTGTCCATACCCAACAGCACACGCCTCAGTACATTGTGTATTGTCATGATGTATCATGTGATATTTTACTTGCTCATAGCCACATGGGTGGATGAATCGACAATCTTCCTTTGTTCATGTCTGTACTGCAGGGCACCAGCTGTCCATAGACCGTTCCCAGACCTTGCAACCATGCAGGAACGCAACTGCATCCGACGGTACCGCTTCACCGGGCCACTGATTGAGGAGTTGGCGGAGCAGTTGGCCCTACATCTGCTACCTGGCCGGACATACCCTACAGCACTGACCCCAGAGGTGAAGGTGATGGCAGCCCTGCACTTCTTTGCTACTGGTACCTTCCAGTATACTGTGGCTACTGCTGGTGGTATGTCGCAAACTATGTTCAGTCTTGTGCTACGCGATGTCTTGAGGGGATGTTGCATTTCCTTGACCTGTACATCAAGTTTCCTAGCCCAGGTCAGCTCACTGAAATAAAGGATGCTTTTTATACACTGGGGAGGATGCCAAACGTCATCGTATTTATTGATGGTACACATGTGGCCCTGGTACCACCACAGGCACATGAGCAGGCATACCGGAACAGGAAACACTTCCACTCCATCAATGCTCTGGTGGTATGTCTTGCTGACATGTGTATCACACGTGTGTGCACGTTTCCCCGGTTCTGCGTACGATGCCTACATCATGAGGAGTAGTTGCATTGCAACGCTGATGTCACAGATGCCAGAAAAGCGTGCCTGGCTTGTCGGTGTGTACTGACTGTTTACCATTGTATGTGTTTGGCAATGTTGAATTCCACCCTCTTTTAAAACTCAGCTAATTGTTCAATTGTTTGTATGTAGGTGACTCCGGATACCCCAACATGCTGTTATTGCTGACACCCCTCCGGAACCCTGTGACACCAGCTGAGATGCGCTACAATGAGGCAGATGGTCGGACCAGGAGGGTGATTGAGCGGACCATTGGTCTCCTGAAAAGCCGCTTCCGCTGCCTGGAAAAGACCGGAGGTGCCCTCCCATATGACCCTACAAAGGTGTGCAAAATTATCCTTGTATGCTGCATGCTACACAACATGGCAGTGCAGAAGAGGTTACCTCTCATCCAGGATGACGATGACCTACCTCCGCCACCTGTGGAGGATCCAGGCCTGGGCCACGACGCCAGTGATGATGATGATGAGGGTGACGTCCACACACAGCTCATCAACAACTTCTTCACCTGAATGTGAGTTTACAGGGTTGTTATGTCAATGTATTGAGTTGGCCTGAAAAGTGTTGGTGCTGCTCTGTTGCTGTTTGAGTGTGTCTGTGTGCCACTTGACTGGATGCGTGCAGTGATGTGTCCTTTCGGGTGGTCTGTACTCCACAATAGTGTCGAACTGCTAACTTGTTTCTGTGTAGGTTTATTTTGACATGTTTTGTTCATGTGTATTGCATTTCTCTCCTGTTCTGCTGTGCTTTTGACTATGTCTTGTGTCTGTCCTTCCCAGGGTTCTTTGCCTGTTGTTTGGTAAACACTGACCCCCAACACCCAGAATCCAACACCAGTGTGGAAGTTCTCATCAAGTTATATACCACACACCCCTGGACTTAAATTCTCCGACACTTTGTAACCGTGTGTCCACTGTAACGTAGAATTACCTTGCAACTATTGTGGAGTAAACATGTTGCTGATGTGTAATGAACCTGTGCTACGCTTTATGTGCGTTGTCTGTCTTCCCACATCTGACTGACATTTGCTTACCTCACCTGTGGGATTGTTACCACTGACTGTGGATATGTGTGGTGTCTGTGCATTCCAATGTATTTTAGGTCAACATCATTGTGTGGGATGAGTTACATGGACATGGTGAGTATGTTTTATGGTGCCATAGTGGTGTGTCTACCTCACATGTGTCACATCACCATGACTCACATAACGGTGATCACATTGTTGTAGTATTTGGCATGCACTGTGTTGTTTAGCAGATCAACATCTCCATGACACATGACAAGTTGGAATCACAACAGAGGCAAATATAGTGTACTGGTGAGTTTATTTACAAACATGTGTGAGGATAGTGCACAGGATGATGTGTGCTGTACTTTGGGTTTTGAATCCAAAGTTCACAGTAGAGTTGGAAGTGTTGATAGCTGAAATGTCCAGAGTAAAGTCCACAGTCATCTGCTACATAGGACCAACATGAACCCTCCATGTCATGTAGGCAAGTTGTGTTAGATACGACAAGGTGAACGGGTTGCGCACAAAGAACATTGTCCAGAACAGGTTTAGAGGCCCTGGGGGATGTGCATGGACATCTGCGTCTCACTTGTCCTTCTTCGGACAACCCCTCTTCGGGGGGGATCCTCAGGTGCAGGCGTCTGCGGTGCAGAGGTCTCTCCGCCAGAGTCATCCTCCCTCCCTGTGGCACTGGCAGATCGTGCGGCAACAGATGTTGTGGCCACACAGGGAGGTGTGGACATGTTGGTGCTTATCTGGTGGAGGCATTGGAGTATGTGCTGATGCACCGCAGTAAGTGCATCCCACTTTGCCTCCATGCGGGCATGGTGGGCAGCCTGCTCCTGTTGAATGTCATTGAGGATCCCCACTACCTGGCCGAATCCTCCGGTGCAATCCTGGTACGCATCTATGATGCGTGCCAGTTGGTGGTCATCATGCAGTCCAGACCCCTCTGCCTACCACCCCTCCCAGCTCCCCTATCCACACGGGCAGGACCTGCGGCGGCACGCACAGGTGACACTGGGCGCCCTTGGGTGTTGTTGCTGGTGGTGTTGTCCGTAGCTTCCTGGGGGTCCTGTGTCCCTGTGCTGTCGGTATTCTGTGGCCTTGGTCTGTCCGTGGTGGCAGGGGTGCCCTGTCTGTTGCCAGATGCTGGCGGCGTTGGTACAGGGGGTGCAGATGTTGGTACTGCTGGTGCTGCATGATGACGCACACCGGAGGTGCCAGGTTGTTCGTCGTCGTCCGAAGAGGACAAATGACGGATCCACACCAGAGAGCTGAGGGTCCACCAGAGTCTGGGACAGGGACTCCTCTTCATTTGCTGCTGTGTCCCCAGCACCACCTGTGTTTGGAAGAGACACACAATGTAAGTTATGTTTCTACAAGCATCAATGGTTCACATACATGACATTTTCTACTGTACGTCAGGATGCGTGCCTGTACACTGCTTTGTCCAAAGTTGTCACGGACAGTGTTGGACCTATGTCCTAGGGGTAGCTTGGCTCAGGTCAACAGGCTAACATCTCTACTTGGCCTTTCATGCTTGCATCCTACCCAGCTCGCAATCTCGCGCAGCACCATTCAAAAGAAAGGACATTACACTGTTTCTCCTTTAGGTTACCTTTACACCCCACGAGCTTTTACAACATTTCAAGGGGGTCACTTAACTGGCACAGCGCTCGCCTGCCAGTTGAAGTCACAAATGGCCACCTAGTCTGCACAAGGCCCTTTGATCAGGCGGTTACCCTAAGTAATATACTTCCGGAAAACCATATATTATCCTCACTGTACATACAGATGCTTTCTTGAAACGGATACCCTGCTGTTATGAATTAGATGGTTCCTCTAGTTGCTATATTCCAAAATCACATATTATCATCACTTTACATTGAGTTACTTCCTTGGTATAGATTCTCTGCTGTTGTGACTTAAGTGATTAACTCTAAATGTTATATTTCCAATATCACAAACTATCAGCACTTTTGCAACTCCCTCGGTTAATGAGAAGGAGTCTATTGGCTCTAGCGCTAATCCTGTCAGTCTCACCAGTTACCTGACAATTACCAAAGTAAGTACAGCGTCGTGCCGGGGTCCTTATCTAACCCTCTGGTTTCAGCAACCGGCTTAACTCTGACCCCCAGCTGGGCTCAAGACTGCATCAAACTCTTCCCTCCCTGTCTATTTTGCCCCGCTTACTGAGTGCTCCTTGGTGTTCTCCTGTCGGCAGTCCGGCGGAGTCTGGCGTGGCGTCCCCACAGAGCAGGCGGGGCTTCACACGCGAGTGGCAGGGATCGGTGAAAAGGCGAAATCAAAACACAACCCTCTACCCCCTCACTCAAGGCTCCTTTGTGGTGTGTACTTCTCCGTTGATGGGCCTCACCCCAGCGCACTTGCACCGGCTGCCGATCCACTCCCTCTTCAGGAAGCGCGCCCGCAGCCACCCGTCGTCGCGCAGCTTGCGGGGGCGCGGCCTTCGCTGAGGTACGACAGCAGTGGGGCGGCGCTACGGCGTTAGCCCCTCTCACGTGATCGAGGGACGGCGGCCTCCAGGCTGGAGCTCGTCTCCACTTCCAAATCTCCTCAGGCTGGCAGCGGAAATGCCCCCTCACCGGTCACCAAGCCCCCTCCAGGTTCTGCAGAAACAGCGGGCCACCTCCGGAGGACACCTGGTCACCTCCCGATCCCGGGGGTGGCGATGACTCCAGGTAACGCCTCGTAACCAGGGGGGGGGGGGGGAAATGGAACTTTAGAGGGCCAGGAATTCTTCGTTGCGAGCCAAGATGGAAATGGACCCCTTCTCAACTGCTGGATACCGATCTCCCCCACCGACAGGGATCAAGGGGAAAGCACTAATTTCAGGCTGCGCCCCCAGCTCAGACCCAGTAGGGATGAGAAACAGGGGGGTCCCAGGTAGCGATTCTTCCCTCAGTCCTCCTTCAGGGTTATTGACTCCTTGAGATTCCCTCAGGGTGCAATGTTCTCCAAACCCTTGGCAGACGTCAGGGACCGGTCAGAAGGTGGTGGGTGGTGTCACTGGTAAGGAAAATCGCGCAGACCCTAAGACCTGTCTATACCTGACCTAGTGCAGCCACCTCCCCACTCAGGTGCCTTACTCCTCACTATCTGGCTACTCACGCACTTCTAAAATGGCCGCCCACCTGTCACCTCTATTTATCACCTTGGGCCTGACTTGCCAGAGAAGCCCAGAAGGTTCCGGAACCTCCCATGGTAGTCATGGTCCAGGTGCTGAGGTGACAGTTGGAGCCACCATTTTGTATATCTCCCTTCCCTCATCTAGTTTTCCTCAGCGGAGCACCTTGCGCCTCCCCCTCAGGTAGTGAGGGTGAAGCGCCCAGAGCCTCTACATCAGCACCCAAAAAGTTTGGTAGACAGAAAAAATGAGAAGGGGGAAAGGGACAAAAATAATAAAATGAGGAGGGAACTGCCAAAGGGCTGACAGGTCTAACAGACAGTGATTGATATTGTTGTGGCACATTGCCCAGCCAAAATGTAACATTACAATGTGCATGTCGAAGTGTGTGCATGCCCAGCTCATGTATAGATTTGGCTGTACATGGCCATTACTACTCAAGGGCCATCACGTTGCTGACACAGGTGTGTCATCCCTGTACACATTTGACCTTTAACAAGGACATACGTGCAATTCCACTGAGGATATGTTGTAAGATTGGGGCATGTGTGGTAGCAGATTTTGCTAGTCTTTGTGTGTCACATTGGTGTATTGGTACAACATGGTCACAGTCCGGTATGCCTGTGATCTCTTGGGATAAAGTGTTTTTTTACAGTGTTCCTAGTTCCCATCTCATTTCATGCAAGTGTTGATGTCACCATCGTTAATGAGTCTGGTGCTGAGTTTTGTACGTGCATATGTGATTTGACTTGTCAATGTTCTCCATGGTGACATGGATTGGGCAAGGAAGCATTCTGGCTTTTCAATGCTCATGACAGTGATGGTGTGTTGCGGTTTGGCTGCTGTCAGTAGCATGTCTCCTCCAAATGGAGTCCAAGTTAGACCTTGTGTCTACAGTGTCTGTCAGTGAGTGGTGTGTTGTGTGAAGGATGCATATGTTGCAGCATGATGTAGGAGTGGAGCGCAGCTCACAACAGCACCGAGTGTGAATGAGACCATGCTGTGGTGTTGGCTATATTGGTGTGTCCATTCCATTCACTGTCAGATGTCCCCTGTCAATGATGTATATGTGAATTCCTGTGTGTTTTGTGCAATGTACTATATATGGCTCTCCACACTTGTCATCTGGAAGACGCACCTCAATCTCTTGTCAGTCCATTCCAACTCCCTGTGAGGTGAGCATGGTTCAGTGTGAGCTTGCTGGGCCATGTGGGTGGGTGGGGACTGTCCGCGACTGCAACTCCCATCATGCTTTTGGCTACACCCCCCTTTCCAGCATGCCCATACTTCCTTCCTTTTGACTCTGCTTCCCTACAAGGGGTTGTGGCAGCAATGGCAAGATGGCTGACTTTGAAGTCCTGGTGTTTGTTTGGCTACAAGTCCAAAGAGAGCCCCTGTGCTTCACACAGCAGCACCCAGTGCTGTGCATCTTTGGGTGATATTTCACTACAGTGTGAGTCAATGCATTCTACCCGGTGAGTTGTGTGGAGTTTGTGTTGTGGGGTGTGTGTGTCTCCACATGCTGGTAAGTATGGTCAGAGCTGTCAGTCCTCCTTCCCACCCAGCCAGACAACCCACCATGAAACGTGCTTCCATTGGAGGGCGTGCAAGTTGTCTTTCAGGATGTTAGGCAGTGGTGTCCTGCTTCTGATTTGCGCACAACCCCTACCAGGTACTTGTGCTCCCCACAGCAGGACCCAGTGTCAGCCATCTTGTCAGTCATTTTCCACTCCCTGTGATGTGGGCATGGTTCAGAGAGGTCTTGATGGGCCAATTGGGAGGGGGAGCATTATCTGTGACTACAAACCCCATCATACTTTTGGATACACTCACTTCACCTGCATACCCACTATTCCTTCCTGTCAGCTGCACTGTGAGGTAGTGTATTTATGGTGGCAAACTGTCTGACAGTGTTTATTTAGCTTTGTGCCACTGCCTTGCTCTATTTGTTGGTAGGTTTGTACATGTCATGACACAGTTACAAGTCACTATGAGATGGCAGGTATTGTTTGTCTGACTAGCATACACATCTTGGGATGATAATCTATTGGTTACTGTGGCTTTGCTAACGGTGCATGGTTTCACTGTCCCCTTGCCACACAATATTGAGTATGTTGGTTGTGTACTCACCAGGCTCTGGTATGTCTGCTAGACCATGGACGCTCTCTGGTGGTAGGATGTCCCGCACCTTCTCCTCCCAGGGCCTGAAGTATACTGGTTTGGCAGGAGGGCCACCGCCAGTGCGCTGACTCAAGGCGTGATCTTTCTCGATGAGTTTCTTGACCCTCCTGCGCACGTCATACCACCTGTTCTGGATATCATCCTTTGTGCGCAACGTTGGTGCTTGTGCGTTCACCTTGTCCACAATCCTCGCCCGCATCTTTGTTTTCTGTGACATGGGGGTCCTTTGGACCAATGTACCAAACAAATGTGGCTCTACTCTGATGATCTCGTCTACCAGCACTTCTAACTCACTATCTGTGAACTTTGGATTCTTCTTTGGGGACATGGTGATGGGTGGTGGTGGTGTGTGATGTGTGTGTGAGGGTGCAAGTAAGGGTGGGTGGGTGCCGGTTTTGCTAGGTGTATGTGTGAGTGCTTCTGGTGGGGTGCTAATGGTGTGAAAGTTGTGTGATGGGCGAGTTGTGAGTGTCTGTGGTTGCTGTGTGATGGTGGTCTCTGCTGGCTGTTGTATTCAATTTGCAAAGGATCATGGTAGTGATTGGTGCCCTTTATATAGGTGGAGTTGTGGGTGTGTCTTTGTTCAAAGTTTTAAAAAAAATATTTATTGACTTTGTCATTGCTTGTTTGGTCCTTTTTTTGTATTTTTTCCTTAGGGTTTTCTAGGCATGAAGGAGACGTTCTGACCGAGACGGACGCTGATGTTGGCTCGTGCGGGCTTCTCCGGGTCTTTCATGCTGACTTTCTTCTGTGTTTCGGACGCGGAGATCTTTATTGCTTCAGGTCCCTGTTTTCTGTGCGTGTCCGTCATGCGGCTTGGGCTCCGTGCGAGTTGGTCATCGCGGGTACGTGTCGGTCGGGTTCATTCCTGGTGCATGTCGGTCGGTGCTAATCGCGTCTGTTTTTCGGGTGAATCACTGTTTTCACTACGGCTCGGTCGTACGGCTTGTATTCCGTACGTGTTGATTGTAATTCACACGCGTTGCATCGTACTGCATGGGTCGTAGGGCGCAGGTCCGTGCCGGTCGGTCTTCGTTCCGGGTCCGTGTCGGTCAGTACGTTTTGCGGCTGGAATCAAAATCGGCCCCTAAAAGTGCCCAAACTGGTTCTGTAGTTTACTGGAATTGCAACTCCACTGCGGTGCCGCAGTGTAGCGTCACGATGGAGCCGCAAACCCTGATGGGAGTTCAAAAACCTATTTCCAATCACACTAGTATTATTTTTTAACAACACACTACTTCTAAACATAGTATTGATTTGCAAAAAATTAGTACCATTTCACATTTTAAAATCAGTTAAGTTTCAACTCTACCCCCATTCTGTTTAATCCTAGTTTCCATAGTAACACTTTCTGCGACATTCAATTGTACCAGAAGGTCGCAGGTTCACTACACTTTCAAATTCACCCCACAAGCTTACAAATGCAAATAGCAGTTGTGGTTGACTTTTACAAAATATTACCTTATCCTATCTACTGTACCTTTAAAAAATGTTTTAATAACCAATCAGAAACCTGCTTCTTCAGGAAAGTAACATACATCCTATTTTTGAGTACACAATGTTAATGAGCGGCCAATCAGTTATCCGTTTTCTCAAAAGCAGCATTTTCTCTACAATTTTAGGTATTTTAGATACCTCTCATTCTACCAACTGACCACCTGAGATACAGACATCTTTTCATTCTTTCCAGACATCCCTTCAAGATGCTTACAGTATGGATTGTAGGCAACAGCTATGTTTTCTGGTGCAAAAGGTATGCTGAACACAGAGGTATTGACAAAGACTTAGGTTTGCAAAATGTGGATATTAAATGGATTGCACAGAGAGGATTAAAGTGGCACCAATTGATGCCTTTGGTTAAAACCTTTTTGCCTCTCCAACCCCCTGACCTCATGATTGTGGACTGTGGTGGCAATGACTTAGGCACATTGACTGGGGAAGTGCTGCAAATCCTAATGAAGGATTTATTTGCACAATTGATGTTGCTTTTGCCTCAAATGTCTTTGTATACTCAAAATATATGCCAAAGACAGAAATGGAAGTGGTCAAATCAATTCTGTAAACACAAGGAGGATTCTGTCCACAAGCTATCCTTGCAGATGAGAGGTGAAACCCCGAAACCGGTTCTAGGATGCTTGTTTCCAGTCCAGGGAGAACTTGGCCTGGCAGTTCGGGCTGGACTTTTCCCATTAGGCGCAGGGTCAAGCCTGATTTGCATATGGCTGGGTTCAAACTGGAAAGGCATGGTGAGCAGAAAAATTATGGATTTAGGCCCAGGTCTCTGTACTGGGTGAATGTATGACATTGTTCTGCATTCTGTCCATCAATTGTTGTTTTTGCAATTGTCGTCCAGAGTGGAACGGGTATGCCCAGACCCGGGTCCTGTGCCCTCCATGCCACTGGAGTCAAGCTTTCCTGGCTGATGAGGGATGAAACCACGAAATCTGTCCTAGGATGTTTGTTTCCAGTCCAGGGATGACCTGGCCTGGCAGTTCGGGCTGGAATGTTCCCATTGGGCACAGGGTCAAGACTGATTTGCATATGGCTGATTTCAAAGTGGAATGGCATGGTGATCAAAAAAACCGATGGATTTAGGCCCAGATCTCTGTACTCAGGTGAATGTATGACATTGTTCTGCATTCTGTCCATCAATTTATTCTTTTTGCATTTGAAATGTTGGCAACCAATCAGAGTCAGGCTCGAGATTGGGAGGGTTTGCGGATCCTTCGCGGCAACCAGGTACTAATATTTCGAAATATATGAATTTGTCAGGAACTACTGAACGGATTTGCACCATTTCTGCCAAATTTGGTGTCATTCCGTTCAGCAGTTCGGGCTGTAGCTGTGACAAAAATTTTCTATGTAAATTAACATAGAGAAAACGCGTTTTGGGACCCCCATTTTTACTTCGGACCCTGCTTGACTAATCACCCCAACACTTTCAAGACAGGAGCTTACCTGAGCGGGCCATTCGTTTACAAACGTTTGCGAAGATTCATCAAATGGCGCCAAAGATATTGGCAAATCAAAAAACGCTTTTCCTATGAAACTAGGTCCTAACTATAAGTTACTACTGGCGACCGCCAGTAGGTAATATATATGTGTATATATATATATATACACATACCCTACAGTTATAGTTAGGATTCCCGGTGATGGGTATGCCACAGATTTTTGCTCGCTAATAACTTCACTCCCTTTTGATGAATCTCTGGAAAACTTTGCAGGCCTATTGCTTTTTCTACTTTGGTGGATGATGGAAAGTGTTTCGGTCAAGAGGGAGCAACAAAAAAGGCAGGACCCAAAGCATTTTTTTCCCCAATGCATTTTTATTAACTTTTTGGGGCTTTTTAACCCCTTTGCTGCTAGGCCTTTCCCCCCCCTGTGCTAAGCCTTTTCTTGGTTATATGGGGTAGTGCGTGCTTAGGCCCCTGTAACATTTTGACCACATAAGGTATCCAAGCCAAATTTGCGTCCTTCTCTTCCAACATCATGGGGATTGTAAAGGTACCCAGGGTTTGTCGATTCCCCTGAAGGGGTCCCAGAAATTAGCCAAAATACAGCTACATTTTGGGTTTTTTGGGAAAAATGGGAAAAAAGGGCTGCAAATGAAAGCGTCTGAGTTTTTCCCTGCAAATGGTATCAAAAAAGGGTTTGTGGGGCTGAAATCACAATTTTCCCAGCTTTTAGGGAATGATAGACTTTTGTGAGAAAACCAAAATCTTTTACACAGTTTTGGCATTTTTCTGGGACAGACCCTATTTTTGCTATTTTTTGTGCTTTCAACCTCCTTCCAGTTAATGGTAGAAATGGGTATGAAAGCAATCATGGTTCCTGGAAAGATATACATTTTAGAGAAGTAAACAAAAATCAGAATTCAGCAAGGGGTCATTTGTGTATATCCATCAAGGTTTCTTTATAGAAACTAACAGTTAAATATAGGAACAATTGAAAATTAGTTGAAAAAAACAGCCTTTTGTGTCAACGTTTTCACCTGTAACTTCTTCTAATTATGACAGCTCTTTGAAAGCAATATACCATTACATCCGCTGGACCTTACTGGTTGTGGGGATATATAGGACTTGTAGGTTCACCAAGAACCCAGAGCCAAAAACTGCGCAGCAATTTGCAATGGCTTTTTATTGTGTACCGGGTATATAGCTATTATTGTGGGAAAATGTATACATGGAAAAATCGGTATGAAAGACACCTATGTATTTCTGAAATGGGAACAAATTACAGAGTTTAGAAACAGTAGATATTTGCACATTTTCGAAATTGGGAATACTCATACTAGCATGAGAATTAGTGTTCATTTTTCAAAATGACTTTATTTTACACAATGTCTTTCATTTGGAAGGCAGAAATGCATCTAAAGTCAATAGGTAATAACAGTTGCTTTACAAATCTGAATTACCCTAAGTCTCCTGATAAAAATGGTACCGCACTTGTGTGGGTAGGCATAGTGCCCACGACAGGAAACGGCTAAGAACACACCACATTTTCACAATGAAAAATTCCCCCTTTTTTCAAAGTGCCTAGCTGTAGTTTTTTAACCCTAGCTTTGCCGGCACCTAGGGAAACGTACTAAACCTATACATTTGTGAAAACTAGACACCCAGGGGAATCAAGGATGGGGTGACTTGACTGCCTCCTACCAGGTTCTGTTACCCATAATCCCTTGCAAACCTAAAAAAATGTAAACCAATCCACATTTACCTCACATTTATGTTGTGGAAAGTTCAGGAATCTGCGTGGATCCACAAATTTCCACCTACCCCGCGTTCCCCAAAGTCTTCTGATAAAAATGGTACCTCACTTGTGTGGTTCGGCCTAGTGCCCGTGACAGGAAACGGCGCAAAACGCAACGTAGACACACCTCAATTTAGAAGTGAAAAATGACCCTTTTTAGGTCTCGCCTGACCCAGCGCATGCGATGGTCGGCCAAGGCATTTAGCAGGTGGGTTTAGAAAGTGCTACCCACATTTTTGTGCTGGCGACAAGCTACAGTGCACGATGGCGTGCATGTGCACAGCTGCTCCCCGCATTCCCCCCTCCCTTCTCACCCAGCCATCTGCCTTTCCTGCGCCAGCCTTCAGCAACATACCCCTCTCCCCGCTGCTGCGCGCGCATCCCTAGCGTGCGTCATCGTGATCGCGATCACTTTCGCTTTTAGAGTGATCGCGATGAGGGATTGTTAGTGTGTAAGGGGTTACTTCAGAGTGCGTCGTTGTCTACACAAAGCAAGCAGCACAGATCCGCTCACCTTCACAATCGTAACGCCTGACAACCGCCGGCCGGGAAACAACAAAGGAACAACAGACCAAGCATGACTGACCCTACACTCGCCATTACAGCACTTCAGTTAGATTCGGAAAACGAACAAACATTTGCGCCCCTTTCTCTTTTCTCCCTCATGATTGTGTACTGCTCTATCACTCTAATCCTGCCCCACTCTTCTCCGTGGTCTGTCTACTGCTATAACCCTGCCTCCTTCAATCCCCTCGGTTTCCCCTTCTCCTGCCCGCGAGCTGCTCTACATTCTAGACCCGCCCATTCCATCTCCTCGCGCCTCTTCCTGTCCATGTGCTGCTTTGCTATCCTCATAGCCCTGCCCTTCTTCCTCATTCCCATTCCTGATCTAGAAACACTTTAATACCGCCTCTTCCGCCCTTCTCCATCCTCACGTCTTTGTGACCCACCCTCCCCCACCCTTTCACGCTCGTGCCCGCACGTGCTCTGTTCACACACTGGGGGCAACTTTGCATGATCTCAGCTGACCCCTCCATGTTAATGAAGTTCACTTAAGTAAATAAATATTTTTTTGTGCATGTAAAATCGATTTGTCAGCCTCTACCGCGCAGTGTCCTTCATTGTTAGGAATATATGGGCGCCTAAGTGTCTTTCTACGGCAAGAGCCTCCTGTCTCTAGGAGCTATGGGGCTGAGAGTGCATATATTTCGTTTTATATTATTCTCAGTCCCTTTACATGGGATTTGCTAAATCTCTACCTATGTTGATGTAACATGTGACCGGTTCCAACACAGGACTACTTCATAAAACAATTCTCATTGTTTAATTACACACAAGGTGCTGCAAAAGGTCATCAGATGATGCAAATTGAGTAGAATTGGCTAAGTAAGTGCATTGAGATGAAATTGCACTGCCCCATAATGCATCCGGGAATATTAAAACAGGGCATACTCAGTTTCTCCATGTATCAGCTCTCTGTATCTCGCCATCTCACGGGCACCCTTACAGCCGCGATTACTTTCACTTTCGCGGCGCCGCAATTGCTTTCACTTTTGCCGTGCCGCCATCTGCATAGCCAATGGGTCTCGCTTTTGGGACCTTATAAGAGTTTAGCCATGCAACAGTTGGTGTTGTTGCACTAAGGATATTGTGCTGCATACCTAAGTACTTTATAGGGTCCCAAAAGCGAGACCTATTGGCTATGCCAATGCTTGTTTGGCAAAGTACCTAGCTGTAGTTTTTGAACCATAGCTTTGCCGGCACCTAGGGAAACCTTGCAAACCTATACATTTTTGAAAACTAGACACCCAGGGGAATCCAGGATGGGGTGACTTGACTGCCTTCCACCAGGGTCTGTTACCCAGAATCCCTTGCAAACCTAAATAATTGTCAAAAAAAACACATTTTCCCCACATTTCTGTGGTGGAAAGTTCTGGAATCTGCGTGGATCCACAAATTTCCTCCCACCCAGTGTTCCCCCAGGTCTCCCGATAAAAATGGTACCTCACTTGCGTGGATAGACATAGTGGCTGCAACAGGAAATGGACCAAATCGTACTGTGGAGACTTCAAAATTACCTAGAGCAAAACTACATGGTTTTGGGGGGGGGGGGGGCACCTTAGATTTTGGCCCCGAGCTCGGCGGCCATCTTGGGAAAGTACCAAACCCAAACATTTCTGAAAACTAGACACCCGGGGGAGTCCAATGAGGTATTGCTCTTGTGGATCCCCCAATGTTTTCCTACCCAGAATGCCATGCAAACCTCCAATTTAGCTGAAAAAAAACACATTTTCCACATATTTTTGTGTGGCATCACTGTAGCGGCACAAATGTCCTACCACCCAGCGTTCCCCATGTTCTCCCGAGTCAAATGATACACTCACATTTGTGGTTTGCAGGGGATTCTGGGTAGGAGAATGATGGGGGAGCCACGCAAGCCACACCTCGCTGGACTCCCCTGGGTGTCTAGTTTCCAGAAATGAGTGGGTTAGGTAGGTTTCCCTAGATGGCTGCCGAGCCCCTGACCAAAAACTCATGGGACCCCCCCTTGCAAAACCAGGTTGGTTTGAGATAGGTAATTCTGATGTGACATTAGTAGGTTTTGGGCCCTTCCCTGCCGCGGGTAATTGGCCTACCCATACAAAGTGAGGTACCATTTTTATTGGGATACTTGGAGAAATGCTGGGGGATTAGAAATTTGTCGTTGCTTTTCGCCGTGTGAAAATTTGGGCACAGTAATGCAAGGAAAATGTCAGTCACATTTTGAGGTTTGCAGGACATTGTGGGTAAGATAACTTGTTGGGATCCACAAGAGAGACATCACCATGCACTCCCATGGGTGTTTAGTTTACGACAAAAACTACAGTTGTTAGGTTATACTTAAATGAAATGTACAGCTTGGCAGAGAGACAAAACAGACAAAGATTACTGCACAGCCATCTATTCCTCAAGCACACACACATACTGGTTGGATTTGGCGCGAGTGACGGTTCAGTATATAAAATTGTATTAACAAGACATTTCACAAAAATGAAATGCACTGTCAATAATTGAATGAACAAAAAACTGAACCAGTGACTCGCAGGTCGTGAGCTGTAAAGCCACTTCAAGGCACCAACCGCTTTACAGGCCATTCACACACCTTTCATACATGATACACACAAGATCATTTACACCACCAGGCACAAAACCAACACATTACAACATTCACAAAAAAGGACAAGGTACACCCTGCTTGACAAAAACAGAAAAGACACTTTTTTTATGCACAACCACCAATTCCTCAAGCACACATACATACTGATTGGATTTGGCACGCGGGTGAGTGATGGTTCAGTATATACAGTTGTATTAACCAGAGATTTCACAAAAATGAAATGCACTGTTAATTGAAAGGACGAGAAACTGAACCACGACAAGGCACCAACCTCTTTACCGGCCATTCATACACCTTTCATACGTGTGACACATACAAAACCATTCACAACGCCAGCCGCGGACCCAGCACATTACAACACTCACACCAGCAGACAGCGCCATTCAAGGGCCCATCACTTTCACACTCCCACATTCATTACACAGCAACCACACCAGCTCACGGATTGCGTTGAGTGGCGTTTGGCTAGCAGTGTGTGTAGTGACCAGCAGCTAGTCACTACTCACACACCGCCAGCTATGCACCAGTCCACGCACACCACACCGCCAGCCAAGCGCCATTCCATGCTCACCGTCAGCCAAGCGCCAGTCCACGCACACCACACCACCAGCCAAGCGCCAGTCAACGCACACCGCCGGCCAAGCACCAGTTCAAACACACCGCCAGCCAAGTGCCAGTGAAACACACCGCCAGCCAAGCGCCAGACCACGTACACCGCCAGCCAAGCGCCAGTCCATGCACACCACACTGTCAGCCATGCGCCAGTCCACGCACACCGCCAGCCAAGCTCCAGAACACGCACACCACACCGCCAGGCAAGCGCCAGTCCATCCACACTGCCAGCCAAGCGCCAGTCCACGCACACCGCCAGCCAAGCGCCAGTCCACGCACACCGCCAGCCAAGCGCCAGTCCATGTTCGCACACCGCCAGCCAAGCGCTAGTCCATGCACACCACACCGTCAGCCATGCGCCAGTCCACGCACACCACACCGCCAGCCATGCGCCAGTCCACGCACACCACACCGCCAGCCAAGCGCCAGTCCATGTACACCGCCAGCCAAGCGCCAGTACAAACACACCGCCAGCCAAGCACCAGTACAAACACACCGTCAGCAAAGCGCCAATCCAAACACACCGCCAGCCAAGCGCCAGACCACGCACACTGCCAGACAAGCGCCACTCCACGCACACTGCCATCACATTTAGGAATTTTTGTAATATAAATATGAAAACACAAACAAATTGCAAATAGATACAAATCTATTAACACAAAAACTGAAACTAAATACACTACACAAATGCCAACCTTGAAACTGAACAAAAAATATTAAACAATAGAGGCCAGGCAGTTCACTTTACCACTCATGGATGCTCCCAAAAATTATTTTTCGTGTGGTACATTCTAAAACGAGCAGGCACACACAGCCCAGGGTTAGAAGGACACTCGGGGCAGTACATACGAGTCTCCTTCCGCATACCTCTTCGCCAACAGACTCTACATCTCCTACTGGGAAAGTCTTTTGAGGGTGTGGGTGGAATGTGATCAGGAAAGTGGCGATCTTTCAATCTAGCAACATCCTCCACCACTCCAACTCTAGGAACACTTGCCTGTTCCACTTAAACAAGGCTGCCTATTACAGACTCCTGAAACTTAGCAAAAGTCATCTTTGACTCAGGACAAGAATCCTGGAACACAACAAAAGCATTAAAGGTTGTCAAGTGGAAAAGATGGATAGCCAACTTCTTGTACCAAATGTAAGCCTTACGAAGAGCAGCGTAAGGTTCCAACCTCTGATCTACTCTGTCAACACCACCCATGTGCCTATTATAGTCTAAAATGCACACAGGTTTGCGCGCTTCAGCATCCTGCCCCCAAACAGTCACAGGTGCAGTGCTTTCATCATGGATGGTAGTCAGCATGTAGACATCTCTCCTGTCTGGAAACTTCACAGCTAGAAGCTCCTCGCAAAGCAACGCACTGCACTGTCCCAGCACAAGCTTTTAACAAACAAGTTCTTTTGGGAAACCTTTACGGTTAGAGCAGATTGTACCACATGCAACAGTGTCCACTTTGGCCAATTCCCTGAACAACTGCACACCAGTGTAGAAGTTATCTACATATAAATGGTGGCCTTTGTTAAAAAATCCTTTACCAAGTTCCCACACAATTTTCTCAGTCACTACAAAAGTGGACGGACAACCAGGGCGGTTAATCCTGGATTCCTTACCAGTGTACACCCTGAAATTAGAGACATATCCAGTCCTACCGTCACACAGCATATACAGCTTAATTCCACAGTGTGCACTCTTACTAGGAATGTATTGCCTAATGGCACTTGAACAACACCAAAGACTCATCCACTGCAATTTCTTTCCCTGGAGCATAGATCTTAGAAAATCGATCAACAAAGTGATCAATGACAGGCCGAATCTTAAAAAGACGGTCACAATCAGGGTGATCTCGTGGCAAAGCTAAACCATTATCGACAAAATGCATCATCCGAAGCAGAAGCAAATACCTATCATGACTCATAACTGCCAGAAATATAGCAGTTGCCATCAAGGGACTAGTAGACCAATATGAAGGCATTGATGGCTTCCTTAGCAAGCCCATCAAAAAAGTTAAACCTAAGAACTTCATCTCTTACAGATTTGTGGGAGTCCACCGGGTAGCTCTAGAGTAGGGCTTAAGGCTGGCACTGTTGTCCCTCAACAACTGTTCGGCATACAAATTAGTCTGCTCATCAATCTCTGCCAAAAACACATCGTCCATAAACAACTGAAAAAAATGTATCTGCAAAAAGTTTTCAGTATTCACTCTACACCCTGGAACACCAGTAAAGTCTGGCAATGCCAGCTACACCATGCCTGGGGCAACCCAGAGTCAGCACTTTCAACGGGAAGCCTTGCAGCCCCAGGCTGCAGCCCAGATGCTTCTTGCCGCACTATACCAACGGGAAGCCTTGCAGCCCCAAGCTGCAGCCCAGATGCCTCTTGCCGCACTATCGGCACATCAATGTCCTTCTCTAACACAGGCACTCCATCCGCACTAAGAGTAGCTTCATCCGCACTAAGAGTAGCTTCATCATCGGATGATGCCATGTGGAGACAAAACTCACTGCCTGAATCTTCCCCTCCCACCTCTGCCTCAGAATCGGAGTCAGTCTCTGGACCATGGTCAGAGGAAGACTCAAAAAGCATACCAACAACCTGCTGAGCAGTAATCCTGCGACTAGCCATTATTCTTACTAAGAAAGGAGACTGCAGAAACAAGTCAACAACCAACTCTGTGCAAAATAAGTAAGTAAAAAAATGTGTGCCTTTATCACAAAGATCTATATACTCAAAAAGTATACGGTTCACTTACAAGAGACCGCTACACTCACAGCACCTACTCTGCACAGATACAGCAAAAATCAACGATATCCCACTAGAAAGAAAAAAAAAAAAACAATTACTCAAAAGACAACAAAATACACATCAAGCACAAATGCAAAACGTTTTAGACACTCAAACAGAAGCCAAACATACTGATATTATTACACAATTTGCAAAAAACACATTCATGCAGAAAAATGAAACTAGTTTACATTGTACAAAAAAAGTCTCTTACCAAACACATGCAACTACACAAACAGCAGAACCACCAGTAACGAAACCACAACCTGCAACAGTCTAAAGAGCAAAAGCCTTGAACTAGAACAAAAAGGGAGAAATAAAGCATTACAATTACAATTCACAAGACAATAAAAACAATTATAACATGCTATGTCACTACCCAAATGGGGACAGAAAGGCCAAATGGGCTGATCTGCCCCCGGGGGTAGAATACACATAATAAAAATGTCCCCTGAGAGCAACAAATTAATTTATTTTTAAATCCCTAGTTCTAGTGGGCTTTTCTGCCCCCCGCCCCCCTCCCCCCCCCCCTGGTCTGAAACGCCAAAAAATATAGGTGATCTGTCCGGGGGGGGGGGGGGGCAGAAAAGTCTGGTGTCTAGTGGGGTTTTCTGGGCAGAAAGGCAAAATAAAAAAAACGAGAATATACTTAAAAAATATTTTGGGCCCCTGGAAGCGACCCTTGCCCAAGGGTTCGCTTCCTTTGCACAGAAAATGACATCCCTGGTGTCTAGTGGGGGCATTCCTGGTGCACGATCGCAACGCTGTGCGCGATTGTGCACCAGGAATGCCCTGCATTGAGACATCAGGGGAGAGGAAACACTGTTTCCTCTCCCCCGATGACTCAAGGCATCCAGATTTGGCCCTCCCGCCCCACCGGAGACCAAAACCTACCTCCTCCTCCGTGGACGCGCTGGAAACAAATCATTTCCAGCGCTTTCTGATGACATCGGCGCACGCTGTGCGCGCTGACGTCATGGGGAAGCGTGGGGGGGGTCGGGGGTGGCAGCGGAGACTTTCCGCTGCCATCCCCTCTGTGGGGGCAAGATCCGTGCCCCAGGGGGGGAGCACCAGGGCTTCCCCCAGGGGCTGTGCTCATGACGAAGCGGTTCCCTCATAAGCACAGCCCAACCGATGCTCATGACGGAACCGCTCCATCATGAGCATCGAAGTGGTTAAACAGACTTAGCGCCAAAATAGCTGAGCGTATTCTCATGGCAGGAATATAGGTTATGTTTTTGGTGATTTCAGGAAAATACATTCAGCCGTTTTGAACTTACAAGGCACTAAAACTTAATGTCATCCGAGGCCGCAGTATATTGAAGTAATTTGCAAAACTACCGCAGTACATGGCAATGTTAAGGCTTTATGAATTAGCTTATGACTTCTTTTTCAAAAGTTAAAGGAAGCCATGTTGTTTAATCACTTTTTGGCTGTGTTCTGGGTTAGGTGCTTACATCGATGTAACCATTAAGTTTTATATTTTTTGCCAGCCTATTACCACTTTACTAAACTCTATGCCACTCCAGTGTACGACACTCCACTTATGTACCTTTATTGTACTCTAAGAGGTGCCTCTCCACTCCACGCCTATACTCTCGACTCTACAACACGCCACTCCAATATATGACACTTTACTCTACTTTACACTAAACCACTCCACTCTACTGCACTCTTCTTTATTTATATGCACTTTTTAATTCTGTTAATATTATTTTCTTTTCTAAGAAGTCGTGGACCCCCTGAGTAGGCGTCACAGACCCCCAGGGGTCTCCGGACCATGGGTTAAGAACCGCTGCTCTACACAAAGAGTGAGTATGGAGAGCAGCATGAAGGGGACATTTATTGGAAGAGCCACCATTCTCCCAAAACCATTATAGTATGAAATGGTGAAGCCACCTCTTAGGTCTTGTAAAGGTGTTTAATTGTGGGACCCAAACCACTCCACTTTTTTCCATTTACAAGTATTTTATGACCAGGAAAGGGGGTGGGGGGCTACTGTAAAGACAGGACTGGTGCCTATGTGGCAGACAGTTTCCCAGAAGTGAGGACTTCACTTAAAGTTTGCACTTTCTGCTGGTTGAGTTGAAGATCTGCCTGAAGGCCTAGATAACTACATGCTGATAGAAGTAAGGAGTCTCTCTGGCCTGCAGGAGAGACTGTCCAGGTGGTGAGGCCCAGCACGTCTAAAAGGAGCAAACTACCTGAGAGCGAGCTAGTAGTTAACTGCTTCGCACAGAGCCTCCCCTACTCTCTCACTACCAGTTTCTCACAGAAATTGCTTTAGTTTATCTGCCTTTGGATGGGTCAGGGTGTATTTGCTACTATCATCGCTTGGGGTCGATCGGAGCAACCATTACCTGGTTCGGGCTGCATCTACCCTTTATTTTTTTTTATTTGTTAAAGTGCTCATCACCTTTATCATGTTAATGCCCAATACTCTAACTGTGCAATATCACAAAGTCATCTCATACCACAATGCAGTTCCTGCACTCGGATTACTCTGCCATGCCCGATTCAGTTTTAATTAATGAAGCTAACAATGGAACAGGAATGAGATTCTTTGAACCCCAAACTTATCTGAGTGGGCGGGGTGAAAATATGTGTTTTAATCATTAGACCCATGGTTATTTCGCGTGAGCCAGCCTATCATCTGGGACCAGAACTCATCCTTTATGCTTTGAGTACATCCACTGTCTAGCTTTACAGGTTGATGGGTTAGAATCAATCCTTTTTTTACATATCTGATACCCTGCCAGCAACATGAAATAAAACACTAGGTAGCTGACAGATTTAGGTATTACTCCCGTTTCCACTCCTTGTATTCCAAAGAAAATTAAAATGGGGCTAACCTCAATATGCAGATTTGACACTGCTTTTATTATCTGTCCTACATCTCTCCAAAATGTCCTCAGATCCAGGCTTTCCATGAACAAATGGAGGTCATCAGCATCTGGAAGGCCACATTTCTTGCATCCAACCACCTGACCTCTTGATTGAAATTTAGACAACCTTAAAGGTGTTCAGTATGCATTGTGAAGAGTGAACAGGTCCTCTTAAGTGGAGCAGTCTTTACTCTCTTGTCTAACATGCTAAAAGATACTTGCCAGAAATCTTCTACTGGTTCATTCGGCAAGCATCTTTTCCATATCACAAAGGGGGGACACACATCTTTTGATCTCCTTTGCCTAGAGCCCCATACCATTTTGCCACCTCTTTCTTTAGAGCAGGAATGTGAAGACTAGTTTCGATGGTGATCTCCATTTCCACATCATATTTTCCTATTTCTGCATTAAGCGGAGCAGAGAGAGCATCCTGTAAACATTCAGGAGTGCCAGGCTACCTTCATGAAATGCCTATGACTGCCCACACTCGCTACCCTGAGAGTTTAGCGCAGAATGAGTTGTACTTGGACAAACTTGTATAGAAAGAGGGGACCCTCAACACTAATTACAAAAAACCTAAACAATGACGATTGGGGCCCCGTAATGTGCCTGCCTTGTGGTCCCTCATACAGGAATTGACAGCCATTATTCCAGGTTGTAGGATCAGTAAATTTGACCAGTGGCCACTCATATAGATTGTAGAGGATGGCGCTAATGGTGGTGCCTTGGGGAACACCAGTATTAAGTACCCTGTAGGAGGATTGAAAAAGGTTAGTGTAAGTGCCTGATCATGTCCTTCCAAAAAAGGCATACACCATCCAATGCCTCTGCTATAGATACCAGCCTCACATTCTCAGAGCAAGACCTGGCTGGGGTATAGGAACTGAGGTGGCAGATACCTCAAGTAAACAAACAGGTGCAATTTATCTTAAAGAAGTATATATTAGTTCATGATCCACCAAAGGGCAACCTCAGTACCATGTGGTATGCCCAAAACCTGGCTCGAAAGTGATCAAATACAGTTCCTTGTCTTTAAAAAGCAGAAGGTTGCTAAGACAAAATTTACTAGGAATTCTGGGGTCAGCAGAACAGTTTTAGCTATGACCCTACTAAGTGCTTCTATCCAGGAGGTAGAAACTACCAAAGTCACAAAGGTGAAATTAATATACTTACAAAATACGAGTGCTAGTGCTTCAGCTGCTAATTGAAAAATCCAGGA
This sequence comes from Triturus cristatus, assembly GCF_964204655.1. NCBI lineage: Eukaryota > Metazoa > Chordata > Amphibia > Caudata > Salamandridae > Triturus > Triturus cristatus. The sequence goes on from NC_140579.1 coordinate 512,742,654, forward strand.
ATGGTATGGGTCAAGTGGAGATCCAGGCAGATGTGGTGGTTGCAATATCTATAGGAGTGAGTTTATTAAGAACGGTGACACTGTTGATTGTGGTGGAAAGGGTATATTTGAATGATGACTGCATACTTAGAATTTTGAAAATTAAAATAAAGATGCTAAAGATTTACAGAACTCCGAGCATGACCGAGGAGTTGCATTAACAAAGATTAGTAACTGAAAATCTTAAGGGCTTCTCCAGTATAATTCACAGGGGTAGTGATGAGGGAGGAGTAATAAGTAGTGCAAGAAGCTCTGCCCTTTTTCTTTTTAGGTCAAGGCTGCGCTTGCGCAGTCTAGCTCCGAGATTTAATGACTTGGAGAAGAGGGGCTTGAACCCGCACCTCTTCTCCCCTGTTCTCCATTGGCTGGCCTCTTGAATGCTGGCCAGCCATTGGAGAAGAGGTCAGTCATTCCGATTAAGCCCCGTCCTTTTCGGATCGCCCCCGAATCCGAAAAGGACGCTGCGTTTCTCCGAGGCATTTCTGCTCTGCCTCGGAGAAAGGCGGTGGTGTGCTTGATAATGCTTGTTTTTAACAGACCTGACAAAGGTAATCGCTTGTTGAAAGCAGCGTGCTTAGGCTTCCGTGGGGCACCAATTGTTTTAATGGCATTTTTAAGAGTCCGCCTTTGTAAGGTTCAGAAACCTGATCCAGGCGAGATCCCCCCCCCCCATCCCAGCAGCCTTCTGCTCGCGAAAAGTTGTAAGCTTGTTCAGAACTCTTTCAAAAAGAGTCCAAACCTCCGTGTAACTCTTCCCCAGAGAAGCCGCTTAATGTGTGTTTATAACGTCTCAGTGTTTAAGATGTGGTGCGGATCAAGGGCGAGACACAGACGGTTGAAGGGGACTGTGGGCGCAGGGAACGCGGATGAGGGATGACTGGAACAATCCCGGGGTGTGAAGCAAGTGGCGCAGCGTGGCTTGGAGCGTCGTGTGCAGCAAGATGTGAAATAGGGAATGAGAATTATAACATGAGTCAAAACAGAGGCAGAGCGGGAAAGATAGAGTTTAAAGCAAAGATAAAATAAGTAAAGAGACCGAAAGGGACAGGCAGAAAAAAACACGAAATGTAGAGAAAAGGAAAAATAGACCAAGAAAAGTTTGCAAGGCTCAAAATATGAGGCAGAAACAACGAAACGTAGGGAGAGGAGCATTAGTCCAGGGAAAAAAAGAACCACGCACATGAAATGGAAAGTGAAAGCGACGAGAGATGATCATGGAAGCACATAAATATATATAAACAGAAGGATGGGTAGAGGTAAAGAAAATGAGTCAGGAGGATGGGCATATAGACAGGGTAATGCACATAGATACAGAGGGATTCAGATGGACAAGTAGATGGACAGACAGACTCAAGAGGCGAACCAGATACACAGAAATAAAAGGCACAAAGTAAGCTCTCCATCCAATATCCAAATGTAGTGCGCCGTATTAGACGTTGAGACTCGGTTACTACTCAAGACGACTGAGCTTTATTTGCAGTAGCCACTCGACTTTACCTGTAACTTTCTACCAGTGACTACTGAGGTTTCGTTTCACCATAGTTCAGGAATAGATAAAAGGTCCTGGTTGAGGTTCTATTAATTTTTGTGTGGACGGTTCGGCGTTGCCTCTTTTAATACACCATTTACACTACCATGCTGTCTCCCAGCCCCCACGACGCCCCCTCTCGCATCTCTTGGTAGAGCCCTGTCAGCTCCCGTGCTCCACTTCCGGGCTGCGCCTTCGCCGTGCCTGGACGCAGAGCGTCCATGTGCCAGTCACTCAGATCAGCAGGTTCCTCATAATAGGATGATTAATGACTGTTAATGCTGCCATTTCTTCCTGGCAGGGGAGGGACACAGGGCGGTGGGCAGGCACAGGCCCCCGTCTCTGGGGTTTGGTGAGGAGGAGGTTCCCCCGCCCCCTCCTGGAGCCGGTCAGACTCAGCAGCAGCTTCCCCCAGGAGCGTCCCTTTCATCTTGCCGCTGCTGGCGCCTGCAAACAGCCTCACTCCGTCTGCAGCCATCCACCAGAAGCCCCCTCCCGCCCGATGCCGCCCGTCCTCCCTCCAGCTACAGAGACGCATACCTCAAGCCGCAGCAATACTGTGTTCAGAAACGCAAAGTCTCAGGGGCTAGGTTCTCACCCTCTGACGAAAGTGCTTGTAGCGGGGGTGGGGGCGTTATTATTTTGGGGCGGTTGCTATAATTGTGTAAAAAGAGACCGATACGCCAAATTCCATCAAAGGTTTCCCTTGTACACCTATTTACTTGCATATCAGATTTTGTTGCGTATGGGGGCAACCCACGTTTGTTCATTCAATTCATTTTATTCTCTGTAAATCGTTTCACGTCGCTGGTATACTATCTCACGGCATTTGGGGGGCGAGGTACAAGGCAAGGTAACTCAGCGAGTTAGGCACTTTTTAGGTCTCGGCTTGAAGGCTGCGCTTGCGCAGTCTCGATCCGAGATTTAACAAGCATTTACAATGCAATGGTCTCGACATTGGTAAAGTTAGAGCTATTGGCATTGCTCATGACAATGCCGTTTCTTTAAATGTTTTAAAAACAAAAACATAAACAAAAATAATGTCATGAGCAATGCCAATAGCTCTAACTTTATCAATGCCGAGACCATTGCATTGTAAATGCTTGTTTTGTTTCTCCTAACAAATTTTTGATTTTACAGAAGATACACGGCCCAAATGGCCAAAATGTATGGAAGCATTAAGCATACGAAAAAATGCATAAACAAAAGAAATTGGCTGCAGAATTCACTCCACACACTTACTAGCAATAGGATGCATGGCGAGTCCTGTAACCAAATCATCTGTTCCTTCTCTTCCAACCTCATCTTCTCTCAAACATACGAATTTCATCATTTACCAGTGTTGTACAGAACGGACAGGTTTCAAAACGATATTCCTATAATCCGCCCATACATGCCAAATCATTAGATGTTTCTGTGGAGAGCCCGTAGCCCTATACAACACCCCCTTCAAACCCATACAATAATCCAGGCCAATTTTCGATGCCGGCAAGGCCGGGGGATGGGGCTAATGGAGGTGCCTTTGGGAACACCAGTATTAAGTGCCCTAAAAGAGGATTGAAAGGAGTTAGTGTAACTGCCTGATCATGTCCTTCCCAAAAAACCATACATCATCCAATGACTTTGTTATAGATACCAGCCTCACAGTCTTAGAGCGAGACAGCTGTTATCTATTACCTCCCAACGTGTCCGTGATGTGAAGCAGAATGAGCTTCGGGTCCATCAGGATTGTCCAGTTCAAAACCCCACCCAAGTAGGACAGCACACAGTGGCAGAACCAGTCGAAGGCAGAGCAAACCCCATACCGTATGTAAAAATGGGTAAGCAGTCAAAATATCGAAAATAAAATTTCAACCTACACTAATATCGAGTTCTAAATATCGAAGGGACAGAATATCTATGTCAATAATATCTATAGACAGAATATCGACCCGAAGGTAAGTATTTTTATATCGATGTTAGTAATATCGAAGTTAGTAATATCGATATCAAATCTATTGATGTTACTAATATCAATATTTATATTATTATGTATTTTATTATGGATTTAATATGCATGTGTTATGTTTTTTGTTAAGTGTTTTACTGGTTTTAAAATATATGTATACAATTTGTATATGTTAATAATGTTTTTTTAAGTCAATTTTGTGTTTTAGTACTGTAGCGGGCTGTGGGTTTATAGGGGAATAGGGTGGGAAGTAATTTAATTATATGAAAATAATTATACATTTTTAGGAATTATAAATTAATTTTAATTAATTTTTGCGTTTAAGTTCTGTAGCGGGTTGTGGGTTTATAGGGGAATAGGGTGGGAAGTAATTTAATTGTAATTAAGTAATAATTTATTTTCATGTATTGGTATTGATTATATTGTTAATGAAGTATTAATTGGTAATTGATTTTTATTAATTGTTAATTAGTTTTTATTAATCGATAATTATGTTGTGTATTTTATTATTGGAGTGTGTTGTGCGTTTATAGGGGAATAGTCTTGGAAGTAATTGAAATCTTATTAAGTAATTATTAAATTTGTTGTTGGGTGTTGATAATTATTGGACATTAATTATTAATTGGTAAATATTTTAAATTATAAAATTTTGGTTATGAAAAATAATTTGTTGTTGAACAATTATTAATTGTGAATTAAATGATTAAATATTATGTATTGATATTTTTAATTAATATATGAATAATTATTAATTGGTAATTAATGTTTTATTATTTTGTGGTATAATTTTTGTTAATTGTTCAATATTTTTTAATTGGTAATTGCTTTTTAATTCATATGTTTTGGTTATGAAAAATATTTTTTTGTTTAATATTTATTATTTGGTAATTAATATTTATTAATTATTTTTTATTGCTATTTATTATTAATTTATTAATTATTAATTGGTAGTTATGTTTGTAATAATTTATTGGTATTTGTAATTAATTTTGAGTTATTTAATAATTAAATCACTAATTATTTTAAATAATTATTTGATTTGTAAGTATGTTATTTTTAACTTCTACGCTATCCAACACTTTCCCTACTGTTGCACTCTCTGGAGTTGGAATAGTAATTTTTATCCCTACGCTATCCAGCACTTTCTGTACTGTTGCACTCTCTGGAGTTGGAATAGTAATTTTGACCCTTACGCTATCCAACACTTTCCCTACTGTTGCACTCTGTGGAGTTGGAATAGTAATTTTTACCCCTACGCTATCCAACACTTTCCCTATTGTTGCACTGTCTGGAGTGGGAATAGTGATTTTTACCCCTACGCTATTCAACACTTTCTCTACTGTTGCACTCTCTGGAGTTGGAATAGTAATTTTTCCCCCTACGCTATCCAACATTTTCCTTTCTGTTGTTTTTTTTTTGGAGCTGGAGTAGTAGTTTTATTGTCTGTGCTATTTAATATTTTTTGTATTATTTTTGAAGAGGCTATAACTTTTGCCTTGAACACAGTAGCACCCATGTCAAGACTAAAAGTAAAGCATCTCCATGGTTTACATTAGCATTAAAAACCGAGAAATTGTCCAGTAGAACTGCTGAACGTCACTGGAGGAAAACCAAAACTACTATAGATCGAAAAAAATATAAAGAAATCCATCGTACCTATTTCAATAATATTAAACAGGCCAAAAAGTCCTATTTAACAGAGAGGATTAATAATGCTGCTAATTCCAGCAAAGAGCTATATAAAAGGAGTTTACCAGCGTACCCTTCTCCCCACACAAGAATGGGTTGATAGAGGAGTGAATCCAGTCCGGGCTTCACACTTGACCGCCAATTGCCAAACGCCAGTTTCAGCGTGAGGTGGCCGCGAAGAGGATGCCACACGGGCCCCTGTACGCCCCCCCAACCTGTTTTTTTCGGTCCGCTGCTTGCTAAGACAAAATTTACTAGGAATTCTGGGGCCAGCAGAACAGTTTTAGCTATGACCCTACTTAGGGGCCAAATCCGATCCGTTAAATTTCCCCCGTACGAATAGTATCCGTTTTTTTTACCGTACGAATCGTACAAGTCCCGTACAAACTGGCAAGTACGATTCGTATTTGAAAAAATCCATACGAATCGCATTGGGGAAAATACCCCGACACGTCCTCGGGTCGGAAAAAGTGTCCGACATGTCCCCGGACAGTTTTACCTACGAATCGGGAAACTGAAGTCCGAGCGCGCAAGTACGATCCGTCCCGTCCGTTCAAATGCACAACCGAATGTAAAAAAACACGGTACGGTGCGAGCGCCCATAGCAACTATGGAGACGCGCCGAACACCCCCCCCCCCAGCACACCCCCCCCCACGTACGCGCCGTACCCCAGCACCCCCCATGTCCGCGCCGTACCCCCACCCCACCCCGTAGGTACGGAGCGTACCACCACCCCCGTAGGTACGGAGCGTACCACCACCCCGTAGGTACGGAGCGTACCCCCACCCCGTAGGTACGAGGCGTACCCCCACCCACCCTATGTACGGTGCGTCACGCGCTGGGGGGTCCACAGCGTACCTACGGGGATGGTGGTACGCTCCGTACCTAGGGGGGGAGGTGGGGGTACGCTCCTTCCATAGGGGGGGCTGGGGGTATGGCGCGTACATACGGGGGGGCGGGTGTACGGCGCGTACATACGGGGCTGGGGTACTGCGCGTATATGCGGGGGTGGGGGTATGTGCTGGGGGACAGTGCTTACATAAGAAGGCTGGGGGTATGCACCGTCCATACGGGGGTGGGGGCACACACCGTACCCCCAGCACCCCGTATGTACGCGCCGTACCCCAGCCCCCCCCATGTACGCGTCGTACCCTGGGTTCACGTATGTACGGCCTGTACCCCCAGGCCCCCACACACTGCCCGTGCCTGTACGCACCCTACCCGAGGCCCCTACACCAGCAATCTCACCCAGCCGTGCGCATGTACGAGTCGTACCAAGCCATAGCAAATGTGAGCACTGTACAACAGCATGGCCGATGTACACACCGCACAGACGCGAAAAACACATGTACTGAACCAGGACACTGCAAAACACCACAAGGAGAGTCAATTCGAATTGCACAACACCACAAAACATGTCCAACAAGCCCAAATACACCCAATACACTGACCTGCAACAGCCAAACAGGTAAACAGAGGCCCAAAACACAACCACCCCTTATAACACACCCACCCAAAGTTCAAACACAGCCACACCCACAATGGACCAATAAAAAGGGCCCACACACACAAACCATGAGCCTTTGCAACAGACTCACTGCTGCCAGACCCCACAGACAACCCACAGCACCAGACTTGAACCTTTACTACCCCTTACACTTGCACACCGTCACCGAACGACCTTCACAAACACCCCCTCATCACATTCACACACACACCTTCACAACCACACACACACACACCCACAACCATCCACACCCACACCCCACACCATGCCCACAGACAGGAATCCAAAGTTCACAACAGCGGAGCTGGAGATCCTTGTCAACGAAATCATCAGTCGAGCCACAGCTCTTTGGAACATTGGTCAGACAGACCAGCGTATCAGAAAAATCAGCCATGTGGCAGAGAATCATCGAGAGGGTGAATGCTGTTGCGCCCATCCGAAGGACCAGGCATGAATGCCAAGCCAGGTGGTACGATCTGTGGAGGACGGTCCGCCGCAAAATGACCGAACACAACCAGGGGAACATCACTGGAGGTGGGCCGCCCCGCACTACCAGACACTACCATCCCTGGGAGGAGAACGTGATGCGCACGCTGCCGCCGGTGGGAGTACACGGACTAGAAGGACTCGCCGAGCCTGGTGAGTACACAAACAAATCACCCCACATGGGGGGAACCGCATCCACAACCCAACTCCCGATAATGCACGCAACTACCCCAAAGCCATCACCGGACGCAACCACATTCCAACAACACGCACATGCCACTATCGGCTCCATGCCCCATGCACCAAGCAAGGCCATGCCAAGTCACAGGCCACACAAAACACCAACACAAGACAGGATGTCCGTGATGCCGGGAGGGGGGGCCTCCAAAATCACATTGTGCAACTCATAAGCAGACACCAATGCCCTCAGCCCATATGGCCTAGGGCAGAGCTATACAAACAGTGTGTCCCGACACTGTACTGTGTCGCCTGCAAATGGCCGCCGCGTCGCAGGATGACATGGGTATGAAGGCCCAATTCGCACATAACAGCAGCTAATGAAGAGGCAACATTGTGAAAGAGTGTCAGCACACACCGCCGCTGCAGCGCAGACTCGGAGACACTGCCCAATGGGGTCCGGGAGATTCTATACAAAGCCACATGAACAAGCCAATGGCCTTTGAAAAACCTGCAAAGTGTGTGTGCCCAGGAAGCTGGGCTGAGGTGACAGAGGGTGACAGACAGACGGAGGGAGAGGGAGGGAGGGCGACGGAGGGCGAGGGAGAGGGAGGGAGACAGAGGGCGACATAGGGCGACATAGGGTGACAGACAGACGGAGGGAGGGAGACAGAGGGAGACAGACAGACTGAGGGAGAGGGAGGGAGGGAGACAGAGGGCGACAGAGGGAGACAGACAGAGGCAGGGAGGAGGGTGACAGAGGGAGGGAGAGAGAGAGACAGAGGGAGACAAAATCACCCTTGGGTGGTGTGGGCATGTCCGCTCATCAGCAGGTGGACTGTGTGCATGTTGACAAGGTCTGGCAGTGCGTGAAACACCCCTCATCCGTTTGGAAAGTACGGGCCCATGTGTCAAACTGTGCACAAGTCAATCCTCGCTGCAGGCACAAACCTAACCTCACACCCAGTATACCCACTCACTGTGTTTGTTAGAACCCAGTCACAAATGCATAAGTTTCCTACCTGCATTCTCCAATAGACATGACAAAGCAACATTTGGCCGCGTACAGTGCAACACGTAAGTCGGTTTTGCAGCGCTCGCTACGCACGCTTGCTACACTGCTCCCTGCGTTCAAAACTGATGAAACAACAAAGAGTGTGTCACACATAGGAAAAGTGTTGACAGCCGTGGCCAAGGGACATACCCATGCACCATGCACAATGCACAGAGACTTGCCAAGTACAGGCAAGGTAGATGACACTTGGCCCTGCTGTAGACAGCACAAGGCAAACCTGTGACCACTGTACACTCAAACACCAACTCCACATGCCACCTACCTACCACAGGAACTCACATTCACTGTCATGCCAGCAGGCACCATGAGGGGATAGACACATCACCTGGTAGACCCAATGACAAATCACACCACACCCAACAGCATGCCCGCTCACACCTCCCCCCCCCTTACACAAGCACACACCCCCGGGGCAGCCAACGCAAATTGCCACTCCCACAATGGATATGTGACACAACAAGACCAATCCATAGCCAAATAAGCATCCTAACACTCATTAGACAGGCCAAATAACCAGGAGTACATATCAATCTGACCCCCGCAACATACCCATCCACAAGTGCACTGTGAGAGGAATGCTAGACATATCCAACTACCCAGAGCAACTGTGCCAACTTGAATATGTATGAAACATGGATGATGCATGTAATACCATTAACACTGTCTCTCTCTCTCACACAGGGCAACGTCGTCGATCTCCCCCCAACACTGGGGGGAAGACACACAGGACCAGGCTCGGCGTCACGATGATCCCACCGGCAGCGACGACTCTCACCACACCGTGGATGACCCCGACCAACCTGGCCCCTCTGGTGCCCAAGCACCTGCAGCACCTGCGTCAGGTACAACTGTGCCAACCACCACCCCCATTCCTGCCACATCCCAGGATACACACGGGAGCCCTGCTCGCACACAATGCAGTCAGTCTGACCAGGAGGGACGAGGGACCCTGGGCACCCAGGAGGAGGCAGGCGACCCCGCAAATGCCATCCCTCAGGGGTCCCGGAGACCCGACGTGCCCACAAGGGCAGGCCAGGCTCAAGTGGGCAGGGGTGGTGGGAGTGGAGGACGGCAGAGGCGTGAGCCTGACCAGCCAGCTGAGGAACCGGTTATGTCACACGTCCGCAACATCCTGGACAAATACCGGCGTGACACCAGAGGCATCGACCAGGTTGTGTCAAGACTCTCCGAGATGCAGGGGACCCTCGATGAGATTAAGAACCTGCAGGTCGAGCATCATGCCAGTCATCAACAACACCAAGGACGGATGGCGGCAAGACTGGCAGAGCTCCTGGCGGTGCACAGGGACGTGAGCCAATCACTCCGTCAGATCGCCCAAAGCCTGGCAAACCCTCCCTGTGCCACCAGGCGTAGACCAGCACCAGACACAGGGAGGGAGGAGGAGGAGGAGGAGGATTCATCTGACGGAGCGTCCCCAGCATAGTCACGGCCTGCATCTGAGGGTCCCCGGAGGAAGGTGTGTCGTCCACGCAAAAGACCGTGAGAGTCAGCGGACCATCACCATCTCCCAGGTCACCTGGCCTGGCACCTGGCCCTCTGGCGCAACAGCAGCACCTCATCAAATGACATTCTCTGCCACATGGACTTGCTGGTCACTGTCTGACCAATGTTGACAAAGACTGTGGCATGGACTCTGATGACTTCCAATGGCAAGGATACCGTCTCCCCCTGTGAACTTTGGATTCTATACCCCCGGTACAGCACCTAATTGCATCCCCCCCAAACACGTACCCCACCACCAATAAAAATATTAGAAATCACGAGATGATGCCGTCATTTAGCATTATTCCATTACATGTGTGTGTTGGCGAGTCAAACCATGCCTGAGTTTTGAAGTAACTCCAACCATGCATACCCTGGGGTCTGAGTCTGGCACAGGACACACATGGGTCACAATGTATCATCTAATACACACAAGGAGCACCATACTCACCCGTGATGGGCCCAACCAGCTGAGGGGTTGCCTGCACAACTGTGCGGACAGACCTATTTCAAAGAGCAACAGTCATGCGCAGAGGTCAGGGATCATGTGGAGTGTCCTGGGGTGGGAGTCCCAGGTATGTGTAGCCAGGTGGGAGAACTATGTCCTGCAAGCAGGAGTCAGGTGGATGTGGTGGAGAATGGTGGCCAGGCCAAGGTTGGATGCATGGAGATGGCACAATGGGGTCTTGGATGACAGTGCCACATGGTTGTGTTGGGGGCGTGGTCGTGGGCTGCATCCTGAGTGTGACCGTGGATTGTGAAGGTCATCCTGCAGATGACAGTGATCCATTGCCGCTATCCCTGTTTGACGGTGATGTGGCTGGGTTGCCGGATGTTGAAGCAGAGCTGTGCAGATGCACCCTGGATGTGGACAAGTGTCATGGGAGTTGTAAGGTGCTTCTCCCAAGAGTGCAGGGTAGGATTGGACATGGATGTCGAAGTTCACCTGGGAGATGGTCTGTCTTGCCTTGAGGTGGATCGAACAGTGGACCGTGTGCATAATGCAGAGTCTTCTGAGGCCTGAGGTACAGATGCTGGTGATCAGCATAGCACATGTGAGCAAGCATTCCATGATGCACACCAGCTCGTGTGCGTGGACACTGTGTGCCTGTGCAGGGCCCTTGCGGGTGGGACACAAGCAGTTGACCCAGCTGTAAGGGGACAATCCGCAGATGAACACCTCAGTCGTGTACAAGTCCAGCATCAGGTGGCCAACGTGCAGCCATCTGCCAATGGATACCATGCATTATTCAATATGGGAACTGGCAAGGACTGCGTCTATGGGGAGGGTGAGGAGCACCTACCTGTCAATGGGACACCAGATGATGATGAGATGCAGTGCGCATGTCATGGGGTATCCTGGACACATTGTATACTGACACGCTGAGACATGATACCTGTGCCATGTGTCCCACAACGACGCCATACTACATGCAGAGGCCTGGAGTACCACTCACATGGCCATGTTGGGTTACAGAGCCGGTGAGGAGTAGGAGGGACATGACCTGGTTGGTGTGACAGGGCCTGGAAGGCGTGCCAACGCTGTGTAGGCAGTTGGAGTTGCACACTCATTATGCAAAGGTGTTGTGTGGGCGATGAGTGCATACCTGAGTGCATGCAACAGATGTATTGGCTGGACATTGCTTGGTGGGTGGCCTCAACATCATGGTGTAGCGTGATGTGGCACATGCAAGGACATGAGGCACGTGCAATGTGCACATAGCATGTGCAGACGGTCCAGCCTTTGCCACCGCATCTGTGTCACACACAAGCAGATTACACCAAAATGAATGGGTGGAGGGAGGAAGGGGGGTGTGTCTTAGAGGCGTGTGTGTGAGGGCAAATCTAGAAACTCTGTGTGCCCTTGCTGCAGGGCCTGCAGCAGCAGGCACCATGTCCTGGAAACCATGCCACAAGTTGCACACTAACACAAGCATGTCAGAAAGGACTACTGCAAAAGGTGTATGAGAAGGGAGGAGTGTCTGGTTCAACATGGCACACACACAATGGATGCACATGCAGCATAGTGGCCGTTGTGGGGAGTGAGATGGCAAAATACCTACACAGCCATGTACATCGTGCACAATACATATCATAATCCCTGACACAGCTTGCATCTTGCTACTCTACTCATAGACTCATATGCACAATCTGTGACATCTATGCCAGACATGCCGCATGCACAGTGGCAAGAGACCTGCATTGACAGAGATGAGGCACCTTGGAGGCTGAGGGACACCTTTATTAGTCATGTTTGCCGGAAGGCAAATGCATCTATATTAACAGATGCACAGGTCATGTGGATGAACATGTGGAACCTACACTGGCACCCCCCTTTGCACCACAGATGCAGGAAACCCATAGAACTGGCACACAAGTGACAGGTTTGAGGCAAACACCCCGTGCTGCTCACGGAGAGGCTGCAATTCACCATTGAACCACTAATGGGGATGTCCCACACTATGTCAACCCGGTGCATCCCGTATGTTTCCGAGGGCAGTGTTACACACATTGATGCCTTCATCACAATCCACAATCACATTACAGATGACTGTCACCAAGTGTGACTACCAATTCAGGTGAATCCAGCTCCATGTCATGTGACCCATGGTGATTCTACATGTATGCTAAGTAACCAAACATGAACAGGAGCAGTGCACACACATTTCAAACACATAGCACACCCAAAAAGCCGTGGTGCATCCCTTACCCTAAGGTGATTTTTCGACATGTCCGTGCATGTTACGCTGATTCAGCACACGTTGCTGTATTCATGAGGAATAGCAGGAGCACAACAATGCCACCAGCAGACAGCATGCGCAAATACCTGGGGATGAGAGACACATAAGAAGTGAGCCAAAAGAAGCACATCTGCATGCATGGGCATGTACTCAACACGTATAAGGTTGTCAACATGCTAGGTGAAAATAGTGTCTCAGGTAAGACATACTGTTATTACACCATCACTCGAGTGACACATCCAAACACACCTCTGACTCACTTGCCAGACATGCAGATGGACCCACACATTGCAACACATGCCACACAAGGCTCAATGCGTGCACACTCAGACAATGCAACTCACCACTAAGCAAAGAAGTTGCATATGAGCCGACTCCGGATGTCCTCTTCCTCCTCCTCCTCTACATGACTTGCCTCGTCACCAAGCCCCTCGTCCTCCATGGGTGGATGTTCCTGCTCATCCGGATCCAGGATGAGTGGCACCGCTTTCTTCACTGCCATGTTGTGCAGCATGCAGCACACAAGGAAGATTTTGCAGACCTTCACCGGTGCATATGGGAGTGCGCCGCCGGTCTTGTCGAGGCACCGGAAGAGGTTCTTCAGGAGGCCAAAGTTCCTCTCTATCACTCGCCTGGTCTGCCCATGGGCGTTGTTGTACCGGTGATCGGCAGCCGTTCTGGGGTTGCGGAGAGGTGTGATCAGCCATGGCATGTTGGGATAGCCAGAGTCCCCTACATGGAAACATCATGGACAGAAGTGAGTCAGGAGAAGCAGTAAGACAGAAAGATGACGCTAAATACAGGAGTAACAGAGTATACCCACCAACAAGACATGCTCGTTCGTTGCGCAGCTGCAGCATCATTTCAGGCACCCTGCTACGCCTCATGATGTAGGCATCGTGTGCTGATCCTGGAAAACGAGCACAGACATGGGAAATCACCATGTTAGCAAGACACACCACAAGGGCATTAATGGAGTGGTAATGTTTCCTGTTCCTATAGGCTACCTCCTGTGCCTGTGGTTGTATCAAAGCCACATGTGTCCCATCAATAGACCCAATGACATGGGGCATCCCTCCCAGGGCATAGAAGTCACCCTTGACACCTGTCAACTGCTCAGGAGTTGGGAAATGTATAAACTCATCCAGGTGAACCAACATGGCCTCTAAAAAATCATGCAGGATACGGCTGAACATGGTCTGGGACATGCCACCAACATGAGCAATGGGATGTTGGAACGTACCTGTGGCAAAGAAATGTAGGGCTGCCATCACCTTCATCTTGGGTGTCAGTGCAGTAGGAAACCTGTGTAGCGGTTGGAGGTGTGGTGCCAGCCTTGCTGTCAAGTTCAGAATCAACCGTTGGGTGAAGCGGTAGCGGCGTATACAGTCACGTTCCCTCAGGGCAGCCAAGTCTGGGATTGGGGGAGAGGCGGAGCCCTGCAGTAATTTGGAAGGGACAACGAAGAGTGAGTACAGTACAACAACACTGTCAATGTACTGAGCACATGTTGAACAGCCAATACACATATGCTACATGCAGAGTCAGGTCTGTGCAATATATCCTGGACACGTGTTCCAGGCAGGTGACACTCCTACCAAGAGCCATCTACAAACTTGGATTCACAAGCTCAACATGACATGGCATGAGACTAGCTGTGGGCCAGTGTAAGTGAACAGGCAGACGCATTACAGGAGTGACAGACATCCACATGTGTGCAGGAGAAGGATGTTTATCATACAGACAGGTTGCGGAACACTAGAGGCACAGGTCACATGTCCCTGAAAAAAGGACAGACCACACACCTTGCCATGAAGGGGTACATGTCAAAACTGATCACACATACATTGATACTACGCAGATATGTCCTTGTCTCGCAAGTCCATTTTCGATGCATACATACACACGTTATGTCCGATTCCACATGTGTCCTGGTGTGCATTATAGTGTGCCATGCCCATCCACACACATGCACATGTTGGATGCAGCAACTGCAGATGCATTGGACGGTACACCAACAGCAAGCTTACGGGAACACATGACACACACATGACATACTCACATCGTGCAAAGACGGTAGTCACATGTCAGGTGTCATTATCCGTGTACCTGTCGTGTACACACGCGTGTACGGACCATATCCCTATGGCGTACGCCTACGGCGACACAACAATAGTGGTACGGACCCTACACACGCGTGTATGGACCGTATCCCTATGGCGTACGCCTACGGCTGCACGACCATAGTGGTACGGACCCTACACACGCGTGTACGGACCGTATCACTGGAGTAGTGGTGCCCTAGGGGCGTGGAACGCTCCGTACCTGTGTGTGTATAGTGAAATTACATAGGGGACACATGAGGGACAATTATAAGGGCCTAAATGCATGCTGGTTGTCATGGAGACCCAGTTTCAAGTTCAAATTTTTTCATCAGGTGGCCAGCAGAAATTGGTTGGAGACAATATACAAAGTTGCAAAGTGGTTGTTGACTTGACATCATGCTCATTTTTTATAACATGCAAAGGCACCCACTGGGGTAGGTTTAAAGGGATTGGAGGAAACGTAGGATGCAAATGAGATTGACCATTCACTCTGTACTTCTGTAAATGAAACGGGCCAGCAAGGCAAATATAAGGCAGCCAGGCCCCATTAGAGAGCACTTGCCTGCACAACCTTTCATTCCACACCACTGCTGCTGCTCGTGATTCCTCTGGCACCATGTCCAGGTCTGTGGAGAGGGCCCAGCCATTCACCCAGGAGGAGAACCAGGCCCTGCTGGACG
This sequence comes from Triturus cristatus, assembly GCF_964204655.1. Classification (NCBI taxonomy): domain Eukaryota; kingdom Metazoa; phylum Chordata; class Amphibia; order Caudata; family Salamandridae; genus Triturus; species Triturus cristatus. The sequence goes on from NC_140579.1 coordinate 512,758,133, forward strand.
TGATCCTCCCACAGTACCCTTGCCTGTATGGGAGACCAGGGGAGCAGGTGAGTGCTGACTCCATTAGCTCAGACTGTGCCCCTGTTTTGTGACTGTCACTTCTGGCATTGTGTCCAGGTGTGACAGACCTGCAATGTTCTTCAGAGTGGGTCCCAGGGGGGGGATTGCCTCATGTCTCCCATGCAGAGCATGCTGTAGTGCATGTCTGCACTCCTCACTTGCATGGTGCTTACTGTGACAATCCCTGCATGGTGCATGCCACATTCAGCCTGGCTAATCCTCTTGGGAATGTTGTTTCTACAGTCCTGGTGTGATTCTGTGGTCCCCCCAGTGTGACAGGTGACTGTACCCACAGATGTGTGTGAGTTGAGTGTACCTGTGGTGAGAGTGTCCAAATGATGTGTTCGTCCCCTGGACATTGGTGTGTGTGTAAGTCCCTTGTCATGTGGGTGAGTGTCTATGTGGAGTGTTGCACCCCAGATGCATGAGGGATGCATATACCCTACCCATCTGATGTGAGCAGGGAGCAGTGCTGTGTGTCTGACGTGCTGAGCTAGGCCCACACCTGTGACCCCCCCCGTCAAGTGGCACATGTGCAGAGTGATGTTTGTACATGCAGTTGCCAATGGCAGGTGATTGTCCTGTGCCTGTGTGTGTCTGTGTACCCTGCTGAGGTTGCGCCAGTGGCCTGGGGCATGTGACTGCTTTGAGGTGCTGTACATAATCGTGGTGTAGCTTGTGATGTACAGTGTGAGCCGGGATCAGTGATTGTGTTGCACCCCTCATTCCACCTGTGTACTTTCAATGCCTCGTCGTGCATTTGGCCTTCCCCAGAGGATAATGTCCCTATGATGAAGGTGCAATGATTTTGCTGCATACTATGCCCTGTTCAAACCAGCCAAATTGTTCAAATGTGTGTCTGTGACATGTAGCAGGTGTATTGATGTTGTCTCACTTTGTCATCCTCACAGGTAGGCGTCCATGCCAAGGCGGGGATCTGGAGGGAAGCCGTCAGTGCCGTGAGGTCGGTGGAGGTTCGGAGGCGGCACCTGCCCCAGGTGAGGAAACGCTGGCAGGATATCCGGTGCTGGACCAGGAGGATCGCCCAGGTCCTGCTGGGGGACTCACCTGAGAGCCACAAGAACCGTGGGCGCCGGTGCCTGACCCACCAGATGAAGCGTGTGCTGGCGGTGGTCTTCCCTGACTTGGATAGGCGCCTAGCGGAGAAGCAGCAGCAGGAAGGGGGTAGGTACATGTGTGTTTGTTGTGTGTCACCAGCTTTTGGAAGTGAGCAGTTGCATGGATACACTGCCAGGGTTCATATGTGCAGTACATATCCTGTTCCCCAAAGTAAACCGGTGCTGTTCTTCCTCCCTTCCCCTCCTTGACATGTGTTCCCTGGTCTGTGCGTAGTCACTCTTGCACAAGGTCATCTAGGCTGCCAGTTAATCCAAGTGCCCAATGCTTGCAGCATCATGTGTGGGGGTGGTGTGTAACATGTGTTAGGACCTTGCCTGTGTCCTGGCCAGTTCAGTCAATGTGGGGTCCATGTTAGTTGGCACTGATGCTGAGTCCCGACATACGAGTGTGTCTGAAAAGTGTACTGCCTTACAGCATGCATGACCAATGTTGTGGCCTCAGACATGATGTGCATGAGTGGGAGATGTGCATAGTGCAGGGACGTTTGCTTCTGTTGCAGTCATATCCATCCCGGACCATGGAGGAGTGTGGCCACTACAGTCCCCTGGGGCACCTTTTCCTAGGTATCATGTGTGTCATCCAACAATGTGGACATTCACTGTGTCTTCAGCATAGGTTGAGCTCTGTGGCATTGTACCCTGGCCTAATGTGTATATACGTAAAGTGTGCTACATGTGTCCACTGTACAGGGTGACCCAATTTGGCTTGTGCATACTCGGTGGCCGGTGCCAGTGTGTTTTGGTACAACTATCTGATAATGGTTGTTTGTCAATTTTATGTGTGGACAGGCGCACAAGGGTTAGTTCGTGTACATTCAAGATTTATTGAAGGGCATTTTAGTAATCCCGGAGTAAGAGGTGTAAGTACTTCCTCTGTGTCACTCACATTGTCTCAGGTAGGGGGGGTTTGTGCGGGATAGGCCTACATGTCCAAACCGTATGTGTCCTTGCCAGGTCTGGCCTGTGTGTGATGATTGGGTCACTGTATGTTGAGTATATGTCCAGACAGTCATGTTGGGCAGGGTTTAATGTATTTGCTAAGCAGCATGTGTCAAAAGTTACAAGACATGGTTCCTGCTCATCCCTTTTTTGGCTACGGTGTGTGGTCCAGATGCTGTACTCGACTGTCCCCAGAGACTTGATCCTCTGTCTAATTTGATATCCAGTTCTTTGCTGTTGTGTCATGCTCTCCATTGTTTCTCAGTGGCATGGTGGGTCAACCAACTGTGTGGTGCAGGGCCTACATATGTGCGTAGTATTGTAGATGTTACTCATGTTGCCTTTCATGCTATGCACTGTGACCTATGTAGTTTTGACTCATGTGTCATATGTATACAGGTGTCTGATTATTTCCTGTCTCTTCACCTTGCCCACAGCAGCGTCGGGGGAAACCGAGGGAGACACTGGCACGGAAATTGAGGAGGGATCCAGCAGCGGTGCCACCAGTGCTGGCGTGTCTGTCTCAGCGAGTGGCACGGAGGCGGAGGCGGAGGGGAGTGCGGCGGAGGACCTGTGCAGTCCCACCACCGACTATGACGCTGACGGGTCCGAGGCTGAGCTCCCTGAGAGGGCGGACGCTGCTCCCAGAGCTGAGAGCAGCACTCCATCTGTGGCCGCCCCCTCCATTCCCATCACCCGCCTCCCACCTGCTCGGGTCCCTTCCCACCGTGCTAGGCGCCAACAGGTCTCCTTCGTGCCAGGCACCGCACCCCCTGCCCCTGTCTCCCCTGCTGCCGTCAATGCCGAGTCTGTGGACATTCAGCGGCAGTTGCAGGTTGGTCAGGCATCGATGCTTACTGTCCTCCATGAGCACACCAGACTGCTGACACAGATGTCGTACATGGAGAGCATGTCAGCAGCGATGTCTGATCAACGGATGTTGCTGAAGTCCATAGACTCCTCACTGACTGCAGCAGTAGATCTCCAGCAGCGCTCCGTCCCCCCCCACCCCTGCACCATCCACACTTCCTACTCCCATGCCTGTCCCACGCACACCCAGACGTCCCTATGCACGCACCCCACCAGACACAGGCAGCACACCACCAGGGAAGGCAAAGCGCACTCCTCCAGTCATGCACACACATGGGGAAGTAGGCACACCCACTGGGTCTGCGGGCAAACGGCAGGCACGCAGCCAGAGTGGGAGTCCACATTCCTCAAGACCCACTTCCTCCAAAACCACTCCCCTTAGCTCCCCTGCCCAACAGTCGGACAAGGAGTCCTTCCTGGCCAGTCTGTCCCTCAGCCCCAGTGTGACACCACCCCGCAAGCGGTCGAGAGAGTCCCCGGGCAGGGGAGTTGAGTCCCCCCCCTGTCCACACCCTCCCCCAGTAGCGCTGCAACCCATCCCTCTGACCCCCCCCTTCCTTGGGGCCTGTGGTTCATTCGGGTGCAGGGGAGACGCTGGGCGACCTGGCAGTAGTGTGTAGCGCCGTGCTGGAATCCACCTTTGGCGCTGCCCCACCCCCTGTGGTGGAGTCGTCCGTACCTGCACCCACGACACCTACCCTTGCCCCTCCTGTCCCTGCGGTGCCTGGTCCTCCCCCCCCCCCCCCCCCCAACATGATGCCCCCCCCTTCTGTGGATGAAATGGACATGTGAACTATGCAGGCAAGCTAGGGGACACACGTCCCGATGTGTACCCCCCCAGGACTTCCCTGATGGCCAGGCCCATGGGCCTTGTAAATAGTGGACATTTAAAACAATTTATTTTGAATGCTGAATAAAGCATTTTGGTTTTTTTCTGCACAGTTATGCTTTCCTGGACTTGCTGTTGATGGTGCTGCTCCATGATTTGGGGTGGTGATAATGTGTTAGGTGTCTGGGAAATGTTGTAGTGTGCTGCTCACGGGGTGGACCCTGGTATCTGTGTGCCATCACAAGGGCTCTGCAAATAATCTTTGATCACGTGTGCTCTTACTGTATGGTGATATTGTCCCAAGGTGTGTTCCTTCCTCTGTGGACCCTGACATCTTCCCTGCAGGCTGTTTCCCAATTGTTGTGCTGAGCTGTGTCTACATATCCTGGATGAGTGACGGATCCCTTCAACTTTGGCCATGCCTGCTCAGCAATGTCTCCACCTGCATCATTTGTGGCATCCTTGGTGGTCACTGTACTAGTGTATGAAGTATATTGACATGACTTCATGTGGACATGTTCCCTTTTACACCCTATGCATGTGTGTACTCCCAGCCTCGCACACATGTTACGTGTTCTGCAGGGTCTTTGGTCACCTGACTGACAATTGTGGGCAATGTATCTGCGGGTACTCCACCCTTTTCCTTCCATGGGAGGCAGCAACTTGTTGGCTGCCCCAGCACCTGTACATTCCTATCAGTCCTGGAATGTGCGTGACAGTGTGTGTTCCCTTTGGGTCTCTTAGTTTAGTAGGGTGGCACATGATTATACAGTCTTGTTGCATGCTCTCATTGTGTGTATTGTGCTGCCAGCACCAGGGGTGGGTATGCATGTGTCATATGTCTGGGCACTGCTGGGGGGACTCTGCACCCACCCCTCCTATGTCTGGGCACTGCTGGGAGTGATAGGCACACACCCCTCCTATGTCTGGGCACTGCTGGCGGGACTCTGCACCCACCCCTCCTATGTCTGGGCACTGCTGGGAGTGATAGGCACACACCCCTCCTATGTCTGGGCACTGCTGGGAGTGATAGGCACACACCCCTCCTTTGTCTGGGCACTGCTGGGAGTGATAGGCACACACCCCTCCTATGTCTGGGCACTGCTGGGAGTGAAAGGCATATGTCTGGGCACTGCTGGGAGTGAAAGGCATATGTCTGGGCACTGCTGGGAGTGATAGGCACACACCCCTCCTATGTCTGGGCACTGCTGGGAGTGATAGGCACCCACCCCTCCTATGTCTGGGCACTGCTGGGAGTGATAGGCACCCACCCCTCCTATGTCTGGGCACTGCTGGGAGTGATAGGCACACACCCCTCTTATGTCTGGGCACTGCTGGGAGTGATAGGCACACACCCCTCCTATGTCTGGGCACTGCTGGGAGTGATAGGCACACACCCCTCCTATGTCTGGGCACTGCTGGAAGTGATAGGCACACACCCCTCCTATGTCTGGGCACTGCTGGGAGTGAAAGGCATATGTCTGGGCACTGCTGGGAGTGATAGGCACACACCCCTCCTATGTCTGGGCACTGCTGGGAGTGATAGGCACCCACCCCTCCTATGTCTGGCCACTGCTGGGAGTGATAGGCACACACCCCTCCTATGTCTGGGCACTACTGGGAGGACTCTGCACCCGCCCCTCCTATGTCTGGGCACTGCTGGGGGGGACTCTGCACCCACCCCTCATATGTCTGGGCACTGCTGGGAGGACTCTGCACCCACCCCTCCTATGTCTGGGCACTGCTGGGAGTGATAGGCACACACCCCTCCTATGTCTGGGCACTGCTGGGAGTGATAGGCACCCACCCCTCCTATGTCTGGGCACTGCTGGGAGTGATAGGCACCCACCCCTCCTATGTCTGGGCACTGCTGGGGGGACTCTGCACCCACCCCTCCTATGTCTGGGCACTGCTGGGGGGACTCTGCACCCACCCCTCATATGTCTGGGCACTGCTGGGAGGACTCTGCACCCACCCCTCCTATGTCTGGGCACTGCTGGGGGGACTCTGCACCCACACCTCATATGTCTGGGCACTGCTGGGAGGACTCTGCACCCACCCCTCCTATGTCTGGGCACTGCTGGGAGGACTCTGCACCCACCCCTCCTATGTCTGGGCACTGCTGGGAGGACTCTGCACCCACCCCTCCTATGTCTGGGCACTGCCTGGAGTGATAGGCACCCACCCCTCCTATGTCTGGGCACTGCTGGGAGTGATAGGCACACACCCCTCCTATGTCTGGGCACTGCTGGGAGGACTCTGCACCCACCCCTCCTATGTCTGGGCACTGCTGGGAGTGATAGGCACCCACCCCTCCTATGTCTGGGCACTGCTGGGGGGACTCTGCACCCACCCCTCCTATGTCTGGGCACTGCTGGGGGGACTCTGCACCCACCCCTCCTATGTCTGGGCACTGCTGGGGCTGGGGCTGATGGCCACACACCCCTATGTGTCTGTCCACTGGCGTAGTACGACCCGTACCCACGTCCTACGGCCTGGATACGGCCCATACCACCATTGCAGTGGTGATGTAGGGGAACGCTTGGTACGAGCCGTACCCACGTCCTTGAGGCATGGGTACGGGTCGTACCCCCATTGTTGGGGTGCCGTAGGGGTACGCACCGTACCCATGCCTTTAGGACGTGGGTACGGCCTGTACCAAGCGTACCCCTACATCGCCACTGCAATGGTGGTACAGGCCGTACCCATGCCTGTGGGACGTGGGTACGGGCCGTACCACCATTGTGGCGGTGACGTAGGGGTACGCGTGGTACGGGCCGTACCCATGCTCTGGGGGTGTGGGTACGGGCCGTACCACCATTGTTGGGGTGCCGTAGGGGTGCACACCGTACCCATGCCTTTAGGACGTGGGTACGGCTCGTACCAAGCGTACCCCTACATCACCACTGCAATGGTGGTACGGGCCGTACCCATGCCTGTGGGACGTGGGTACAAGCCGTGCCACCATTGTGGCGGTGACGTAGGGGTACGTGTGGTACGGGCCGTACCCACGCCTTAAGAGCGTGGGTACGGGTCGTACCACGCCCACCCCTACGTCATCCCAAGAATGGCGGTACGGCTCGTACCCATGCCTTTGGGACGTGGGTATGGGCCGTACCGCCATTGTTGGGGTGACGTAGGGGTGGGCGTGGTACGACCCGTACCCACGCTCTTACGGCGTGGGTACGGTGCATACCACAATTGTTGTGTTGCCGGTTCGCGTCCATGTTGACTTCCGTTGAGGCGGACGCAGGCCTTGGTGGAGACGCCCCCACACCCCAAGTGACCAGGCCCTGGGGGTCAGGTATGTACAGGGCATGTTTGATTTTGGACTTGGGTGGGGGTTATGTTTCCTGCCCCTGCCCCCCCCCCCCCCCCCCCCCTTTGACCCTGGGTGATGTTCAGACCTTCTGCGGCGTCTGCGTCGGTTCCTGTACACCAGGTGGACTGCAATGAGGGCCTGGATGACACGTAGGTTTGGGTCCATGGCTGTCCGTCGCGTACAGGTGCTCCTTGTGCGCGTCGTCATGATTTCCTGACAGTTTTTGGCTCCCGTAAAATATTGTCCGTGCGGAGTGACGTCGGTACGAATTGTACTTGCTGGTTCGTGATACGCTGCCCGACTCCGTCCGGACGTCACGTCCGCGGTGTCCCGGATCGGAATTGTCGGTATTTTTTGTTCGGTCGGTGTTTTTTACGATTCGTACGCAAATGGTGTTTGCGTACGAATCGTACTTGCATGTTTGTAAGGTATTTCGACCGGGTACGAGTCGGACGGAGAAAACGCTCCGTCCGACGGTTCGTACCCGGTTTATCCAGGATCGGAATGGGCCCCTAAGTGCTTCTATCCAGGAGGTAGAAACTTCCAAAGTCACAAAGGAGAAATTAATATACTTACAAAATACGAGTGCTAGTGCTTCAGCTGCTAATTGAAAAATCCAGGAATGGTATGGGTCAAGTGGAGATCCAGGCAGATGTGGTGGTTGCAATATCTATAGGAGTAAGTTTATTAAGAACGGTGACACTGTTGATTGTGGTGGAAAGGGTATATTTGAATGATGACTGCATACTTCGAATTTTGGAAATTAAAATAACGATGCTAAAGATTTACAGAACTCAGAGCATGACCGAGGAGTTGCATTAACAAAGATTAGTAACTGAAAATCTTAAGGGCTTCTCCAGTAGTGTAAGAAGCTCTGCCCTTTTTCTTTTTTTGTTTCTCCTAACAAATTTTATTGATTTTACAGAAGATACTTTGAGATCAAGGCGCCTGCCGCACCCGTAAAACTTAGTGGCGCGAGCAGGACGCCGTGCAGCAGCCCCCCGCAGTTCCCTGCAACTTTCGTAAAGGCTGGCTCGTCACCGTGTGGATTTCCGGCTCCCTGCAGAGTTGAGTTGACCAGGGGGGCCGTGGGGACCCAGCACGGCGCCGGCGGCCAATAGGCGAACAAGCAGCCAAGAGCACAGAGCGCACCATCAAGAGGCAGCTGAGTTGAGCGCGGAGGAGCCATAGAGATCTATTACTTCAAGAAACCTGGTCAACAGCATCTGTTCAGATAAATGGTTTTAAAGCATTTCAACAACATGCCACCCAAGGCAGCTCACCTGGCAGGGCAGCCGGCGGGTTATCAATCTACCTTAGCACAAGTATACCATGGTCGTATGATCTGATTGAGTCTGGACAAACATGGATCCAGTGCATCAAAATTACACTACCACATGATCTCTCCTCTGGTGCACAAGACTTTCAAGATGTACGGTCAATGTTAATTTGTAATACCTACATTCACCCAGGGTCAAAGACGAAACAAGAGAAAATTGCGACCCTCAAATCCCTGGTTATATCTCTGCAATCTACTTTCCCACAGGCGGGAATTGTAGTGTCAGGCGACTTCAACATGTTCTTATTACAAGCAGAACACACACAAAACAAACAACAAAACAAATTTAATGGCAAAACAATCCTTCCACTAATAACAAACCAACGAAAAAAGGATATTTACGGCCAGCTGTGTGCCTCAAATTTCGCTGAAATTGGCATGATCATTTTGAATGGACGCTTTCCACAAGACCAGCCAGCGGTTTCTTCCAGAATAGCCAAACAGGCTCAATCAGTACTAGACTACACCATAGTGGAGCTGGAGGTACTGCAAAGGATCGTCAGTTACCAAATAATTCACAGACTGGAGAGCGATCATAGCCCGCAATCAATTGACTTCAGCCTTCAAATCGCAAGGGCACCAGCAAGCAATGACTTGTTGAAAATTCCCAGCCCATATAACTTAAAAAGACTCGCATGGAATGGAAAGAATGCCTTAGTAATAATGACCCATTTAAAAAATGTACAGACAAAAGGTAAAGAACAAAGATTGGCAGAGCATTGGGCAAATTGGGAAAAGACGATCTTAAGTTTAGGTGACAAATTCGAATCCCAAAACAAAAGCCACAGAAACAAACCAAGGCCAATAACTTCAGAGCCCCTTGGCTCCTTAGTGTGCAAAAAAAGGACTCTAAATCAGGAAATGAGAAAGTTAAGAGGAAAAGATCAGATCACGGGTGAAGATACAAAGCGACAAATTTACAATTTAAGGCAAACATATAAAAAAGAGGTCTGGGTAGCAAAGAATAATCAACAACTGAAACCTGGTTAAAATTACTGGAAACAAGTAAATCAAACAATAATAGGACATTTTGGGCAGAAATCAATAAAATAGCATACGGATCCTTCCGTGAACATAATGCAAATATATTAGAGGCAGACTGGATACATTATCTAGCGCAAAACCAGGGGAACAACAGCAATCAGCAAGTAATGAAACCAGAATGCACAATCCAATACTGACAAAAAAAGCGAAGAATCCGAACAAAAATTTGAAGAAAATTGTATTAAATCTCACCAGGTACAAATGGTCATAAAAAAACTAAGGTCCACTGCCGCCCCTGGCCCAAACGGTTTGCCAAATGGGCTATTTAAACATGACCAACTATTCTGGGCTGAATACCTTACCCCACTGTTTAACCACGCTTTTCAAACAGAAAGCATACCATCATCATGGAGGGGGAGCGTCTTGCATCTTGCAATTTTTAAAGCAGGCACTAGATCAGACCCATCGAATTATAGGCTGATCTCCCTTATTGACGTAGAGGCCAAAATATGTGCGTCAAACCTTCTGTGACAGCATTGGAAGATTGGGTGACCACGAGCAAGATCCTCCCCATCACACAGACCGGGTTCAGGCCGGGAACAAACACCTTGTGTAACTTGTTAGCCTTGAACCTTCTTGTCGAAAAAGCCAAGGACAAATTAACAAAATTGTGCACCTGCTTTGTCGACTTAAAAGCAGCTTTCGACACGGTACCTAGGGATCTACTATGGCAAAAGATGGCAAATTGGGGTATTCCACCAATGTTACTGCGGGCCATCATCAACCTGTACACATTCACCTGGGTCAAGATAAAATTAGGGAATGGTGAAAGAACAACAGCAAAGATCCCAACGTACATCGGCCTTAAACAGGGATGTATACTGGCCCCCACTCTATTTAACATTTTTACCGCAGACCTGGATAAGAGGCTAACAGAAGTTTAAAGTGATCCTCCAAAGTTAGCACACTGCAAAATAAGACTCATGCAGTACACAGACGACATTGTCCTATGCTCCATCACAATGCTGCTCGAATACACCAGGGAGCATGGTCTGTTCCTCAATTAGAAAAAAAACGAAGGTCATATGTTTTTCATCACACATAGGACAAAACAAAAAATTCAAATGGCACGCAGCAGGAAACCTCATAGAACAGAGTGTGGCATATAAGTACCTAGGAGTAGTGGTAGACTCAAGGTTTACAATAAAAGATCACCTATTAAACTGAAAAACCCAGGCAAACAAATTACGCTTTGCTCTAAACCTACTAAAGACAAAACTGAAGTGCCCATCCAACTTATATTTATTAAAGGTCATCGCTGTGAAGTTTCTTCCGACCCTTACGTACGCCTCCGAATTACTCAGAGGACAAGATGCAAACTTCCTGAATCTCCAACAATCAGGGTTATTTAAATACATCTTTCAGATCCCGCAGTTTGTATCTCAAGCACAAGTACGCCTGGAATTTGGGCTAACAAATCAGCACCCAGTAAGACGAGCAGCAATAATAAAAATGTGTTGGAAACTAAAAGCAGCACAAGAGGATTCCTTGATGGGGCACTGTTGGACAGAAATAAAGAATCAGACAAAGGGGGGAAAAAGCCTGGAACACAGTATTAGAAGAAGCATTGGTAACCCTCAAAATGCAAGATGCCTGGAACACTAACTATAGCAGCTTTTAAAAAAATAGCCAATAATGCAGCAAAACAAGAAGCCTGGATAATAGACAAAGCCGCCTTAGCAAAGAAAAAACACGACTGGACGGTACTATCTTCATATGAGAGACACTCCCCTCAACCATACTTAGTCGAGCACATAACAAAAGCAATTCAACAATTGCTACTTCAAATTCGGTTGGGGGCTTTCATTTCAAAAGATCAGGTTCCAGCATAGAAACAAATATGCACTCTGCAGACTCTGCGGCCAAGTGGAAGAAACTTTGATTCACTTACTGTGCATTTGTCCAACTGTGAATAATTTGAGACGTTATTATTTATTACAAGCATTCCGTACATACAAAATTAGATCATGTCGGCCAGCAGTAATGTTGGTACTGAATAGTCAATTGTTACAGGTAGCATGCAGGGCCACCAGATTCCTGCAGAAAGTCAGTCTTGTACTACAGAAATATGAAAAATAGCATTTTTAGAATTTTATGGACTTGGGAAAAGAACGATGCCAAATTTACAGTTTTCTGTTTTTGGTACTGTTTTTTTTTTTTTAAATATATTTAGTTTTATCATGTAATCATTGTATTGTTCTCCAAGAATTTGCATACCGTGGTACATTTTAGAGCATGAAATCAAAAGTTTACAATCAAAGTACTGAGGAGCAAATCATTAAACAGCATCTATGTCAATGTTAATTTTGTAAATATGACAGTATTTACTACGTGTGCATCCTTTTTACTTGTTAATGTTATTCGGATGATTTTAGTACAAAAATTGTAAAGGTTTTAATTAACTATATACAATAAATTTACTTTGACTTTTTGGGTCAATAAAATCTTTCTTTTTCGATGAAAAGGTTAAAGCTATTTATAGATATTTCCCCCAGGACAATGCCAACAATACTGATGAGCACCCAGCTTTGAAGAGCCAACCATTGGTGCCTTTGCTGGTCGAATTTAAAACGGAGACCTGCGAACAGGTATCAGAAGCTATTGTTAAGATCAAATCTGGCTCCCCAGCTGATCCTCTTCCCCCCCCTCACTTTTTCATGCAACTAGCACCCCGGTTGATAACTAAATTAACAGATTTTTAATATGTCTTTGAACAAAGCGACGGTGCCAGTAAGATGAAAAGCATCTCAAGTCAGACCTATTCTGAAGAAGCCGATCCTAGATTCCAGTGAACCAGGCAATTACCGTCCCATCTCGCTGCTGCCATATTTCGGGAACTAACAAATAACAGAGTGATGCGACGGAACAGATCAAAATGATATTCCTTTCAAAACATGAAGGATACCATAAATTACTCCTTCACAGAAAATTACTTGTATATTGAAATAAATCATCCATTAGTCATATCATTGTTCGGACACAGTTTTGCTCGATAAATCTCTTTTTATCAACATATCAAGACGATTTCAAATATTCATCTCATACAAAATTAAATAAGCAACAGTCCATTACTCGAAAAAAACATACAATGTCTCCTGTTGTCGTGTAATAATCCTTTCATCTTTTCCGATCTTGCATAATATGCTGTCTCTCGCTGGAATTGAAATTGATATGCTGTCTCTCGCTGGAATTGAACTCTCCGTGGTTTTCCCGATTGGAATCCAATCGGGAACCGCACGGAGAGTTCAATTCCAGCGATTATTAGGATTATTACACGACAACAGGAGACATTGGCCCTGCACATAGTGATCCGACTGTGTTGGTTTGTGCCCAATAGATTATTTCTCTCGCCATAGATATTTGGCTGCTTTTTAAAGAGACTACTGGAATTACTGCGGATTTTGATATTGTTCCAGGAGATATATCCTTATATACCCTAGTCCTGATGAGGCCCCCAAGCAAGTTGGGCTGAAACGCGTCGACTATTGTTTAATATTAAGAGCCCCGGAAGAATTTAAACTTTTGATGGAATTGAGACATAGACAGTACCAATAAATTACGTTGGGGGTGTAAAACCTTTTTTCCTCTCCCCAGTACTGTCCCATGGGGCGACTCTAATACTATGGAATCCTTATGATAATAGTGGTTACATCCATTATATTTTTTGTAGGGGAATAAGGAATGGATTAAATGTCCTCTGTTTTGTATGTTTTTTTCGAGTAATGGACTGTTGCTTATTTAATTTTGTATGAGATGAATATTTGAAATCGTCTTGATATGTTGATAAAAAGAGATTTATCGAGCAAAACTGTGTCCGAACAATGATATGACTAATGGATGATTTATTTCAATATATAAGTAATTTTCTGTGAAGGAGTAATTTATGGTATCCTTCATGTTTTGAAAGAAATATCATTTTGATCTGTTCCGTCGCATCACTCTGTTTTTTGTTAGTTATTTCACCCAGATGCGTTGGGAATATTGGGTGCCCCCCTTATTATACAATATGCCATATTTCGGGAAGGCGCTTGAATCCTTGGTAAACAAACAACTTTTCGATCCATCGCAATCAGTATTCCGGTCGGCGCATAGCACCGAAACGGCAGTAGTAGAGATGATCGATAACATCAGGCTGGCCCTGGATACACGAGAATCCGCCTATGGTAGTTCTCTTGGACCTGTCAGCTGTCTTCGACACCATCTCCCATGACATTTTAGAACAACAGCTCTGGGAGATGGGGGTCCGAGGGAAAGCTCTGGACTGGTTTAAAACCTATCTAAAGGACTGTTCCACTACTGTGCATTTAGGTTCCCTGGCCTCATGTAGCAGACCAGTAAGCATTGGAGTTCCTCAGGGGTCAGTCCTGAGCCCTATGCTTTTTAATCTTTATGTAACACCGCTGGCCAGGATAATCAGGTCCTATGGGTTTGAGGTAGTATCGTATGCTGATGACACCCAGCTGTTGATCATATTTGGTCCTGACCCTACCGATACAATGATCCGGTTTAAAAACTGTCTGACCCACATTAACAGCTGGATGGGCAATAACAAATTACAGCTAAATGGCAGTAAAACCGAGATCATTCTGTTCGGCAGGGCCGAAGAGTATTGGTCTTGCAGCTGGTGGCCTCAGGCATTGGGTCCATGCCCATCCCCAAAACAAGCAGTCTGCAACCTTGTAATAACGATCGACAATAAGCTTTCCATGAAAAACCATGTCAATCTTGTGCTGGGTACCTGTTACGGGATCTTGCGAAAGCTGCGTAAGTTCTTTAAATAGCTACCTAGTGAAATCAGGAAGCCATTGGTCCAGGGCCTAATTGTAAGCCGCATGGATTACGGGAATGCCTTATTAGCCTCCTTAAATGAAGACCTCTTTTCCAAACTGCAAATCTTGCAGAATACTGCGTCCAGATTGATCCTAAATCTACCTCCAAGATCCCCCTGAGTCCCTAGTCTGAGGTTTCTTCACTGGCTTCTAGTTAGAAAAAGAGGTCATTTTAAAATCATATGCCTAAGACATAGAAGTATCGATGGCACTGGGCCTGGTTATTTAGCGAAAAAACTCAAAAGATATCCGCCAGAAAGAACATTAAGGTCCAGTTCAAAATCTCTTCTTACCCCACTACGAGTCCGCACCGTACGAAATGGGGGGCGATCTTTTTCTTTTCTCGACCCTCATCTCTGGAACAAGCTGCCATTTCACCTTCTGTCCATCACGGATAACCAGCGTTTCCGAAAAGAATTGAAAACGTGGCTGTTTGACCAGAAATTACGTAACTTGTACGCCTTCCTGCCTATACCACTTCTGCCCAGATTGCTGAAGAAGATCAGGTGAGACCGGGCCTAAGTTATTCTTGTGGCTCCGAATTGGGCACGGAGAGTCTGGTATCCTGAGCTGCTCAATATGGCCATCAATCCTCCGACCCGTCTGCCTCTTTGGGAGGATCTTCTGTCGCAGCAACAGGGGACGGTCCTCCACCCGAACCTGTTCAGCCTCCATCTCCTTGCTTGGAGATTGAGCGGTGGCAGTTGACGTCATTCGACCTGCCTCCCGAAGTCTGCGATGTAATTCTGGCAGCCAGGCGTCCCTCCACTAAGATGGTTTACGCCAGCGGGTGGAACAAATTTGTGGCCTGGTGTACAGCAAAGGCTGTGGATCCCTCTCTGCTCCTCTTGCTGAGGTTCTTTTGTTCCTTCTTTCTTTGGCCCAGCAGGGCTCTGCTCTGGGCACTATCAAGGCTATCTCTCGGCCATCTTTGCCTTCCTTCGGCTCCCAGATCACCCTTCCCTTTTCAAGTCCCGGGTGGTAAATCGTTTCTTGAAATGCATAACTCATCTCTTTCCTCTTATTCCTTTCATTATGCCTCAGTGGGACTTGAACCTAGTTTTAACTTATTTAATGTGCGCTCCCTTTGAGCCGCTTCACAACTGTCCTCGGAGGCTCTTAACTCTCAAAACTGCATTCCTGGGGGCCATCACCTCTGCCAGACGGGTGAGTGAGCTCCAGGCGCTTTCTTCTAAGCCTCCTTTTCTATCTGTGCATCCGGACAAAGTTGTCCTCAGGACTCGTCCATCCTTCCTGCCCAAGGTAGTCACTGCCTTCTACATCGGGCAGACCATCACTTTGCCCACCTTCTTTCTGCCTCCGCATCCTTCGAAGGAGGAAGAGATGCTCCACCGCCTGGACCCGAAACATGCACTTTCCTTTTATTTGAATCGCATCAAACAGTTCCGGGTGGATGACCAGCTCTTTGTTGGGTACGTGGTCGCCAAGAACAGTCGGGCCGTACACAATCGAACTATCTTCCGATAGGTCGTTTTGGGTATCAAAGCCTGCTATTCTTTGGCAAAGAAGGAGCCTCAAGTGGGGCTGCGGCAGCAACCACTGCTCTGGGACAGGCATTCCTCTGAATGACATCTGTCAGGCAGCTACGTGGGCTTCATTGCACACTTTTACGAAGCACTACTGTCTTGACAGTCAAGTCCGGAGAGATGGCTTTTTTGGCCGTTCTGTTCTCCAGGACTTTCTGGTGTGATCTTGGTTCTCAGACCCACCTCCGCTGTGGGTATTGCTGGGGTATCTATTCTAAGGTAAAGAATCTATAACTAACGTGTTTCTTTCAGATGAACAAGTTACTTACCTTCGGTAACGATATATCTGTGAGAAACATTAGTTAGTTATAGATTCCTTACCACCCCACCAATCCTCCCCGTTCTGCAAACTGATTTCTAGGGTTAAGGACATCCTTTCAGGGACCCAGTTTTGTGCACCAGTGGTCAGTGTCTGGCATGGCTCTGTTTTCTGACGCGGAAAGTAGTGTACAGAACTGACGTCAGCGCGTGAGGGCGGCGTCTAATTAGCTGCCGCAATGTCATCCTAGCGACACGACGCCAACGACGAACGCGGAGCCGACCGACGCCACCTTCTGACGCGCAGAGGTACTGCTGACGAAAAACTTTCCGGATCCAGTCTGACTCCTGGGGGTAATTCTAAGGTAAGGAATCTATAACTAACAAATGTTTCTTACAGATATATCGTTACCGAAGGTAAGTAACTTGTTCATCACTATCTACAGATGCAAGGGTTCCAAGGGGGCGCGCAATTCTAGAGTCATCGATCTGCTCCCAGGATAAGAACTCCTGCCAAGCTTTTACACCTTCAAACGGGGCAGTAAAACTGCAGGCCACTTCCCTGGGATCAGTGAGCAAAGCATTCACTGAGTCCCGTACGAGAAGAATGGGTGGAGGGTGACGAGGACTTTAGCACATTATATGGAGCATTTTCTTTGACTTGTCCCCCCATCGGTATATGTGACTCTGGGCCACCTACCAAGACTTTTTGGCTTCCCCGAATAGGGTCTGTTGGTATTGTTGTTGCAGAAGACCTCATTGTCTACGTGCGAACTGCCTATCATCCGTGTGGCCCCGCACATCTAAGTCCGCCATCGTGGCCTCAAGATCCACCAAGTCCTGTGACCAACATCGCTTCTCCCTTGTAGAGTAGCTAATGTCTGCTGCCCTCAGTGTGGGTTTCAAAGCCTCCTATAGTGCTGCCCAGGATGCTACCAACCCAATGTTATTTGCAAGATATTCCTCTATGGGGCATTCAATATAAAAATCTGTAGGCCGGGTTTCATAAGTGCCATGGCAATAGGCACCATCAGAAAGCCGGGCACCGACATCATATGCAGAGTTGGATGGCCACCGGGGAGTAATCTGAGAGCCCCCATGCCAGAACGGAGAAATCTTAGACTCTATACAAATAGGAATGCGGAATAAGAGTATAATAGAGGCGGAAAAAGGAGTTGTGTGCTGAGGAGAAAAAGGTGTAGTCCCCCCTTAAGGGGATGGTGCAACCTCCAAACGTCTACCAGACCTAAAGCAGACACAAAATAAGGCAGATTGGTTCTACCAGGTCCTGGGGAAAGTCCGCTCGAACGCCACTGGGCAATCGAATGTTGACCATTCCAGTCATCCCCCAGCACTGTGAGCTCCTCAGGAAAGTCGCCCCATAATCTAGTTAAAAAGTCTAAAAGAGCGGAGCGGGCATAGGTACAGAGAAATGCGAGGGATTCCCCATGTAACATTCTTGTCACAGCCATATACTGACCCTGATGGTCTACTCGTGCTTTAAGATGCTAGAATGGAACATGGTTATTTATCAGAATACTTGTGCCTCTGGACCCCCTGGTCAACCCTGAGTGACAAATCTGTGTGTAGCCGAATCGGGCCAGACAAGGGACCTTGTTGCCTAATGGATGGGTCTCTTGGTGTTAGGACAACTGTCCCCCTAACCTCCTCTTAGTTTGTTACAAAACTGCTCCCTGCTTGACCTTATCTAGCAAGTCATTCACATTCCATGATACCACATGAAGCTTATTCAGGGGGTTATCTATTTTAGGGCCACTCATAACGTACTATGGTGGACATTTGGTGTGTAAAATAAAAAATTCTAATAATACTAATGAGAAATATAATAACGTAACCAAGTCCCTAAGTCCCCCCATCCCAAACTTCGAAAACATGAAGCATTTTCAGCAGGGCAGAGTGCAGCCAAGTCCAAACAGGGGACCGTGCAGGCCCGTCCCAATGGATCCCCAAACCTAACAAAGTCAACTAACTGGGGAAGCTAATATACCACTCTTAAAGTCTGCTGACCGCTAATCTTGAAGACAACATCGAGGGTCGCTGCAGACAACACATGGATTTACATCTTGCACCAATCCCATGTAGAGGGTGATGAGGCTGCCCTCCAAGTCTCCAGGGGCTCCTCATCATCAGCCACGGCCTCTCCATCCCGTCGGGAGCGCTTCCATGAGGAGGGAGACCTGTTGCGCTTCATTGGTGTTTTGGCATGTCGGTTTAGTCTGTCACCTAGGGAAGAGTCAGAGTCCATAAGTGGGGAAGTGTGTGGTTTTAACTGAATTCTTTCATCAGTCTGTTGAAAGACCCTTCTCAAGTGTCTCAAAGAGGAGAGTCTGTGAATGGTAAATGACATTACCATAGCTGTATATAATAACGTATTGAATACTGAGGTCAGAAAGTCATTGTTTCACTGCCAAGGAGTGCTGTTGTTGCTGCACCATCCTAGTATAATCAGAGAAGATCATGATGGTTTGAAATTGGTAGGTAATCTTATCCTGAAGTCGGGCACGTTTGAAGATAGCGTCTCTGTCCAAATAATTTAGGATTTCCGTAATGAAAGGACGGGGTCCAGCCCCTGTCGGAGTGTGCCACACCAAAGCCCTTTGCGTCCGTTCAATGACAAAGCAGGAGGACAGGGCTGCTGAAGGCACCAGTGAGCGGATTAGTCATGGAAGCGCTCCATCGAGCGACTTTGCACCCTTCCAGAAAGCCCACAAACCATAGGTTATTACTGCCCTCAGCGTCGTCCACTCTAAATTCACAGCACTAAGTTTTTGCACTATCTGTTGTAGGATGCTTGCTGAGTCTTCCACCCCAGATTCCCTAGTTTCTGCCTCTGTAATCTGCTCAACAGTTTTCCTAAGGTCCTGGTGGAGTAAATTCACATTAGTGCCCACTGCACCAATTTTAGCATCTAACGTGCCCAGCGACTTTGTGATAGCTGCCCGGAGTGCAGCATTGTCTGAAGCTGAATCATCCTGGTCACATGCCTGAGAGAAGATGATCCACTGGGATGAGCATGTCTGTCTAAAGCACTCTTTTTGGGGCGGGACCTTATCTTTGGCCATGGTAGCAAGTATGGCTGGGAACACAATAGCAGAATCTCTGTAGTTCATAACCACTGATCCGCCTGACGCCACTGTGGCCCAGCTTGTGGGGCAGCATGAGCAGTAAGACTGCTGACCCTCCCTGATAGTGGCAAGTTGAAGCACTCCACTAAGGTCTAAGGTAACAGGCCGAAAAATCCTAGAGCGAAGCAGAAGGAACGCACTGCCACAGACTGCACCAGGTCGTAGCCTGGCCACCTCCCTCAACGGGTATGCCCTTGAGACCCACTGATACAAAAGAAAAGCCCGCTTAGCGCAGCGGTTGACTACGTGTGCTTTCCAGGCTTTTCAGAGGAGTTAACTGCATCACAATTCACCTCGGGCGTGCAATTACACGGCTATTATGCGCTGTACTACTCTCATGGACGGCGTATAGGTTGGTACTGAGGAAAAATCACGCATTCGGTGAGTAGATGGAGGTCCCAGATCGCTTTCCAGGCTCCAACCAGGACTCAAGCCCAGAAGACGTGAAGGCCCCCAGTGGAGAAGTCCAATGTGCCCCACGACCAGGGAGGGAGGGGGAGAAGGAAAATTCGGAAGGGGGGAAAGCCCCCGTCAACACTGCTAAACAGGCCAACAACGTAGGCCTCGCAGCCACAAATCGACCTGGGGTTTGCTGCTTCATCTCCATGTGTGCTGTTCAGCCCCCCGTGGCCGCTGCGGGGGCGGTGCCTGGGCTGAAGTTCGACTCCCTTGGTGAGAATTTTAATGTTGCATGGCTTCACCTAGTCCCCGGTGGAGTCCAACGGGAGGGGGCCCAAGATAGCACCCCTAGTTATCCGCTCACCGACTCCCAGAGTCCTCAGCACAGCAGACCACAGCATTTGCCTCAACACACAGCACGTGGCCACACCGCTCAGCCGCTGCACGACTGCTCACCTTGAGCAAACAGTCTGGAGGCCTGCCCATGTTGCCATAACTCTCATGCTCCGCCTCAGCAGATTGGCATGGTGTCCCATAAATTCATTCTCCAGCATCTGTGCCTGGATGCAGTTTAGGATTACATCAAATTATAGGCAACTGCGTGGAGTGGTATCAGAGTGCGGCCCGCATGTTCGGTGTCCAAGCCACAACCCCTGTCCTTTTCTTGACTGTTTAGGTCGAGCCTAGCGCAGCGCATGCGCTGTACTAGGAAATGGACCTCTTGGAATCACTTCAGCTTTCTTATGGTTTAGAAGAAACTCGTGCGTGTGGTGCTCACACATCATTGGCCTTTGCGTCTGGCTTCAGCACGCAATTGGCCAAAGGCGTGTGGATGTCTCAGCTTCTTTTGAAAGGTTTACTCCCAGAGCGATTTGCTCTCGGGAGCCAGCAGCAGCGCGCAGGGGCCATATGTTTTTCATCAGCGTGGGCGCGCTTGTTTTCACACCTCTTCCGGCCTGACCTTTTGACCGCGTTGGCCTGAGTGCCTCGGGTTTCAGTGCATCTTCCTAGACCGGTGACCTGCCCTTGTTTTCTTTCAGGAAGACAATTGGGGGCACTACAAACCATGCCTTGTCTTGTATGGGAGAGCCATCTTGTGGCTAAAGGCATGTATTGAAAAATAAAACCTGCATTCACTTCATTCCTTTTGATGTTGCCCCAGCGGTTAGACAGTTTTGCAAACCGATTCGGACAATTCTGATCATTTCTGAGATCGTATCGCTCACATTTTACACACAGTTCACCCCTCTTCAGTTTTAACGTGTAACGTGAGCCAGATCTAAAAACCATTCACGTAGTGTTTGGCTGTTGGAGAGCCAAGCTTGGAAACACTGCATTCTGTCTTGCTGTTCACTGTCAGAGCTAAACCACAGAAGCGCTCCCAGTCGGTTTATTTGTGACCTTAATAGTGATCTGATAGCAATCCACTGTTCTCATTAAAGCAAGCACCTTTCATCGGTTTATTCTGCCTACCCTCTCCATTCTTTGCTTCCACCGCCCCTAGCATTTGCATACATGCTATGGAAGATGTGAATGTTTTGCAAGGAAATGGAGCATCGTAGAAAACTTGGCAAAACGTGGCCTGGCCGCACAAGTGGTTGGCGTGGCATCAGTCCTTCCACTGGTTAAGTTTCCTCTCATTTTCTGTTTGCATCGTCGCTGCCAGTCAGTTCCGGTGGGCCTTGGAAACACGCGTAGATAACGGGGTCCTACCTGACTGAAGCTTCTGTTGGAGACAGTCTTGCTTAACTGTGCCAAGGCCACGTTCTCTCTTCACACGAGTGAAAAGTATTACTGTAGAGAGCCACGACATGGGCTTACTGACTTGGTGACATAGTCTTATAGCCCACCGCACTTTATTGGCTATTAAAGGACAAACAAGTTTTGCCTCGTACCATTTTATTTCGTCCATCTTAATTCTCACGTTCTGCTTCAGCTAGTAGTCTTGGATCTTAATCAACCATTCTTTTAAACTCTCTCAATACATTTGAGTCTATATCTTTACAGTATTCGGAGATTGTGTTTACTATAAAGCGTATTACTGGCTGCCCTCTTTCAGGCCATGTAGAATTTTTTCGGATGTTAATTTCTCTCCCATATTGCTTTGACATGTCGGCATCTATTACTGCTTTGTTGGCGAGCTGGTCTTCTTTGTTTTAATTTCCACTTTTTTGTGTGTATGTATCCACTTTTTAATCCCCTCTTTTGTGCGCTCCGGATATCAGGTTTCTCTCATCCCCTGTCTCCCCAATCTGCTGCTGTGTATGTCTTCTACCCTTTCACCTTGCACAGCTTCCTGCTTTCGCTTATCTACTCCACTACTTCCACCGTTTGAATACATTGTCAGTGTTTATTACTAAAACTCTGGTGTTGCCTAGTTTTGATAAGAAATAAAAGGATATTCCTCGTGATACTTAAACTTATCTTCTGAATGAATTCCCTTGCATCATTGCTGTTACCTGGATCCTTTCATGATGCTTTTGTAGCAATATTTCCTTTTCGGGTGTATATACATACTAATAAATATCGTAGAAACAAGATATTATCACCCTCCTTATTAGGCGCACCCTACTAATCCCTTAACTGTTCATGCTCCATGATCTTGCAAACCCTATCCATTTTCGATCCTCGTAACCCTTGATTCTAGCTGCCCTCTGTGTGTAAATGGCCCCCTGTTATTTACAGCTGTTTCTGTTAGCTCTATTGCCAGAGCCTTGCTGCTCAGCATTGGGTGCTTCAGTCCCATTATTTATGAAAGAAACATGTGTGACAGTTTTTGGGACTATAGAGTCGCCATCATTGAATTCTTTTGAGGGGAACAGTTCATAGTCAGTTCATTCCACGCCCAAAGGGATATATGGTAATTGAGACCCCCTTCTTAATAGGCATATATTATGCTCCACAGCTGCACCCCAAAGAGAGCGATAACGTCAGAGAGACAGAAAATGGAAGACAGAGAGAGATAGGCCCAGTGCTAAATTTGTGGTAAAGAAATAAGTAGGGACCCAAAGTTTTACTTAGGAGCACGGCCGCCCCCGCTGCTGAATGTCAGGGTTGCCAGCTACCAGTGTGTCCTAGTCATGGTTCCACATCATGCCTTTTTTTAACACCCTGCACTACAGGTCATGGGTTTGAATACCGACCTTTTCAACTTCGTTTATTTACAGACTTTGATACAGCGCCAAATGGTATGTACAGGGAAAGTGGGAAAACACAATGAAAACATTGGTGGTGCCCGGGGGAGGGGGTGGGCTAATAAATGGACAGCTTGTCTTTCATCATTTCAAGTTGGTCGTAATACATTCTGCCGGCAAAAGAGTGCATGCCTACTGCAGAGAACAAGGACATTAAGGCTATCTCCTTTAACCTCCTCCATAATTAAATCTTAGCAGTCACCCCATATATACTGCGGGATGGATGTATACAGGGCAACAAGAGTCTTAACAGAGCCCCAATGACACCGGCTCCACTATTGTAGACCTGGTCAGCGTTTGACAATGAAAGGTGCTGACTACGGATGCCGCTAAGAAAAAGCATTGGCATAGCCAATAGGTCTCGCTTTTGGGACCTTATAAGTATTTAGTTACGCAGCCTTTCTCTCTCTCTTCCCTGCCTCAGTCCTTCTATCTCTCTTTCCTGCCTCAGCCCTTCTCTCTCTCTTGTGGGACCTTATAAGTATTTAGTTATGCAGCACAATATCCTTGGTGCAACAACATCAACTGTTGCATGGCTAAACACTTATAAGGTCCCAAAGGCGAGACCTATTGGCTATGCCACTGCTTGTTTTTAATGCAGAAGAATGAGCAGCTTTAGCTCCATTGGATAAGTATTGCCACCTAAGTCTTTCAAGCGCTTTACAATCATTTTTTGCAGCAGTAAAGGCTGCAGTGTGCAAGGGATGGCGCCATTCGCGTTAAGAGGACAAGCTTATGTGGAGAGATATGGTGACAGGGATTCACACCACAGATAATAAGAGAGAAGCCCACAATGGGAACAGTGGTTAACGTTTCAGTCATTAAGCTGAGGAGCTGGAAACTGGCATAATCAATTCTGCTGTAATGGACAGATCTGGGGGACTAGTTTTGGACAGGATGTGGATTCGTACAGACAGGCTTTTCTTTGTTGTATCTGCTGCATGAGTCTGCCCCACCGTGCATTTTGGCAGGAAGCAGCAGTGCATTTTGCTAGGGAGCCAATGATGATGAGCAGTAATTGACATGTAAAAACTGAAGGGCAATGGGATCTCAAACTGCTCAACTGCTTGGAAAAAGAATGTAGCTACAATAAAAGCGTGAAAAACCAAATATAACAAGCATTTGCAATGCAATAGGTCTCGCATTTATACGAGTTTGAGCTATTGGCATTGTAAATGACAGTGCCTTTTATTTATGTTTTAAAAAAACCAAACTTAAATAAAAAGCATTGTCATTTACAATGCTAATAGCTCAAACTCGTATAAATGCGAAACCTATTGCATTGCAAATGCTTGTCTGACTGTTTGTGGGCGAGTGGGCCGGGTTTTACTGTGGATTCCCCGAATCTTACAACAAACATTGCCTGCACAATGCCGTCTCCCATGCCTTGTAAAGCACATACTTTGTTTACATTTCTTCATTGCCATTTTGGTTAACCCCTTCAGCGCTGCGGGAATTCCCCCGCGGTGCTGAAGGGTTCAAGCGCGGGCGGGCCCATGACGGAACGGTTCCGTCATGAGCACAGCGCAACCGATGCTCATGACGGAACCGTTCCGTCATGGGCATGGAAGGGGTTAAAAAGCACCACCGGTTGTAAAAAAAAAAAAAAAAAATTGGCCCACAGCTCACTTGCAAAACAGGAGCGATTGTTAAGGCGGGCACTCGGGCAATGGGTGTGTATCGGAGATGCAGCCCTAAATTGCCTTTTGGCCAGAGTGGTGGCCGATTTGGGCTGTCTCAGATGCCGCCAATGGCCCAGTGGGGGGCTGGGCGGCCTTTCCCAGGCAGATGGGTTTCTATTTGGGGGGGTGGGGGGAAGAGGGGTGATTCCTGCCCTCTCACTGAGCTCGCCCATTAACGTATGCAGATTGAACAGAAGGCCTCAGCAGAAGTGGCCCCACTTCCAATCAGGTGTGGTTCATCACTGCATGAGCATCGAATGAGTTCCTTCTAGAATCTCTGCTTCCTAAAACTAGACAGAAGCAGTGAGCAACCAAACTATTGCGTCTATGTCGTGTAGAAAAAGACTGGTTTAAATTTCACTTCTGACTCAAAACGGAAATCAGAGTCCCTCGGCTGCTAATCACACACATACTTTTGGGAAACGAACGTACACAGCAATTTGGTATTGCTAGCAGTAACAATGGCGATGGAGTTGGGTGGGGTGTAATAGTCTTTCATTTTTTGAGAACTTTTCGGCGTCGTACGCTTGCATTCTAATGTGCGTTAGACTCAGAGCAGGATGCACGCATGCATAACACTATGTAAGGCATATATATCTGCCAGTGAATATGGCAGAGATTAGCGTGGCCTGCTTGTCCAGAGAGGACAATGCCTGAAGGACTTGTACCTAAAAGACGTGTGTGGGGTGTGGCCGTGGCAAGATAGCTGCTTGATAAAGTGCTTTCCTAATGCAAGCATTAAAGCAGATGAGCCTAGTGGCAGTGTTTGTGCTGCGGAATACTATAGGCAGCAGCTGGCCAGACAATCTAATTGTTTTTTGAGGGGCTGTAAAATAAGCAGCCGAAGCATTGGCTGTCACTGCGTTTTTGGAATAGTGGTAGACGCCTGAGGTTCATAGTACACGGATGCCCCTGGGCACGAGCCCTACTGAAATGTATCCCTTATTTGCGGCTCAGACAGGTGCTATGTGACACGAAAGAATCAAGTCACATGACTCCCTGAACACCTCATCATTATAAAAACGCCTGGAAACACAGAAGTAATAAAAATATTTAATAAGTAGGATCCGGTCCACCAGGAAACGAAAAAATTGAACCCTAGGAGTAAATGGAAAGTAGAGAAGCCTAAAGCCATTCAAGCAGAGACTCTTCTAACTGACCACCGCACCGGTTCACTCTGGCGAGAGCTGCCAGGTGGATGGAAAGTCATGCGTGGCACTTGATATCAGTCCCAGATTTCACCAACAGCACGCTGCACTCTGGGACTTATAGTTCCGCTTTTAGAGTGTCAAATATAAGCTGAAACGTCAAGCATATAAAGAGTGGTTATGTTATGGTGCTGTGCAAATAGTTAAAATATGTTTACAGCTATTAACATTAGAGCTGGGAGAGCGGCGCCGTGTTGAACAAAAGAAAGGTGCGGCTACTTATAAAATCCAACAATTACAAGAAAGAGTTTACGGGCCTGTTTATGGGGAAATATCCTCTGTGTCAGAGCACGACCAGCAGTGTGAGCGATCGTGGAGCCAGGGAGGAGGCAGGGGGGGGGGCTAAATGCACCAGCTTTCCCTGGCCAGAGCGGGCACTTCACAGGAAGATGCAGCGCCTGAAGAAAATATGATACAGTTGGGTAAAACAAAGCGTGGCGTTTGTGAAACGAGCGCTGCGCTGATAGTTACAAAATGTTTACAGTCATTAACTAGGGCACACATACATCCCTGCAATTTACCATTAAACTGCAGTTTCCATAGTACGGGAGAGGAAACTGTTCAGAACTGTGATTTTGCTATTCACAGAGGGTTGTCCGCCATTTTAAGGGTGCTAATGAGAGGAGCGCGAGATCAAGAATACCATCACAGCTTGCACCGCGTCAGTGAGAGTGGCTGCTGTAAGGGGGCGGGTGCGGTGGAGGGGGTGTGTTGGGGGGAGCTGGAACTGGCACAGCGCAGCCGGGCAGTGCGGCGCATTATCTTATGCTGAGCCTGCAGTGGAGGAGGGGGAGACGAAGAGAGACACAAGCACAAAATAAAAAGATACACACTTGGGGAAGCGGGAAACAGGCAAAGGCGTGTAATTACGCTGATAAACAGCTAGCGAGAGAGACGAATGATCTATATTTAAAAAGATGAATAAAGTGCAAATACGAAAGACAGAGTGATCTGAAAACATGTCTTGCCTTTTAATAGTGAAAGTGATCGCGACGCGATCAAACATCAAAGCGGCCGCGAAAGTGAAAGAAAACGAGTGCTTTCAGGCTGCCAAATGGTGCGCGCGCCCGGCGCACATGCACTGTATTTGGAGGCCTGAAAGCACTCGTTTGCACTTCCAAAACTCGCTTACTAGAAGTCTCGCCAGAGCAGCGCTAAAGCGCTGTCTCTAGCGAGACCTAAAAAGCACAGTAAAATGCCAAAAAGCAATAAAATCCCTGTTGAATTAAAAGAAATACTAAAAGAATGGAAAGAAGTGTAGCCAAGAGCTTCTATAATATACAGATATTAGGCTGTGGGCAAAATAATTATTAAAAGCAAAGGTTCTTGCATTGGCAGCGAGCTTACTAAGTAAGCCCTCATAGTGCATCAATGACAGAATAACATCTAACATCAGCTCTAGGGGTCCCTATACATAAGTTAACTAACATTTTTGAAATTGTGAGATCTCATTCATTTTCCCTGACTTTAGGTGGAGGCTTGGAAGACCCAACGTTTGCTGTATGGGAAGAGATCTTTTTCTGTCTCCAGTATTACAACCTTGGAAAAACTAGTTGTAGATGCCTCTTGTGCTAAGGGTACAGCTGCCGGTTTCCCCTCCTATTCACCTAACAGTATGAAATGTTCCTCTTTACATCAATACTATTCATCTTTTTAGCGCCTTTTATGAACCTTGGTCACAGTGAGTCTTGGTCAAGGTGCTTCCCTATGTTAGGAAGCACTCTGCCAATATGAGTCCCTGATGCCTGCCTAGCCAGGTCTGGTGGCTCAGTGCACTAAGGCATCCACTGCAGGGGCCTGTGTTCGACCTCATGGTCACTGGTTCAAATCCTGGCATGTCCTCTCAGCCTTTTATCCATCTGAGGTCGATAAAATGTGTACCATTGAGTTGGGTAACAATAAACATCTGTTATTCAGCGCCAAGATACCCCGTTAGGGGTGAACGTGCGCTTTACAAGTACACATGTTAGGTTATGTTAGTCAGTGGATTTGAATGAAGACTTGCATGTTTTAGCAGTGTTGGCGGTTAAATATTAAAAATGATTATTAAAAGGTTTAATATTTTTAGGTGCATGTTTACTGTATTTTTTCACACAGATCGCAATTCTCCCTGTAAATTTTCAAGCAGGGCATGCTGCCTTTCCTCTTTGTGTATCAATATGGGTTATGTTCACCATTGCTGTTATGTGTGACTAATATTTGGTCTCAGTATAACCTTATTAGAACATTTTATACCACTATTCCGCTGTAGGGCACATCAGGTGTATATCAGTTAATCTCATACAATCTGGTGTCAATTTCTGCATCAAATAAACTTTCCAGATACGAAACAAGAGCCTATACTATTTGCAAATATTAGCATCCTCGAAGAACAGAATATCTAGTATAATCTTTCTTGTCGTTGCTCCGTTTTCCGTGTTGATAATTCTTGTTTTTTGTTATTTCATCAGGGATTTGTCATGCAATAAAATACAAACCATTGATAGACACATATTTGAGCCAGTTCCTTTTCTCCAGTCAATGTAAGTTATTGTTTTTTAATATATACCAAATGTTTTAATGTATAATGTAATTAGTCATTTAACCAGATCATTGGTAGATGTATGTACGCAGTTAATGATCTAAATGGTTCAAAGTCCTCACCTCAGGATGATTGTGACACCTTTAACTTAGTCATGGGGCAGTCATTGGCTACTGGGCAGTATCTGTTGTGGGTACTTTCATTTACCACTAGTCACAAAGGGCCTGAGCTGCTATTTAATATTGGTACTTGTTAAACATAGTGTCCTCACAGAGTAGCTGCTGTCTTTGCAGTAAGACAAAAAGAAAGGAGAGAACAGCGGCCCCAAAGATGGTATAATTGTACTCTGCGGCCTTCAGCCAGACACTGCGCCAAGCCCCCATAATTATATGATGTATTATGCAGTTCCTTTTGACTTGAGAAGTAGTAATTGAGCTCAGGGCCTGGCCTTTGGTCAAGCTTTGTGCCAGTTTTTTATGGTTATAAACCTCTGTGAATGGCCTTGGCTGTGTGAAGCGAGGTTAAGCCCTGCTCCATGTGTCAATATGGCTGTACTCACTGCAAATGACTGTAAGGTGAGGTCCTGTGCTATTCCCATAGCTTCATTTTTGGGAGCAGGGCCTGGCAGGAAATCACACCAAGGGCAAAATAGGCATCTGCATCACTTTCTCCCTGTCCAACTGCAGGTCTATTAATCCATTCTATAAAGCACTCTTAAATTCTAGTTTAATAAGTTTAGTAAGTTTCATCTGTAGTGCAGAGGCTGCTTAAACCAAAATTGATGGATCTATAAGTTACAGATTTACACTGGCTTGGTTGTCCACAGTAATGTCATATATAATGTCAATTGTGAGATCATATAAAATGTCACTAGTGATGCCACTAATGTAATTTATGTATACAAAAAAGTGATGGAGGAATTTTTGAATTAATCTCATCTACTGGTAATTACTTGAAGCCACATTGTTATTTTGCACACCATGCCACTTTAGTGACCGAATCAAATGCAAATTAGTCTTGACCATGCTCCAATGAAAACTGTCCAACCAGAACTGCCAGGTCAGGCCCTTTCTGTACTAGAACACAAACAACCCAGTTTTGCCTTTATTAGGGCTCATCAGTTGTTCCAAGGATTCAGCACAAACACAGAACTATGCATATGATTATGGGACTGAGTCGTTCTACCACCTTAGTACCCATGAGCCCAGGACTGACTAGATATAGTGTCTCACTTGCTCTCCTACTCACTCTTAGAGAAACAAGTGATTAGACACCCCAGAACACAACACTCCCGATTGCAAGACACACCCTTTCGAGTGTGAATACAGCTGTAGGTTCTCATGTGAAAATGGCAAAAGAGGCATTTGCAAAATAAACTTGTGTAATGATGTGCGCAAAGCAGCGGACAGTCTGCAGCGTGGTCATGCTAACTTAGAGAAGACAATGTCCCCATGGGCCATGTGACACCCTCCCCTTGGTCAGGTCGGTAGCCCTAGACTAAAATAGAAATCAGAGGTAAGCAGAGGCAAAGCTTCTTGATGAAAGGCCAAATAGCAATTCAAATCCAAAGGAGAATTACAATGGACTGAAAAATGAAGCTGAATTAAGAGAAATTATTTTTTTGCTTATCACAGCGTATCTTGTGGGCTAAAAACTTTGCGGGATAAGTGGAATGCCATAAGCTCCAACAAACTGTCAGAACATTCAATATTAAAAAGGTACGCCATCCAATTAAGCAATTCGAATGAGCAGACATGCTCCTCATATCCAGAGACAACCAGGAGCGTTTCAGAGCAACCTGCATTGACTTCAATAAAAGTCTAATCCAAGAGGTGCTGTGCATGAGCACAGGTACTAGAGTCTGTCGATGGTCCAAGTGCAGGATCGTACACAAAGCACCTACCCACGGAACAGTCCTGGTCATGGGACATCAACAGACCCAGCAACAGTTCCCAATCCAGGGCAGCGTGTGACGTAGTGGACAAGCAGACATCCAGGGCCCATTGAAAAGGACAAGGGAGGCTGTGGAACACAGGTTGCAAGCAGGTGAAGTAGGCATAACAGAAGGCCAGCCAATAGACGATGTCAAGAGCTTCTAATGATATTAAGCCAAATAGCCGCCGCATCCGATTACGGTATAGCTGCAACTGGTCCTGGCTTGGCAGTACCACAGGTCGAGCAGCCATTACGGAGCAGCAGTAGATGTAAAAGAACGCCGCAAACCAAGAGGAGCAGCAGGGGAAACCCTCCAAATACGCTGGAAAAAATAGAATGAATAAAAGCTGGGATTACTCCAAAAATAGTCTGAAATGAGGTGACAAGGCTGAATCCCACGACCTTAAAAAAGTGGTCCAGGACCGCTGTATCAGACGCATTATATATCTGGTGAATTAATTCTCCAAAATGTAGGGGGAGATTCGTGTTTAGCAGTGACTGAATCTCACTTGATGTTCTCGCCACCTGCCATTTGAAGGTCTCACGAGCTGATGATGATGATGAGCCACTTCTTGTTGAAACAATAGTGCTTTGACTCTGCTTAGCTTATTGAAATCTGTTTTCAAAATAGGAATGGAAGACCACAGTGAACTATCTACAATCCCATGTGGGGAAGGAAACGGGACGTTGCTGCAACATGTAACACGTTATTACTGTATACGGGATGCCTGCTCATAAGCCGCAGCAGTTTTGGTTATTTAGAATAAGATAACTGCAGTTAGAAAGCATAATTAGTGTGGGAATAAGAGCTGGGACCAGGTCCCCTTTAAAAAACAAGCTATATTAGGGGCTGAAATGTTGCAGGCACCGTGAAGTTTACTTAGTTACAGACAAGTGAGTGTCCTACTGTAGAATCACAATTCTCGCCTGTAAGGAAAACGTCCTTGTCCGCTCGCTGACAACGGAACGCAAACGGTAAGGACCACAATTCATGAATATAACTGCTCTTAAGCTGTTCATATCTACCTACAGGATAGTGTTTCATGCAAGCTGTAAACTGGAAAATTGAGATGGGCAATGAAATAACCCCATGTGTTAAGCACATCGCTGAATCAGTTTCTCCTTCAGAAAATGGTAACTGTTCTAGTTTCTCAATGTGTAACATAGTTTATATTGTGTCTTTCATTGACATAAGTTTTATTTATCCGTCAAATTAAATGGTAAAAACAGTGTGGAAGCATTCAAGTAATCCCATGGTACACTCCCATTTTTAAGTGTTTGCAAGGTCCAACCAAATTGCATAACTGAACGTAGCTGATTCTGGCCATGATACAAAGTAGACAATTCATTTTCAACAATGTCAATGACAGGCGATACAATAGTATCCTAAGTGTATATATGAGAGGACAGAGTGTTTATACTGTTATCAACCACAGCAAGAACTTTTTCTAAATTATCCTGATCAATTTGACCTAAGCGTACTGCTGCTTCCATTTGTGACATTTTCCAAAACTCATTATATGCTGCATAAACATGATGTTTAGTGCGAGGGGATTTCGGTCCAAAAAGAAAATCAGTAAGATCAATGATACCTGATAAAAACAAAAGATGTTGTTTGACAGACGACAGCGTGGAATGTTCCAACCACTGTTGACATAATTTATCAACAGAATACGCGGTAACTATGCGATTGGGAGTATCGAGGGTCATATCTACTTTGAATAAACCCTGTTCTGGCATTTGTTGTTGGTATGTGTATGCCATGTGTTATAGTCAGCCAAAGACGGAATGAAGAAGTTTTTTTTTTTTTTCTTCAGCATTGCCCAAACCGAAACCGGTAGTTTTCAGAACTGTCCGATTCAAAAAAATATTAGTTGACACGGTATTAAACATGCACAATGCAAGGACTCAGTACCCTGCACCTGCCAACCTTTTGTACCCCAAATAGATTTCAAATCAGCCATGTACTTCCAATAATCGGAACCTTTCAAGGACAAATCAGTAATGAAGGAAGAGGAATAAACCAATTTAGTGTGGGTAAGCATATATTTGGTGCGGGGGCATATTTAATGATGATAGCGACCACAACGCCCTTACTATGAAATTAAAATCAGGTAGCTGGGGTCTCTTAACTAATGGCACTGTGGTGCTTCCATCTCCGCAACCCTTAATTCTGCACAATAACAGACGTAGAGTTAGATGGTCCAGCATTCTTGTGTGCCCTGAGAAACTGGCAGAAACTTATAGATTGGCATTGCCCTGTCTTAATGAAATGGCCGGAGTTGTGTTAAATTGCTCTTCTACCGAGAGCGTATCTAGTCCTGTTAATATCCATACCCAGCTATCCATTCAACTTTTTGATGTTTTCTCCCGGGCAGAGGCCCCTAAGACTCATGTGGCCAATAAACAATCTTGGTACACCCCCGAGTGTAGGAAATTAAAAGCTGAATTGATCTTGGCAATCAAAGCCAAGGATAAATTTAGGATTAAACTACTTCGAGCCCAGTACAAACAACTGATCCACAGGGCAAGGAAGTCTTGGGAAGCTGACAAATGGGAGGAGCTAAGAATAGCATTACAGAATAAAGACCTTTTGGGCCATTGTTAGCAATGGCAAGAAAGATCCTAATACCATCACTGGCTCTAACATAGCTCCTGCAGTATGGGAAGGGCATTTTGGGGGTTTATATTCTGTAACGAACTGTGACCCACCCTTTTTAACTGATCCTCTCCCTAACATAGCTTGTTGTGCTGAGTATACCCAAACAATTAAGATCAAAGAGGTTGAAAATGCCATCCGCATGCTCATACATAACAAAGCGCCGGGTTTGGACAAAATCCCAGGTGACCTTTTCAGGTCTGAACCCATGATATGGGCACCATATTTATGTGTCCTGTTCAATTCCATCTTACTCGGCGCAGAACCACCAGTAACCTGGCGAGGCGCTGAGATAGTGCCAATTCACAAAAAAGGCTGTCCTTTACAGCCCTCGAATTATCGCCCGATAAGCCTAATTGACACGACCCAAAAGCTATTCGGGCGTATAATCTTGGACAGACTACAGGCTTGGGAAGAAGAAAATAACATTTTAAGCACTTTACAGGCTGGCTTCAGGAAGGGTATTTCAACCCTCGACCAGATCTTCCGTCTCCAGGTCATATACTGGAAGTCTGTGAGTGTGGAGGGTGGCAGCCTCTACCTCATTTTCGTTGATCTAAGATCAGCATTTGATCTGGTCCCGAGAGAAAAGCTCTGGGCAGTCCTGCAAACGCTTAATGTTCCCACCTATCTCCTAGATGTTTTGAAGAGTCTTCACAAGGGCAATTTCGCCCAGGTTAGATGTGGAAAGCATGGCGAACTCTCCGAACGCTTCCTTGTCAATCGAGGAGTCCGACAAGGATGTGTGCTAGCGCCCACGTTGTTCTGCCTATATATTAATGGGCTCATAAAACATCTCCTAGCCATAAAAGATACTGATGTCCCTAGGCTGGCCTCGGGCAAGGTACCAGCCCTAATGTTTGCCGACGACACCTTGTTGTTGTCACGCACCCCCATGGGAATCCAGCGTATTTTAGATGGCTTTGTAGACTTTTGCAGTGATAGGGGCCTTGAGATCAACTTAGCCAAAACGAAATTTATGATTCTTAACCCTCCCAAACACACACGCCCCAACCCAGTATTGAATGGTATCCCCCTTGAACGAGTGAAAACGTTTGGTTACTTGGGGATCACACTCCAAGAAGATCTGGGATGGGGAGGTCAGGTTGTCAACTCCACTCTTAAGCTGACCCAAACCACAGGAGGTATGGCTAGATTGTTCAAAGGTTCGGTCTTTAAACCAGCTGCACCAGTGGTAGAAATTTTCAAAACCCAGGCCAGAGCTGCTTCAATCTATGGAGCGGAACTTTGGGGCCACTCCAAAATCGACAGCTTATCAAGGGTCGAAAACTCCTTTATAAGGAATTTGTTGAGCCTACCCTCTAGTTCTCCGCTGGTCCCTATTAGGTTCGACCTGGGTCTGCTCCCCATTGAAGAGGTGGTGGCTGTGCGGCCTGTTTACTATTGGAAGAGGCTTTGGTCCAATCCGGACCTGGAAACCTACAGAAATGAATTTTTGGGGCTCTGGCCTACAATCAAAAATATAAATATTCCCTGGTTAATCTATGTTAGTGACACTTGTGCCAAGATTGGCTACCAGGAACTCTGGGATACTCCAGAAAGTTCTTGTCTGGCTGTTTCAAAAACCAACTTGGCCGAACAGTTTAGACATTTTCATTTATCATGCTTGCACATGAATTCAAAA
The DNA here is from genome assembly GCF_964204655.1 of Triturus cristatus. Lineage (NCBI taxonomy): Eukaryota > Metazoa > Chordata > Amphibia > Caudata > Salamandridae > Triturus > Triturus cristatus. Next base: position 512,792,698 of record NC_140579.1, read on the forward strand.
TTAGGTAGGTTGACTGCCCAGTTTCTTCAGATTAAACCGAACTACGGGAGGGAGTTATTTCTGGATTTGATTTTCCCCCCTGTTGCTAGGAAGTTATATGTCCAATTAAGAATGGGCACCCTACCAATTAGGTCTTTCACTTCTAGATGGGACACTAACAAAACACTTCATGTCCAGCATGTGGCTACAAACTGGAGGACGAAAACCATGTGTTCTTCTTTTGCCCAACGTACCTTTCCCATAGGAAACGCTGGGTAAAGCCTATCTGCAGAAATCTTGGCTTCAGAGACTGTGCTAATGCCCTGCGAGTTTTAAAATATGACACCCACCCCCCAATTGTTTTCGCAGTATCACGTTTTCTAAATGCTGTATGGTTGCAGCGCAGGAAATTTTCCACCAATTGTTAATTATTCGAATATTTAAACCTAACTATTCTATTTCATTTTGGTGGTTAAAACGTGTTCTGCCTTTTGACTTGTTTTTATTTTCTTTTTATCTTTCATCTTTTTTTACTTGCATTGCTGTAATGTATTGTTGCTTTTATGGCCCTCGTGGCCGAAATAAAGTTCATGAATGAATGAATGAATTTATAAATATAGGACACTGGGTCTGACAGATTGTAACCAGAAAAATATGCAAACTTCCTTTTCTGTGTTATTGAACTTCCCTTAAATGGTGTTGGGCAGTGCTCCCATTGCATGTAATTAAATTGTGGTCTTTGAGTACTGGTCTTGTGCAAAAAAAATGGCCATAATGTTTGTAGCAAAATAAATCAGCATAATTTGCGGAATTTAAATACAGATCTAAATACAGATCTTCAGTATCAAATACAGTGTAATATTGCAAATCAGAAAACGGGGAGTAAACAGCATTGACATCCCAATCATCGGAGTGTATTCCAGATAAAACAACATCACCTAATGAAACAAGGAATACGTATGGAATTTGCAAGGTCTCTGTAGGACCATATACATCAAATGGCACTTTATCCCAAACAATCCCATCAGCGATTGGGAATGCTGAGATATTAACTAGGGCTTGATCTCTTTTCATTTTATGAGATTAAGTATGAGGGGCCAGAACTCCGTCAACCAATTCTAGCAGAGTGTTAAAACGAAAAGGACAGTCACAAAACCAATCCACATAAAGGGGAGCACCATCGACAACGCAGTCCAGATGTATGTCCATAGCGGGACTAGGTAAGTTCTTTTTAACCAAAAGATGAAAACACAAAAAGAAAAGTTATCTCGGTCTATATAGTAACCACTGGAACGGAGCTTAAACAATTGGGGATGTTTTTTATTGAAAGGTGAATGTATTGTACTTCCAGGAATATCAACAATAACTACAACTGGTGGGGAAACATACTCGTTTTCCACAATTGTAGATGTAAGAGGCAAAACAGTCAATCTATTGAAGACTCCATTGCCCCTTCGATTTGCTGCAGAGAATTTGGCGAAACAGAATTCATTGGATGTAGTGAAACATCCTGACGCGGAATGCTTGTAGGCATACTATTGAGTATCGGCCATATGGTGTAACTTGACATGCTCAATGGAAATGAATCGATTCTCCTTGCAACCAGGTAGCGGAGGTAAGATCACAGTAGGTGTGCCTTTTAAACCAAGTACTGTGACAGGTGCACGGTACGATGGACCAAATTCTTTCTTGTTCTCCTTCTTCTCTCGGACCAGATCACCAACTTTAGGGAGCCAGCCAGAAACCCGAATCAGCACTGCTGCATCCGTGGATGAGGGCAAATGAGTTTTCGCAGGAGCGTCACGATTCTTTCGTAGATCCTGTAATATAGCACAATGGTTATCTATGTCAAACGTTGCGGCAGCCACTACAAAGTCCATACTATCAAGGTCAGGCACAAACATTTTAATGCCAAAGAGAATTTCATATGGGGTCCGCCCTCCAAGAGATCTTCTAGGGAGATTATTAAGTGCATGTTGGGCTCCATATAAATGAGTCAACCAGCCCGACCCGTACCCAATATCTTTGCTGTTAAAGATTGCTTTAAGTCACGGTTCATCTGCTCCACAACAGAATTGCCCTCAGGCCAATATGGAGATGATAATTGCACCTGCACCTCCATAATCTTCTTCGCATCCCGATAAAAGCCGGACCTTGGTCTGAATGGAAGATGACACAGGCATATGTCCCTACGAAGACACGCAAATCTTTTATAACAGTTTCAGCATCAGCACTGTGTTGCGGCCAAACCCAGGGGAACCTAGTGCATGAATCCACTGCAGCCAAAATATATTTGAAAGCATTGTCTGATGTCAAAGGACCGCAGTGATCAAGATAAATACAACCAAACAGTTGATTTGAAATGAAAAGTTGAGTATGTGGTGGACGTGAAACAGTAGTGTTGACAAAAGTCACAGGAAAGAACATATTTGTGCGTTTTCTGGTATGAGCCACGCCACCAAAGTCGCCGTCACTCTGGCATGTGCAGAAGCCATGCCTTCATGGGCAGCCACAATCCAAGACAGTCTGCGATCCTCGTTGGGAATCAAATGATCACCAACCAATGGAATAGTTACGAATGAAACTTGATCAGGCATTAAATGATAAGTGTAACGCGAGGGGAATCCCTGGGGAAGTTGCGTCCCCCCTTTTGTTGCAGTAATAGCCGCCAAAATGTCATCATCGATTCTAGTCAGATCTAGTAGTGGCTGCTACTGAGCATTTGGCAAATTCAGATTTGGCTGCTTCATCAGCCATTGAATTACCAACAGTGTGTGCTCCCACACTCTGATGGCCCAGAGTATGGATAACATGTGTAAGTGGCAAACATTACTTAAGAGCGGGCACTTGGACCCAAAGCGTGTTATGCTTTATTGCTCTACCTTTTCAATCACGAAAATCATTTTGTTTCCAACAGAGCAAATTGTCATTAAAGGATTGTACACAGTAAAAGGATTCGCACTTCAGGATCAGCAAACTCAAGAGCCAAAACCAAAGCACGTAACTCAGCCAATTGTGCCGTGCAAACCCCAAGGGATTGTGTGTGAACCCAAGGAGGATTTAAAATCACCATCCACTATCATGCCTGCCACAATTGCGCAGAACCAATGGCACGCTGTGCAGACCCATCAGTGTAAATTATACATCTGTAGTGATCAACAGGGAGTAGTGATAAAGGAGGAGTATGAACATGCTCATATTGTAAAAACTCTTGTGTTTGCAAAGAAGTGTCAAAGACAAAATTGACATCACCCGACGACCATGAACTAGCCCACTGTATCCGAGGATGCAGAACTTTAGAATTTGATGCCTTTGTGACAGCTTCTAAAACGGGCACCAGCGAAACCATGAGAATGCATTTACCCTGAGCCAGAGAACGTTACTTCAGGATGGTCATCTGTACTGCTGTCAAAAAACTTTCCGTCTGAGAAAAACGCATCTCTGCAGGAGTATAGAAATGCGATTTATAAGCTATAGGAACTGTGTCCCGTTCATTGAAAGTCACGTGGGTGAATCCTAACGCTCCTGGTACAACCCTTATGACCAAATTTGTGGTATTGTCTCTAGTTAACAAGAATTGAGTCACAAGCAGATAAGACTGCAAAGACCTATGTACAGCGGTATGTACCAGAAGTCCATTGGAAGAGGAAAAAGAAGGTTGCATCAACGGGTATAGCGGTTTGATAGGCTGGGCATAATCAGGAATGTAAGTCCTCCTGAAATGCAAGAAACCCAGCAAAGACATTTTTCAGGATAGATGGAGGCTGCAATTGAGCACATTTCTCCAAAAAGTGGGGGCCAACACCCTACCTTTGTTATTAAGCTCATAACCCAGAAATAGGACAGCCAAAAAGGCAATATGCAACTTCGCAAAATTGAATTTGTAACCTAACGTCGCAAAAGGTGTGATAATGCGATCCACACGCATAAGATGCGGATTCATCTCATCATCCATCAAGTATGTCATTGACGTACGAAAAAGCATCATGGTCAATTTCATGTAAAATTGACACAATGCGGGCCCCAAACACACCTGGGCTATTCTTATATCCCATAGGCAATTGCATATTTTGTCTTTGATTGCCTAAAGCGCTGAATTCAGTCAAGTCTCGGTTATCAGGAGCCAATGTGTGACTGAAAAATCCATTAGAAATATCCAGCTTAGTTTTATATTTCTTTAAAACAATGTTATTTACTAGCGCAGAGCTATGTGTGTTCTGTACCACAAAGGTGCAAACATGACTGTTCGAGTGCCTGTAATCTATACGAGATGAACCGTTCGGTTTCAGTATCAGAAAAAGAGGATTATTGATTTACGAAACAAGGCTCAGTCACACCCTGGTATTCCAATTGAGACAGAATGTCACCAACGACGCTTTAGCCTCATGTTTAATTGGATATTGCTGTTGGGGCTGTGGTGTAGAATGCAAAGGAATAACATGCACTGGCGAATCCTTGTCCCAGCCAGCCTGATAGCGATATAATGCAGGAGCTACGGCTAGGGCCCACTCCGAAGCATAAGCAGGTTTATTCTCCTCAGGGACATATTGCGAAAAACATCATAAGAAGACGTTAGATTGTCCCAATAGTGCGTTTAATATCACCTTCAATTTGGAGACTCACTTCATAGAGCCTATCAGGAGGAGCAACTTGAGTGTCAGCGGTTTCAATGGTAATAAAACTGTCAGTTACTTTCGCCTCCAGGTGCTGGTGGAGTGTCTGCCACAATATGGTAACCTCCGCCGCGCTGTCGAGAAGGGTTACCTCCCAACTCCTGTCGTAGAGGAGGGTTCTCACCGTCTGAGGCATACTTTGCAGTCAAAGCGTCAACTTTTTTCTTCTGAAACGATGCTCGAAATTCAGATGGTTCCTCTTGCTTGACTGTCCTGTCAAACTGGCGGTAGGGGTCTTGGCTTGTCTGCGTAGACTCGCCTTGTCTGCGATCTAGTCGCACTCCTCCACCAAATTGTTGATTGGACAATTCCTGAAAGGAACGAGGAGAACTAGGATCAGGAACCTGGAACCTCTTGGGTGATTTAGTTTTGGAGGGGTCACGTAAATCATATCTACGTTCCGAAGTGTCATGTGGAGGCGATCCAGCACGAGAATTAGGCTTCTGCTGTTGCTGCTGCAAAATGTTATTCCATGTCTTTTTCAGAAAAAACGGACATCCCTCCTTATCTGGAGGGGGTTTACCTTGTGTTTGTGTAAATGGTCAGACTCCCAAATTATTGCATCCTAGGGACGTAGAAACATCCTCAATAATTATCGGCAACTGCCAATCAGCGTCCACCACAGTCGCTAGGCGTTGGCACACCTGCAAAGCAAACCACTTGACCTTTAATGTTAGCCAGAATCATATCGGAGACAATAGGGATCATACCCACTAACTTCATCCCTAAACCCAGGGCCGGACCAGCCCCGTGTTTATCCTGCACACATTTTAGAACGTTCAGCAGAATGCTCATGGAGGGGGTGCAACAGTACAGTGTATACACTGAAGGAAACAACGTGCCCCAGGTGTTGCAGTCCTCTAAAGGAGGGATCAGACCACTCTGCAAACACAACGTAAGGATTGTGTTTCTCAACAGGAGTTGTGTGTGGAAAAACTGCCTCAAGCTGCTCGAATTTTTGTAATTTCCTAAACAGTAAGTCCTCACGATTTTGAGGACGTTTTCCCATCACTGAGTTAATCATGACGGGACTAATCACAAGACTTCCGCCCTGCACTGGTGCCAGAGGTACAGCTCCAGCAGGAGCTACCAAAAGTACACGAGACATAAACTGTATGACTCGTCTATGAAGATTAATCAATTGTGTATACAGGAGACGTAGCTCCACGATAGTAACATTAAGATGATTGGGATGTGGTGTAAAACCAGCCAAAACAAGCCAAGTGGCCCCATCGATTGACAAGGGGCCCATTCGAACAAAAGAGACAGGGTGAGGAAGGGTGCCATTAAACCAAATAGTGTGCTCCAAGGACGTCAACAGAAGTTCAGTCATCCCATAAGGATGATATGCTGTTGGAGGGGCAGCGGCTGTGTAAGTATGAAAAAACATTGTCATCAGCATCCACCACAGAAAATGTAACCCAAGAATAAAGTATGCTGGATTCACTTCAGCTACAAAAATAAAGGTTGCCCCCGCATTGGGGACCGCATGCTGAGTCAAATAACTGCCACCCGACTATGTACCGGAATAGCGACGGTTTGTGCCATGTGGAAACGTGAAAAGATTGAATAGAATTGTAGCGCAAAATGGGTCTAAAAAGACTTTTGAACTTCAAGCTTGAAAAACCTACAGAAATAGGTGTACCCTACAAAAGTAAGAGGCAAAGCCCCTCCCACCACGGACGTCTCGGGAACCGGTGAGAGGGTATCGTGGACAAGCACAAGCATTACTCAGGGGTGTCATGTATAAGTACCAGACCAACCGTTGGTGGCGCCATGTTGTAGGGATTCTACACAAACACAGAACGATGCGTAGGATTATGGGACCTTAGTGCATAGGGAGTAAGTCATCCTACCACTGTATTACCCATGAGCCCAGGACCGACTAGCTATAGTGTCTCACTTGCTCTCCTACTCTCTCACAGAGAAACAAATGATTAGACACCCCAGAACACAACACTCCAGACCCTCTTAGGAATCGCGGTTGCAAGACGCACCCTTTCCCTCACACTCTTGTACTAATCCACAATAAGATCTGACAAAGACACAAACAAGTTTAAAATGTTTATTTTAACTAACATGTTCTAATATGCAGTATATGTAGCACAATAAGCAGGAAAATGCATAACACAAATACGGTTAGCATAGCAAGTAGTCCGTAAGTCATGGAAGGAGCTGTCATTATGAAAAGACAGTATAGCCTAATCTCCCTCCCCTTGTATGGCAGTTGAATGATTATCTATTAAAAGATCTCTCGGCGTTATCTGCAGAACCCGGACCTCAGTCTGTAGATTGTAGATCTACGTCATAGGTGCTGTCTTGCTCTCCTCCCTGGAAAGGTCCCTCACCAAGAGTGTGCTACCTATTCGTGTTTTCCATTAAGACCAAAGTATGTATTCCCAAACAACAGCAGCATCGGTATATTTTGCCTAGGTGCTAGGGCCTTACCGAAACAGAATAACAAGGGGCTTTGTTGATCTATCTTGCTCACAATGTTCAGACTAAATCCCAGGAACCTGCAGAGTGTGAATACAACGGTAGGTTCTCATGCGAAAACGGCAAAAGAGACATTTGCAAAATAAACTTGTGTAGTAACGTGCATAAAGTAGCGGACAGTCTGCAGCGTACTCATGCTAACTTAGAGAAGACGACAATGTTCCCATGGGCCTTGTGACACAGTCAGTTATAGCTTGGTTCCACTGTCTTAGTGTGCTCATGACCAAAGTCTGGGCATACCTGTCCCAGCTAGGTTGATTTTGTTTAGGTTCAGAGGGAATCTGGCATGGCAGTTCAGGCTGAACCAGTAGTTGATCACTTAGAGTTTGGCCACTTGTATCTGATGCTGTAATGCAGGAATATCCTAGTGCAGACATAAGCCCCAGCAGACGTGAATTCATGTAATGGCAAGTGGCATTTTTAGGAAGCTGACTTTTTACGTAGTAGTGCCAGTGTAAGGGCACCCCATGCAAAAAGTCCAGATGACCCTCAAGTGGTTTACAGGGCTTACTTTAATAATCCCAAGTGCTCTATTTGTGGCAGTGTGGCAAGCAGCATAGGCTTATCAGAGGAGAAAGTAAAGCGTTTGTTGTACACACACAGTTGCACACTAAAGAAATCTGAGACCAATTTATAAAAATAACATTCATTTTTATATACATTTAGACATTAATTGGCCGATTACAAGTTTGACGGTACAGCAACAGGAGCGCCCTGCCGTCTCTCTACCAAACCAGCATAAGAACCGCCCGCTGTATAATTACTTTTCTAGTCATTGGTGGGCCATTCCTTTGGTGTTCCCACGGCGGTGCTTATAAAATAGGCACTGCAATGGGAACCTCAAAAACAGTTCCAGCGTGGCATTGACTTAAAAGTCCATGCTGTGTTGGAACTTCTGTCTGTGCATGCACACTGGTGGGGACATGTTATGCCCTCCTGAAGTGCATCCACAGGGCTTGAGGCACAATGGGGCCCTGTACAGCCTCCTTGGTTTCCTCTCCGCCACTATTTTCATGGAAGAGGAACTGGTATGAAAACCCTGGCGAAGAGGAAACTCGTAATATGCTTGGCGGGACCACGGTAGTCATGCCAAGCATATGGATGCCTCTGGACCGCCGTGCCAGCACCAGGGAACTGCTGTTCCCTGGCGGTGTTGGTAGTCCCAAGGCAGCACAACTGCTAGGGTCATGTGGCGGCGTCCCACCACGAGTCTGGTGGTCCGAGGACTGCCAGACTTGTTTTGGCTCCTAAGATCTTTAGTATAGCGTTCGTAATCTCTGATATTTTGATTTTACAAATAAATAGCAAAAATACTTAAAGGTTTTTGAGGTATGGGCCTCGAACACGTAATTTTATCCAATGGGAGGAAAAACACACACAGCATACATATATTTGCAGTCAAAGTTCCAGGGTGCCCTGTGGGACTTAAAGTGCTAGGGGGGGCCAAGGCTCAAAGAACCACCAGCAGCTTTGGGTTATCCGGTCTGGAGTGTCTTGGTGCAGGGGTGCTGGTCAGGATAGTAGCCTCAAGTGCTACACCGTAGCAGTCAATGAAGACATCAAAACAGAGGCTGCTCGGAGAAACTTGGGGACAAGTCCGGGTGAAACCAAAGGGGAGTTAAGGTCATGAGGACCTGTAGACCAGGGGACACAGTCAGGAGTCATGTCCCTGGGCTGTGGAGCTCTGGTTCAGAGGGTCTTGGGTGGCTGGCCACTGGAGGTCGAGGCTCTCACAGTTGTCGGTTTGTTCTGTAGAGGAGGGAAAAACAAGACAATAGCGCCACTCTGGTCATGTATCTCGTCTGTCCTCATCGTGCAGGAAGGTTTTCAATGACAGTGGTGTCTTGACTGGAAAGAAACACGCCTTGGCTGGTGCAGGTGCTCCAGTAATCAGTGTATTGCTTCAGGGGGATTCCTGGAGGGTCTAGCATCTCCAAACTTGGCAGAAAGATGGGGCTCGGCCCCTAGTGCCATGAAAACATTTTCCTGAAGTGTTGCTCCCTTGGTAGGCCCAATGGCCAACAACATCATGCAGATGCAGAGAGATGGTTTCTCGACCCCAGGGAAGATACTTGCTGGTTGTCAAAAGTGCTGAGCAGACCTCCGAATGTTGGGGATGAAGCATAGCCACAAGATGAGTCGGGTTGTTGCAATAGTCAAGGAGCAAGCAACCAGGCAGAGTTTAGCACCAGTTTCAGTGCAGGTCCTTGGTTCTCGCAGGTGAGACTAGCCTGTTAGTGAAACTCACCTTCTGAAGATCTAATTTCCCCCCTGCTGTGGTGCCAAATGGACCCAAGGGCAGGGGGTGGCGTTCCCCAGGTCTGGAGGCAAGCCTCGGTCACGTATCAAAGGCAGTAGAGGCCTTGAAGCCTCTGCCCTTCGCATTCTGATTTACTAGCCATCCCGTAGGAGGAGGTGGAAAGACTTTCTCCCAGGCAGGAATTGTTACTGACCTCTGAGAGCATGGGCTCTCCCTTGCAGAGCCCTCTGGGTGCATGTCTTCATAAATCTGATACTGGCATCAGTATGGATTTATTAAGACGAGGTGTTTGATACCATACACGATTATCTTCAGTGAAGCCATTATGTAGCTGGGTAAATCGTGAAGACCAGTGCCCAGTACATACATTTGAAATGGCTTCTTGATCGCTTGCAATGCCTAGCAATGGAACTAGGCATTACAAGAGCATATTTTCTCAAGCAGTGGTGACCTCACATATACTATACAGCACCCTGATTAGGCCTCTAAGGCCTGTTGTAGGAGTGACTTACACATAGGACATGCAATGTACTTTGGCATTGCCCACAGGGAGTGGGCAATATAGTGTTTTCAGAATGATTTGCTCCATTTCGCGCATCTTGCAATGGCAGCTTGCATGCAGTTTGTGTGTGGTCCCTTAGGGTGGCAAAATAAATGCTGCAGCCCTTAGGGAGGACCAGGGGTACCATTTACCAAGGACTTACAAGGGTGCTAAAGTCCTTGCCAATTGGGTTACAATTTGCATTTGGCTTGTTTTAGGGAAAGAGCACTGACACTGGGGCCTGGTTGCAAGGACCCAGTGCACTTCCAAAAGCATCAGCACCAGTGAGCAATAAGTGTGGTTGACCATGTCAAATGAGGCATTTCTCTACAACATGTTTGGTTCAAATGTAAAGGATTGCATCCAGTGAATATGCAGTCTCACCAAATAATTTTATTCTTGCTATATCTAGTCAAGAGTGGTCTTAAATACTCATCACAATTAGTCCACTTAGATACTTCATCCACTTTATTCTCAGAAAGAATCATAAAGCAATTTATGAAAAGACTCTTTAGAATTTTTCCTCATGTACACCGCCCTCTTGTGTCATGAGAACTGATCAGTGTCTTCAGCCATCTTATGTTCCCTCCTTTCGATCCGATCCACAAGTCAAATCTAAAGTTCATCTCTTGGAAGACATCACTTCTCTTAGTACTTACATCAGCAAGAACAGTAGGAGAGATATAGGCTTTTATTGTGAAATAACCCTTTTTTGGATTTACAATGGACAAAATAACCTAACGAGCTAACCAATGGTGGCTGGTGATTTTTTAAAAGTGGTGGGGCGTAATGTCGTTTGCAACTTTGACAGAGCGAGTAAACCCAAGAGTCAAGGAGGGTTCATGGGGGAGAGTTCCTGTTGTCCCACATGAACATTTTGAGAAATTGAGGGAAGAGCGAATTAAAGCATTTTGTGGAAGAATTTGATTAAAAGGTATAGATTTAAACAGAGAATACTACCCAAATTAAAATTTCCGGCTCTCGGGTCATCAAGAATCTGTATATAATATGGCTGTTACAAAGACTAGAGCCATGCCTGTTTGTGCCACCCCTTTTGGTGCAAAATATGTTTGCCTCTTTTTTTTTTGCGCCAATGCTAAAACTTGGAAGAAAAAGTACCCCCTTAATTTGTGACAAATCTACAAATTAAATTTAAGAAATCTTCATGTATCTGTACTCTGATAAAGTGTTACATGGAAATATTTACAATGTTCATGTAATTGAGTCAATGTTTGATTTTAGCTGAATTCACGACAGACTTTCTTTCCCATAAAGTAAGTTTGTAGAATGAATGATCTGCAGAGACAAATGTGCAACCATTGGCTCCGTCTCCAAAGCACAGTTTGATATTTATAGCTGACAAATTGGTTTATTTGAGTGACACATTTTACCTGCTCATACTGAAAAAGTACCAGCTTTTGAAAACATCACCATAGTTTATTAGATGCATGCCCTAATGATATGTAAGGAAAAAAATACATACATTACATCTAACACAAATTGCCATTGCCCATAAGTATAAGGTTTGGCACGTGTTTGCGCTTATCTTTAAGCACTACAATGACAGTGTTTCCCTACATCATTTTTGGAAAAGATTTTAGCATAATATGAACACCAAATGAGCAACATTATGAATATTGCATTTTGGGGTGTGATCAGACAAACCACTCCTAAACAGTGCAGCATACTAAGTTGCTCACAATAGCTGTGTCACAATTTATCTATAGGTGCTATGCATCTCTTGCATTTATAGGAAGAATGTTCTTGAACCAGCAGAAGCAGAGTGTATGTAACTAACCATTGAAATAAACAAAGCAGTGGTTACCCAAGCTTTTTGAAACACAAGGTGGATGTTATTTTCAACAAAAAAGAAAGAAGCTTAGACAGTACTCTGAGGTGTATGCTGCTAGTTAAAGAAAGAAACACACACTCACAACATAACATACCTATTATTATGAGGACTGGCTATTGACCATATTGAAGTGTGTAATTACTATTCTAACACCACACACACTTTGATAGTATGGAAGGTTATACAGCAGACCGAGGCAAATCAAACCGTGCTTTTAGTTTTTTATGCACTTGCTCGAAAGTACCTAACCACACTACTGTGTCTGGTCCTCAAAATGCACTGATCCTCACAAAGACAGTGTTTTATCAGGTTCTGATAAGGTTAACCCACGCTGTGAGCACCGAGTCGGTCCCCACAATGTGGGATATATATATATTTTCCGCTGCACAAATAATTGACAAGCAGTCACAGGAGAGAGTTAAACACTATAAGGATTTATTCGTACTTAGGTTCAAACGCGTTTCGGCAGTTTGCCTTAGTCAGTGTCGGCAACTGTTGCATATAGGCCTCTTTTATTTTCATTGCACTCTCCGCGCTCTCTCGAACCGCAGAGAACGTCAGCGCCATTTTGGAGTGGTGTTTTACACAATCCATTGACAGTTCAAAAATGATTACATGGTTCAGGGTAACCATCCGAATTTTTTAACTGTCAATGAACTGTGTATAGACCAGTCCAAAATGGCGCTGACATTCTCTACAGTCTGGGAGAGTGTTCAGAGTGCAATAAAAATAAGAGACCTATTCGCAACAGTTACTGACAAAGGCAAACTGCCGAAACGCGTTTGTACCTAAGTACGAATAAATCCTTAACGGGTTTACCTCTCCTGCGAGTGCTTGTACATTATTTGTGCAGCAGAATATACTGCAAGTCTGTCAGCTCCCAAAAAGACTGCTAGAGGAGACAGCACTCCCGTTGGACAACAAAAATCTTTATTCATAGTCAAAAGGTGGAGTGTAGACAGACAAACGCGTTTCGGCTGTAACAGCCTTGTTCACAGCGTTTTTTAGTCTAAACAGCAAACAATAAATAAAGTTTTTAAAGTCATAGACACAGAAAGCGGCTTCGCTATCCATTTTGAAAATTCTATTAAAGTGTCGGCCTTCTTGTAACATATAGTTGTAACTAGTTTTGTTGCACAATAAATTCACAAATACATGCCTTTAAAGAAGACAGAGCTCATAATTAAATAAATCATTTTCGAAATGAATCCACATACGTACGAATTTTTAAATGTGCAAGAAATACAAAATTGGCAAAAGAATAATAGAGCCCCATTGGGCTTAGTCCGAATCACTTAAATAATTGTAATCCTAATCACTGAACAGCCCCATTGGGAACATCAATAAACCATGTACATGGAAATGAGAGAAGCCTCCATTATCTCAAGGTTACTTAGGTCATTAAGCATGGGGAGAAAAAAGCATAATATATCGCCATGAAGGTGAATATCGCCCCACTGGGCCTACACCCGTCAGAGCTAAAGAATTAAGGACTTGAATGGCACCATGCTAAATAAAACAAAAATCGCAAGAATTGAAAGGAAAAAATAAAGATATCTTAGCTCTCTTGCATTCTCCTCACGGTACTCATCTTGAACAACCTAAAACAGAAATAAACAAATATAATGTTATTGTCTTGCCGTAAGGACTGTAAACACAATTAAAATCAAGTTCAATTTGCTTGTGCAGTAATAAGGACAGGGTAGACGGGAAACTAAAACATCTCTTAGTCACAGCGGGGGAATATCATGTGTTAATTACAGACATAGATTTAGAGAAAAGTATACATCTCCTCATTTGGCTCTTTGGTGCCAATCCTAAGGATGTACCTGCACTCTAATTGTCTAAAGGCTTTTTTCCCATCTCTTCCTCTAATGGATTTCTTCACCTGATCTAAGACACTGTAGGTTAGCATTGAGGGATCATTGTTGTGGTGCTCCATAAAGTGCCTAGCCACTGGATGCGTAGTATCCGCATTCTTGACTGCACACAAATGCTGCAAAATAAGCTATTGAGCTTCTAACTTAGTGCTCCCAATGTATCCCTTCGGGCAAGGGCATGCCAGGAAGTAAACCACAAATTCTGATTTACAGTTCAATGGTTTTGAGATAATTAACCATTCTCCAAAGTAAGTTTTAATCTGTTATATTCTTGCCCTGTAGACATGCCTTGAATTTGGTACACTTTTTAAAACCATTGGTAGGTTTTAGCCACTTTTGCTGCATTACAATGTATGTTTTCACCAGTTCGTTACCCAATGTGGGTGGTCTACAATATGTTCTGTCAGGCCTGGTGATGACATCTCCTCCTATAACAGGATCTCTCCTTATCAGATGCCAATGTCTGGTTGAGGGCTTTTCTCAGAACTTTGTGGTGTGGATTGTATGTAGTAATGAATCTGTTTACCTGCACATCTTTCATGTTCGGTTTGTCTTGTTTGAATAATAGGTCTGTTCTTCTAACTTCACTGACCTTGTTTTTTGCTAACTCCATGACTGGTTGTTGGTACCCTCTTTTGTTTAGTCTTTCGCATATCACCTTTTCTGCTGTCTCATATTGCTCAGTAGAGCCACGGATTATTTTGGCTCAGAGTAGTTCCCCATAGGGTATGCTGTTCTTAAGTGAGTGGGGGGTGCGAGCTATTGGGATGCAGTGTAGTATTGATCGCTGTGGGTTTGCGAAAGATAGATGTAGTGAGGCATGATTCCTTGACCTCAACCTTAACATCTAGGAAATCAATCTGTGTTACTTGCTCGATTGCTAAATGTTAGGTTTAGCTTGTTTGAATTGATACATTTCACAAATTGATCCACTGATTTAGTGTCTCCTTTCCATAAAATGAAAAGGTAATCTATGTAACGTAACCACATAACAATGTGTAATGACCATTTATCCATATCTGGACCATGTAGCGCCTGCTCCTCCCACCAGGCCATAATGTTAATTTGCATAGCTGGGGGCGAAACAGGTGCCCATTGCTGCCCCTTGTTGCGGTTTATATAGGGCGTTATTGAACAGAAAAATGTTGCATGACAGACACCACTTGAGCATTTGAATCAACATGACATTGTGCTCAGCAAACTCACGTGGTCTTAAGCTTAAAACATTTTCAACTGCTTTCAGTCCATCCCTATGGTGGATGCTGGTGTATAAAGAATTAACGTCCAAACAGACCATGAGAAAATCTTCCTCCCAATGAACCTCAAATATGTTTTAGGAAATCTGTAGTATCCTGGATATAGGAGGGTAGATCTCTAACCATAGGTTGCAAAAAATAGTCAACGTACTTTGAAACATTCTCCAAAAGACTGCCTATAGCTGAAATAATTGGTCTTCCAGGTGGACACTCCCTGTTCTTATGTACCTTCGGTAGTAGGTACAGAATTGGAACTCTAGGGTACTGAATTTTGAGAAAGCTATTTTCCTTTAATGTGTTGAGGCTGTTGTCACGCAAGGTTGCAAGGTCATCATAAAATTCACTTTTGAGCTTTTCATACTCTCCCCAAAAGATTTTTGTATAGCATGAAGTGTCTTTCAATTGTAGTGCGGCTTCATCTAGATACATCTTCATCAGCCATATCACTACATTACCTCCTTTATCCGCATTTCGGATAACAGTCTTTTTCATTTGACCAGTTGTTTATCACACTGGTAAACTGTATATCCCAGGATGATGGTTTGCTGCCTTTCTGCAATTCATTTCTCTGATTTCCTTGATGTCTTCTACCATCGCCTCACTGAATGAGTCAATGCTGTCATGTGGGAGAGTTGGGTTACATTTTGATTTAGATTTGAAGGGAGACTTGCCTGTACTAGTGACAGATGTAGCAATCTCTGCTAGATATTCTAAATCTGTGCAACCCTCAGATTCAAACTTTTTCAAGACTTTCAGAAGATTAGCATCAATGGAGAAAAGACTAGTTTCCTGTTCAATGTCTTAGGTAGATATAGTTGGGACCTATTTTCCATAGGAAATCCGCAACATTCTATTTGGAATAACGTTAACGAATCTTCGCGAAATTTTCCAAACTTTTGGCCAGCTCCGGTCTGCTCCTATCCTGAAAATTTCCCGGTGATTCGTCAAGCAGGGGCCGAGAAAAAAGGGGGGTCCCAAAACTCATTTTCTCCATGCATGTTCCCATAGGACCTGTTGACGCAGCTACAGCCCGAACTGCTGAACGGAATTACACCAAATTTGGTAAAGAGGTAGTCCTCAGTTCAGACTCGTGCCTTTTGCTTAAATGGTGTAAATCCGTTCAGTAGTTCCTGAGAAAATTAGAGTTAAAAAGATAGATATATCTATGGCCTCGGAGGATCTGCGCACCCAGCACGCACCCTGCCGTGCACGAGCTGTATTCTAATTGCCTGTCAACACTCCAGATCAGGAAGAGTTGGCAGCCAACCTATAAAACAAACGCAAAAAACGTGACAAGGGGGCAGGGTAGAAACACCCTGACCTCCTAGGCCTGCTCACGGGGTACCACAAGGACCCCTAGGGCCACAAAAAGCATTTTTTTTTTAATAAATCGGCGAGATTCGCGCACCCAGCCCAAATTTCGGACAAAATTTTTTAAAAAAAGAAGCACGGGGCTCCCGCGCTTCTTTGGTAATTGGCCCCCCGGGGGGCCAAATCCCAGGGCAGAATTAAAAAAAAGTGTGGGGGGTTCCAATCCCCCCCACACTGCCCCGGGGACCGACACCTCCCGGGGCTTATTGAAAATGGGTGGGGGGGCCACCCCCCTGGTCTTGAAATGATTTGGGATGGGGGGGGCTCTCAGGCCCCCCCAGTCCCAGGGACCGCCACCCCGGGGCAACTTGTCAGTGTAGGAGGGGGGCCACATGGCCCCCCTCCTGGAGCCTTGAATAGGCCCTGGGGACCACCACCCCCCAGGGTCGTCTCCTGCAGTGTCCCGGGGTGCCCACCCCCGGGACACTGTAGTTTGCGGCTCCCGCCCTGTCATTGCAAACTGCTTTGCTTCATTGAAGCGAGACCAGGAAAACCTGCTCTCGCTTCAATTAAGCAAAGCTGATTGCTTTTCCACATGGGTAGCAGCATGTTAGCTGCTCCCCATGTGGAAAAGCAATGCCGGCTCCCGCAGGACGCGGGGAGCCGGCTGGGACCGTGGGGGGATTGGGGACCCCCCTTCGGCCCCCAACAGAGGCCAGGCCCCGGAGGATGGGGTCCCCGGGGCCATAAGTGGCCTGGGAGGGGGGCCGCGTAATTTAAAAATTTAAAATGTTTTAAGAAACAATGGCTGGCCCCGGGGGATGGGGTCCAGGGGGCCATAAGTGGCCTGGGAGGGGGGCCCCCCTCCAAAAAAAGGGCCATGCTCCGGGGGATGGGGTCCCCGGGGCAAATTATGGCCTCGGGAGGGGGGCCACCCGGCCCCTTCCCAACTTTTTTTTTTTTTTTTTTTTTTCTTTAAATAAACAAAAATTGGGGACAGGCCCCAGGGCCAAAAAAATGGAAAAAGGGGGGCCACACAGCCCCCTTCTAGAAAAAAAAAAGAAGACCGGGCTAGAGGCCACGCCCCCTCCCTACACCACTCTGCAAACGCGGCTCCTGGTGCGTTTGCAGAGGGGGAACTAATTCCCCTTGAATACTGGGGGTCCCTGGGGACCAACTAGCCCACCAGGAACCTCCAGTATGCTCCAGGGGGCTGCGTTGCACAGAGGTGTAATGAGGCCACACCCCTTTTTACACCTCTTTGCAACACAGCTCTGTGGCGCTTACTGGAGGTACCTGGTGGCCTAGTTGGCCGCTAGGGGACCTCAGGATTCAGGGGGACTTAATCCCCCAACTTAAAACGCGCCACGAGGCGCGTTTGCACAGTGGTGAAGGTAGGGGGTGGAGCCTGAGTTGATACTGTGCAAACACACCCTGTGGCGCGTTTTAAGTTGGGGAACTCATTGCTCTTCAATTGAGAGATCCCCTAGGGGCCAACTAGCCCACCAGATACCTCCAGCAAGCGCCACGGAGCTTCGTTGCAGAGTGTTGTAAAAAGGGGCGTGGCCTCTGAACATCGCTCTGCAACGCAGCTCCCTGACGCATACTGGAGGTACCTGGTGGGCTAGTTGGCCCCCAGGGGACATCAGGATTGAAGAGGAATTAATTCCCCAACTTAAAACGCGCCACAGGGCGTGTTTACACACGTCGCCTCAGGCCCCGCATCCTTCCTTTACGATTGTACAAATATTCCTCTAAAATCAGCCGAAGTGCGAATTCCAATTTACTCACCTGTTATCAGGAGAGAACCCAGTGCTGCATCTTTTAGACTGACACTGAAAAGTAATTCTAAGCGTACTTACCAGTAACTTGTAATTTTTTCCATAGGAATCCATTGTGTGGTTTTCAACAGAAAAGTTTCAAAGTGTCCATTTTTGAAACGTACAAATATTCCTCTAAAATCAGCCGAACTACGAATTCCGATTTACTCACCTGTTATCAGGAGAGAACCCAGGGCTACATCTTTTAGACCAGCACTGACCCTGAAAAGTAATTCTAAGCGTACTTACTAGTAACTTGTATTTTTTTCCATAGGAATGCATTGTGTGGTTTTCAGCAGAAAAGTTTCGAAGTGTCCATTTTTGAAACGTACAAATATTCCTCTAAAATCAACCGAACTACGAATTCCAATTTACTCACCTGTTACCAGGAGAGAGCCCATGGCTACATCTTTTAGACCAGCACTGACCCTGAAAAGTAATTCTAAGCGTACTTACCAGTAACTTGTATTTCCTTCCATAGGAATCCATTATGTGGTTTTCAGCAGAAAAGTTTCAAAGTGTCCATTTTTGAAACGTACAAATATTCCTTTAAAATCAACCGAACTACGAATTCCAATTTACTCACCTGTTATCAGGAGAGAGCCCAGGGCTGCATCTTTGAGCCCAGCACTGACCCTGAAAAGTAATTCTAAGCATACTTAACAGTAACTTGTATTTCCTTCCATAGGAATCCATTGTGTGCTTTTAAGTAGAAAAGTTTGTCTATTTTCACAAACTAAAAATATTCCTAAAAAATTGTCTGTATGACTTAAACACATTATTTCAACTGTTTACAGGAGATTCACCTGTGCTGGATCCAGGATCCACCACTGAGTAAGAAAAAGTAACAATAACACTACTTACCTGCTAAGTGAATTTTCTGCCATAGGATAACATTGGTGATTCTACGTGAACATTTTTGAAAGTGTCATCTTTTAAAATACAATAATAATCCTTAAAAGTCACTACTGTAACCAAAACGCTTTTACTCAACTGTTTACAGGAGATGTCCAAGGACTGAATCTGTCATCCAGTCCTGTGGTTAGAAAAGTAATCCATAAAGTAACTAATTGCATTTGACTAGAAATTCACATTGAGCTCAATGTTGCTTTGTGTTTGAAATTGTGTTGCCCATTGCAACAACTGTAACTACTGTACTTAAGTCTATTGCCTATTTGCAAAGTATTTAAACTAAAGTAATTCATTCTGAGAAAGTATATATTGTATTGTAATGTATAATTTAAATAAAAAAATAAAATATCTAAAAATAAACAATGTAGTAAATCAGTATCAAAAAATCAGTATAACAATTAATACATTAAAAATTGTCCTTTACAAAACCTTTGAAACTCACTGAAAAAAACATAGGTTTCAGGCCTGATATAGTTAGGAATCAGCATTTAAAAAACCTTTGAAATTCACTGAAAAAAAACATAGGTTTCAGGCCTGATATAGTTAGGAATTAGCATTTAAAAAAACCTCAAAAATTCACTGAAAAAACAATAGGTTTTAGGAGTGTTATAGTTAGCTGGACATTTCACTCGAACAAAACCATTGAAATTCCTCCGATATAGTTAGTTGTACTAACTACATCTCGCGCGCCCGCAATCTACTGCTGATGATGTCACATATTACATCATTCATGACATGGTCAGTGACATCACTGATGACATCTCAAATGACATCACTGATGACATCACTGATGACATCATCCACGTGACAATCAGATACACCTCATCATACACTAGTATAACCTTTCATCACTCACTGTAAAATAGAGAGTGCCAGATTTTAAACCATTGACACACCAATACAAGTTTCTAAACACCCACTCAGTGATTCCTAGATCTATACACACATCTAATCACTTACCTATAGATTCACTCATACATGCTGTCAATGATCAATAGAACACTATCAAATATACTTTTACACCTATATCGACATTACACACCAGCACACATCCTAATCACTTATTAAGTCATCCTACTCACTTATGCAAACAATGGATCATACTTCCTTTTACTATACACTTGTAAAAACACCACTTCATCTATTCATATAGATAATAATTCATACTTGGTGTGTTATAAAAACACTATTACAACTATACAGTTATCCATACAGTCACTCATACAATCACTGAGTCTTATTTATACTTATTTATATACATTAACTGACACATACACTGGCTTTTATTTTTCTAGTTTGTTGGACATGCACCATTGAGACATATATTGGCTCATTGCCACGCCCATAAAGATATTCACTCACCCAAACAACTGTTATAACGTGTAGTTTTAACTTCAGATACCTACTGAATCAACTATTCACACATCTTTGGGCAGCCACACACCCCCACCAAACCACACACACATTCACTCTCCCATACAAATACTCAGTTAACTAATCAATAAATAATATAGACTTTCACGTAGCTAGTAACCAACTGGTGCAGCAGTTTACACAACCACTGACTAAGTGATACAGATATTCACACAGTTTTGTCACTATCCAATATATTTAGTGAGACACTATAAATTAGTCAAGTAAACAGTCAATCACACTGCTACTAAATTCTCCATCCAGATATTTATATTTATATATCCACCCATTCTTCAATGCAAATTGCTATATATATATATATATATATATATATATATATTCACAGAAAAAAACATAGGTTTCAGGCACGTTTTAGTTAGGAATTAGCATTTTAAAAAACCTCAGAAATTCACTGAAAAAACCATAGGTTTCAGGGGTGTTAAAGTTAGCTGGACTTTTCACTTGTACAAAACCATTGAAATTCCCCCGTTATAGTTAGTTCAGCTAACTATAACTCGCGCGCCCGCAATGCACTGCTGATGACGTCACATATTACATCACTCATGACATGGTCAGTGACATCACTCATGACATCACTGATGACATCTCAAATGACATCACTGATGACATCATCCAGTGAATGTCTGTTTTTCTGAAAATTAAATATGTTTTATATATGTATATCTCAAGGTCGATGGAAGAATAAATGGGTATATAAGTGTCTAAATGGATGATTTGTTTTTGAAAAATTGATTGTGTAACTGAAGTTTAAGTGTATCATAGTGAATACATGGCTTAGGGAGTAATGTTTAAATATGTAAATATCTGTATCAGTCTCTCACTTTGTGTACAAGTGGCTGCATGGGTTGGTGAGTAGCTACATGGGTGTCTATATAGGTTATTAGTTGGTTTTTTGAGTATCAGTCTGAGTGTCTGCATGGTTCGGTGGGGGGTATTACGTAGTGCATAGATGCATGAATGAGTGACTCACTGTTTGTATGTGTTGAAGACAGCATGTGTGCAGGACTGTATGGGTGGATGTGTGTGTGTATGGGTGTGTTAGTGAGTGAATGACTGTCTCAATAGTGTCTTTATGAGTAACTACATGTGTTTTAAACTAGTATATGTGACTATTGGTGTATATAAGTGAGTATATGTGAGAGTGAGAGATTGAAAGAGTTCCTGTATGAATAAGTATGTTTCTATAAGTGATTGTTTAAAAGACTAAGTATGTGTAAGTTTCAGTAGAAGTAAGTGTGGTGGTATGTGTATAACTGTATATGCAAGTAAATGTATGTTTGATTCTTTATTAGCATGAGTGACTATGTGTGTGAGTAACTCTATGGATGAGTGGCATTGTGTAACAGGATGTATAGGTGTATGAGTACATATGATGAGTGAGTACATATATGAGTGACTGTATAGGACTGTTGGTGAATGAGTGGATGTGTATGTGGATCTTAGAATTACTGAAGAGGTTGTTGTAACTGGTATTGGTATGTCCATTGTTTTGAAAATTTTAGTCTCTATTTTTGAGTGTGTATCAAAGGTTATATTAGGGTGAGAGGAGGTCTGCCACTCTATCACAAGGATGATGTCATCAGTGATGTCATCAGTGATGTAATTTGAGATGTCATCAGTGATGTCATCAGTGATGTCACTGACCATGTCATGAGTGATGTAATATGTGACGTCATCAGCAGTGCATTGCGGGCGCGCGAGTTATAGTTAGCTGAACTAACTATAACGGGGGAATTTCAATGGTTTTGTACAAGTCCAGCTAACTATAACACCCCTGAAACCTATGGTTTTTTCTGTGAATTTCAAAGGTTTTTTTTAAATGCTAATTTCTAACTATGCCTACAGAGATAGGACATGTGCAGAAAGAAGAAAAAATGCACAGAAAGAAAAAAAAGAAGTGCAGAAAGAAGCAACGGAAGTCCTCAAAGATGAAGAAAAGTGCAGGAAGAAGGATAACGTGCAGAAAGAACAAAAAGAAGAGCAGAAAGAATCCTTGTTGCAAAATCATCCTGTACCCTCAACTTTTTCAGACGGATACTGGTGGTAACTGAGTCTGACTAACCAGTCCTAGAGCCAGTGCTATGTTAAAAGACACTTAGAATACAGTGAAAACACCTACTTACACTAGGGAACATTATGCGTTGGGGTCCCCCTGTGATTAGCATGACCTCCTCTGTAAGCCCCTAGTATATAATAGGGCAGGGGGATTAAAACTACCTCTTAAAACAGGCCACAGGGCGTTTTTGCACACGTTATCTCAGGCCCCGTCCCCTACCTTCACCACTGTGTAAACACGCCCTGTGTCCGTTTTTAGTTGGGAGATTAAGTTCATTTGAATCCTGAGGGTCCCTAGGGTCCAACTAGCCCACTAGGTACCTCCAGTAAGTGCCACAGAGCTGCGTTGCAGAGAGGTGTAAAAAGTGGCACAGCCTGGACCAACTCTCTGCAATGCAGCTCAGTGGCGCTTACTGGAAGCACTTGGTGGGCTAGTTAGCCCCGAGGGGCCCTCAGTATTGAAGGGAAATTATATGCCCAATTTAAAACGTGCCATAGTGCGTGTTTGCACACGTCACCTCAGGCCCCGTCCCCTCCCTTCACCACTGTGTAAACGCGCCCTGTGGCTGTTCTAAGTTGAGAGATTAAGTCCCCTTGAATCCTAAGGGTCCCTAGGGTCAAACTAGACCACTAGGTACCTCCAGTAAGTACCACAGAGCTGCGTTGCAGAGAGGTGTAAAAAGGGGCTTGGCCTCAGAACACCTGTCTGCAGCGCAGCTCCCTGGCGCCTACTGGAGATGCCTGTTGGGCTATTTGGCCCTCAGGGACCCTCAGTATTGAAGAAGAATTAATTCCCCAACTTACAACTCGCCAGGGGGCGCGTTTGCAGAGTGCTGCAAGGAGGGGGCGTGGCCTCCGGCACGATGCCAGTCTTTTATTTATTTTAATTTTTTAAGAAGGGGGGCTGTGTGGTTCCCCTTCTTATTCTAATTTATTGGTCCTGATGACCCCATCCCCCAGGGCCTGTCTCCTAATTATATTTTTTTGACCCCAATCCCCAGGGCCAGACACTGTTTTTTATTATTTTTAAAAAATATATATGTATAGACACACCTAGGGCATGCTGGACAAACCGTACGTACCTATCACCATGACGATTTGAGTGATATTCATTAAAAGGCGACTATGCATACAATGAATCCACGTGGAATGTATTTACACCACTAGTGAAGCTCTGACATGTCTGATGCCCTACCGTGCCTAATTCCGGTAGACACCCTTGTCGTTTATTTATACAAACATGGGTAGCTATTGACGGGCACATTTAATACACATGCACACCAAGCCATTCAAAGGGGATTCGACAAAAATTCGACAAACTATGTAAGAAACCCCCCTCACGGTTAATAAAACACACATCCACTGCCGGATGTGTAATACTTTTTATTTTACTCTCTGGAAAGGGGACGAACATCACTTGAGAGTCACAGCGCGCTCCTGGCAGAGCCCAATGCTGTGTTACACCCACCATTGCCTGCCGGGTGCCACACACCTCTGTGTTGTATTCCACCAGCTAGTGCATATGCTATGACACTCTCTAGCCCATGTGCACTGTAACACCACCCCGTGAATATGTCATGCCACACTTGTCTTTGCACGGGTTATATTGCCCCATCTACCGTGCCTTCCTCGATGCCTATGTTATAACGCACAGTGCTATGCCATACATATTACAATCTGGGATCCATATCTTTGTCACAGTGCATATGCAACGTTACACTCCCCAGCACATATTTTATATTGCAACTTTAGAGACTAGTTGGGTTACACAACACTGCCCTGTGCATATTACACTCCAAGGCGCACATCGCATAGCACACGCTAGTGCCTGTGCTATCTCGCGCTCTCCAATGAATCTGTCACTGCGCACAATGTATTGCATATTATATTTCACGCCCGGTTCATCTTATATTACACTTTTTGGTGCATAGTTTATACCATACACTATATCTAGTTTTCATTATCAATCGTGCTCTCAGGACTATGTTCTATATAACACGGTGTTCACCTACCCTTTTCACGGGCATTACATTTTGCGATAGGGGGTGGAGGGTCAGGGGGTGTTTCTGCCAAGTGAGCCCGGAGTCACTGTCACAAACGTCCTCTTCTTCCTGAATAAAAGTGAGATTATTCTGCATACTTGTTCATATTTTAAGTAGTTTGCACAGACACACGTTTTAAAAACAATAAAGTTCCTAATACCCGCCTTCTCTGAACAGTTAGCTTGCTGCCCCATCCCCCTCCTCCCTATCCTCTGTTGTGTGAATCCATGGACTAACCTCCTCCCTCCTGCCATGCATGGTCTGATGTGCTGCCACTGCCCTCAATTTAGTATGATGTACCAGTCCCCTCCTCCTGCCCTCCATTGCCCAATTCTATGCCCCATTATTGACCTCCTGCTTAAACTCTGTGCTTAGCTTGCTGCCCCTATTCTCCTTCCCCCTGCCCTCCCATGTCTTTGTGCATGCCCCTGCTCCATCCTTTTTGCCCACCATGTTCCATGGACCTGCCACTCCTATCTACTCTGAGTGTTCTGTTGAGCTGCCACTCCCCTCCCACCTGCTTAGCATTGTCAGATGACTGTAACCTGTCCCTGCCACCTCCACCCTGCCTGTCCACATGCCATGCCCCTATCCTCTTCCTCCTGTCCTACATGGTCCATTGTACTGCCACACCCTTCTGCCCTCCCTGGTCTGTTGTTCTGCAACTGCTCCTCCTGCCTGCCCTGCGCGGTCTGTTGTGAGGCCCCTTCCCCTGAACTTTCTTGTCTGTGCACAGGTCCTGACCCTCCCTTCTATCCTCCATCGTCCTTTGTGCATGCCCCTGCACCCTCCTTCTTGCCCATCATAGCCATTGTGCTGCCACTAACCCTCCCACTTGCCATGCATGGTCTTCTGTGCTGCCATGGCCCCTCTCACCTTCCCTGTGTGGTCAGTTAGCTGCCCCTGACCCCCTCCCACCTTCCCTCCATGGTCTGTGTGTATGCCATCACAGTCTCACTGTTGCTCTTCATGGTGTGTCTTGCTTCTAGTGCCCATCCTGCATGACCTCCATGGCTATCTTGCTGCTCCTGCCCTGCCCCCTTGCCCCCAGCCCTCTGTTTACATGTGCAGACCCCTACTCCCTCCCTCCTGGCTTGTCTGTTCCATTGTAATGCCCCTGATCCGTCCCTCCTGCCCTTTATGGTCTGTTATGCTGCAGCTTTCTCTCCTGTCTGTCCATTATGGTCAGCTAGCTACCATTGCCTCTTGCCCCTCTGTTCTCTGTTGTCCATGTGCATGTTCCTTTCCCCTCCCTCTTGCTTTCTATGGATTGTTGTGCTGCACTCCCGTCCCGCATGCCCTGTGTGGTGTATTGTGCTGCTGCAAACCCTGATGCCTGCCCTGCAGGGTCAGTTTGGTGCACCTCTCCATGTCCCTCCTGTCCTCTGTTATCCAAGTCCATGTCCCTACCCCATTTCCTTCCATGATCCAATGTACCATACTTGCGAACATTTTGAACTTGGTAAGAGGGAGATTTTGAAAAAAAACTGGGGTATTGATTTTCCCCTTTGAGTTACATTGAAAAAGAGGAGATTGTAGACAGGAGACAGATCAAATAAAGCCCATTTGAGCTTAAAAACATTGGACGTTTCCTGGCTGAATCGGGTCTGTTGGCATGTATGGTTGTACTACCATTGCCTCTTCCTTCTGCCCACAATGGTCTATTACATTACCACAGCCTCTCTTGCAAGTCCTGTATTGTTGGTTTGTTGCCCCTGCCCCCCTTTCCACTGCCCTCCATAGTCTGTTGTGCTGCCATGGCCCTTCCTGCCTGCTCAGTGTGGTTAAATTGTAGCCTTTGCACCCTCCTACCTGCCTTCAATTTTCAGAGTCCGTGCCCCTGGCCTCTGCCTCTCAACAGTATCCTAATGAACAACTAGATTGCTAACATTCTATATTTATTACAAAAGTGTGGAACGCCTGACGTCATCTTGATGTAATCAAAACTGTATTACCTAGAGCATTTCCTTTAGAAATTGCATATATGAGAGGGTCTTATTGGCATCAAAATTATGGTTAGTGCTCTAAAAGACTAAAATAAGGACATATTTTCTGAGTTTTCAAATAGCGACAAAGCACTTTTAAATTATTTGTTATCTTTGTTTTTTTATCCAGTTGACCACTTCATTAAATGTTGCACTTAGGGGAGAGGATGTGGTGTTACTTCCAGAACTGCAGACTTTGCAACTGGGGAACCAGGTTGGAGTTTCTGCTTCAGCTCGACATTCTGTGATTCTGGTCAAATCACTTAGTCTCCCCATGTCTACAACCAAAATGAATTTACTCTTGTGTGATGTAACCAATGCTCATGTAAAGCACTCCAATACCTGACAAGTCTGCACTATATAACACTGCAAAAACACAAAATAATAAGTGTTTAGCACACTTCTGTCATTGGGCTATATTTGGGCTACATCTGGGTGATATTTGGGCTACATTTGGGCTCTTTTGTCTCCGGTGGCCATCTTGGGAGATTTATTTGTTATGAAATTTCCTAATTTCCTCATTTACTGCAGTCTCCTCAGTAGGAAATGCTTTCAGTTTTTTACTTTGATTCCATCAAGAAGGCATTCAGATGTCACACATTTGCCATAAATTCAGAATGTTAGCACTCTTTTTGCTCATTAGATCACTGTAGTAAAGCTACTGCTCACCAGGGAAAACTGCTGCTGGTATTGAAAGTGCATGTATCAGTCTGCATGTCAGAATTTTTTAATGAAATAAAAGAGGATTTCAGAAGTCAAAATGTGCCCTAGTTTTGCTTTCTGCAGCACTAATCATACTTGTTATGGAAAAATGAACCCCCTCATTTTGTTACTTTTTAAATTAAATGTTTTAAGAGTTACCACTTTAATCCACGCAAGATGGCTTCAGGTGTGCCATACGTTTATCATAAGTAGGACTGTTAGCGCTCTAGTTGTTCTTTGGAACACTCTGGGAAGCTGCAGTAGAACACACAGGAATCAACTGACAGTCTCTGCCCTTGTTGGATGTACATGTTTTACTGAGAATGTCAGACTTCATTCTCACATGACTGAGAAAGATAATGTGAATTTACAGAAAATAAGCTCTCAGTTTAGCTTATAGATCACCTTCCAAACCTCTGTGGGAAAAGCATGAGAAAATATTTTTCTCTCAATCATGATATCCCAGCAGAAGGCTTTTTCACATGGTGAAATTACCTTAGAACATACCACAATTCCTAAAATGAGTATGGTACCATCAACAAATTAATTATAATGTAACTAAAGTCTTAAAACCTTCTATTAACTGCAATGCATTTTAATGAGGTGCTATCATGTATATTGGTCCCAAGATGGCTGCCAACACTTCTTGGATGAAGTGCTGACAGCCAATCAGATCTCAGGATGGGATGTGTGGTTAGGCTCCGCCCACATATATATATGATTTTACTTTTGATTTTCTCAGGAACTACTGAACAGATTGACACCAGACCTGCAAAAGGCACTTCCCTGAGCTGAGGACTACCTCTCTGCCAAATTTCAAGTAATTCTGTTCAGCCTTTCGGGCTGTACCTTGGACTAAAGGTCCCTATGGAAAATTGCATGGGGAAAACGCGTTTTGGGACCCCCCTTTTTTCTCAGCCCCCGCTTGACAAATCCCCCCGAGACTTTCAGGGTAGGAGCGGAGCGGAGCGCCCCACCTATTTTGAAAATTTCGCGAGGATTCGTCAACCGGTGCCAAAGTTATTCCAAATAGAATGTTGCGGATTTCCTATGGAAACACGGTCCTAACTATAACTATCTACTGGCGACCGCCAGTAGATTATTTATATATATATATATATACATGATTAAACAGGGTGCCTCGGATCTTAGAGATGCACTCCTCGAGGTAGCAGGTATCCAACCTTCTTTATTAGGAGAACTGCGCACCACAGCTGTTAAGTTGAAAGTCCCGACGCGTTTCGAAGCTCCCGCTTCTTCCTCATGGGACAGCAATGAGAAAAGTGACGAAAGCCTGCAACCATTATTTATCCATAGCGCATGCGCTCCCTGGTGAGAAGCATGCTGGTAGTTGCAGTAATTCATTCTCCTTCAGTGGAGTCCGTACACTTTAACTAAGTTTTTTATTGCCTTTGAATTGTTCACAGCCCTCCGGTGGGCTCCAGGCGGGGGGGGGGTGCAGCTCTAGTCTGCGGCTCCCTCACGCTACAAGCAGGCTGTCTGATGGCAGCCATGTAGACCCGCTATCTCATTCCCAGCGGGTGGTGCATCTCCCGCGGCTGAGGCCGCCGCGTGAAACATGATTAAACAGGGTGCCTCGGATATATATATACATATTTAAAATTTAAATAACGAACCAAACCACATTCACTGGATGATGTCATCAGTGATGTCATTTGAGATGTCATCAGTGATTTCACTGACCATGCCATGAATGATGTAATATGTGACATCATCAGCAGTGGATTGCGGGCGCGCGAGATGTAGTTAGTACAACTAACTATATCGGAGGAATTTCAATGGTTTTGTTCGAGTGAAATGTCCAGCTAACTATAACACCCCTAAAACCTATTGCTTTTTCAGTGAATTTCTAAGGTTTTTTAAATTCTAATTCCTAACTATATCAGGCCTGAAACCTATGGTTTTTTCAGTGAATATATATATATATATATATATATATATATATATACATATATATATATATATATATATATACATTCTCTCTCTCTCTCTCTTGATCACATTTATGGAGTGCACAGTTCAATAACCCGGAATTGTCTAAAGCACATTCTTTATTTCACATTGTGTTACGATTCCACTACTTCTGTAAAAACAACAATAGAAACTACAATTTCCAGTTTTTGGCCTTTAGCTCAGAAAGGTGACCTCCCTATCCCCTCCTATCCCCTCCCCCCCCCGACCCAACTCCAACACAGTAGCCTTCTGTTGTCATCGGTCCAGTGTTCACGACTGAGAGAAATAAATATAGAACTAATCTGCGTTTCTGCTTATTAATGCTCAGTTCTTTTGAAAACGACATGCTCCACCGTATGACGGGCAACACAGTGAATTTTGATGTATAGGTGTTTGCTTTAACGAGCAAGCAAGGTGAGCCACATCCAGGCATGTGCAAGTGCTCAGCAGGCTTGTGGACAGGATGGTGCACAAAGTTTTCTCTGCCTCATCCCTCCATAGAAAAAGGTCCTACAGCACAACCACAATGAGCAACAGAAGAAACATGGCAAATCAGTAAAGTGGCTTCAAAATAAAGCCCCTTGATGATTAGTGTTAGAAATTGGGTTGGTGGTTTACTGGCGTATGAGCCCTAGTCAAGCAGCAGCAACAATCTTTGTCAGGGTAAGAAGCAGGCAAACCCTAAATTAACCTGTGCTCACCCTATGGTAGCTTGGCACGGATCAGTCAGGCCTAAATTTAGAGGCAATATGTAAAGTATTTGTGCAATACTTAAAGTGAAAACACCACCAGAAAGGATTCCACACCCGGTTAGCAAAATAAAGCTTAATTTAATAAATGAAACAAGACCAAAACGACAAAAATTCAAGGTGTATAACTTGAGATATTAATTTTATTTAGGTTTAGAGTTTGAGGTAATAATAGTACCTAGAAGCAAAAAACGCTCTTTAGTATATCTGGTCTTGCCGGACCGGGACAAATTCAAAATATCAGGCCAACCCGATGAGGCCGACAGGCCAGAGACAGGGACACAGGCCCTCTGAACCAAAGTACTTTAATCCTGGTTGCGGATCTGTTAATCCTCGTCGAATATGCGCTGCGTAGCCAAGACGATCCGGCAGTTCCGAGATGCAGCGAGGCTGCGGTGCGAGGTACTGATGCGTCGCTGTCGAGGATCCTATTGACAGGGCTTGCAATGCAAAGTCCAGTGCAGAGGATGGGAGGCTGCGCCAGTTCAGATGCGCAACGAAACTGCAATGCGGCGATCTGGCATCACCGTCAAGGCTGCTGTCAATGAGGGATGCAAGGAGCTTGCTCTGGTTAGAACATTACACAGCGGCGGTTCCAAAGGCGATGCATCAGTTCCAAATGGGGAGGCTACGATGATGCAACTCTTTTGCGGCAGGCACAATCCACACAATAGCTGTGATGCATCGTTTCTGCTCAAAGATGCTGCTCAACTGAGGACATGTTGGTTCTTTTCAAGGATGCATCGCTCAGCAGAGAATGTCGGTTAGGCTGGAGATACACATTAGGCTCATTTCCAAGGGTCCAGGACTTGAGTGGCACCACTTGGCAATGCAGACTCACAGATGGTGGTCTAGGTTGAAAGTCTTTCATGTCTCTGAGACTTCAGATCAGGAGACTAGCCAGCTAGGCCTTAAAGTCACTTTGGATTCTGGGGAAAAATGATGCAGGTCCAGTCCTTCTCACCCTGACTGAAGGGCAGCAGACCAGCAGTTCAGCACAGCAAAGCAGGAGTCCAGCAAAGCAGCGGTCTGGCAGAGTGGCAGTCCTTCAACAGCGTAACAGCTCTACTTCCTAGCAGAGTACCCACAGGTCCAGAGTGAACTGAAGTGGTGGTGTCTGAGGTCCAGTACGTATACCCAGTTATGCCTTTGAATTGGGGGATTGTTCAGGGACTTGCCTTTGAAGAAGTGCACAGAGGTCTTCCCTTCCTGCCCTGGCGCACTACAGGGGGGTATGCATCCCTTTATGTAGGGACGGGACACAGCCAAATCAGGTGTAAGTGAGGCTGGGTCCAGCTCCTCGCTCCCATCTTGCCAGGATTGTCAGTCAAGTCACACCTAAGCTCCCATTGTGTGTGTCTGTTTAGGGGGACTACACAAAGCCCTACTGTCACCCACCAAGACGTGATCAGAGACAGCAGGCACCAAATGGTCAAAGTAAGAAAAATGCAACTTTCTAAAAGTGGCATTTCCAGAATTGCAATTTGAAATCCGACTTCACCCTACGTTCGGAATTGTTAATGTGATTCCATAGACACCAGAAGGGTTCATCTCTTCCCATTTGGGAATTATACATAAAATGTAATAAGGTAATCACGATTGCTATCGTATGGGAGAAATAGGCCTTGAAGTAGTGAGAAATGAATTTGAGAGCATGTATGAATTAAAAGTAAATGTTCTGTCTTATATATACATTGTACCCTTACCTCTGGGTTTTTCCATGGACTACCTTGGGGTGATTTATATGTATAAAAAAGAAAGGTTTGCATATGGCAAAAGGTTTATTTTCTAGGTCAAAATGGCAGTGCATACACAGGCTCTGCATCAACAGGCCTAAGCCATGGTTAGAGAGCTACTCAAGTGGATGGCACAGTAAGTGCTTTAGGCCCGGCGGAGGTTGGCGTCGTCGAGAGCTCCCGCCATGCTCCGCAGCTGATTCAACTGACGGCATCCGATGGCGTTCGAGCAGCAGCACAGCAGTTTTTCATTGTTTGATCTTTGCCTGGGAGACCGGTAATGAGCAAATCTATGCTGTGAATGAGTTTGGGCTGCGTTTTTCAGCTCTTGGAGACCGTGGAGCTCGGGACGGTATCAGGGAAAGATTGCTGGTGCTTGATGGATACTGGATGGGCAGCTGAAACTGACTGGGCTGAATGGGGCTTGATGGACCTTGCTTCTAATGGATACATCTGCCAGTGGATTCCTCACCTTGTGAATATCCCCTGCACCAGCAACATTCGGAAACTTTTGTAGCAGTCCACGCTGATGAGGTCGAAGACGACGTCACAGACACGGCTCCGCACGCGACTCCTCTGACGTCACCGGCTCCATATGAAGACCTCGTCGGTGTGATGTCAGTTCCCTTTTTTCCGCGCCGTCGATGCCAACGGATTTCGGGACTCTCTCTCTGTAGCTGTTCTTGTTACTTTGTTTTCTAATGGTTCCTCTCTCTCTTCTTCAGCTGAAATGTCAACGAAGAAGTCTGGTTTTAAACCTTGTCGAGAGTGTGGGAAACACATGTCGATAACGGATCCGTATGAAGACTGCATGTGGTGCCTGTCATCGGACCATGATGTGGAAGGATGTTCTTGCTGTCGCAAGATGAGTTCCAAGGCTCTTCAGGAGAGGGAAGCGAAGTTGTTCATCGCCAGGATGAAGAAGGAAAGAAGAGGCCGGAGAAGATCGAGGTCGGCGTCGAAGTCGACTTCGGGGCATGCTTCTAAGTCCAAGAAGCACAAGAAAAAGAAGAGGCACTCATCTCGACATCACTCTGATAGGGATGCGGCTCCGAGATCGACATTGCCCTCCCGACGCCGTAAGGACTTTGTATCTCCTTCGCCTGTTCCTGATTCACCTATTGGCCTATCGTCACCTGTGGCTTCACCGGAGCATTCTCCGGCTCTGGCCCCAGCTCCATCGCCGATGCCGGTTCCATCTCCGGCTTCGTCTCCGGTTCCGTGTGAGGAGCCTCCTGCTCCAGGTGAGCCTTCGGCTCCGCTGATTCCACCGTCGGCACCGGTCGGCCCGAGTCCGGTGATGCCTGAACAATATCCTGCGTTTCCAGGACCAGGTCAGGACCCTACGCATTATCTTAATGCTATGTACGGAGTCTTCTCCAGAGCCATGTACCCCTCTGGTGCATCTTCGGGTCCTATGGCCTTCAGTTTGGGAGTTCCCCAAGCTTATCCTCAGGCTCCCTTCATGCCATTTTTTCCGGCGACGCCGTCTTGGCATCTACTGGCGCAGAGGACATCGACGCCGCTCCCTTCTTCGCCGGCGCTGACTCGACCTCGTTCGATGCCGGCGGTTCCTTTGGATCCACGCTCGACGCCGGCGCTGTCGGATTCGGTCACGGCACCGCCGACTCCAGTTGTGAGGATCAGGTCTAGGAGGGAGGCCCAAAGGGTGCTGGATGAACAGAGGTACCTGATGGAGGAAGTAGAGGAAGGTGAGCTTATGGAATCCGACGAGCTATTTGATGAGTTAAAGGAGGCTAGTGGCCTGGACTTATCACCTGAATGGGAGATTACTCCTCCTTCTGATGCTCCTTCAAAGGATGTGGCACCATACCATGCTGTTATAAAGAAGGCGGCTGAACTTTTAGATCTGCAGTTGCCTTCTGCAGAGTTCAAGCCTAACATCTTGACGGCGGTTCTGCACTCCCCTTCTACTGCTTCGGAGCCTTTACTCTCTTTTAATGACACCATAATAGAGCCAGTAATGGAGGTGTGGCGTAAGCCCTTCTCTGCTCCTGCAGTTTCTAAAGTCATTGCCAGGAGGTATAGGGCAGCTCCGGGGGACCCAGACTTCTTGACATCTCACCCATCTCCGGAGAGTCTGGTTGTTCAGGCTGCCTGTTCCAGAAAGTCATCAGGTTCTTTTCCCCAAGTCCCGAGTGGCAGGGAGGCGAAGAAATTGGATCAGTCGGCCAAGAAGGTCTTCTCTTCTGCCAGCATGGCTCTTAAATTGACGAATGCCACCTGTCTTTTGGGCCGATACATCCATGCTCTTATGGACTCAGTAAAGCAGCTAGCCCCAAAGCTGTTAGAAGAGGATAGGTTGAGTTTCAGTGAGGTCCTTTCAGATACCCAAGCGGCGGCACGCCAGGTAATCCAAAGTGGCTTGGATACAGCTGACTCGGTTGCAAGAGTCATGGGGTCTTCTGTTGCCACCAGGAGGAGTGCGTGGCTTAAATCTTCAGAGTTCTCCCCTGATGTCCAGTCAACGCTCTTGGACTTGCCTTTTGATGGCTCCGGACTTTTTGGCAAGAAAGCGGATGCTGCGCTTGAAAGATTTAAAGAGAGTAAGGCCACAGCTAAATCTTTGGGCCTTCAATCTCAACCAAGGGGTACGTTCAAGAGGTACAGGGGCTTCAGAAGGTCAACCTTTCGTTCTTGCAGACAGCCCCAGCAGCAACAGCAGCAGAACACTCTGTATAAGAGCTACAGAGGCAAAATCAGAGGTCGCACTCGAGGTCGACAGCTCTCCTCCTCCTCCTCCTCTTCCTCCTCCTCTTCTTCTTCAGCCCCTCCCACCTCTGCAAAGCAGCCCTAGATCCACCATTCTGGATCATGTTGGTCCTGTGGGGATCCGACTTACCCATTTTCTACAAGATTGGGAATCTGTTACTACAGACCTTTGGGTTCTAGATCTTGTAGAGAATGGGTACACCCATCCCTTTCGGGAATTCCCTCCAAATTACCCTCCTTGTCAAGGGGCTTGCTCAGAGGATCACTGTCTTCTCCTGCAGGAGGAAGTCCTGACGTTACTGGAAAAAAGTGCGATAGAGGTGGTTCCAGAGCAGGAAAAGGGTCAGGGATGCTACTCCCGGTATTTCCTGATTCCGAAAAAGGACGGCAGATTGCGTCCAATAATCTTGAATCTTTTTCTGAAGCAAGAGAAGTTCAAGATACTCACCCTTGCGCAAGTTGTTCAAGCGCTGCATCATGGAGGACTGGATGGTGTCGATCGATTTGCAGGATGCGTATTTTCACATCCCCATCCTGAAGTCGCACAGGAAGTATCTCCGTTTTATGGTAGGATCGCAACATCATCGATTTGAGATCCTTCCGTTTGGTCTTACTACTGCACCTCGAGTCTTCACGAAGGTGATGGCAGTGGTGGCAGCCCATCTCAGAAGGTCAGGGATTCCAGTTTTCCCCTATCAGGACAACTGGCTGATCAAAGCAGAGTTGCCAGAGAAGGTGCTTCATCATCTGCAGGATACAACTCAGCTGTTGTACAAATTGGGTTTCTCGATAAACGTGCCCAAATCTCACCTGGTGCCCTCTCAGCGCAACCTGTTCATAGGGGCGGTACTGGACACTACTGTGTGTCGAGCATTCCCACCTCCTCAAAGGATTCTCGACATACAGGAAATGATTCCCTTGTTTTACAATGGAGCGGTCGTTCCAGTCCTGCAGGTCCTTCGCCTGCTCGGTCTGTTTGCTTCCTGCATTCTGTTGGTCAACCATGCACGCTGGCACATGAGGGCGCTTCAGTGGTGCCTCCGCAGGCAGTGGTATCAGCACAAAGGAGATCTCAGGGAGTCTGTGAGGATCTCCAGAGAAGCTGCGGCGGATCTGTCTTGGTGGAGCGTGGAGGGCAATCTGTCTCAAGGAAAGCCCTTCCATCTACCTCCATCGGTGGCCACAGTGATAACGGATGCATCCACTTTAGGGTGGGGTGCTCATTTGGGGGATCTGGAGATCAGGCGTCTTTGGTCTCCAGAGGAAAGGTTGCTTCACATCAACCTTTTGGAATTGCGTGAGACACGTTTGGCACTCAAGGCCTTCCTCCCTTCCCTTCGCGGTCAGTCGGTTCAATTCCTGACGGACAACACTACCGCGATGTGGTATGTCAACAAGCAGGGAGGAGTGGGGTCTCTTTGTCTCTGCAGAGAGGCTCTGCGTCTCTGGTCCTGGGCTCAGGATCATCAGATTTGTCTGATGGCAAATCATCTGGCCGGGGTTCTGAACGTGCATGCAGACAGTCTCAGTCCGCAGTTCTCTGCCGACCACGAGTGGAGGCTCCATCCGGAGGTGGTTCGGCTCATCTTTCGGACCTGGGGAACTCCTCGGGTGGACCTGTTTGCCACTCGTGAGAATGCTCACTGCCCGTCATTCTGCAGTCTCCAGTATCCGATGCAGGGAGCGTTGGGGGACGCTTTTCAGTTGAGATGGGACTAACATCTCCTTTACGCGTTTCCTCCCATACCCTTGATTCCTCGGGTTCTGAGGAAGATTCGCCAAGACCGGGCCCAAGTCATATTGATCGCCCCGGATTGGCCAAGAAGGGTATGGTATACAGATCTTCTCCACCTTTCCTCGTGCCCTCCGCTCCGTCTCCCTCTCAGGGCAGACCTCCTCTCGCAGTCAGAGGGGCAGGTTTTACACCACCTCCAGAGCTTACACCTTCATGCCTGGAGATTGAACGGGGCAACCTGAATTCTTTTTCTCTCCCGCCAGATGTGGTAGATGTAATTTTGTCTGCCAGACGTCATTCCACCAAATCTATCTATTCCTATAGGTGGTCTAAATTTGTGCTCTGGTGTGGGGAGAAGTCAATTGATCCTTTGAGGGCTCGTTTATCTGACATTCTTCAGTTTGCCCTTTCTCTTGCTCAGCAAGGTTTTGCTGTCTCCACTGTAAAGGATATCTTTCGGCCTTGTCGGCATTCCTTTGCTTGCCGGATCAACCATAATTTTTTTTATCTCCTATTGTTTTACGGTTTCTGAAAGGCCTTACGAACAAGTTTCGACCTACTCCTTTTATTGTACCTCAATGGGACTTAAATCTTGTCTTATCTTACCTGATGGGTTCTCCCTTCGAGCCCTTACACAAGTGTCCCTTGAGACTGTTGTCTTTCAAGACGGTTTTTCTCATTGCGATCACCTCGGCAAGGAGGGTAAGTGGGCTTCAAGCTCTGAATTCAAAACCCGTGTTCTTGAACATTCATGCTGAAAGAATGGTACTCAGGACCAGGGCTGCTTTTCTGTCTAAGGTGGTAACTCCTTTCCATCTGGGGCAATCCATTACCCTCCCTTCCTTCTATCCTCCCCCTCACCCTTCCAAGGAGTAGGAGCGGCTCCACCGCTTGGACCCTAAGAGGGCGGTGAACTTCTACCTTGACAGGACAAAAGACTTTCGAGTTGATGACCAGCTCTTCGTGGGCTTTGTTGGCTGCAGGAAAGGCAGAGTGGTGCACAAGCGCACCCTTTCAAGATGGATTGTCTTGTGCATCAAGATATGCTACTCTTTGGCTGGTAAGGAACCCCCAGAGGGTTTAAGGGTTCATTCTACTAGAGCCAAGTCTTCCACTTCTGCCTTGTCTAGAGGTGTTCCTGTGGAGGACATTTGTAGGGCGGCAACTTGGGCCTCCTCCACACTTTCGCAAAGCATTATTGCTTGGATTCTGAGGTGAGGAGGGACGGACACTTTGCTCGTTCCGTCCTTCGGGACTTTCTGGTATAGAAGGATGGACACCCTCCTCCGGGAGTGGAACTGCTGTGGGAAGCTTTTCACAAGGTGAGGAATGCACTGGCAGATGTATCCATCAGAAGAACAAGTTACTTACCTTCGGTAACGCTTTTTCTGGTGGATACAGTATCTGCCTGTGGATTCCTCACTGACCCACCCGCCTCCCCGTTATCCACCCTTGTATACCTACAATTCTAATGATGCTGTTTCAAAAGGTATTTGTTACTTTTAAAGGCAGTGTGTTATTTCTTTTGCCTTCCTATGTTATCTCCACACTGTGTGTTGCTTTGTATATTATGTACTGTGTATACTGTGTATATATTGCTGTCAGTCCATCCGTGTGCCTTGACGGCACGGAAAAAAGTGCGGAACTGACGTCATCACGCCGACGAGGTCTTCATATGGAGCCGGTGACGTCAGCGGAGTCGCAAGCGGAGCCGTGTCTCTGTGACGTCGTCTTCGACCTCATCGGCGTGGACTGCTAGAAAAGTTTCAGAATGTTGCTGGCGCAGGGGATATTCACAAGATGAGGAATCCACAGGCAGATACTGTATCCACCAGAAAAAGCGTTACCGAAGGTAAGTAACTTGTTCTTTAACGACGAAGACATGCCTTGTCTTTTTCCTTTTTACCATCTTTGTAGCGGTGATTGAGCAATAATAAATGATCCTGGGAGCAGTGTCTATAAGCACAGAAGGAGGCGGATATTACAATTAAAATTGTCTGAACTGCTTTACTAGCACGAGGGGCCTTGCTGATTGTTGACCCTGCAAGACATTTTAGGCATCTTATAGGGGGAGAAAGGATTGTTGGGGCTGCGGAAGCGGCCCATGTAGTTATCGCTACGACTTAATGCCATTAAATCCAGTCTCAGAGATTCATTGCTAGGTGAATACGGATAATGAAACCTATTTCCAGGGACTCCACAAGTAAGCCTTGCTTTGTTAAAAAACAACTCGCAATCAGCGTACGGAGATGACAGCAGCCACACCATCCTCTTCTTCATCAAACATGCTTACGCTTATTGGTCCAGAACACTCTATGGGGAGACCGCAGGTACACCAGAGGGAGATGTAAATAGGAAGCATATGGCACCCCATTTGTCTGCTTCAAAGTTGTTTAGCTCGATTCTGGACTCTGCAGTCAAAGTAGCGGATGGGGGTACGTCGATAAAGGAAAGGGTGAAGAAACCTGTGGATAAAACACAGGGGGTCATAAAAACACAGACCTACCCTTTTTTTTGTTTGCGTTGTCTGGATTGAAAGAACCCCATAATGATAGAATGTCTCCCATGGCCATCCAGGATTTGGATCAGAGTGGAAATGGCTCTACACCCCCGGTATCGGATAGTATTGTAAATTCGATATGTGCTCATTTTGCTTCGTCTACGCTGACTTTTAAAGCAGGAGAGCTTCAGCAAGGGGCAATGGGAAGGCAATTCCTCATCAAATAAATCTGGTGGTCTACAATAGGGAGAAATGACTGAATTATCAAGTCACACAACATGTGCTAACACCCAAGGACGCTGAAAAGCAAAAACCTTTGCGAACTGATAGGATTTCCATCAACTACCAAAGA
This sequence comes from Triturus cristatus, assembly GCF_964204655.1. NCBI lineage: Eukaryota > Metazoa > Chordata > Amphibia > Caudata > Salamandridae > Triturus > Triturus cristatus. The sequence goes on from NC_140579.1 coordinate 512,831,675, forward strand.
GGTCAGTGTCATCATTTGGATATCCTTCCTTACTACCACTACCCCTCCTGATCACAGAGGAGACTCATGTGGATCGGATTTTGAAAAGGTCACACAAATCGCGACAGGAGGAAGTGAAAAGGAGAGAGTGAGACCAATTGTTCACCTAGTAACAGGCCTCAGAGATGGATATTGGATGCTTTGGGTGATGGAATTGTATGTGCAGTGCATGTGAGTGAAGTTAAAAAGGAATTAGAAGAGAAAAACTACTTTAATACAAATATCTCTGCTAATCCTGTTGCGATTTCTGTGACCTGGTCGAAATCCGATCCACATGACTCTCCTCTGTGATCTAGAGGGGTAGTGGTAGGAAGGAAGGATATCCAAATGAGGACACTGACCTCTTTGGTAGTTGATGGAAATCCTATCAGTTCGCGAAGGTATTTACTTTTCAGCATCCTTGGGTATTAGCACATGTTGTGTGACTTGATAATTCAGTCCTTTCTCCCTATTGTAGACCACCAGATTATTTGTTGTTGTTAAGAGTGTTGCATAGGGGATTAAGTCTTTGGTGTGGTCTTTAAACTTTCCCTAGGACCCTCCTCCATGTGAGTCGTAGATGAAGGCAATTTCTCAGCCTGAATCCGCTGATATTCAGGTGACCGCACATCCTTATACTGTGGACATTGGAAATGAGAGCCTCTCCACCACCGATTTACTGCTATACGAATCCTAGATGAACTCAAATCAATGAAGGTCTCCCAGGCAGAAGCTAGTAAAAGGACAGAATCACAACTAGATTTGATCAACCAGAACAGTTGAATTTAACCACACGACTTGCTGAGGTCGAACAGCGTGTTTCCAATATAGAAGACGCTAGACCTGGGCAGGATTCCTCGATTTCTGAACTTCAAACTGAGCTGGAAGATTTACAAATAAAATTTGATGATGCTCAAAACAGGTCACGGCGGTAAAATCTGAGGTTCACTGGGATTCCTGAGGGACAGGAAAATGGCCATTCTTTGGTCAGCCTTATTTCTGAACTTGTAGGATTTAACTATTTCAAGGGCTCATCGTGTTCCGGCTGTTGAATCTTCTGGTGCCAAGTATCATCGAACAGTAATTGTAAACTTTGGGGATTATTGTATTTAGGAGCAGATACTTAAAAATGCTATTAAGAATAAGGCTTTTCAGATCCCTGGGGACTTCACCTTTAGGATTTTTTCTGATGTGTCTGCTATGTCAGCTTAATGCAGAAAAGAATTTAAGAACTTAATTAGTAACTTTCAGCAGGCTGGGGCCCCTGCGGGCATTATACAGCAGTCAAAATTCAAAGTTCTTTTTAAGGGTCTGGCTCAACTTTTTCACTCCGTAGAACAGGCACGTTAATTCTTCAGTCACAACAGAAAGTAGATGAAAGACAGTTGTAGTAAAACTGCTTTTTTCAGATTCACTTTGTAATAATAATAATAATAAGCAAGCTTGTAAAGCGCCTGGTTACACTAGCTAGTGTGTCCCCGTGCTGCGGTATAGTTGCCTCCTAGGGTGCAAAGGTACAAACAGCGTCACCCCTCAGAGCCTAACTGCAGAAGGTCTTCAGCTTCTTTCTTAATAGTGACTCCGATTGTTCACTCCGCAAAGAGAGAGGGAGTGCATTCCAGTGCTTCGAGGCCAGATAGCTGAAGCTGAAGAAGCGAGCTCCCATTCTCGCTTTTCTTGCTCTGGGGATTATGACCTGCCAAGTCCCTGATGATCTACGATGCTGTGTCGGTATATATGGGGTAAGTAACTTGTGTAAATAGCTCGGCCCCTTCCTCTGCAGGATACGATGACTAATACATAGGGCTTTGAAGAGTATTCTCTCTCGTATTGGGAGCCAATGAAGAGCAGAGAGGGCCTTCCTAGAGGAGGATCTTCTCAGGAGCATCAAGATCAGGCATGCAGCCGCATTCTGAATGCATTGCAGTCTGTGTATGCATTTGTTACTTGCTCCTAGGTAAAGAGCATTCCCATAGTCAAGGTGAGAAGTGACTAGCGCATGAACTAGGATTTTCCTAGCCGCGATAGGCAACACATCTAGAGTATCCATAGACCTTTTAAAATCCCAAAACACTTCCCTGCCACCATTCTAGTGTGGCTCTCAAAGGAGAGTTTAGGATCTATCCACATCCCCACATTCTTAACCTGATCGCTCGGGGAGGGAGTAGGGCCTAGTGACTGTGACCACCAGGCAGAGGACCATATAGAGGGTGTCTTTCCCACCACCAACAGCTCCGTTTTATTGCCATTAAGTTGTAGACAGTTATTTGTAGGCAGTTAGGAGACATTTTTGGCTGCCACTTCTGGAGACTGAGACAGGGAAACCACCAGTTGTGTGTCATCAGCATATGACACAACATTGGTCCCATAACTCTCTACAATCTCTGCTAATGGGGCCATATAGAGATTAAAGAGAGTGGGGCTCAGTATAGATCCTTGGGGGACCCATTGAGCCAGTAAAATGTTTTTAGAGAAGTGCGGGTGTTGGGTCACCTGAAAGCTCCAATCTCTTAGCAAGGACCTCAGCCATTCGAGTGCCACCGTATCCAGACCCCCTTCTCTAAGGTTCTATAGGAGCAGAGGGTGGGATACAGTGTCAAAGAATGCACTGAGATCTAGGAGGACCAGAGCTACAGTCTGGCCCTCATCTACCTGTCTACGAATGATTTCAGTAGATAGGAGCAGGGCTGACTGTGGAATATGTGGCCCTGAAGCCCGATTGTGTGGGGTGTAATAAACTATGTTGGTTGCTGTGGGCCGTTAGTTGCGAATTAACCCCTTTTTCAGCAATTTTAGCACAGTAGGGCAGGAGCGAGACTGGGTGGAATTTCTCCAACTGAATCTAGCTCAAACTTGGTTTCTTTTTTATGGGAAGAACAATAGCTTTATTCCATCTTATTGGGACTACGCCAGTCTCAAAGGAGAGTTCAAGGAGGTGCTTGATATGAGGTAACAGAATCTCCAGGCTATCTTTCAAAACTTTGGGAGTAGCAGGGTCTCTGGGAGATCCGGATTTGATACTTAGTGCTGTGCTTTTCAGGTCTTCTAAAGAGAGGAGATCAAATATGGAGAGGCGGTGTGCCTCCTCCACGTTGACCCTCCCCATCCGACCTGTGGTACCACAACGTGCCTCCTCCGGAAATGTCGAATAAATCCTTGCTACCTTCTCAGCAAAAAAGTCTGCCATTAAATTACAAGAGTCCACTGAACTAATGGTGGGAGACCCGACTAGCTAGGGATGAGATGTCCTTAAAGATCGAAAAAAGTTCTCTAGAAGAGTTTTCTGCTCGTTCAATCCTCTCATTGTAATAGGTGGTGCAAGTTCTTCGTATCAGGGCGTGGTACAGATTTAGGCTGGCTTTATATTCGGCCTTCCTGTGGTCTGAAAACTCTCTCCTCCACACTCGTTCCAAGCGCTTACATGATTTCTTTGCTAATTTTAATTCTTCATTGAACCATTGTGCAGATTTGGCGCACTCGATGTCCATGGGGCTGTTATGTCTAATGCTTCTGTGATCCGGTCGTCAAATGCGCTACAGGCAGTCTCAATATCGTTGCCACCGGGAGTACCACACTGCTTGAGGGCTTGATTAAATGATGCTGAAGTGAACCTGGTCCATTTCCTATGCGGCCTTCCAAGACTTTTGGTCCTGATCGATGGAGTGGTCGGTAAAAAAATACTGATGGGGATTAGATAATGTTCCGACCAGGGTACTGCGATTGGGGTGTCAGTTCTCACATTCCCCCGATTCGCAAAGATCGGGCCAAGTAGGTGGCCCTGTTGGTGGTTCGGGAGCGTAGACTGCAGTGTCAGCTGTAGAGCAGCCAAATCCTGACAGAGAGCTTGCGCTTCCTTATTAGCTACATCATGAAAGTGTATATTCAGATCCCTTAGCACCAGTACTTTATTATATCGAAGTGCTGGCTGTATCAGCTGTTCCGTTAGACTCGCTGCAAACTGGGAGGTTGGGCCCGGAGGCCGATAGATTAGAAAACCTTTAATGATGTAGTTGGCGGCGACCGTGATCGAGAATGAACCTGCATCACTGTGTTTATACCCGCCACCTCCAGGGTGCATTGTAGGGTTAACTTATGAATAATGGCTATTCCTCCCCCTCTTTGTATAGGGCGATCCAGTCTCACTATCCCATAATTCGGCAGGAGGGCTTCAAGGATTTCTGGGGCAGAGTCCGCATTCAGCCAGGTTTCTGTTAAGAATAAAGCATCAGGCTGGTTATCCACAATGTAATCATGTATTTCATGTTTGTTTCTTGAGGGGTCTGCAATTGATCAATATTAGATTCAACATATGACCTGCCCCGGTCTTGCTCATGTGGACTGACGTGGAGTACGGGCAATGATTACATTTCCAGGGAGGTGAATCCATCTGTATACTGTGATTACATGGTTCTGAGATCGGAGGGCCCAATTTCATGAATTGCTCTGCCGAGTATTTCCAAATATCGGGAAAACGGGCAGGGTTTATGGGCCCTGGCCCCGGACGGGCGCAGATGGGCTTGCCTTTGGCGCGCCGGCGGCGTGCTCGCTGCGCATCCGCTCAGGCATGCACATTAAATAGGGTCAAGCCGTCTCCGGCTAGACCGCCACCAATTTCCCGGCCGTCAAACCGGAAGTGAGTGAGAAGTCCTTGCCCTCCGCTCAATCGGCTCTAACTGTTGTGGCGGACCGGGGTGGGAACTTCTTCGTAAGTTGGAAACAAATGAGTAGTGGCAAGTAAAAATTTTAAACAAACTTTCATGAGCGTTGTTAAAAACGGCTAAAAAACCCCAATCCCCCCAGCAACTCTGCATGGAAGCGCTTAACTCTGCACACGCTGCCTGCACTTGCCCCAGCGACGAGGTAACGTCAGTTACAGACACTGCCACTGTCTGCTATACTGCTCGATATTCTCAATGCCTAGAACTGCCTCAGTCATTTCTCAGGCGCCATGTCAAGCCGCCACTTTAGGGACAAGGGTTAGAGGGGTACAGGGGGGCTGGGAGGTGGGGGGTGGGGAGGTGGGGATGGGGTAGAAAGGAGATTGTGGCGGGTCAGGCTCCAGGAACTGAGGGATGGGGGGGAGTTGGGTTGGAAGGGAGGAGGTAAGGGGTTCGAGGTCACAGGGGTGTGGGGTAGGCACGAGGGTAAAAATAGAAAAAAAACAGCAAACATTGAGATGTATGAATTATGATGTCACGCAAAAGGTTGAAAATTATTTCATGGAATGTGAATGGGCTAAATAATAGAGACGCTAGCCTAGTAAGGTCTTTACAGTCAGATATAATAATGTTACAGGAGACACATTTAAAAAATCAGGGTGTACAACTTCGGCTTCCATCACCGATCCAATATGAATTTTTTACTTCAGTACAGGCATCGATCAGGGTGGTGGCTATATACATACAGTTCAATTAGAAGTTTTGAATGTAGTTCAAGATCCAGTGGTTAGGTAGATTTGTGTTAGATTACAAATTAAAAGGAAATGTATAAAGTTATTATGGCGCCATTGAAGAGTCACCTGCAGCCTTACAGAAATTACATTCACTTTTGCTAAATGAAAATGGCCATATTATAATAGGTGGGGATTTTAATTTAATTCAGAATTTAGCAATGGATACAACACGCCTGAATAAGCTACAAAAGAAAGCTAAATCTGTAAGGACTTTGCAAATTTTTATTCAAGATTTTGCCCTCACAGATCCCTGACGGTTACAGAACGATGCCTTACGAGAATATACATGCTATTCTAAACGCTTTGGTACTGCATCCAGCATAGATTACTTCCTGACATTATATATGTTAGCATGGGAGAGGGCATGCATTGTTAATAACGTATTTTCAGATCATGCATTGATTATTTTATTTATTCCATTGGACCCCTCTGGTTCTTCGAGAGCCAGATTGAGCTTTAATAAGGCATTATTATTAGAAGATTGTTGGGTCGAACAGGCAAAGTAATTTGGAGGAATTTTTTTCATTTAATATCGACTCCGCATCAGACTTTGCGGTTTGGGAAGCACTAAAAGCATTTTTTAAGGGACTAGCAATTGCATTTTCTGTTGCTATTAGACAGGAGGAGAAAATGCAAAGGGATATTTTGAGCAAAGCGGTAGATAAGGCAATTGCAGCATATACCACCTCTAGATCCGAAAGGACGAGGGAACTAATGAATGAAGCAAAGCAAACCCTATGCAAATTCTTCTTTGCAAAGGAAACTTTGAACCATTCTTCATACCTACAGCAAAGGTATGAAGAAAACAAATTTGTAGGTAGGTTTCTAGCTTGGTCCGTAAAAGCTAGAAATGACTCCAACTGTATTAGAAGAAAATAAGATTCAATGCAGAATATTTAAACCCTCCCTTTACAAGTAGCCCAGATTTTTTAGCAACATTATGTTAAAATGTATACAGGGGATAGGAAGTTCACAGCAGATATTAAAATGATGGCTGGCGTACATTGAAGTCCTAACTTTATCAGAAGCTCAGGTGGATTCTATTAAATCGGCCATAACTTTATTCAAGGTACAACAAACTAATAAATCTCTTCCCAATGGTAAAGCTTGCGGTAAAGATCGTCCGCCAGCCAAATTTTATAAAACTTTTTCTCAACAGTTAGCACAATTTTTGGTTTGTTTATTTAATCAGATTTTGCAAGGATGTACTGTCCCCGGCTCAATCCATAGTAGTCAGTTTTAAAAAAATAGGAGAAGCTGGAACTTGATCCAAACTCGTAACACCCCATTAGCCTCCTTAATACTGATTATAAGCTGTTTACCAAAATTATGGCCAAGAGGGTTGCAGCTGTAGCACAAAATATAGTGCTAACCGGGCTTTCTCCCGGGGAGATTGATGACTTCAAACACAAATTTTTCAATACATGCTATAGATTATTTTTCAATAGAAAAAATAAAAGCCACTGGCATTATGTTAGATGCTGAGAAAGCATTTGATCGGGTGGAGTGGGGAGTACTTTTTGCAATACTTCACAAATTTGCTTTTCCAGCTAGTTTTGTGTTGATGCTTCGAACATTATATTCAGGGGCTAAAGCAACTATAATGATCAATAATATTTCCGCGGGTGACATAAATATTACTTGCGGTACTCATCAGGGATGCCCGATGTCACCCATATTGTTTGCGCTATTTTGAGAACCTTTGGCATGTGTTCTTCGATCAGATCAATCTACTAAACCACCTTTTAGGGCTGCGCCAAAACGTAAGTTTATGTGAACAATATGGTTTTATATTTAAAGGCATATAAAGATAACGTTCGACATGCCTTTAATAAGGGTTTACGACCATAGGGGGCTATAAAATTAATAGAGTAAAATCTGAAGCTTTATTTTTAATAGTTCCCCGGAGTTATTACCAATTGCTATGCAATCGTCTTATTCAGCTATATGTCCTACTAGCTATCTCGGGATTAGGGTAACTACAAATTTTATTGATTTATATGTGCTAAATTATGCTGCTTTATTAAAGTTTGTGCATTACTTAACCGCTGGAACAAACTTTGTTTTACAATCATTGGCCGCATATCGCTTATAAAAATAAATGTATTATATATTATTTTTTTTATTGAATTTTATTATACAAACAACTTCAAAGTCAGATGCATCATGACCAGGCATAACAGTACATAAGGCTTTTTTTAATCCGGTACATAACAAGGAGACATTATGAAAAACACTGCGTTTATATAAGCACCACCTGGAACTAATAGTACATCCGCATGTTATCCCCCAATCAACTCTCCTGACGCCAGACCTTGCTGTAGACGGCTACTCCCAGGGCTGCTCGCATTCCCCAGACCATGTACCACACCTTCGTGCCTGTGGGGCGACTTCAACCCCCATACTTAGTGTCCACCTATACCTGCGTCCCCTGGGTCTCCGCCATGTTAGTGCTCTCAGCGGGATTAAATCCTGTACTTGTAGGCTTAGTAAGGAGATATGTTTGATATGAACCCCAGCAACTCTTGGGCCGATTCGTGGGAAGAAGCAACTCATTGTATACATCAGCCTGTGTGTTGCAGTAAAGTGTGCCATTCTTTTATTGTTGGTAGTGGGCCCCCAGCCCATCTGATTGCTATTTGGCGCTTAGCAAGGAGAAGACAAATGGCAAGTAAGGGGTGCACAGTTTTCTCCACGTTCAGGTCTTGACCCAGTAACGCCATCTTAGGATCAGGCTCTAGGTCTGCACTGGTAATGATCCCTAGTTCCTGGAACACTGCACCCCAGAATGATTGTATCCCGGGACACTGCCAAGCTAGGTGCCAGAAACCTGCCTCGTCTCTCCCACATCTTTGGCAATGGGAGTTCTCTGATAACCCATTTCGAAACTGCCGCTCTGGGGTACAGTAGGCTCTGTGCAGGAATTTAAAGTGGCTGAGACTATCTCTCCCGCAAAGGGAGACGGACCGAGTGCGGGAGCAACAATATTGCCATTCTTTGTCGTTTAGTGGAGCACCCACGTCACGCTACCATTCTCGCCCAACTTTCATAACTTCCAACCCATGGGTGTCCTGCATGCTAGTGTAGAATTTAGTGATCAATTTAGAGGGTTCACTGACTTTGATGAGAGTGGTGAGGGCACCGATAGCCTGCGGTTCCATTATATCATCACCTAAAACGGCATTCCAAGTATGCTTAGCCAAAAAAAATGAAACATCGTTGTGCCGGACTTCTGTCGCTTCCGGTTTTTGTAGAGCCTACACATTGTACCATCCTTATAGAAATCTCCCATTTTGTGGATGCCTACAGTCTGCAACGCTTGTCTTCCCCCCCCCCCCCCCCCCCCCCAATCCTGCCCCAGTGGGAACCACAGGCACCAGTTTAATGGGATCTCTGGTGAATACAGAAATCCCCCGCCTGCATGTCTGTCACGCCTGCGCTGTAGTGGCCAATGAGTCAAAGATTTGTTATCGCCCCGACGCTGGCTGGAATAGCATCTGAGGCAGGGTGAGTGGTTCCGCCACTTTCCGCTCCAGGTAGAAAGAAGGCGTGTCCTGTGGGCCGTGTATCCAATAATGAGCGAATGTTCTGTTTGCTGCTCTATAATACTTCTCCAAATCTGGGGCACCCAACCCATTCAATTCGTAGGGTAGAGTCCCACCGTATCCAGGGCTGTTTCTCCGCCTAAGCTAGTCAGATTAGCTGTGTGCACAATTGCTTAAATAGGGTGCGCGGTAGGGGGATTAGTATGTTTTGAAATAAAAAGAGAAAACGCGGCAGAACCACCATTTTCATTATAGCAATTCTCCCCATTAATGACAGTGGGAGCCGAATCCAACTGTCCACGTCTTCTATGAGTCTCTGCGTGGCCGTAATTTTCCCGGATTACTACCGCAGGGTCTGTATGGATCCTGATGCCTAAATACCTCACTGATTCTGTGGTCCACCACAATGTGAACTCCAGACCCGGTGCCGCCGTGGTAGGAGTGATAGGAAATATGATGGACTTGTCCCAGTTGATAAGCAGCCCGAATGACCGCCGAATTGGACCACCTCGCATAATATGGGGGACAGGTTTTCTTCTGGATTGCGGATATACAGCAGGGTATCGTCTGCCTACGCAGATATGTTCAGGGTGTACCCTGGGATCCCAAGCCCTCTGTGAACATGATATTCGCGGATAGCACAGGCCAATGGCTCTGCCACGATTGTGTACAAAAGTGGGGACAGAGGGCATCCCTGTCTTGTGCCCCATGTGATGTTGAATGAATGGGAAACTAGATCTCCAATCCTTACTCTAGCAGTGGGCGATGCGTATAGCACTGATTCCAGGCGCAGGAATATCTCCCCGATGCCAATCCTATGCAGCACAGCGAACATGACCCCCACGGAGTCAAAAGCTTTCTCGGATCGAGAAATACCGCTGCAGCTCTGACCTCTGGGTTTAATCTCTGCACCACACAGAATAATGTCCTCAGACTCTGTGTTAGATTACGGCTGGGGACGAAACCTGCTTGTCCGGGCGCATAAGCCTGGCAATAACCGCGCCAGCCTGTTTGCTAAGATTTTTGTGTAGATATTAGCATCCACGTTAAGGAGGGACAAGGGCCTATACAAGGAGCAGTGGTTGGGTTGTTTACCTGCCTTTAATAGGGTGACAATCACAGCCTCGCGTAGGGAGGGGGGCATGATTCCTGATTCTGCCATTTCCTCGTAAAGCTGAAACTCTTTATAAAAGGCCACCGATAGCCCATCTGCCCCTGGAGCTTTCCAGTTTGCCATACTGTGCAGCGCGTCCCTAATCTCGTCTGATTCCAGGGGAGCCATCAAATGTTCCCTATGCTCCGTCACTAGCCACGGCATTTTGATATAGGGCAGGTATTTATCGAGGGCAATGTTATTAGTCGGGATTTGTGATGTGTATAGTGTCTGATAATAGAAACGAAAATGGGCCGCGATTTCCTCAGTTGTGTGCAAAGAGTGCCTGTCGTTGTCCATTATGCCTATCATTTTGTCCAAGACCCTTTTCGGTCTCAAGATCTCCACTAGCGTGGCTCCAGGTCTCTCCCGCTCCCCGTAACAGCTTGCAGTGGCATACTTCCCCATATGTTTGATTTCGTCGTTCGCTGTGTCTTGAAATTCTGCCAAGTTTTGCTTAAGGTCAACGGCAGTCTGTGTTCCGCCAGTCCCTGAGAGTACCCTTTCTATGTATCCAATATCATTTTCCAAAGTCGCTAACCTGCTGCGGATGGACCGAAGCATACCCGCATGTGAGGAAATTACCACCCCCCCTTATGTACACCTTAAAAGTTTCCCAGACTGAAGCAAATATCAGGACAGAGCCTAAATTAGTCGCACGAAATTCTTCTATTGCAGTCGTCAAACCTTCCTTAAATACAGTGTCTAATAATGAATAGGGCGGGAAACGCCAGCTGAATGCAGGGATTCTAGGTGACCTGTATTGTAATGTAAGCTGAACTGGGGAGTGGTCAGAGTTTGTCCTTGGGAGCTGCGTGTAAGCCGTCACCGTTGTGCATAAACCCCCTGATACTAACCAGTAATCAATTTGGGTATGTGTGTCGAAAGCTGAGGAGTAGTGCGTGTAGCCCCTTTCCAAGGGTGATGTATGTATCCAAATGATGACGGGGTCCCCTGTGCGCATGATGGCCATTATAGCTACCACCGCTGCGGCTGGGCGCCTGGGCAGGCCCCGGGATCTATCGATATCTGGATGAAGAATACAGTGGAAATCCCCCCCATACCTCTGGGATACCCTCCCATTGTACCAGCTTCGCCGCTAGCGGGTTATAAAAATGGGGATATTGATTCAGCCCATATATGTCGACCAGAAGAAATGTAATATCCCCTTTGTTGCACTTTCCTGTTATCATTCAGACCGCGAATGTTCCAGGTGATAAGATGCAAGTATTGTGTCTTCCTTGCCTCAGGTGTCATTAAGTGGGTGTGTTAACTTTGAAACCCGGATCCCTATTCGTGTGACATGTCCGGCACAATAATGTCGCATGTCGCATCTCGCCCTCTAATCTAAACACAACAATACACGCAAGTTTGAACTTCCCACCCACACCACGGGAACCCACAACTTTCCTGGCTACAGACATCCCCTGCCCCCTCCCTTCACCCCTTTAACATGAAAAAGTCCCTAACAAAACAAGCAACATAGTGTGATACACTTGGGGACAGATGTTGCCATCTCTCCTAGGTCCCTACGCCACCATTGCATCACTACCACATGCTGCCATGTATAATAATTACTGCTGTGACTGGAGTTGACTTGTGGCTACTCTACTCACCCAGCAGAATTCCCCAAGGCAGCAAATTAGCGGTCTGCTGCGAAGAAACATTTTGTTCTATACCAAGCACCTACATCGCAGTCCTACAAAGTTCCCAGCTGTGCGTTACTTTTGACAGATAGAAAGAGAATAAATCACTTTTCCGTGCCGCAATATTATTTATCAGTTCCTACTGCACTGAAGTCTCACGGTGTGCGTGTTACTCTCACCATCCCATCACCTTTGATGCAGCCTTCCGTGAGTACCAGTCTCAACGTCTTTCACTCTTCTTCGCTCATCATCAGTACCTGGGGGTGCATCCATGTTTGGCCGAGAACCGCTAGCTGACCCCCATCGTCTTGAGTTTTGCTCCTTGCCTTTCAGAAAGCGCAGGACAGTTTTGGGGTGTGTGAAGAAATGTACCTTCCGGTCCGACCTAACCCTTAACTTAGCTTGATAAAGCATACTGTAATCCAGGGTTATCTGTCTGAGTCTCTCTTTGGCCGGAATGAAGAGTCGTCTTGCTTCTTGGACTTGTAAAGTAAAGTCCGGGAATAAGCGTATGTCTGCACCCTTGTGGCAAAGCGTCCCCAATTCACGTGCCTTCCTCAGGGCAGCATTGCGATCCCTATAATTTACCGGTCTCGCTATTATGGGTCACGGAGCGGCACTGAGAATTGGACGAGGCCCCAGGGTGCGGTGAGCCCACTCAACTATGAATATTTCTGAGAAGGTATCCCTGCCCAGAAGAGTGATGAGCAACTTCTCTACGTACTGTTCCATATTCCCAACGTTGGATGACTCCGCCACCCCCAAAATACGGATATTTTTCCACCGAGACCTTGCTTCAAGGTCCTCTGCCTTGGATTGAAGTGCCCACAGAATTTTATCTCTTTCCTTGTCTGTATCTGAATCCGCTCTCACGACGTCTTCCATATCTGATATACTTTGCTCTGCTGCGTTTAGCCAGTCACCATGTTTGTCAAGGCGTTCGGACATCCTGTCCATGCGAAACGACAAGGCATCGATTTTGCTGTGTATTTTAGAAAGGCTTTGTTGCATGGTGCGCAATATTTGCTTCAAGTCAGTGTCTGATGACGCTTCCTGGTTGTCAGATGTGGCTTTGGGCTCAGTAGGGGTGAGTTCTCGTGATCTAGGGGTTTTGGGGAGTTCGATCTGCAGTTTCAATCGAAGTTTGTCCGATTTACCCATTGCGCCGTGGGAAGGCGTGCTGCAATCCAGCTATGTGGTTCTCTGCATCAGCACACTCCAGTGCTTCAAGGTGCAGGCAAAGACAGCACGGTAGGGCCGCAACGTGACACAGGGACCGCCTCGCAACCAGGACACCACTTGTGGTGCCCAACTCCAGTGTGTTTCACCTTGCAGTCCACGGAGACCTCTATGGGCGGCAATACTGTATGTCCCCAGATCAGACCAGAGTTAGTTCGCCAGTATGTGATAAGGCGGGAGAGACCCAACACCTCTGAGGGATCCACCAATATCGTGCGTGGCGCAAGCGTTACTGCTCCGGCGATGCCACTGTAGGCCTCAGTTCCTGGATGCTCCCGGGTCATCAAGGATCAGGTGTATTATCATTGAGCCCATACGTTCCCGACCTCAGTAATTACGCATGCGAGGGTTCAGCTTCTTTTCATGGCAGGCCGGCTAGGGCAGAGCAACAGCGTCCCTCTCTCTCTCCTCACCTCACTGGGGAGGCGATTTGCGGCTTCTCGCTGTCTCGGGTCCTCATGCTTGTGCACCCCTGCTGTGACATCCACCCTGGACCCCGTCTGCAGCCAGATACAATTTTTGGCGGAAGCTGGCCACTTTAGGGTCAGCAAAGCACCTCCACTTTCTGGTCGGCCGTGGATCCACCGGGAAGGCCCCTCAGCCCAGGCTCCAGTCGGCACCGCTAATTGCCGGATCAGGACATACCACGCCTTCCGTGTCCCGATGTACCTTCACTCGCCTCATGGACAGGAACTCCACACCGCGCTCCGCTGTCCCTGGCACGGAGGCACATCCCAGAGCTCCGCAGCGTTGAGGCGCGGGCCTCCAGCTCTCATGAACAACGTTGGGGCACATTTCTCCGCTTCGCAGAATGGAGGCCTCAGGCCTCTGCATACCGCCCCAGCAGTTGCCGATGTGAACATCTGCCAGACAGCATCAAATTCAGGACCACCGGGCTCTCCGGGTAGCCTCAGTCAACAGCGAGGCAGCAACCCCTCAGAGGAGGATAGCAGGTAAGATTTATGCCAGGATTATGTCAGATCTTTGGTGGCTATCGGCAGATCTACCTTAACTCGCAGTCAGGCAAGCTCCGCCCCCCCATAAAATTGAACTTATTACCTCTATTCCTGTTTGCCTTATCAAATGTTTCAATCAAGCTAATAAAGGCTTTTTTTGGAGCCTTAAAAGGTAGCCCTTCCTTCTCTGAAAACGTATTATCAGGTCACTCTTATAATTTGGCTAACCTTAGCTTAAATTTTTTTAGCTTTTGGAGACAATTATCTACATATTATGTTATAAACAGCAAAAATAGATCCGGCTTCCTTTTTTATAATACCAAGACTACCGAAAAGTATGCGTTATAAGACACCTCAAATAGTATTAGAACACACCAATTATATTTGGCGAGAATATAGGATTCCATATTATCACACTCAGTTGAAGCTAGAGGCATGTGTTGGTCCAGGGTTGAGCTTGGGACCCTCTATATTAACACTTTGGGCAAATATTGGGTTTCACACATTAGGTGGTTTTTTTTCGCAATAATGGCTTTATCTCATGGAAAAATCTCATTCGTGAGCACAGATTGAGTACAACACTCTTTTTTTTTTTTAGCTATACTCAAATTAAACATGTCTGTTCATACATGTCTGTCTGTTCATGTAATTCGGTTGAGCCGAACGATACGGCTGAGAAAATAGGACAATCATTTTTCATTGCACGGCTCAGGGGAATCAGCAACTGGTACAGACTTTTGCACCAATATGCAGGATTTAAATTAATATCAAAGCACATTGACAGCATAAGTAATGTTTCAGGCTGTAGTATTACAAAGGCACATTGGGATTATTACAATTGCTTTAGTAAAAAAGCTATCTGAGCATCCAATTTTAAGCTTATGGACTTTTATTGTAAGTGGATGCTCTATTATACCCCTGCAAAAATGTAAAAAAATGTACCACGCTGCCGATCTCTCTTGTTTTAGATGCAGATATCAGCCCAGCAGTTTGCTTCATATGATATTCACCTGTCCTAAATTGAATGAGTTCTGGACAGGGATTTTTTGCGGAATAAGCAATTGGGCAGAAAGATTGATCCACTGGATCCGATGGGAGCCCTTTTTGGCATCCCATCAAGTGCTCATAATTTTACTATCAAATTAAATCAGCTTTGTTTTACAGCATCTTTGGTTGCCAAATCATTGATTTTGTCAAATTGGAAGTCGATTAAAATACCAACTATGAATCATTGGCGTAATAAGATGGTTAAAGTGTGTCACCATGAGTTTCTCTATGCAAAGAGAGTAGGTGCTATTAAGCGTTTTAACAACATTTCATCTAGTTGGCAGAGGGCGGCCGGTTTAGAGTAAAAAAAGCTTATCAATTAAGTACTGATGTGTGTAATTTTTTTAAACAATTTAGTGGTTAATTTTTTATATGGGGCCAAAAATATATATGGAGATATCTTATGAATATTTATTCATGATTATCTGACATTTGGTAAGGCTTCATTATAATTTGTCTTTAAACATTTTTCTTATTGAGAAGAAACATTAACATAAATTGCGTGACGTTCCACTGAAGTTTACCAATTAATATGTATTAGTTATAATGTGTGAATCAGTAATATGAAATATGTATTTTGAAATGAGGATGATGTTGCTGTTTTTTCCCATAAAAAAAGTGCTACAGGCCCAGTAGTAGCATTTAATTTACAGGCCCTGTGCACATGTAGTGCACTTTACTAGGGACTTGTTAGTAAATTACATATGGCAATTGGGCATATACCATGTTCAGGAGAGAGAGAGCACAAGCACTTTAGCACTGGTTAGCAGTGGTAAAAGTACGCAGAAACCTAATACCAGCAAAAACGAGATCCAAAAAGTGGAGGAGGAAGGCAAAACATTGAGGGGAAGCCCACCGAAGGCTGTCAGGTCTATTAAATGGCTATATTGAAGTGAGCTCCCTTGTGCTGCCTGCTGCACATACTCAGTACAAAACAAAGACGATGTTGAGTCCTATTCAACCAATCCAACTTTTGCTGTCATGCTATTTATTTATTGAAAAAGCCCAAGAGCAGCATTAGGATTGACTGGGCCGGTGCACCCACCACTTAATTTGATACCAGGTGGCTCCATTTCAAAGGGCTAGTTGAACTACAAATATCAGGCTGGTCGTATCAAAGAAACTAGTCGGTTCAATATGCGCACTTCACTTTACTGTGAAGGACAGGCAACAATGTCGTCACTGCTGGATGTCTGACGGAACCACCCATGGCATTACCTTGCATGCCCTTTTCACGCAGTCTTTACCACGCAATGCCTTTATAATGTGTTGCCTTTACCACGCAAGTCATTACCACACATATTCCTTTACCATGCATACCTTTACAACAAAAATGTAAGTATATCGCAGGTAAGTGAATACCCTTTTCACATATACACACACACACTATATATATATATATATATATATATGTATATAAATATTGCCTTATCAACTCATCCTCTAAAGTCAACCTCCCCTAAACCCTAAATATACTTTAACTACCCACTGCAATGCCCTTACTCACGCCTAAACCCAAAAAACACCCTTGCCACCCAATACCTCTACGCACCCTAAACTTTCAAAATACCCTTACCACCTTATACCCTTACCCCCTAAATCCTAATATTAACCTTTACACCCAAAGTCCCTAACCACCCTAAAAATACCCTTACCACCCAATACCCTTACCTACCCATAAACCCTAACAACACCCTTATCAACCAATACTCTTACCCACTCCCGAACCCTAGAAACACCCTTACCATAAAAACACCTTAACGACCCAATACCCCAATCCAGCCTAAACCCTAAAAATACCCTTACCATCCAAAACACCTACCTGTCCTTACCCTTACCACCCAATACCCAGCCATAAACCCTATACATATCCTGGACACCCAGTACCCTTGCCCACCCCTAAACTTTAAAAAAGCCTTACCACCCAATATCTTTACCCACCCTAAACCCTAAAAGCACCCTTACCACCTAATATCCCTACCCATCCAAAAACATCCTTAACACCCAAAACCCCTACCTACCCTAACCCTAAAAATACCCTTCCACCCAATATTCTTGTTATGTTAGCCAGCATTTGTAACGCGCGCGGCTACTCGGAAGTGTCCCGGCGCGAAAACCTGAGCAGGGGAGAGCGGAAGTGACGGATGTGACTGGAAAACTAAAACAGCAAGGTCTTTAACTGCTTTTTGAACATCCTAAGGTTGTGGATGTTCCTGAGCTCAAAAGGCAGGCTGTTCCAGGGCAAAGCTGCCTTTACAGAGGGGGAGCTACCTCCCATTCTGGTGAGGCGGTAGCGAGGAACAGCCGCCAGGCATTGTCCCCAGGACCTCAGATGTCTCAATGGCACATAGAACTCTAAGCGCTTCCTGAGAGAGCAGAATGGGCAATAGTCAATGACTTAAACAGAATGCGTTGGTCAACCGGGAGCCAGTGAAAATCCCGAAGAAAATGCTTAATGCTGGATCTACCTGGAATACCCAATAGCATTCTGACGGCCGCATTCTGAATGATCTGTAGCTTTTTTAGCTGATAGCAGGGTAGGCCAATGTAGAGAGAATTAGCATAATCCAGCCGCGAGAGGATAAGAGCGCGGGTCACCATTTCTTTCTCTGCTTTCGGCAGTAGCGGCAAAAATTTCTTAAGGAGTTTCTGAGTGCCGAAGCACACTCCCGCCAGTTTATTAATCTGTGTAAGGAATCTAAGGTCCTCGCCAAACCATACCCCCAGGTTTTTAGCTGGGCTACCCATGGTTTTTGGCATAGGGTAGCCCTCTGGCCACAGGTCATCCCTAAAATTCTGCGGGAAAGACCCGTAGAGGAGAACCTCAGTCTTATCCTCGTTACATTTGAGCTGTGCCTGCGCTAACCATTTAAAAACCTCAGTCAGGCAGTTTTTAGCGGAGTCCAGAGATAACTTATGTTTTTCCAGGTAAAGAGCAGCTGGGTATCATCGGCGTAGGCTATGATTTTAGCGCCCAGCCCTTCCGCCAGATAAATCGGTGGTGTCACATAAAGATTAAAGAGTAGTTGTCTCAATGTTGAGTCCTGTGGAACACCCTTAGTAATACTTCTAGGAGTGGATGAAAAAGGCGGCAACCACACTTGCTGTGTTCTGTTAGCCAAAAAAGGATTCAATCCAGTTCCACACCTGGCCTGAAATTCCAATGTTGGACAGACGGGTTAGTAGCTGACGATGGGGAACCTTATCAAATGCGGCAGAGAGGTCCAGTAAAACCAGGGCCGCTCTGCCGCCAGAATCACGGCATTCCCTAATCGCCTCCGTCATCTCGACCAGAGCAGTCTCTGTACTGTAAGAGGCCCTGAAACCGGACTGAGCCGGATGCAGGGCACCAGACGTTTCTACAGACGCAGACAGTTGTTTGTAGACTGCCTTCTCACATACCCTTGCCATCTCCGGAAGGAGTGAGATTGGTCGGTAACTAGCCAAAATGTCGGGGTTAGATGAGGGTTTTTTGAGCAGAGGGAGTAATTTAGCCTGTTTCCATACATTGGGCACCGTGGCGGATTGCAGAGACAAATTGATGATATTATTGGCTTCGGAGTTCACTACCTCCGCCACGGCTGCCAACTGCCTGGCAACAGGGATCTGCTGGGGACCCAGATTTAAGCGATTTGAGGATGGCCAGAGTGTCCGGCAAAGGAATAGGTGTAAACACTGTCAAAGTAGTGTGGGCAGAATCTAGTGGACAGACTGTCTGGGGCGAGTGTTCCGCCAACCCAGAACAAGCCAGCCCAAAGCTATCCTGGATGGCTTGTATTTTATCAATAAAGAAATCCGAAAGCTGCTCGCACCAAGAATTGGAGGCAGGAGTGGCCTTGCATTCCGCACACAGCTTCAGAAAACTCTGGTCAATCGAAAAGATTTCCTTAGAGTTGTTCCTAGATTGTGCAATGCGCTCGGCATAAAACAAGCCCTTGGCGCTCTTGACCGCAGCATAGTAGCTATTCTGGCCTTTCCTGAGTGCTAATTTGGCCAGTGGGCAATAGGCTGGACGCCAACTGCGTTCAAGCTTTTTACATGCTTTTTTCTGTTCTTTTAGTTCATTAGAGAATCATGGTTTAGACGGGGTCAATCTTGCTCTCTTGTGGCCCAAAGGTATAGTCAACTGTTCAACTGCTCTCAAAATCCAACTATGCAGACCTCCTACAGCCTCCGACAATCCCCCGGCAGCAACCGGTCATGTCTTAGACAGGACACTGCCAAAAGCAGCCGGCTCCAGGCGTGAGGGCGGTTTGCCACTGGGTGACCTCGAAGGCAGATCAGAGGATTTAATGGACCAGGACAAGCAAATAAAAAAATGGTCAGACCAGGTGACCAGGAGGGGATCCTGCACTACTATGGGAAAATTGGAACAGACCACATCAAGAGTATGACCCCCGCAATGAGAAGGGGAGTGAACCCATTGCGTTAACTGGGCGAGATCTAAGGAATTGCTCAGTTCGCAAGTATCCGCCGTCTCTATGCAATCCACATGGATATTGAGGTCACCGAGCAGCAAAAAGGTAGCAAAATGCAAGGCCCTTGGAACAATGGCTTCGTCCAGAGTTTTTAGGAAGGAACTCGTGGGGCCGGGAGGACAATATATTAGTGTAGCGCCTAAAAGAAAGTGCGGTGAGATGGTGAGGGCGAAGTCCAAAGCTTCCCCATTCTTAAAGTCCTGAGTTTCTGTCTGTGTAAAAGTCCAAGTCCCCCTTAATACCACCGCCACCCCACCTCCTCTACCTGCTTTCCGATCCATTCTGGCTATTTTATAGCCTGCTGGGATGGCCAGTGTAATGGCAGGGGCCGAAAACTCATTGAGCCATGTCTCTGTTATAAATAGCAGGTCTAACTGACTATCAGCCAGCAGCTCGAAGATGTCAATGCATGCTTCACCAGGGACCGAGCATTAATTAAAGCCGCCTGAATGCAGCGGGGCACACGGGTCATGAATGGAGTGGAAAGTATCACCCAGGGTATGGTTAAATCGGAAGTTACAAATCTGCCAAATCCTTGCCGAACTGTCTAAGACCCTCCAATCCTGGCCACACCAAGCCATGTGTTCCCCAATCGCCAATATTTCGGAGCGGCTCCTCACCAAACGGACCATGTCTAAATCTGGTTGGCAACGAGCAGCATGGCTGGCGCTAGGCGCTTCCGGGACGCTGACTGGCGCAGACGGGCTTGCCTTAGGCGCGCCCGCTGCGCGCGTCTGCACAGCGCGCATGCTTTTAAGCACTCTGCCCCCGACAACTAGAACATGCTGTGCACAAGATGGCGGCCTAGAATGTCACCCCGGGAGTCCGGAAATGCGAGATGCGGGAATGTGGGTAAGTGAAATACTGAAATTCCTCTTTAAAAATTAAAGCAGCAGGCAATGTTATTTTAAAAGTAATCACAGCACTTTCTAAAAACAAATAGTCTTAAAAACAGAATGACACCCATATCGGCAAATCTCACGAAAATAGGGAGCCAGAGATAGCAGCGAGCGAGCACCACCACTCTCCCCTAAGGCACTGGCGTCCGCACAGCACGCATGCTTTCAAGCACTCTGCCCCCAACAACTAGAGCGTGCCGTGCACAAGATGGCGGCCTAGAATGTCACCCCGGGAGTCCGGAAATGCATGATGCATGAATGTGGGTAAGTGAAATACAAAAATTCCCCTTTAAAATTGAAGCAGCAGGCAATGTTATTTTAAAAGTAATCACAGCACTTTCTAAAAACAAATGGTCTTAAAAACAGAATGACACCCAAATCGGGTGAAGAAAACAGATGTTACAGGCACATTATAGTTAGGCTGACATTTCACTCATCCAAAACCAGATAAATTCAGCCGTTCTAGTTAGTGAGCTAACTATAACTCGCTCTTCCGCAATGCGCTGCTTATGACCTCACATATTACTTGTTTGACTTGAGAGTTCTGCACGAAATTGAGAAGGCCCTCAGTACGAGTTTGTCAGAATAGGGTGCATTACCTCAAGTAGGTTTCTATCAAATGTGATAAATACCTCCTAATTATTATTTTTTTTTTTAAATTTAAGACACCAAATTCCATATTTGTTGCCTTTTTTCTGGGCCTTTTCCGCCAATAAATGTCATCAGGTTTAACCTGCTGCAATTTCTCAGGGGATAGCCTCAAGGGTGTGATATTTATTACATAACGCACTATTCTTATTCCTATGCAAACTCTTTTTTGTACATGGATCAGAATTTAGAGCCCCATTATGATGGTGGTTGTAGGCACCTCCGCGGTGCCGTAGGTGGCGAAAAAAGGCATTTTTGTCACGCCGGAAGCAGTCATCGCGACCACCATATTATAATGGGCAAAGGTATGCTGTTCCTGACCATCACAGTGTTTCCGAATCTGACAGAAAATGTGTTCCGCGACAGTGCCGGAGAGAGCCAATTGAGAAAGCCAGCTGTGCGGAAGGACGCCCGAACGCCCACCACATTATGATGCGCCAATCCGCCCATCTGACCTCGGCGAAAAAAACAGCCCATCACAGATGGCGGAAACAGAACTACAGAGCGAGATACTCGACACACACACCTCTCCACGTTCCTGCATGCCATTGATCCTGCCCTACAAGCCCTGCCGCTGCTCTACCTGGTCCACTACTAACCAATACGATGCCCTCACGGACCCCACCCGAAATAAGTCCAAAACATATCCCCGCATGCAACTGCTGTACACCAACAATACACAATAATCGCTCATGGACAACTTACCTGTCAACATCGGACACCCTGATTGACACAGGAACATATACCAATATAAAAGTAAGCATGCTGCACACGAAGGTCCATTGTCATTTCACTTGCGGGGCCACCCATATAGATACAACTGATGCCATCTAGCCTGGCCATGGCAGTCACAGCAGCGGCCAATCGGTGGGGAAAGCTGCCCATATGGATGCAGAAGTTCCGCACAAGAATACGGCCTTGCAAGTTCCTCAGAGTATTCTCCAGCCCACGCCCACCCAAAAAGTAGTCCAAATTAGCCCAACATAACTGCTGCAAGGAATGAGGGGCAGGGACAGTGTACATAGTGACGTCATAGTAGATGCGTGAGGAATGGGATGAGCAATAGTAGAGATGGAGGAGGGAAGAGTCACCAGAAAGTATCAATGGTGATCATTGACGTCAAATCATGGTTAGTCCTGATTCAATGAGTAGTTCTGGAGGCAAGAGTAAACAAGATGTATTTTGGGAGCTCACAGTAGTACAATGAGGTGTGTGATGAGTCTGAGAGCAAATGTAGATGACAAATTACAAGAGCTAACACTGCCATTTAATCACATTTCTGACCGCACCCTAAGCAGACATTGACAGGCTCATACCATACAATGGCAGACCATCCCACAAAATGACAGGTCCTGACATTCACCACTGTAGAAAATAATAGATATGAACTGTAAACTGAAAGGAAACACCAGTAGGCATTTGTATCATTTGTGTAATGCTGCACTAAACATCCCCATGTGTGTATGTGCTGTACCATAATAACGCTGACTTTCCAGCCACTCCATTTTACTCCTCCAAACCAACACTCCACATATCCAAATGTAGCACCAAGCAGAAATGCAGGACTGAATGCAAATGTGTAATGAACAGGCCATAATGAAAGCGGTGAACCATGACCTAAGCGCCAGGACAAACATCCTCATTCTCACACATGGCTTTCACTTCTGTAAATAAACTAGCACAATTGAACGCATAAATTATTGCACAGATTACAAACCTTTCGCTGGCTATACTGTATGTCAGCTCCATGATCCACTCTCAGCAAGACTCCAAATAATCATTATTTGCCTCCTTTCAAGTGCTAATCAGCAACACTGTCTAAAAACAAGTAAAGTATTCAAAAGTCGAGGGACCTGTCCCAGAAATGTCTGGCGAAAGGAGTGGTAGCATATGTTCATGGAATGTAAGAGGTCTCACATAAGAGACTACACTTAGGACGTCAACTGATCAATGTGTGGCACAATGAGCCAAATAGAATTAAATACATCATCAGTGCAGTATCACTGTGATCTCAGCTATGCAAGTAAGTCATTAGACCACACTGAGAGCACTTATCATTAGCCATCCAGTGAACAGTACTCCATTTGTCTTAATTAATCTGTCATGTGTATGCCACTGGCACGCTACTCATGCCTCACTGTGACCTTCCCTGTCAGCCAAACCTCAAAATACCATTCACACTCAACCCTCACCTACCCATCCAGCACCTTCCCTGCTCTAAACCCTGCACAATGTCTGGCACAGGTGCCACACAACTCCTTTGAGTGCCCTGCACCAGAATGCTTCACACTGGTGGGTACACTGACATCTCAGAGCCCGGGTCAAAGATGCCAGATGTTATCCAGTACTCAATCAATTGCCAAATACCTTCTCCCAAATCACATGAAGATCATTCCACCAAGCAAGGGTATGTGCAGCAAGAGAGGGGATAGCCCAATATGCTCACAGTCCTCCCTTGAATAGATATAAGACTTTAATTTTTCTAACTGCACAGACTGCATAACCAACCAAAGAAAAATCTACATGACCAACTGATTACATCCTTCCTGTCAAATAGAAAGCAGGTTGTCTATTTGGGCTCCTGTCTATCATCTGAACGTAACGTATCTACGGGTGTCCCACAGGGGGCTTCTCTTAGTCCTCTCCTGTTTAATATATATATGGCTCCACTCATCTCATTGATCTCGTCCTTTGGGATCGAAATCACATCTTATGCTGACGATACCCAACTAATTCTGTCATTGGAAGAGAAATCGACGAAAGCCGAAGAAAATTTTACGGCTTGTTTTACGACCGTCATCAAATGGATGAACAACAACCATCTCTGCTGTAACACTTATAAAACAGAAATCCTTCCTATTGGAAAAAATATTTTTTCCAACCTAAGGCCTGGTGGACAGACGATACTGCAGCCCCCCCCCCCCCTTCAATGGTAGAGGTCGCAAAAAATCTGGGAGTACTGTTTGACTCTTCCCTTTCATTCAAACCTCATGTCTCAAAACTAACAGGGACTTGCTTTGTCCTTATTAAAACATTGAAATTGTTTTTCAATCTAATCCCGCTTGCAGCAAGGAAAACGGTAACAGTAGCTCTTATATTATCATGGCTGGACTACTGTAATAGCCTCCTTGCAGGGATGAATAAAACCTCCCTGAGGAAACTTCAAGTAGTTCAGCATGCGGCGGCCAGATTGGTCCTAGGGCTTGCACGTACAGCGTCTGCCTCTGCTGCTTTGAAGACTCTGCATTGGCTTCCGATCCATAAAAGAATCTTGTTCAAACTATTGTTGACAACCTTTAGAGCATCTCGCTGTTTGGGCCCTGCTTATCTTTCCACTAGATTCAAATCATATACCACAACAAGGACACTCAGATCTAGCTCTGCAGATCTACTTACAATAACTAGGTTCAAATTGTCAACTAAAGGAGGGAAATCAGCAGTGGTCTTGGGTGCAAAGGCGTGGAACAGCCTGCCAAAGGAACCGAGAGTGACTCAACAGGAAGTGCTGTTAAAGACTTGGATCTTCGGATAACAGATGTTTGCTCCTTGGCCTTGATTTAGCCTATATTGTTACAGTCGTTCTTAGTTATCTGCAGCGCCAGGAGACTCCGTTAGGAGTGACAGTAGCGCTATAGAAGCCGCAGTTTTCATTTCATTTCATATAACCCGAAAGTGTGCTGCATCAAGACCAATCCGGCAACACTGCCACAGTCACTCCACCGGTCACAAAGGGACCATGGTGTCAGTCTGCCTCCCAAACAATTCCTGGCACAATCCTGACAGCTGACTGTACAGATAGAGGGCCATAGCAAAATTGGGCACACAACGAGCAACTCAACAACACTCCACATTGCCTGATGTGGCATGGCCAAAATAAATGCACAGTACTAAACCAACACTCATCTCAGTGCATTGTAAGACACACACTCCTTATACACACTCCACTGCAATAACAACAGGATACGCACATGCACTTGTTTGTAGAAATAGGCAAAATAGCCAAAATAGAACAGGCCTCTCAAGCAAAATCAAAACCCATTCACATGATAGTACATCCCACAGCAAACACAGCTGGACATCAGGGGGCCTCACACTTGTCATGGAAAATGTATCAGCCACTGACAGCAGTGCATGCGCAGTAAGCAGTGAGTGCACCTCACTGTAACCAGGGACACACATCTGAAATCAACATCATGAACAAGAACATCACAAATCATCACAACACACAGATCACTCTCCATTATCCATGAGTCACTCTTAAGGTAGCCCTGATTAGAGTCTCACAATCCACACTCCATATGCATCCCAATGAAGATCCACACGTACAGCACAGCTGCTACCATGCGGAAAAATAACATCACCAAACTGAACACTCCTGACACAGCACACCAAACAGCAAGTACATGTACATATCAGGGTACCAGGTACACATATACTGACAGATCTTCCACACACACTTCAGATGAACACACAACAGGCTATCTCATCCTTACGTGAGTAAGCACACATACCAACACATAAGCAGGTGCTCACCCAACACATAACACCACCACCCTTGAGCATCAAGGCAGTGTGAAAGTCATAGAATCACACATCCATGCCCAAAAGAAATCCACATTGAACATGTGTGCTTCATTGTAATCACCAGACCAACACTAACATGTAAGTTGGTCAACCTATGTCCACACAAGTCACCATGGACACATCTACACAAACTAACAGAAATACTGTGCACACGTCACAATCCCTTTCTGTACAGTATGCAGCCAAAAGTCCACACTCACTGCACTTCAGCACAAAATATTGATCCAGCATCTTGTGCCGCAACCTCAAATGCATCTTTACATACAACACATACTAAGCCAGAACACTCATCAGGATGTGTGGCAGTGCCTTATCAAACACCTACACACTGCAGATATTGCTTACTGCTCTAAAACTCTG
Organism: Triturus cristatus; assembly: GCF_964204655.1. NCBI lineage: Eukaryota > Metazoa > Chordata > Amphibia > Caudata > Salamandridae > Triturus > Triturus cristatus. Next base: position 512,857,700 of record NC_140579.1, read on the forward strand.
GCAACCACATATGCATGGGACAAGCCTACAGAACTGTGTTGTAAATTAAACTCTACAATACAGGATTGACCATCACTGCAATTACAGAGACTCAATTAGCACAGATCAAATTGGGAACCATTGCGGAGGTGCACAATGTTTTAGGAAACAAATGATTCTGCCACAGTATAGTGTCACACTATGGAGTGGGTCTGAGTGCCAAACACTTTTATGGCATAGAGTGGAATGTTGTTGAGTGAATTGGTGTATACATTGCAATTGTACAGGTGAGGAATGTACAGAGCAATGGGACATACTGGAGTATCTCACATTGTTTTGGTCCTAAAATGGACTTCTGTTGACATTGTGTCATACTGTGGTGACAGGTACACTGTAATAGCACGCAGTGGAGTTCCAGAGACTGGACTTGTGTACAGGACTGGTATGGAGTGGAAGGCCCCATAGTTGAGTATATATAGTGTAATGTGACATCAATGTATGGCAAATGGCGCATATTACGTATGTTTCCTAGAGTCAGTCAGCACAGGGATCACAAAGGTAAGCAAGAGCAATGTCTGATCCACAAACCAACACCTCACACATTGGAGAACCACACTCTGCATATTTCCAGGTGATGTGGCCCACAATTAGGTGTACACCAAGGTCACACTGACTCACTGAACATTGCATCTGCACCATCCTCCACATGTGCACACAACCTGTGGCATGTGTCTGAGCTTGATAACAATCAGGTACTCACTAACTGGAACATACATGTGTGAAAGGATTATGCTCAAGTCCACAATCCACATTACTACATTTGATTTTCACATGACTATCACACAACATGAGCAGTCCATTACACATGTGAATATCAACCCCCTGACTCAATAAGCACATTACCTGCTCCAAGCTCTGTGGACATCTGCAACATCAAATTAAGTAAATGCCACTGTGAATGTTGCATTTAGAGCATGGAACAGATCATCATATACAAATTCATAATTTCAGCATCATTAGCAAGACCAGCGATAAAGCTCAGAACAAAAATATACCTTTAATATAATATCAATTACAACATTAAAGTGCAAAACAACAAGGCCAATGGTAAGTCTAAATAAGAGCCCGCAGTGTGTGAATGAAAACCTGCACTACTGTCAACTTCCATGGAAACCTCCCCAGGATAGGGGCAGCAAGTGGGCAGTTCAAGCACCACTCAGGGAGGATATGGGAGGGGGAGTGGGGGGGGGGGGTGGCTCAAACTTGGGGAGAACTGGAACTGGGAGGGGGAGGCTTGTCTGGGGCAGCGGTAGGACTGGACCTGGGAGGGTGAAACTGTCTGAGGTAGTGGGAGCAGTGGATGTGTGAGGGGGAGAGCTGTTCTGGACAAGGTGGAGTAGTGGCCTGGGGAGGTGGAAGGCTGCCCTGGTGAGGGTCAGAGGTTGATGTGGTATGTGGAGGGCTGGGTTTCAGTTTCTTTGGTATATGATACTCAGGAAACTGCTTGGTGGAAGGGAGAAGTGAGGTGGACACAACACCCAGAAAGCGGGGCAGGTAGTGGGGCTTCTTTCCGGGGAGATTTCCCAGATCTGGTGGTACGATCAGGGTTGAGGGGCTTTTCCCCTTCTTCCTCTGTTGGGGAGTGACATCCACCTTTTTTGGTTTGTGTTAATGCTTCTGAGGGGGGTGGGTGGGAGAGGCATCTTTGGGAAAGCCCCCCTCCTAACTCTGGGTGGTGGGCCAGTAGTGGTAGGAACCAGACCCAGGGCTGCCCGTGTAAGGGTCTTCGAGGCTGTGGGCTGAGGTGTGGGAATGGGAAAGGTTTTTGGGTGCAAGGAATCTGAGGTATGAGATGTGGATGCATGTTTCTCGGGTTTATGTTTCTGAGTGTCCTGTGATGGTGTTGTTGGTGTGGTCTCATGGCTGCTTTTGTGTGTGTTTTGGATAGTGTTATGTTATGTTAGTTGCATTTGTAGAGCGCACGGTGTAGGAGAGTATAGATCTGCTTCACATGGCTACCCCCACTTTAAGCAGAAGGCTGACCCCCAGAGAGAAACATTGGTCAGCCATTGAGAGGAAGGACGTTGCTGTGGTTTGGGCTCTGGAGAAGTTGAGGCCATACTTGTTTGGTACTCACTTCCTTGTTCAGACAGCCCATAAGCCCCTCTTATGGCTAAAACAAATGAAGGGTGAAAACCCCAAACTGCTTAGGTGGTCCATTTCCCTACAGGGGATGGACTTTACAGTGGAACATAGACCTGGGAGTAACCATGCCAATGCAGATGGACTCTCTAGTTGTTTCCACTTAGAACATGAAGACTCAACTGGTCAAGGTTAGTTTAATGTCCCTGCGTTTGGGGGGAGGGGGGTTGTGTAGGAGAGTAGGATCTGCTTCACATGGGTACCCCCACTTTTTGCTGGTGTTTCACTGTTTTTCGACCTTAGTCTGGCTGTGGCCCTGCTAATCAGGACCCCAGCCTAGCTGATTCCTCTCTAAAATGGTTTCCATGTAGATTAGGTACATCTCTAATTGGATTCTGGAGTGCCTTATAAGTCCCTAGTATATATGGTATACTATGTACCCAGCATGTATTATGCCACCCATGGGAAGCACTCCAAAATGACACCACAGGTCTGCTACTGCAGCCTGGATAAGGTGGTGCATGCACCCCTTACTGTGGTATAGGCTACCTATATCACTACCATTGCACACACATATAAAACCTATAAGTCACTCCTATGGCAGGCCTTAACAATCCTGAAGGCAGAGTGCTTGGTTTTTATGTGAGAGGGTGCCCCTGCATGAGCAGAGCCCCTCTGGAGCGTTCTGAGTACATCCTCTGATGCTGTTTGTGGTGCAGCCTGACTATATACTCTTAAGTGCATTATAACCTTGCGGTAAATGCTAACTTTGGACTGGCTGCACGGACACATGTCGTGTTTGGTGTCAAACACTTTGGAATACCACCCCCCCCCCCCCCTCTTCCCCGGCAGTTTTGGTGGCGGGGGTAGCATTCCACCCTTCTAGAGGGAGAGACATGATCACACTGGTCTGACCGGTAAAGACTTTCTAGAGCCCTGGCATCACAATATGGATGCCACTGCCACAGACACGGGTCTGGCGTCCTGCTGCTGACCGAAACTCCGGCAGGGGAGGCCTGGACAATAGGTTTCCTATCACAGGGAGGTGTAACCACCTCCCCAGACAGGCAGATGTGTATTGGGGCTGGGCAGGAGCACTCTCTGGTGCTTTGATGTCCTGCACTGGGGGCACACTTGGTGTCCCTGTGCATAGTCTAGTTCAAACCGGTTGCAGGGGCTACCTGCCCCTGCTCTGGCACGAAACTGGACAAAGGACATGGGTGTAACCACCCCTCTTTCCAAACCCTCCCATAGGTGGGTTCCCAGAGTATGTCCAACCCCCTATCTTAGTATAAGTATAGGAACCCAGTCCTTGAGACATTGGATTACCCTGGACGAAACTCTGTAACCTATATCCTGGACCTTCAATGTTCTATTTCGACTAGAAGACTAAAGAAATCTCCCTTGGTGTCAAGGAGTGACTCCCCTGCTTGGCAGGCACCAAAGAAGCAACAATCCGGTCTGCAACTCTGAAACTCCCGCCGGACGCCGAAGTCTTTGCATCACCAGAGGTGGATTTCCAGACTTCCCCGAGGCTACCCTGAGTCCACAGCAAAGCTGAGGCCCGTGGCTATCGTTGGTGACGTGGAACCGTGACCCCTGGACACTGTGAACTTTTGCCGGTACATCATCTTCCTGGTCTTCCTCGAAGTTGTGCTGTGGGCTCCGAGTAGCCCCAGCCTTGGGCACCTACAGCACTGAAGATCTCTGGCCTCCATTCCACGAGTGACCCGTGGGCCAGTTTCCAGTGCGACTGTTCGAGGCTCCTTCGCGATCGCTAGCCTGTTGGCTAGTGGGTCCCCACGAAGGCAACTCCTTTTCTGCTTGGGCTTTCCTGGTTGCTCCAGATGTGCCCCGACTTACCCTCGCTGGGTGAGTCCCCCAGACCTTGCTGGTCTGCACCGACGTCTTTCTTCTATTTCCACTTGACTTGCCGTTGCCAAGGCTTGTTGGGTCCATTCTTGTCTCCGACACCGCAGCACTCGACAGACTTCGTGGGACAGCTCGAATCCAGCTCCTGGTCGTCGGCGACGCCTTCTGGACCTCGTCGCTGAAGAGTCAAGACACCCATCAACTCACCTGAAGCACCCGACATCTGTGGGCATTGGACTATCGTGCCCCTGGTCACTGGTAAGTGACCCAGACTCTGTCCCCTCTGCTTTCAGGTTCCTTCCATCCTCGATCCAGGCTTGGATCTCTTCGGACACTTCTCCTCTTCATGGCAGGAGCACTTCTTTGCCAGCTTCCATTGAAAACAACACCGCGACCCGACACCAAAGACACCTATGCACCCGGCTTCCCTACGTGAGGTAACACGAGTTCTCCGGTGCTCCCGTGGGTGTTGGCCCTAGACACCTCTAAGTCCAAAAGGGTTTGCTTGTAGTCATCCTCTAAGTGTCCTTAACTTGTAATTTTCCAACTGCGACTTTCCTCATAGAAGTTAACGGCGATTCGCGTCTGTGTTATAACACTGCACGCGTCCCCCGTGGGTCCCCTACGTCACTACCTTGGGTGGTTCCTTGGGGCCCATGTGCTTCTAAAGGCTCTAGGCCTTGTGTCTAGTTCAGTAGTGGTTCTGATACCACTTTATTGGTATATGGTTTGGTACGCCCCTAGGGCCCAAACGTGTATTTGTGCTTTTACTGTTGAATACTGACTTGTAACTTAAGTACTTCGAACTCCAGCCTCATAAAGAGACTAGAGGGGTGTGTTTTTTCTTAAATACATATATTTTGAATATATACCTGGTATGGTTGTTCTTTCATTTGGTCATTCAAGAGATTATAGACTCGTGAAACAAGCTGCTTTACATTCCTTCAAGACTTAGCCTGAAGGCTGCTCTCCATAGCTACCACTAGGATAGCTTTCAATAAAGGTTGTCTTTAACCTGTCACCATAAGGGGTTGTTTGGACTGGTACAAGGTGCCCACTTTAATTAGTGGACAGCATATACCAGGCCAACTTCTCACACAGTGTTACCCTGGGGTGTCCTGGCGCTAGCACTGGTTGCTGGGGGAAGAGAATGTATGCTATTGCGCAACGAGCCAGGTCTTTAACCCTTTCCTAAAGGAGAGGAGATCTGGGGCGCTCCTGAAATGGAGGGGAAGCTCGTTCCAAGCTCTGGAGGCACAGTTAATAAAACTCCTACCTCCCCAGTTGACTCATTTAAATGGGGGGACATGAGCGTATTTGGCTCCTGAGGAGCGTAGCGTTCTCCCCGGAACATACTAGAGGAATTTACGCCTAAGGAAGTCGGGTCCTGTTCCATTGATGGCCTTAAACAAGATGTAGAGTGCCTTGAAACAAACTCTTTGTTTCACCGGGAGCCAGTGAAGTTGCCTTAGCTCCTTTCTCATGGAAACAAATTTAGGAGTTCCTGACAGCACTCTTGCCGCTGCATTTTGGGCTAGTTGAAGCCGATTAATGTGCTGCTTTTGAGCATTGAGATAAAGTCCATTGCAGTAATCCAGACGTGACATTATAAGAGCCGTAATCACGGTCTTGAGGCCAGGAAGAACTTAATTTTCCTTATAATCCTCAAGACTAGAAAGCAAGCTGAGGTCACCATGCTTATTTGGTCACCCATGTTTACCTTATTATCCAGCAGTACCCTTAGGTTTTTTGCCTTCCTTGTGGGGGGGAGGGAGAGGGGGTATACACCAAGATCTTCTGGACACCAGTCCGGTGTCCATACACGTGGATTGTTGCCAAAGTTTATGACCTCGGTCTTGGTGGAATTCAGTTTTAGGCAATTAGAGGCCATCCAGTGCGAGATGGCCCCCATACAGTCATGGAAACGTGCCCCAGTTTCCACTTCCCTCCCGTCCATCAGTGATAGTACTATCTGAGTGTCATCAGCGTAAGAGGTGATCTGGAAGCCAAATGATCTAATGACACCAGCCAGGGATGCCACATAGATATTGAAAAGTGTCGGGCTTAGACACGAGCCCTGTGGCACCCCGCAAGGAAGGGAGAAAGGTTTGGAACTGTTACCATCCAGATCCACCGTTTGTGATCTGTTGGTTAAAAAAGACTGCAGCCGTTTCCAAGCTGGACCTTCTACTCCTATATCTGACAGACGGTCCATCAACACTCCATGGTGGACCGTGTCGAAAGCCGCCGACAGGTCTAGCAAAATCGGCACGGTATTGCCACCCCCATCCAATGCCTCTCTGATTTCCTCCGTGGATTTAAGTAGAGCGGACTCCGTGTTATGCTCTGCTCTGAACCCATATTGGGAAGGGTAAAGAGTTGTTAAGCTTCAGAAACGCGCTCAGTTGGATATTCATGGCTTTTTCCAATATTGTGGCCGGGAAAGGAAGCCGTGAGATGGGCCTGTAGCTGTTAGGGTCTTTTGGATCCAGGGTCTGTTTTTTCAGCAGTGGGAGAACAGAGGCTTTTTTTCAGGACTTGGGGAATATGTCAGACCCAAAAATAGCATTCAGCAGGGGTGTGAGTGCGGTTCCAATGATTTCAGGAATTTGCTTTAGAATCCGTACTGGACAGGGATCGGTATGAGCTCCAGAACAAATAGTGTTCAAGAGTTTAATAGTTTCTGGTGTCTCAAGGGATTTAAATTGTGCTATCACCAGTGGGGGGCAGGGACAATCTAAACTATCCAAATACATGCAATCATGTGCCTTATTGTTTACTTGTGAGAACGAGGAGAAAATGATTTCTACTTTTTGTTGGAAGAAATTGGCTAACTCGTCACAGAGTTCATAGTTATTCTGACTCTTAGGGACATTCGGGGTGGCAAGTTTTTTAATGGTTTTAAACAGTTCCTTCGAGTTTGATTTGGCCAGTGCTTTTTGTGTGGTGAAGAACTTTTTTTTTTGGCTTCTGACAATAGTTGTTTGTAGGTAATGATACTGAGTTTGTATTTTTCCTTGTCCGCCTCTGTGTACTTTTTGTGCCATGCCCGTTCCAGTTGCTTACAGGCCAATTTGTGGGCGCGTCGTTCCTCTAGAGTACCAGGGTGCTGAAGGTTGAGCCCGTTTGGGGATCCACTTTTTTACAGGGGCTAAAAGGTTGCAGGTTGTACCTAGCCATTGAGTATAGGCTAGTGTGGCCTCATCCACTTCCAAGGGGAGAGAGCGCATTGAGCGCCTCCAGGTATCTCCAAACTTCTCAATAGCCACACTAAATGCCATCTCCTGGGTTAACTTAGAACTTGATGTGTTTAGCTTTTTTTTGAGTGGTGTTGATGTGAGCTGTATGTGGATGTCTGGGTGCCTGTGTGCTCTAGTGTGTGTGTGTGATCTGGTCAGGTGGTGGCACTGGGACGGTAGAGGTGGAAGGGACAGGAGCTATATAGACCCCCCCCCCCTCCCCCGAGCACTCTTCGCCGACACCATCACCGACCTCATCGCACCCCACGCCACCGCCAGCACTGGCTACATATTCATCGGCAACCTGAACTTCCACCTCGACAACCTCAATGACCCCTTCACCGCTCTCCAAGACAGCCTCGCCAACTTCGTACTGAAACAACTCGTCACCACACCGACACACAAGGTGGGACACACACTCTACGCCATCTTTGCTGGAGGTAACAGCGTTCACTTCAGCCACACCACGCAGCCCCGCCTGGACCGACCACCACTGCGTACACTTCCTCATCAACAAACCCAAGCCACCCGTACCGGCTCCGCGCCCCCTGTGCAGGAACTGGAGCAGAGTCACCGAGGAACAACTCAACTCCACCCTCAGCGACAACACCCCCTCCGTTGCAACCGATGCAAACCTCGCGGCCATGGAATTCCACACTTGGATCGCCAACTGCGCAGACAAACTCGCCTGTTGTGCAACCCCAACAAGCAACGCCCCAGGAAAGCCGCCTGGTTCACCACCTATCTCACAAGAAGCCAGACTCACCTGTAGACGCCTGGGTAAGGACTGGAGAAACAGCAAGACATCTGAAAACTACACCACATACAAGGACGCTATGACAGAATACCATCAATACGTCAGAACCACCAAAAGGACCTTCATCCACAACAATCTCCACCAACTCCAAGGAACTTTTCAGCTTCATCCAGGAATTCACCAAGCCCCGCAGCGAAGCCACTGACATAACCCCTTCCCAGGACCTCTGCGACAAACTCGGATCATACTTCCGACAAACTAGGATCCTACTTCCACATAAAGATAAAGAACCTCTACAACAACTTCAACGACCACACGCCTGACCTCGCAGTCAACCCACCCTGCGGCAACTCCAGCCAGAACACCATCTCCGTCTGGACACCGATCACGATCAATATGACCTCCTCGACCATAAAAGAAATCCACCCCGGAGCCCCCACAGACCCCTGCCCACCCCACATATACCACAGAGCCGCCGCCACCATCACACCCGTGCTACAACGCACCATCAACACCACCTTCGAGACTGGCTCCTTTCCTGACGACTGAAAATGCGCAGAAGTCAGGCCCCTGCTCAAGAAGCACTCAGCAGACCCGACAGACCTCAAGAACTACCGGCCCATCTCGCTCCTCCCTTTTGCAGCAAAAGTCGCTGAGAAGGCAGTCAATGCAGAGCTGACGAGGTTCATCGAAGACAACTCCATCCTCGATCCTTCTCAATCCAGATTCCGAAGCAACCACAGCACCAAGACCACCCTACTTACAGCCACCGACGACATCTGCACCGTTCTCGACCAAGGACACAACCCAGCCCTGATCCTACTTGACCTGTCAGCAACCTTTGACACCGTCTCCCACACACTCGCAGCCAGACTACACGACGCCGGCATACAAGGCACCGCCCTCGACTGGATCAGATCGTTCCTCACCGGCAGGAGCCAAAGGATCAGACTGCCACCTTTCCTCTCCGAACCCACAGAAATCAACTACAGAGTACCACAGGGATCATCACTCAGCCCAACCCTCTTCAACATCTACATGGCTTCCCTCGCCGCCATCATCCAACAGCACGGCCTCAGCATAATCTCCTACGCCAATGACACCCAGCTCATCTTCTCCCTCACCAAGGACCCCAGCACCACCAAACTCAACTTTCAGGAAGGAATGCAGGACGTCGCAGCATGGTTGAGCAACAGCTGCCTAAAACTCAACTCGGAGAAGACAGAAGTCCTCGCCCTCGGAACCACCCCCTCGGCATGGAACAGCACCTGGTGGGCCACCACACTCAGCAGCCCTCCGAGCTCCACGGACCATGTCAAGAACCTTGGCATCGTACTCGACTACTCCCTCTCCTGAACCGACAGGTCAATGCCGTCACCTCCAGCTGCTTTAACACCCTCCGCATCCCCCTGAGGCAAGAAAGACAATCACCCACGCACTCATTATCAGCAGGCTGGACTACGAGATCGCCCTTTACGCCCGCATCAACAAGTCCCTACTCCAGACAATACAGAACACCGCAGCCAGACTCGTCCTCGGGGTCCCCCAACACAAACACATCAGCCAACACCTTTGCAAGCTCCACTGGCTCCCCGTCAAGAAAAGTCACTTTCTAGATACTGACCTATGCCTACACAACACCGAACCCCAGTACCTCAACAAAAGAGTCACCCTCCACGTACCCAAACGAAACCTCCGCTCCACCAACTTCCTCCTCGACGATACCCCGCGCATCTGCAGAGCCATAGCAAGGGGAAAGTCCTTCTCCTACATCACCCCCAAGACCTGGAACGAGCTCTCCACCGACATCAGATGTGCCCCCCCTGAACACCTTACGGGAAGGCTCTGAAGACCTGGCTCTTAGACTGAAACAGAACTGCTGCCCCGCTCTCATGTTGCAATGTACACAATGGCCACTTGTAGATCATCCCATGCATACCTGTACTCCTCACCATCTGCGCATGTGTGCAGTTGCTGTGATTGTGGCAGGGAATGAACTAATATGATAGCATGCTGCTGATATCCGACAAAATGTTGATCTGTGATGCTGTCATCTGTATCATTTGGCTCCACATAACACATTGGACAAGTGTAACCTCTGCTAACTCACTGCACCCTGACTCCTCATTTGTCCATGACTTAGTCCACTGGCACATCATCACATGAGTCACAATATTCGGTGAGCCACACAGCACACACAAGGCTGACAAGTGTACTGTGCCAGACAACTCACACACCTTCCTTTCATGCATATGAATGTGTCAGTTCAGACATCATTTTCAAAATGGAACATGCTCGCAGCTCAAGACGATTTGCCCTGACACTGTTTGTGGTAATGATATAGGAGATTCCAACTGTTAGACAAACCTGGCACCTCATGCCATTGAGGCAAATTTGAACAGATTGCATCACACCTGAGACGTCTCTGAGGTCCCTGGCTTGATCCTGGCTGGGATTAAGGCAGTCAGTCATGCACAATCCACACTCATACCAATACTCACCCCCAACTTGCTGTTGTTGTGCCCTCAAGAGTCCATCTAGCTCTGGCTGTGTCACAGCCAGGATACAGGCCATTGGCGGGGTCATGGTTCCGCGCGCTAACCTGCCACTTCGAGGGGCCAGCCCCAGCTGCATTTCTGCAATGGTCTTGCTGAGGCGGCAGATGTCGCCCCACCTCTTGTGGCAGTGAATTCTGCGGCGGTTGGAGACCTCCAGGGGCCACACCTTGCGGGCGATGGCACTCCATATGGCCTTGCGCTAATGGACCTTGAGCTGTGGGCATGGGAGACATGGAAAAAAAAAATGTAGTGGACCTTTGTGTGCCAGTCCAGAAGCAATTATACACACACCGCACACATTGATGAATAGACAGGAGAGTCTGATAAACTATGTCGCATACTACGCTCTGAGCAAGCTTGATGAGTACAATGGCAACATCTATGAAGATGGAATTACTACCTAGGCCTCACATACACATGCAGATGGCATGCACTTACCTCAGGGTGAGCAAGGGCTTCCTCTCTTGTGCAATATGTGAGTGACCATGACAGACGGTACACTGTAATTGATACCATGTGGAAATACTCACTGTGCCTGACACTACACACACACCCTCACGTCCGGGACCATAATCTAGACCGATACAGGCCTTGAGTTCTTGGACAGACAGGAATCCTCTCCATGGTGTCACTATGACCTAATTTACTTAACTTATCTGTACCCTCTACCCAATCAACATGTACCATCTCACTAATATTTTATGTTATCTTACTTATGTTTTTATGTGACATCTCACAGGGAACAGGGGAGCAAAGTGACAATTGCTCCATGCATCAGTGTAATTTTACGACTGCTAAACATGGTTAGGTACAAATCCCCATTGAATGCAGTCAGGGATCGTAAAGTCATTCTGCAAGTCAGAGTCTCACACATTACTCTTAGCCTTAGATTGAATTGTCCAAGGGAGAGGCACTAGTGACAGTGGGGCCATCCTTGCCACATACTCAAGTGCAATAACTTGTAAGTTATGTATGGGCCATGTAGTGGTCCACAAATTACCCAGATACATTGTCTTCCATGCTGAGGCACATACTAGTGTACAGTTACATAAGCTGATCATTCGGACGACTCAAATGATTCTACATATTCACTTACCAGTACCTCTGATGCACCATCTAGTTGCCCTTAGTGGCCAAGGACCTCATCCACCAGGAGCTCAATCTCCTCTGGGGTGAAAGGATGGGCCCTGGTGTGCACAGTACGAGACATGAGTGGTCCCAGAGATGTAGAACAGCAGCAGGTGATGGTGAGGAATAGCAGGCAGCAATGTCTGTAGACGAGTGACAAGTATGGGCATTTCCCACACATATATAGTACCCTAGGGTGGTTTCAGTGTTATTCTGCAATTGCAATTGGCCGGCAACACTGCATTTTTCGATAGTGTCCAATGGCTGTGAGCACAGCGGCTGAGTACGCCTATCGCGATGTTCAAATCCCAAAAGCAGACCGCTACAACAGGTCTCATTAGCTGCCATGTTATTCGCATAGGGGGTGTCACACCGCAAGGGTCAGAATGTCTCCATCGCAATGCTGCATTTTTCGATAGTGTCCAATGGCTGTTACCACAGTGGCTGAGCACGCCTACCGTGATGTTCAAATACCAAAAGAGGACCGTGATGACAGGTCCCATTGGCTGCCATGTTATTCGCATAGGCGGTGTCACACCGCAGGGGTCAGAATCTTCCACCACAACGCTCCATTTTTCAATAGTGTCCAATGTCTGTGACCGTAGCGGCTGAGCACGCCTACCACGATGTTCAAATTCCAAAAGCAGACCGCGGCAACAGGTCCCATTGGCAGCCATGTTATTTCACAAAGGGGGTGTCACACCGCGGCGGTCAGAACTTCTCCACTGCAACGCTGCATTTTTCAATAGGGGCCAATGGCTGTGACCGCAGCAGATGAGCACGCCTACCGCGATGTTCAAATCCCAAAAGCAGACCGCGATGACAGGACCCATTGGCAGCCATGTTATTCACATAGGCGGTGTCACATCGCGGCGTTCAGAACTTCTCCACCGCAACGCTGCATTTTTCAATGGGGTCCAATGGCTGTGACGCAGTCGCTGAGCACACCTACCTCGCGGCTAACCATATTTTCCGTCTGCGGTTCTCGAGTGAAAATGTGATGCACTAATCTCCACACAATTTTCGACTTGAAGGGCACCTTGTAAAAGGATTACAGAGTGTGAAGTTACTATTTTCACTGCCAAAACTTGTTATACCATTACACATGAGACTTCAAACATTGCTTTGCCCTACCTCACAGCTCGTTTACACATTAACAGTGCCTTTGTGTTTCCTTGTGAAAATGTCAATGTGGCAAATGCTGACTCCTCACACAGGCATATTGTACTGACGCAGAAATGTGCATATATGCTCTACACAGTGCTGTCGTTTAATTAAGTCTTGTTATGCTTCTTGTCACTGCCAGTATATTTAGATGATATTGTGCCATTTTTTTTAACCTCAAGGCAAGTCTGGTTAAGTGACAGCAGCTATGTACTATGTTGGGTGCATCCTGTTTGCCACCTGTGATGTGTTACCTACCCACACGGCTGTGTACACATAAATTAGCAATGTACCATATGTCTGACACCTAGGCAATTATGTCAATTGTAATAGTTAGCATGTACACCTTAGTGACAGAAATAACTACAGGATGTCAAGATGTGTATCCATGTCACTTGTGCATTACATTGATACAGGTCTGGTAATGTTGTGCTTGTCTGAGTCGTGTACGCTATTGCCAACATCTCGTGTTTTCCTATTTCCACACGTGTCCCCTGCCAAAGTGAGAAGGCAAAAACTACCTGTGTTTACAGCCTTTCCCAGACCAGTTGATCATGGAGGATCGAGACGTCATTCAGAAGTTCCAACTAAATTGCCTTACTCTTAAAGAGATATGTGGTCAGTTGGAGCCCTATTTGAGGCTTCACAGAACCCATCCAACAGCATTAACACCAACAGTGAAGGTGATGGCCACACTGCATTATTTTGCCACTGGTTCATTTCAATACATGGTGGTTACATCAGGTGGTATGTCACAACCGATGTTCAGCATGGTGTTGCGTGGTGTCCTGTCTGCAATGTTATCACACATGGACAGATTATATATATTTTCCAAGGAAAGAAGATCTTGCAACTGTGAATGGTGATTTTTATGGCCTGAGTCACATCCCAAATGTTGGAGGAGCCATCGATGGCACACACATTGGCCTTGTTCCACCTCAGGCACGTGACCATACCTACAGGAGCAGAAAACATTTCCATTCAATTAACATGCAAGTGATATGCCTAGCAGATTTGACCATTTTCTATGTCTGTGCCAAATTCCCAGGCTCTGCACATGACTCATATATTATGCGGAATAGCATCATACCACAGTTCATGTCTAATCTTCACCCAGAGAGGGTGTGGCTTGTTGGTGAGTGAGATGTGTCAATATTTTGCTTGTATGTGTGACATGCTGGCCTCATCCTCCTCAAATCTTTCATTCAGATTGAGTGTCTCACAACTAGGTTACTCAGCGTATCCCAACCTGCCTTGGTTGCTGACCCCACTGAGAAATCCAAGGATGCCAGTGAAGGTCTGCTTCAATGATGCACATGGGAGGACACGTCGGGTAGTGGAGCGGGTTTTTAGTCTCCTGAAGGCAAGATTCAGGTGTTTGGACAAGACTGGTGGTGCACTCCTTTACTCATCACAGAAGGTGTGTCAAACCATGCTGCATGCTCCACAACCTTGCCTTGCGCAAGGAGATTCCCCTGATTTTGGATGAAGAGGACCAGCAGGAGTCCCTGGCAGAGAATCCTCACATGTCCAGTGAAGATGATAGTGGCGAGGAGGAAGGTCTTGAGCTGCGTCTACAGCTCATCAACAACTACTTCCCTTGAGTGTAAAAATGCATTGAGATTGTATGACAGTGACAGTTTGCTTAGCTGTTGGGCCAGAAGCATTGATGATGTTTTGGGATGCTGCCTGTTGGTTGCACACTACTGTGGTGTATTTTGTGCATCACTGTCTTTGTATTTCCACTTACCTGATGTCTAAGTTGATGCTGTTGGTAAGTGTTGTCTGTTATAAATCTTGTAGTGTTGAACAGTAGTGTATTGTTGGTGTGGTGACATCATATGACTAGTCAATGTCGTCATCTTCTTGTTTGATTCTAGGTCCTACCGCCCTATCATCTACAAACCTTACATGTCAGTTTATTGACCACATCTGCAGAATGATGCTGTTTTGCCATGCAAGAAGAACAGGAGGTGCCCCAGGGAATGTCAGACACAGACTTTGTGATTGAAACTCTGGCTTGCATGCAACAGGCACTGTGATGGGATGGACGTGTGATGCGCAACTAGCAATTTGTCAGGGGCTAGTGCATATCTCAAGTGTTCCATAGTGTTCTTCACCACATTGTGTCTGTTGTGACAATTCAGTTTTGTTACTGTTCACCTAGGTTGATACATTTGTGTGTACAAATCTGGATGTAGCTATCCATGTGTTTCAGTATTACATACGACGTAAAGTATGCGTGAACACGTACACATGTCCGAGGACACCCAAGAGTGGCTGACAAATCGTTTTGGAGTGTACCAGTGCAGATTTAGACATTTGGCCCCTGTTTCTTTTGCCATTTCTCTGGCTGAAACTTGTTAAGCCCTAGTTAACATGTCTGTGGATGCACTAATGTAACATCAGTCTGAGTGCTCTGGGATTGGACAGTGCATGATGTTGCATACACATACTTGGAAGTGTGATGTTGATATGTAAAACTGCCATACTGCATGTTCCATTGTGGACACGTGTGTTGTCACTGTGTGCATTTCCTTTTAGCCACCTATGTGTGTAACAATGTCCAGCAAAAATTTGTGTAGTTTTGACTTCAATATCTGTAAATGTTGACATGTTTTGTATACTCAACAGGACTGTTAGCTTGCACACCAACTAGTGACTGCATAAATGGGTGGCACAATATCATCTGTTGGTACATTCACAATCCAGTTAACATTGTACTTACTCAGACGAACATACAACTTACACAAAGGCATGGGTGACAATTGTGTTTATTTGCATATGATGAATAAAATAAAATCGGATAACATTGAGATTGTGAATACAGAGTGGTTAATTTGTCAGTGATGGTAACATAGAAAATTAGAGTAGTAACCATGAATATGTAATTCCACAGTCCAGCAGACTCCTGCCATCAACATGGCAATGTGGGACAGGATGGTCAACAAAGTCAATGTTCTGTGCAACACTGGTGACATTAAGGAAGGCTCATCTTTCTGGCTTGGCTTGGTGTTTTGCCACTAGATTCTCCTGCGGGGTTTCTCGAAAGTCCCCTGCGATGTTGGGGGGTGTCCACTGCTGAAGGCTCGGAGGTGTCACAGGACACATTGGGGTGCAGCTCCTGCCTCCCTGTCGCAGCTACAGAGGGGGCTTGAGTATCTGCATGCTGTCCACTGGATGGGGGGGGGGGGGCATGGCTTGAGCTGCATGGATGTCCCTCTGGACACCAACGAGCTGTCCCATGAGATAATCTATTTGGCTGAAACGGGTGTCCATGGACCACAGCAGCAGCCTGATCTCCTGGAGTTCCTCTACAACCTGGCCCATATGTCCCTGGCTTTGCTCATATGCCCCAAGGACTCTTGCGATGGTGGCCAGGGGAGACAGCATTTACAACAAAAATATTACAATGCATGCCATTACATCGCATGTCGTTGCAACGCAAAAGGTGTGCAGCAGTGGGTAGAAGGTGTTGGATTTAACTCCAACACCTTCCCTACTGCTGCACACACTGGAGTTGGAATAGAAAATTAATCTATTCCAACTTCCAATCCCCCCCCCCCCCCCAACAGAAAGTCGGAGTAAAAGTTTGCATTGCATTGGCATGCGATGTAATGGCATGCGTTGTAACATCACCTATTCGGTGGCCAGGGCTTCAATCTCAGTGCCCTCCTGTGATTGGCCCCCAGTTGCCCTCCCACCTGCCCTGCACACCTGGACTTGTGGCCTTGGCTGAACCTGCACCGCACACTCTCTCCAGCTTGCTCGGTGTGGGTATTGATGTTGCTCACCTCTGTACCATGGATAGTGGACTAGCTAGCAGTGGTGGTGGTGGTGTTTGCTCCACATGTAGTTGGTGCAGGGCTCTGCATTGTTGTTGCAGCTGGGGTGGGAGGTGTAATGGTCGTGGTGGCAGGGAGGCCCTCTGACTGAGTACACCCTGGCAGGCCAGAAGGGCCATGTCGGACATCTACGTCTGAGATTTCGGGAGAATCTGCATCAGAGAGTTCATATTCCAGGTGTGGAGACTGGCTCTTCTGGTTGTTGGTGGTTGCGCCAGCTGATGATAGCGATCCACCTGTTGTACAAAGGTTAAATTGTCTGGAGGTAGAGTGCATTCAAAGACATTGCTGACACAGTAATTGATGTATTAGATTATAAGACCAAAGTTTTTGCATTGAACATACCAGTAATTTTTAATAGCTTTTCATCAGTATGACATGAACTAGAGGTACATTCATTACTTGTTTTCGAGGTGACATGGAGATGGGAAACATTTAACATGTTGGATTGGCTGTTTCCAAGGACGTAATCAGCTAACAACTTGGTGCTCATCCACTTGAGTTTAGGCATGTATATTGTTGATTTTGCAAAACCATGTTTCACATATGCAGGCATTTTCGATTTTGTGAGTGCAATTATGCATTGACAGCATGTGGGCTGTTATTAGAATGAGTGTCCATGCATGTATTCAGCCATGGCAGCCTTCCTGCTTCACAAAATTTTGACTTGCACATAGCATTGTGCACATGTCGTAATTGCTCTCTGCAGTTCTTTACATGGGTCTTCGTGATTGGAAGTGTGAGTTCTGTTACATGTATGTGAGCATAGCTGTGTGCGCAGTTGATGTGACAGGGAAGAGGTATGACACCGTGGTCAGGGCGACTGACTCTGGAATCTGGGGATCACGGTTCGATCCCTGGCGCCGGCGGCAGATTAGCCCAGCACCATGTGACTCTTGGCAATAGCTTGCTTAATCTTCCCGACGGCCCCCAACGCCTAGAGACCCTTACGGGTGACTGTTCGCGCTCTACAAATGTGGATTATTATTATTATTAATATGGAGCATTGTAGACTTGGCTAACAGGTGAGAAATTTGGTGAGCAGATTGTTCAATTCTGTTCAGGGTGATGCAAGAGAGATTAAGATGTCTGCCTCCCTGTAGGGTGAATCTGAGGGGTGAGATGGCTGCCACATGGCTCTGGGGTGGGGTGAGTGTTTCATGCTGTTTGGGAGTCAAGAGGGACTGCTTGGAGTTGTAGTGGTGTTCTCCTGTCCCCAAACTCCCCACCCTAGTAAGATGGCTACCTACTTGTAAGGTGGATCTGAGGAGTGAGATGGCTGCCACATGGCTCTGGGGTGAGTGGGGGAGTTTCATTTCGTTTCAGAGTCAAGAGGGCCTGATGGGAGTTATAGTGGTGTTCTCCTGTCCTCACACCCCCCGCCCTAGTAAGATGGCTACCTTCCTGTAAGGTGAATCAGGGGAACGAGATGGCTGACGCATGGCTCTGAGGTGGGAGGAGTGATCCATCCTGTTCAGGTGTGAGGCAAATGGGCTTTGTGGGAGTTGTGGTGCTGGCTGCCTGTCCCCACACACCACCATGGAAAGATGCCTAGCTACCTTTAAGGTGAAGCAGAAGAAGGAAATGGCAGACATGTAATACATGGGGTGGAAAGAGTGCGTTCTACATATGTGGGTTTTGGTATTGAAATTGTAGCTCAATGGTTGTGCAAGACAGTACATGACAGTGTGATGGAAGAATTTTGGTTGTACTACTCCCCCAGTTATGTCGCTGAGACTCTCTGGATGCAGGATGGCAAGCACCTTCTCCTTTCATTTTGTAAGTGTTAGTGGAGGAATGGGAGGGCCCCGCCATTCCTCAGAGCTGCCTCATGGTTCTTGGTGGCCCGGTATTTCACAAGGGCCTTGAGGTCATGCCACCTCATGTCACGCAGGGTGGTACCTACTGCATTGACTTTGTTGACTATTCCTTCCCACATTTGATTTTTCCTGACAAGTGGTGTCTGTTAGACCATGGCTCCAAACAAATGTGGATCTACTCTAATTACCCGATTTATCATCACAGACAACTCCTTGTCAGTGAGTTTTGGCATCTTGTTTGTGCCATGGTGAGTAGTGTGCAAAATGAGAACTAGTGCAAAGAGTATTGTGGTAATGGAGGTGTGAAAGGTGCATCAAGTGTGTGGGTAAAAAGTATTGGTGCGTGGAGATAGGTGGATGTGGTGGTGTGCAGTGTGAAATATTCTCCTTTCCTAACAAGTGGGACTTCAATGCTGTGTGTTGGGTGCTCCTTCAATGCTGGCTTTTTGCAAAGGATGCAGGTCAGCGAATGGGGTTTGTTTTATACTCTCTTATGTGGGTTTCCACTTGAGGAATGACCATCTTCTGTATTTTTCCAGTCAGACTTTGATGTGGACCCTTTTTTATGTTGTTTCGCACAACGGCGGCGGTCGGAACACAGCGATCATTATGACAGGACCGCTAGATCATCATAATTTCCCCTGCGGTCATGCTGCTGGTGAATCGGCGTTTGTAGGCCGAAAAAAAAGATTTTCCATCCGTCGCAGTCTCAGGATTTCCAACCGTGGCGGACGGAGTTTTAACGAATCCCAACGCCGCGGTTGGATTTCCCAGGCTATGTGTCAGATATTCCCCAGTCTATGCGGGCCGGTATTTTCCAGAATCACGGCGGTCGGAGGCCTTTTCCGTCTGCCATCGTAATGACCCCCCTTAGCTCTTAATGCGTAATGATGGCCCAAAACTAAATATGATGAGCCTCTATCTGAATTTGTGAAGATCCATCACACTAAGACAAAGTTATTGGGAGTTTTAAAATGTTTTGAATGTACCACCCCATTTAACTTATTGGATCTGCACGAAACCCTCATACATGGACTAAATATAACTTGCTGCAGGCCTGTAATATTTCATGCAGATTCATCAATTAGTGCTGAAGTTCTAAGTAAATCAAAAAGTATATTGCACACCTCAGGGTGCCTGCCACAAGGTGCAGGGATCAACAGGAGGGCACCATAGGTGCCGCCTTGGCCACCAACCAGAGGCTGCATACACAGGGGGGCCCTGTTGGGGTCCCCCAAACACATTTTCAG
The DNA here is from genome assembly GCF_964204655.1 of Triturus cristatus. Lineage (NCBI taxonomy): Eukaryota > Metazoa > Chordata > Amphibia > Caudata > Salamandridae > Triturus > Triturus cristatus. The sequence goes on from NC_140579.1 coordinate 512,877,454, forward strand.
ATATGGTTTCCATGTTGGACAGGCCAGCATTGAAACCATGCAGGAAAATGTGCATCGTAATCCCAAGGGCAGAAAGGCCTGTCCTTTGTGATTACGAGCCATTTCCGACGGGCTCCTTGAGCCTGTCGGAAGCCAGCCAGAATGACTGGCCAGTTTAGTTTCCGACTGCCTGCTTTGTAATGCGGCGGTTGGAAAGTAAACCAATGGTCCGATTACGATGCGGCCTGGAAGGCTCCGACTATTTGCCGGAGCCTTCCGGGCCGCATCGTAATCAGACCCATTGTGTGCTAATTATACACTGCATAGTCAACAAACTCAAAAGGCTTCTAGGCTTCCCATCATGCAGTGCAGGGTCAGTAAGAAATTTGTTTCAATGGAAATACAGTAAAATGTTTGCTGCTATATTGACCTTTCACCAGAGTCCATGTAAACGGAGAGGCCCATGAGTTTTTGGGGGATTCAGAGAATTTTGACAAATCTGAGGTTTAGACACAGAGCCAAAGTTATTAGCAGAGGAACACTTTTTATACCCCACCGCCTGATGGATCGGTGTGAATTTGAGATCACTAAGAGGCAGCATAACAGGTTAAGTGTCTGCCAAGTGGTCACCTGCTTCTGTCAAAATGCTTTACACAGCCTGCCCCCCCACGGTTACATGGCCTGTCTCTTCTCTTCATCAGTGCTTAATTTATAAAATATGAGGTGCAGGTGCTCAAATCTTTGTTGGAGGCCACACCTAGTTTGCTCTGGCTCCACCCACTGGCTCCATCCACTGGCTCCATCCACTTCCTCTATTAGCCCCACCCACATCCTCAACTGGTACTGCGAAAAGTCAGATGAATTTCAGCAAGGGACCTCTACTTCCTGGAACTGTCTTTTGATAAAACAGCTGAGTGTGTGTGACAATGCACCTGCTCCAACTCCAAGTCACTACGTGACAAGTTCAAATCCAAGCAAGGGTGACTCAGACTTGCATACTTATGAAATCAATACAAACGCACCATTGGGTTGTGCTATACATACAGCATGTCACCATGGGGCCTGTTTTCATAAAGGTCATCTGTACTGATAGAGGTGGAGCACAATGTGTTTGTGAATACGTTGTTTAAAGTGACAGCGGTCACATTGTCCCAGTGGAAGCCTATCTCCACATAAATTGGAGGTGACACACAGCTTCTACCAGGACACAGTGCAATTTTTCTGACAGCCTCCAGTATCACAGCTGCAACAGATATCACAGGTACGGACGCATCTCTACTCTTCAGTACCTTTCACTGTCTTGTCGTGCACTGGCCTTTACAACTTGTTTATCTGAACCCTTTCCCCTCATACTGAGAGAGGGAAGTGTTGCTTCGAGAACACTTGAGAACCATTTACCATAAGAGCCACCAAAACAAGTGTGCTGTGCACGAAAACAACACGTGCATTAAGACACCAACTTCGTATTCGTCTTAATTAGTCAAGGAGCACATGTGATAAAAACACATTTGAAAAGGAGTAGGGAAAAAACATCAATCAAAGTGAATGTGGACATTACATGCTTAGGGGCGTAGCTATCATAAGCACTGCAGGTAGGGTAACAATGGGGCCCAGGGAGTTGATGAACCACGGATCTTGAGTTATGCTAATTGGTTACTAAAACCGGGAGCAGGAGGATAATTTTTCTTCTTGCGTTGGGGCCGATTGCGCCCTTATGCACTCCACTAACTAAGCACCTTCACCTTGCACCAACGCATAAGTTATGTGTTGTTAACGTGAATTCTTCATTTATTAGGTGTGGTCTGTTTGGGAAGGAATGGAGGATACTTCAAGGGCAGGGGTAGGCCTAACTTCTAAACCCCGGCCTTTAAATGTGTATGTGGGCCGGCGCCGGCGGCCGCTACTAGGCCAGGGCAGGCACAGTGCGTCATCGAGTCTTGTGGAGCTGCCGCCAGAGCTATGGAGGATACTATTACTACTAAGTTCAAAGGCAGGGGCCGGACAGGGCCTTTAACTTTAACACCGGCCGGCCGGCCGGCCCGGCCCTATCGTGATAATAATGTGTGTACGGCATCGGCAACCGCTACTAGGCCAAGCCTCAGGCCAGGAACAGAACAGTGCATCATCGAATGGAGCCAGAGCTACCCCAGTGCCCGACAACACGCCACCACTGACTGGGTATATCGAATGTGGCATGGCATGATGTCTGACTGGCTTTTACAGTACTCACAATTAGACTCGTCGTGGTCGGCCGGGGCTGCAGGGCTCCTTATTAACAGATAGGCCGCCTGGTGGTGGTGCTGCCTGCCCTCAACGTGGTCGGACTGGCTCTTACTCATGGGGTGCTGGCGTGGCAAGCTGAAAAAAATCTGCATGCATTGCACACAACCAAAGCTGACCCAATCAATGTCTGACTCCCGCCCAGTACTGCTCCCGAGTCCCGCCCACCACCGGCATCAGTCCTGGACTGAGGGCAGTGCCTGCACGACGCCGCGTGGCCACGGCCGCCATGATAACGCCATGAGTATCATTATTATGATTAATGAATGCAGCCAGCAATTGCTTTGTTCCGGGCCTCCGGCTCACATTCACACTGACTGATTGACTCAACAGAAGCACACTGGGACTCAGGAGACCCAGAACAACACTCTGCGCCCACTCCGAGTCAGTATTGCATCATGTCATGATATGTGATGACGTGCAGACGGGTGTAGACCCGGCCCTGAAAAGTAAGTGCCGGTGCTAAGCACTGGCACAAATTAAGCACTGCTCTTCATACATTATCAGATGTAGTCTTCATTCCAGTAACACGTTGTTACATTCTCAAATTCAGGAGAGTTCCTTGGAAGACACTGTCCAAGCTTGTAGTGCTCTCACGTTGACCATCCATGCGGAAAAGCATCTCCTCCCATTCCACAAGCTTTTCAAACCCTAACTTTTGTCTTCATAATTCTGCTGCAGTACAGTTTCCTCAGTGCCGTATACCCCTTTTTAGGGCATTTGCACACTTTAAAAAATCAAATTGAGTTTCATGCATGTTCATCAAATGATTCTTAAGTTATAAGCTGCCAAGATGTAAGAAAAGGTGTTAACCCCTTTGTAGGAAGTTGGCTCTGTATATACTTAACAAAAGTAAGGTGTAGTGAGCACAGAGTCCTGTGGATACCCAGAGGCTTAAGTAGATTATACTCGTGTTCTTTTTTGTGGTAGTGTGGGCAAGCAGTTAGGCTTATCACAGGGCAGTGCTAAGCATTTGTTGTACATGCACAGACAAGAAATAATTACACACACTCAATGACTAAATCAGAGACCAGTGGTTTGTAAAAATATTACTTTGAGTATATTTATTTAATAGAACAAAAGATACTTTGTTGCATTAAAATACTTTTTGCAACATCACTATTTTTCTCAGTGCAGTTTTCAATTAATACAATATTATCCTACGGGAGGAAACGCAATCCGCAATATGCAGGTAAGTAAATGATTTACAATATTGAGATTTTGGCTGAAGAATCGGTACCAGACAAGTTTCAGGTAAGTGACCTCACTGCACCAACAGCAACACTGGGGCTGCCGGGTGCAGAGGTGAAACTCGGGATCTGGAGCCAATATTATCAAACTGAGAGAGGGGGCAATCAAAGTGATAGTACCTGCAGGTAAGTAGAATGGTTTGGTAACCCAGTCTCCGGAGGTTAAGGTAAGAACGGAGGCCACAAGGCTGCACCAAACACACACCATCCGTGGCACAGGGGCAGCCGGGTGCAGAGTGGCAACACAGCATTGGGCGCCCAATGCAAACAAATAGAGCATCTTGTAGTTGGAAAAAGGCTGCCGGTTCAGACCAGGAGGCAGGACGAAAGAAACCTTCAGATTCACATGTAAGTTGGGATGTGTTGAGGCGTCGGGACCCCATCGGTTGACCTCCCCAAGGCCCAGGGGCTCCAGGTGCAGGGTTGTCCTTAGGCATCGAAACTGAGCTTATCGGTGCAGGTCACGGTTAGTAGGGTCATCGTGCAGAGGCTGCAAGCGTCAACGTGGAGTCTAGCAGGGGTTACTCCATGGTGGACTCCTGCTCTAAAACTCTGGGGAACCTATGTTGGACCGGTAGGCCACTGGAAATTGGGCCATGGGCGTTGGGTGCAGGGGTAGTCGGCTACGTGGTTCTGCAGGCAGAGCACTTTGTCTTATGATGTTGGCTTTCTGCTGGACAGGTCTGCTGTTGACAGGAGATTAGGCATCTTTTTAGAAGGCAGGCAGTCCTCCCTGGAGGTCGCTGGACTGCGGGATTAGTGGCTCTTCTTTAGGAGGGTCTTTGAGGCCTGCAGACAGGCTGGTAGGGCTGGGGCCAAGTCAGTTGATGTCTTCAGTCTTCGCTGCTGCACGGCTCTTCTTTGTCCTCTTATTCGTAGGCCATCGGTAATCTGAGGATTAAGGTTCAGGGGTGCCCCTAAATACTCAATTTGGGGATTTACAGTGGTTAGACGGTAGTAGCCAATGGGCTACTTAGTTTTAGGGTGCCAACTCCCTTTGTATGTCCACTCCCTCTGGAGAGGGAGCATACTCTTAACCCAATCGGCTAGAATCCTCTAAAACAATGTGGAGGATTTTTAAAGGAGGGGGTCACTTCAGCTCAGGGCACCTTAGAGGTGGCACCGTCTTAGAGAGGACACCCTCTCCTGCTTACTAATTTTCCCGCCAACCTTGCCCCCAAAAGTGGGGCTTGGTCGGGGGAGAAGGCATCTCCACTAGCTGGAGAGGCCCTGGTCTGCATGGCAAAGGACGGGAATCCTTTGAGGCTCACTGACTGTCAATGCTATTCCTGCTTTGGGATAGGTTTGAAGCACTTCCACCCAGAGCAGACTTTCTTTCTGACCCACGGGAGCAAAAAGCTCCCACCTTGGGGGTCAGAAACATGTCTAGAGGTGGCAGACGGGTGCTGACCAGTCGGGCACAAACTGGTGGGTTGGTAGGTTTTCAGGGGGCACCTCTGAGTGTATTTATTAATTAATCCAACATGGGCATCAGTGAAGGCTCGTTAATCTGAGATACATTGTACCAAATATCTTGGAATTTGGTGAAGCTATCATGGAGCTGTGGAACTCGTAGTAACAAGCTCCCAACCAATGTACTCTGTATGGCGTCACTGTGCACTTATAATGTCTAAGAATGGACTTAGACACTATAGGGGCATATAGGCTCATGCCCTCACAGGAGGTATAGTGCAACCTGCTGTAGGGCTGTAAGGCCTGCTGTAGGGGTGACTTACATATGCCTCTTGCAGTGCTGTTGAATGTGTGCCAGGTCGATTCTTCACTTTTATCTGCATCAAAACACTTAGGCTGCAGTGGCAGTATGCTTGTGTTTGGTGAGGTGTCTCTAAGGTGGCAGAATACATGCTCCAGCCTTTAGAGACTCAGCTCTGGTCACAAGGCCCTTGGTACACTGGTGCATTTGCAAGGGACTTATATGTGAGCCAGAGGTGTGCCAATTGTGGAAACAAAGGTACAGTTTTGGGATAGAACACAGGCACAGGGGAACTGTTCAGCAGGGACCCAGTGCATACTCAGTCAAAGGTGCATCAGAGTCAGGCAAAAAGTGGGGGGTAACCATGCCAAAAAGGGTACTTACCTACACCTTTCAAGCGCACCGGGCACATTTTTTCACTTACTAATGGCTAACAAGCATTTGCAATGCAATAGGTCTTGCATTTGTGAGAGGTAGAGCTATTGGCGTTGTAAATGACAATGTCTTTTATCCATGCGTTTTGGTTTGGTGTTTCCTTGAAGCGACACAGACAGGAGATGACAAAGGAGATGTGAAGGGAAGAAGGAAAACGGACAGGGGGTGGGAATGGAAGAAGCCACAGGGACCTGATGCAGTTAAAATTTAAAATGTGTACATATCAAATTAACATGAGCCACAAAGAACATTAAATACTATCCTCACTCCTGTTTTCCACTGCACACGAGAATGAGAGGCAGCAAAACAGTAACAAGAGTAATATGCTGCCTGACAACAAATTAGCACACATTGTATGCTTTACAAATAAACACTCCTGTGGGGGAACTGCTTTCAGCAATGCATACAGAGACCTTGCAGGGGTACGTAAAAATACTTAATGTAATTTCCCTAAAACACTCCCACTGGAGGAGCCTGAAAGGTACATTAATACTTAACACTTGGTAGACACACACCTTGAATTACTTTTGCTGTGAAATACACAAACTTAGATGCTAGCACACCAGCTACATTTCCTGAAAACACACACATAATAGCACATCAATCAACGTGTGTTGTTAATGAATCTCTTACACTGTGTGAACGACCTTTGTATCCGGAACACAGTCAATGGATATTGTTGCTCAGAAATTTATGCCAACTGTGTTAAAAGAGAATGCATCCCTGGTCCACCATGTGATACAAACAGAAGAGCATTAATTTTGAAATGCAAGTCCTACTTTTGTTCTCTCGTAGTGACAAAAAACACCTTGATGCGCTCTGGCAAGAAATAATAGCACCATCTGTTTGAAAAGTGATGGAAAAAAGTCCACACACATTTCCAGAACTGTTAATGAGCCACCATGGGAAAGTATGGAAGTAATGTACTTTGTATTATGGCAAAGCAATGATATGTGAGGTATTCTGCTAAGTTCAGGTGGCCCTCTTCTGGAAATACTACTTTTAAACGTTTCTCCCAAGGAGTTGAAAAAGTACCCCATAAAAATATAAAAAGGCATTTATTACACAATCACAAAAGGAAAACCGACCTAAAGCATGTTTCCAGACAGTCTTATTCCGTGGAAAATAATTACACTCACAAAAATCAGTTGAAAATAATATAACAGAGAGGGAACACACACACGTCTTCAGTCTTACCTGCACACTCCAGTTCTATGTACTAAATGGCTGTGCTAACAAAGGCTGGGTAAGAACATACAACACCTATCAGAGCATGAAATCTAAATCCCCAGGTTTAAATTTTCTGAACATATCCCATCCACCGAGAAGACGTTGTTCTTGTAATATCAAAAACATCAGTGCTAAAATTTGAAAGTAAACAAATACATTAATAAATGCCTATAGAGCACATGGTTCCCTGGCATTGTGAACTTATTGATAAGCAGGAGAAATATTGAAAACAAGCATTTGCAATGCACTCGGTCTCGCCTTTGGGACCTTATAAGTATTTTGCTATGCAGCACATTATCTTGGGTGCTGCAACATAGAAGCTTTAACGCTAATAGGAACACCAATGAAACATTGCATGCTTACAATTCACTACAGATCGAGCAGGAACAACACTAGATCTTCTACTTGTAAAAAGAACTACTGATGACACCAATGTGAGCATACTGGAAATCAAGGAGTCATTTAGAGCAAACTCTGTAGCATTTGTTAAATAAAATACGGTAGTATTAGCTCTGTTTTTAAAGGGGCTGTTAAGGCTTGTATTTCAAGCCTTGTCAGAAACACGGCTTTAACACACTCTCCTAAATATGCAGTGTCACTTGATTCCCTCCATACAGAATTATGTAGTGTAACCAAATGCAAAACTAATTCGTACTGCATTAGGAGATAGGGTTATTTTTGGGTGGTGGTGGTAAGTCTTTTTAGAACTACAATAGGAAGGCGAACATGATATCTTTAAATATAACATTGATTTCTCCTTTTTAGTATGCTGTGTTGATTGATGTGTACGTTTCTATTGGCTCTAGGGCAAGTAAAAGATTTTTGACAGGACGATTAGTTGCTTGCGCTCTGTAAAAAAGGGAATGTGCTGTCAATCCTTATTTCGCTGGTTTGAGACTCAGGATGTAGATATTTGATTGGTTCACAAAGGATAATAAGCGTTGTGATTGGTCATTGAGCTCCGTGCATCTTTGAGGAGATGACATGGTAACGTGAAATTGGAGTAATGTTGCAACAATTAATACAATTCATCTTGGTCTCGACTTCTTGGACACCCAGACAGCTTGTAAAAAAGATAAAACCAAAAGAATCACCCGTTCGGAGGGAAGCATCTGTAGATGCATCAGGGGAGGCCTAACTTGTTTAAAATTCAATGATTTGAGCAAGGAGATTAAAAAACGCTTCCTATGCCAGCTGATGTAAGGGCAAAACATTACAAAATGGAGTGTATCCTGAGGAGACAAATTGTCGCAGCCACATGATGTCCTTCCCTCTGCTCGAACCCACCTATTTTCTACAGCCATTAGTGTCTTAAATGTTAATGCAGTTTACTTTTGAAAATTTGATCCATGGGCAGGAGAAAGTGCCCATAAATTACTTAAGGAAATTGCTATTCTCTTAACACTCCACTTGTTTTGCAACATTTGCCAGTGTTTGAATTTCAATGGGAAAAACTTAATTTGCTGAAAGCTTTGATTTTTTTTTGCCTCTTTTAGGCAATCTGTAACAGAGTCATTAAAAGTTGCACTTCTGTAGAGCGCTGGCTTTTAATTGCCTCTGAAAAATGTGGGCATTTGTGCCTTGGGAAATTGTTACCGATTGTCATGTTTCTATTATGACATAATTAGGAAATAAAGACACTTATGGAAATGCACATTAATATGACAGTAACAAAGAGCAACATCTGCATACTCTGCTTACGCTAATTATCTAAAGGCCCCTCTGTTCATCACAGTGTGTTCTTAGTTTCCGTGGCGTAACCCCGATTTCCATGCATTTAAGGATTATAGCAGAGGAGGCATACATCGTCTTAATCGATACCGCTTTTTATTTTGCGTCTAATGTGCAAATACAATTGCAATCAGAAACATCCTATAACAGCTGCATATTTGAGGACCGGGTTTTGCTATCATTGGCATGGTGGGCCGTGGAAGCTGCCGTGGGAAGCAAATCTAATACAATCTTGCAAATGCATCAGCAGACGATACTGGAAACGCAGGAATTCAATCTAAATCTGATCAGCTCTGCAAGTCCGCCCCAACCAAACACACCAATGAGCCATCTGATTTCCTTTATCACTACAAGGACTATTTTAACTGTCCCATCAGTGGAAGCAGCAAAGGGGCCCTCAGAAGCATTCTCTTCGAAATATAGAAGGGAGAGGGTTGGGAAACAGAGTTTTTGAGGTGTTTAAAGTGATCCACTGGCTAGAAGGAGAAACTGAAGCAAGGGAGTAGACAGAAGTAATTGGGGGGCAATAGAAACAAGGTGAAGGGTACCGGTAACAAATGTGAAAACAACACAGGTAAGGGTGGGAGGGACAAATGCGAAAGCAAAATGAGGGAAGGAGGGGAAACTGAAACGAAAACAATACAGAGAGGGAGGTTCAAGTTAAGCAACACGGGGAGGGCAGGAGCGACGGGTAAGAAACAGAGGGTACGGGTGGGAGGAGGCAATGAGGAGAAACATGTAGGTGAACTCCACAAGGAAGGGCAGGTGACGGAGAGCAAAGCAGGGGTAAGTAGTACATGAAGGAGACAGCCGGAAAACACATGCACTCTAATGGATCGCTAGACACAAAAGAAAAAAGTAGTGCTTGAAATGCAATGAATGGAAGCTAAGATGTCAGCCATTCACAGTGATGGTGAAGAGGCACTACAGAGGGGCCGATTCCGATCCGGGTCGGAAAGCACTCCGACCGAGTCGGATCCAGAGTGTTTTCCGACCGAGCGGACCCGTACAGTCCGACCAAGCGAGTACAATGCGCACGTATGCTGTCGGACTCGGTTCGGTCCGACTCCCATAGAAGTCAATGGGAGCCAGTTATACGCCACGTACATGTGCTCCCATTGACTGAATGGGTACGTCTCGAACAAGTGCGCCCCCTACAGTGGGTATGCGTCGGTGCCATCCGTGCCGTACATGCCTGTGTGCTGTGTGGGGGAGTCCCATGTGTCTCCCCCTGCGTGCGAATCGTACGGCTGCGGATGTCGGGGGGTCCAACGCGGAACCCCGAAGTTCGACTCCGGGAGCTTTTGCGAGCCGGACTCTCCGGCTCGCACAGGCTGTCCGACGCATGCATCGTACTGGCTTGGTCGTGAATCGCAATCCAAAATACAGAGAGAAAGACCCCTGTGACCAGATAACCCCTCATAAACCACAGAAAGGTAAAAAAAATTTTTATCTAATTTTGCTTTATTTATAAAAATATATATAAATTAATAGATCAATTACTTTTGTTTGAATAAATCATTTTTTCATAAATACAGGTTTAAACAACATTAGCTATAGTTCAAACTAAGGTTGACGAAGCAATGTAATAAACAGGAAACATACAAAATATAACAATACAAGAGAGTGATTACATACAAAAATCAATAATACAAAACCAAACCATACAGACATACAATTACGCCAATCAATACACAATTGCGCCGACGCGCGTTTCCGAATCTTCCTTCCTCAGGGCGATATTGGTATTACATGGGCGAAGAAAAATTAAATGTAAAGAATTACAATAACAGGACAACATAGATTGACTATATGCCTCGTCCAAAAAGGATTTGCGATCGTGAGTGGGAAGCTCACAGTCCAATTAGGCCAGGAATGGATATAATGAGGAAATCTTCCCGGAACCTATAATGCCGCCATGGGAAAGGACTAGATTTCGTCTTCGATCAGTAATAATTGTCGTACTTGGATCGAATTTAATCACGATCGGGGCATAGAATTCCAGGATCAAAATACACGTATATTCCTCAGGTCAGTGTGCTGCCTTATGTTACTCAGAAAGAATCTAAGTCCCCACGGTTGGATTCCTAGGGGCTCTTCCAATTGATCAGAATCATCAATAGGGACTCCCTTTATATAATGTCGAGTCGAGCAAAGTAAGTCCGGATTCGCATTAAGTATGTCACCGCAGATTAGTTGTGACTCCGGCCAACGGGCCGCTCTAGTTTAGTATACTTTCACTCAGAAAGGAAATAAATCGCCAGAGTTGAATTCCTCGTGGTCGTGAATCGCATCCATTGCATGCCACGTTTAGCTTACGACCGAGACGTACGAAGCGGTTCGGACCCGGAAAAGACTCGGTCGGTGAATTTCATGTAGCTCGCATCGTACTGGCTCGCTCGTACAGTTGTACGAGTCGGCGGAAAACACGCGTACGGCTCGTAGTTTTTCTGGACGGATCGCGTTCGGTGCCCTTCCGACCCGGATCGGAATCGGCCCCTAAGCAGTTAAATGATAATGACAAGGAAAGTTAACCCAGGATAAGCAATGTGTGCCCACCCCCCCGTGTTTTGGGTAATCGACAATATGCCTTGCAACAGACAGCACATGCGCTGTCCGTCTGGCAGGCTTCACCTAAAAAAAGTGTATGAGCCAAAATGCACTGGCTGCAACAAAAAAAAAAGAGCAATAGAGGACAAGTGTAAAAAAAGATAAGTGAACGAACAATATAAGCAGCAATCTAGAATTTGAACTGCTTTCTTCAAAGCTTGAGCAGATCAAGATAATAGTGAATAATCAAAAAGGGCGGAGATAATGCAAAGACCGAGGCAGAAAAGAAAGTGGCAAAGAGAGAAGGGGGCGCCAGGAAGTAAGAAAAGCCATAATAAATGGAAGAATGAAGCAAAATCGGGTGCAAGACAAATTCCAAATGGGGAGCAAGACAAAAAGCCAATCCAAGGCATACAAAAGTGGGGACCAGAAAAGGAAAAAAAAGTCACAGGGAACGCAAAAGGGGAAGTAAAAGGATGAAGAAGAAAAGTAAGATTAAAGTCAAGAAAGTAAGAAGTGCTTCCAGAAAATAATAAGGGGAGGTGGGTTGCAAAAGCAACTGGGGCATTGAGGAAGCCAATGGGGGTGAGTCATGAAAGCTTAAGTGTATTAGAAAGCCAGAAAGAGAGGTCAGGAAAATCTGAAAAGTGTCAGGAATGCCAGGAGAAGCCAAAGAGGGCATGCAAAAGAGGAACGAGAAACCATGGAAGGGGGTAAAAAAGCAAGGAAAGGAAGGAAAACAAGAGATAGCTAAATAAGCAAGTTGGGGAACAATAAAAAACAATACACAAGTACTGCATTCCTGATGAATTCAAATATAGAAATGCTGTTCACAAGCTCCCTTCCATCTGCAAACACAAACCGCTAAACCATCCACTGCCAAATGTGCATCACCAGCCGCTCTATTGCCTGATCTGTGCCCCGTGACACTCCAGGATTCATGCAACCCTTAATCCTTAAGAAAACAGCATGCAACTGCCACCAGTTCCACTTAAAAGCCATCCAGTACCAGAAAGACAAAATAAACTGTGGATTTTCCAGAGTCAAAGTAGAAGAATCATGCGCGTTTCCATCTTAGGGGTAAGAAGTTGATCGTTGGGAACATTCATGTGATGGATATTCATTCACAAACATTAACTAGGGAATTCTCTACCCATTTTGCAAAGGTAACTCTGCCCTATAAAAAAGGGCAGAACCTAAGTGGACAAACTGGGTAAACAGAGCCACAAACACCCCTTTATTTTCATATTCTGTAGATAGAGGCTTTTCTCCATGTGGTTAAACTGTTTTGCTGCGGGGAAAACATTGAAATGTGGTAAATTTGCAAACACACATACTTTAAAGTATAATAAAGTAGACAATCCACAGGTGCAAGGGGTAAGAGTAGGTGAGTAGAATAGAATATGACTGAGAGTCTAAGGCTTGCATAGATTTCTGGGGATCCTTAAAAGGTAGAGAGAGATATAAATATACACACCTTTAATAGAGAGATAGAGAGACAGATAAAGAGACAGATCAATAGACAGATCAATAGCGAGATAGAGAGAGAGAGAGACAGATAGATAGACAGGCAGGCAGAGAGACAGACAGGCAGAGAGACAGACAGGCAGAGAGATAGACAGATATCGATCTATGTAAATCAAAATAATTAGGAAGCTCACTGCATAACCTGTACATCAAATACTGGCAGAGCCGCCTCAGGCATTTGTCCTATTGAGGTGATGAAATACCGTTACGTTTGGGGCAATAGAAATCTGTTATCTACAGCGTTACGAAACAGAAAACTGCATCAGCGAGCGCTACATATAATGAAATTATTGCATGGCGAAACCGGTGTGAGACTTTAATGCGACCATATAAAAAAAAGCACCAACTCGTTTTCAATGTGTTCATAATGAAGGGAAAAGCAATTGCCAAATACAGCTGCAAAGTCTTTTACGGAACCTTTATGCTGGCCACGGTTGTGTGCGTGTTACCGGTAGCAAGGAAATAGCTGAAAACTCTAGTGAAAAATGGTGCAAATAAAAAAAGAAAACATTCATGTTGCAATCCTTTAAAAAATTAACCCACTATATGTGAGAACTATAACAAAACACCACGTTCCATTTGTACAGCGGGTTCGTGATTTAAAAGCATCACAAATGTGACAAGCCATAACTGGAAATAACACATGCGAGCAAACTGATAGACTAGAAGAGGTTATCACCTATTTCAAGCTGGGGGAGCAGGCCTGATCCCTTCTCGCTTTGTACAACTTCGAGCACAGGAGCCGAAGTTTCATCCGATCAGCAGCTGTTCTCTCGGCTTTTAAACAGGGCCAACATTGCACGCGCTTTCTCGCGTTTTAATATATTGATGGCCCCGCATACAAATACAACTGTGGGCCTGGGGCTCAGTCAATAATGACAGAAGTAGTTACCCTAAGGCGCTTTCCTTTCGTGCCATAAAGTAACTACTTGTATCAATTGTGTGTGAGCCTGCTGCTGTCTCATAGTAGAGGGTGAGGGCTGACTTGGGGGAGGGAGGGGCAGGCTAAGGAGAGCCAGAGCTTGCTTGCTTAAAGTCTGGAAAAGAAACCAGGCAGCTGAAACGTGCGTGCGTGCACCTTGGAAAGGAGCGTTCATGTGCTTGCAGGAGCAGTGCCGCCTTTAAAGTTAAAGCCAGGCAGAAAGGAATTTCCCTGTTCCAAAATCAGAGCACAGGGAAAGCGAGAGGGAGAAAGGGGTTAAGGGTGGGTGCATGGTGGGAGGGTGACTCGGTGAGGTAAACAAAGATAAACTCCTTTAAGGGGCTTGTCTTGAAGCGAGGAGGTGGTTTAACATATAAAAATGCCAACTTGGGAGCTGGAGAGTAGGGTTCGAGCTTTAGCGTGGGCTGTATCACCTTATCATAAATAAATAAACTGTGATTTTGGAGGGGGTGGGGGGGAGACAAATAAAACAAAAACAACACGCGTAGAGGGGCGAGACAGATAAAAATAAAACAAACACTGTCAAATGTAGCATCCAACTGAAACAAATGGTGCACAGAATCGAAGGGAGGAGGTGGCTCAAAATAGAACGCTGCCGACTTTGGAGCTGGAGAACAGGGTTCGAGTCAAGGGCTGTATTAATCATAAATAATTGGAGATCTCGGTAGGGTGAAGAGACAAATAAAACAAGCAATAATTGGAGATCCCGGTAGGGGAGAGACAAATAAAACAACCATTGGCAATGCAATAGGGAGAGTGGCACAGGAAGAAAGTAGTCTGTGCAGTAAAGAGGCCAATAGCCGTGGAAGGACACAAATGAGACATGTCCATCAAATAGAGGGACTAACAAGCCTACACCCAATCGGAAGGCAGCATTTAAGATACAAGCCAATGGAAATGATGGGTGGAGAGTGGGTGGAGGTTCCATGAAGCTTCCACACTATAGTGTATACTGCATGTCTCAACGAGACAGCGCAAGCGCTGCATAGGCGAGACCTAAAAATCCAGAAGTTGCTGACAGGACTTTCCAAACACACGCAGTGCCCGACAGTGACATTTGTACATTAAATTATACTGTAATTTGGTTAAGCAGGCTACAGGATGTTATGATCGGGCTGCAGCATATTCTGACTCCCCTGTTCGTGCACTTAGTTAAAAGTAGGCAAAACCGTTGAACAAAAGCTGAAAATACTGTGAGCTGATGCAAACTTAATGAAATGGACAGCTTGGAATTGCATCACCTCGCTAAACCATTCATCTGCGTTCCTGACCGCTGTGAAAAAGAACGTATGGGGGGGGCACTGGACAGGCAGCCACACTAGAAACGAGTGTTTGAGGGCTGCTGGAACCATCATTTGCATTGCCATATTTTATATATGAACATGAAATAAACCGAGGGGCACTCAGATCGATAATGGCAACATGATAAATAATTTAATTCACTTAATAAAATAAGAACGTGGAACAAATCTGTATGTTCCAGCCACACTCGTCCCATGGAGCAGAAGTTCAGTCAAAGATACATACTTAATTGCTTGCAGTATTTCTCAAAAAAGAGAAATAAATTACTCTGATTGCTTGTACAATAAACAGCTGGAAGAAATCCTTTACCCAGGTGGATTGGAAAGGTTTGCTCCCTGGTGTGTTTTTCTGTTATCTCGCACATTGTAAAAACTGATTGCAATCATACAGAAAAATGTAAATGTTAATTTTCTGCATTTATTTTCATTTATTGGAACATTTGTTACTGTATTTTCATGTAAATTGCGAATGCACTGCATGTATATCAAATATGCACATCATGGCGTTCTAACCAAGCTGCACATTATTCTGTAGACCTCCCCGCATCTGCATTGTGCAGCAGAGAAGACTCTATGCGCATTGTTTATTTTTAAATTGAGCACCATGAGCAAAATGCACAGAGGGTCGGTCCTTCCTGCACAAACACAGCATTCTAGTCTTCGAACAAGTTACAAACTTAGACAATAAAAACACACACACAAGGAGCACACTATACACTAGGGTGGGAGATGCTCCACAAATGGGAGGCAGAGGGAGGCTGCTCCTGTTATATGATCTCTTTAGGGGGAGTGGAGAGGGAGCGAGAAAGGCGGGGCCCGGCCCCGCCGTAAATATGGCGGGGCACCGATCCCCTCTCCCCCCCCCCACCCTCGCTTGTGCACCTGGCGGCGCGCGCCACCGCGTCATCATGACGCTGTGGGCGCGCCCCGACCGGGATTGGCTCGCGACGGCGACCCCCATGCCCCGGAAGCGATTAATGCGCTTCCAGGTCATGGGGGGGCTGGGGACAGGGCCAGTTAGAACTGGTCTGCCCCCTGTTTTAGCATAAAAGGCCGGGGAGCTCGGGACTCGGTCTCTTTGTCCAGTGCTCTTCCGGCATACGAATGCAGCCCCAGGAGGCTGCTCACGTTTTGTTTATTTATTTTTTCTGCAGGTTCCAGGCGGTGTGGTTTCCGGAGGTCGTGGATCGACGGTGTCTTGGAACAAGGAGCTGGCAGAAGGAAAGGCGTTTCCTGACGATGCGGAGTCTTTCGGACGAGTCGAGTGCGGCGGAGTACCGGCAGCGTGATTGCATCGGTGGCGGCGGCGCGAGTTGTCGGGAGAGAGGCTCGTGAGGTTTGCTGTAAGGCGCGCGCTCGCGCCGATAAGGTATTAGTCAAGGGGGGGCCCAAGGGGCTGTATGCGCGGGCAGGAGCACAATATTTTGTGATCTGGTGCTTTTGGTGTGTAAAAAGTGTTTGTATAACATCGTAGGCGTTTGTTAGCAGGAGCGAGACATCGTGGTTAGCCTTCGGTGTTGTAGGCTCCCTAGCAGGCAAGATTTCAATCCCAAGCGGGAGGCAAGGTCATCTCTGACGGCATAAATCGTATACAGTGGGGGCCCAAGGGTGAAATAAAGAGATTTTTACTTGCAGGGGTACAGAGTGACTGTGGCATAATCGTTAAGGTCTGAGACTCTTACACTCAAGGTTGCAGGTTCAATTCCCCTTGATTCTGTTCAAGTAGATCTTTTTTAACGACTGATCCTGTGGGTGTAGGTCAAAATATTTTGGGAATTTTTGCTTGGGCCTTATATGACCACCTGGGGGGCAAAAAAGTTGTTTTTGGGCGCAATTTTATCTGCACTTACAGGTTACCTACCTTACGTTTGATTATTAGGGGGCCTTGTACAGTTGATTGCATGCTGTGATTGTAATATTACGCTAAATCTGTGTTGCTTTTTTCCCAGGTAAAGAGCAAGTTGAGCTGTGTTTAGCAGGAATATTCGAGGGATAGGTGTGTGGGTATTTGATTATAGCATGTCAGGGAAGCGGGGAGCTAAGCGTTCTCGCATGGAGCATATGCTTGAGGCAATGATGCGCAGGATGGCGACTATGGAGAGGCGATGGGGGAAGGTTGAACAAATGGGACATAGCCTAGCAGAGCTCAGGCAGAAAGTAGAGGACCAGGGCGGGCCGTCCGGCAGGCCCAAGCGGACAATAGTGCCACCGAAACCCAGGGGGGAATTGGAAGCTCTCCCTAAGCGGGTTAGACATAAGAAGGGGAAAAATCAGGACCCAAAAATAGCGCAACCTTTAGAGACACCTGGGGGAGGTGGTCCTCCTGGGCTTCCACTAGCGCGGGGGATCCCAATAGGAAATCCGGATTCAGTGCCCATTGTTCCAGAGTCAATGGTGCCGGTATCGGCACCTGTTCCAGTGACGCCAGCGGTCGAACCGGTAGTGCCAGGGGGCATTCCAGTTTTACCCACTTTACCCCCACAAGTTCCGGTCTTAAACCCTATCGCCCCGGCCACAGTATTAGCACCGGCAGGGAGTGGGCAGGTGCCTCTGGAATTAGTTTCTCAGTTAGCGGCAGTTCTTCCGTGGTTAGGAAAGGGGGGGATGTTGCCTCTGTCGGTTGGCGCTAAGGCGGTGGGGGGAGGACCCTCTGGCGGAGGCACAACGAATGGTGGCAAGGATTATGGCGGCACCGAGCGGAGAGCAGAGCGTGGCCGCGGATAAGCGAACACAACCAGTGCCCCAGGGGAGTGACAGCGGAAAAGGCAAGACGGCGGAATCAGTGGGAGCTGGGGCAACGGGTAAGGAGCTGGCTTTGCCATTGTTGGGCGCCGGGGTGTTACCTTCCAGGAAGTAATATTTAGCGCGGCATGTTGCGCGCGATGTGAAAGAACTAATCTGGTCCGGGGCGTGTATAAACATGTTTTCCTTGCTGGAGGACAACAGAGATTGAATATGCGAGGAGGCAGAAGGAGTGGATGCTCCCCAGTGAGTGGCGGGCGGAAATGTCAAGATTCAGGGTAGAGGAGACACTGATAAACTGGATAAGGGCATTTTCTGTGTTTATGGCCATAGTGGCGGAACGTACTCCTAATATGCAAGCGGAAATGGCATGTTACCAGAGCAGAGTGGCAATGACACATGATAAATATGGTGGCGTGGGTTGGAAGGAATATGATATGAACTTCAGGAAGGCAAAAGAGTTTGACCCTTCACTCACATGGGACCAGGTTGATTCTATCTCCTGGTTTGACCAGTTTGGCCCAGGGCAGCCGGGCAGTACAGGCCAGAATTGGGGCAAGGCACACATTCCGCCGCCACATCAGCCCTTTCGGCCAGGGCACACCGGGGGCTCGGCACCGGGTACCGGAAAAGGGGGAAAGCGAAAAGGTGTGTGCTGGGATTTTAATAGGAAGTCATGCACCAGAGCTCAAGGCACTTGTAAATTCAGACACGCATGCTCCATTTGTAATCACCCCTCTCACCCAGAGTCCAAATGCCTCAAGAAGGGGAATGCTTTTACATGGACTAAAGGGGGGAAGAAACAGGATTGAGGAGAAAGGAGAGAAGGTAATGCATTTACCCATTGATGTCTTTGCTATGAACCCCTGGTTAAACAGGTATCCAGATCATGCTGCAGCTAGGATGCTGCAGGAAGGTTTTTTGTATGGTTTCAGGATACCAGTGGGGGATTACAAGGGGACATCGGGGTGCAGTAATCAGTTGTCTGTCAGATCAAATCCAGGGGTTGTAGTGCAAAAAATCAAGGAAGAATTGGGGTTAGGGAGAATAGCGGGTCCATTTGATTGCGCCCAGGTGCCAAACTTTGTCTGTTCCCCCTTAGGGGTAGTCCCAAAAAAGGAAGAGGGAGAGTTTAGGTTGATTCATAATTTGTCAGCACCGAGAGGCAAGTCATTGAATGACGCCATCAATGAAGAACTGTGCAGTGTAAAATATGCTTCATTTGATCAGGCGGTAGAGATGTTGAGGGTTTTGGGACCAGGGGCCTTGCTGGCAAAATCCGATATCGAATCGGCATTCCGACTGTTGCCGGTCCATCCTTCAGATCATCACCTGCTAGGTTTTTCATTTCAAGGAAAGTTTTACATGGATAGGTGCATGCCCATGGGTTGCTCGGTTTCCTGTGCTTACTTTGAAAAATTTAGTTCATTTCTGGAATGGGTTTTCAGACAAGTGACAGGTCATCGTTTTGTGATGCATTACCTTGATGACTTCCTTTTTCTGGGACCGGCGGGCTCCCAGGAATGTTTCGTGGCATTGGAGGGTTTCTGTGTTCTCATGCGTACATTCGGGGTTCCCCTGGCTCAGGGGAAGACAGTGGGGCCAACAACCACAATTGAGTTCTTGGGTATCGAAGTGGATTCAGTGCAAGGCTGTTTTAGGTTACCTGAACAAAAGATTATGAAATTCCAGGCAGCTTTGCAAAAGTGTTTGTCTAAGGATAAGGTAACCCTACATCAGTTGCAGCAGGTGGTAGGCCAGTTGAACTTTGCGCTAAGGGTGATACCTATGGCTCGACCATTCTCTCGTTCCATCTCACAGGCCATGACCGGCTTACATGAAAAACATCATCACACACGACTGTCATCTGAGGTTCGCCAGGACATGCGGATTTGGATTGAATTTCTGGAGGGTTTTAATGGCAGAGTAGTGTGGCCCGGTCCCCCCACTACTTCTGCTGAGTTGGGTTTATGGACTGACGCAGCGGGTAGCGTGTGATTTGGTGCCTTACTAGGGAGAAAGTGGGTTGCCCAGCAGTGGCCGGGGTGGTGGTGCGAGAGTGGGTTAACAGCCAACATAGGATTCTTGGAGCTGTTTCCCATTTGGGTTGCATTGACGGTGTGGCCCCAGGATCTGCAGAATCAGTCTGTAATCTTTTGGTCAGATAATATGACAGTGGTAGAATGCATCAATCAACAGGCGGCAAGGTGTAAGATGATTCTTCGCCTGTTGAAAGAGATAGTGCTGCTATGTATGAAGCTGAATGTACAGTTTAAGGCTAAACATGTCCCGGGGGTGCGGAATAATGCTGCTGACGCACTCTCTCGCTTCAAGATGCAGGTTTTCAGGGAACATCTACCATCCTCAGAGACAACGTCCGCATACTTTCCCGAAGTTCTTTGGCAGATTGGTGCCCCCAACTACAGAACCTCGTGGCTGCTAGCCTAGCTCCCAGGACCAGGAAAGCTTATGAAGGAGCGTTTTGGTCTTACTGTACTTTTTTGGGCCAGGACTGGGAGGATAGATGGGATACGTCAGGCGCATTTCTCTTGTTTCTAGACAACCTGCATAGGGAGGGGCGCACTGCGGCGGCAGCCAGGCGACACGTTGCGGCAGTTTCCTTCTTTGCGCAGATCAGAGACACAAAGGACCCCACACATAGTTTCATTGTGAGAAAGGCATTGAAGGGGTGGCGACGCATCCAGGGTGCGGCTCCTGACACCAGGCAGCCGATGGGTTTGGAGCGGCTGAGTGCGCTGCTGACAGCATTGGGCGCCATATGCAGTTCCTTGGGGGAGACCTTATTATTCAGGGCTGCCTTTGCATTGGCCTTTTATGGGGCATTCAGAGTGGGTGAATTGGAGGTACGCAACAAGCAGGATGGCCAGGGAGGGCTTCTGATGAAGTACGTAAAAATACAGGGTGACATTTTGCTGTTAACCATCAAAAAATCAAAAACTGATCAGGAAGCTAGGGGAGAAGGGGTGGTATTGCATAGGGCAAAAAATATCCCGTGTTGCCCGGTAATGCATCTTGAGAATTACCTCAGACAGAGAAGCAGCGCATCGGGTGAATCATTGTTATTACATGCGGACGGTACCCCACTTACCATGTACCAGTTTAAAAAGGTATTGGACATGGCGATCAGCAAGGCGGGAATGGATCCAAAGGTTTTTGGGACGCATTCTTTCAGGATAGGGGCGGCCACTGAGGCGACGGCTAGGGGCTTGCACTCCAGTAATGTACAAAGGATTGGGCGATGGGCTTCCAATAGCTATAAGCGTTATGTGCGGCTGCACATGTTGTGAAGCCACAATACGATGGTGTACTGATGCTTTCCTTGTCTGTCGCTTTCTTCACAGTTTCTCAAACCTGTTACGCAGGGGGGGAAATGCCATCATCTCCGCAGCAACACTCATCAACAATCATCAAAACTTCAGGGCATGGCAACACGTAATGTGTGGATTGTAGGGCATTCATATGTGCGACGTATGAAATCTGTTTTCCTTGCAGGTAATTACGGGAAAAGGGCAGAGCAGGGAGGTTTCACAATATCTTTCCACGGAAAAGGGGGCCTTTGCCTTAGTCAGTTTAGGGGCTTTATGAGTGATCTTCTGAAGAGACACAGTCCTTCTCCCTCTATCGTGATTCAACATTTGGGGGGCAATGACTTGGTAACATTGGGCAGGAGGGTCTTGTTCGAGAACATAATCTCTGAGAGTGGTTGGTTAGCCAAGGCGTGTCAGGGTTGCTGCATAGTTTGGTCGCACATGATACCCAGATTTAAATGGACAGGGGGAGAATCGGTGAGGGCTTTAAACCACTCGGTAAGGAGGGTCAACAATAAAATAGGGAAACTGTTCAGATCTTCTAAATTACAGTGCATTGCACATGGGTGTGTCAGGGGGGAACCGTGCTTCTTAAAAGACGGGGTCCACTTGACTAGGTTAGGTAATGACATAATGTTAGAGAATTTCATGGCCTGGCTAGAGGGTATGAGAGAGGGGGCATGACCGTTATGAGGGTTAGGTTGGGGGGGGGGGGTGCCAGATAGTCGGGCAACTATGCTGGCCTGTGGCGGTAAGGTCATGACTAGTGAGCAGTAAATTTAAGGTCCTTAGGGGGCGGCCTCATTCTCGGATGGGGTCGCCCAGGGGGAGGGGCAAAGGGTCTCTCCTATAACTCCAGGGGCGGTACATCCGGTTGGCTGGATGGGTGCGGGGAAAGGGGGGAGTCACGCTTTATTTTGGGCTGGTTGGCCACCCCGCACTGGCATGGACGTCACTAAATGGCGCAGAGTGCAAGACCCCCCCAAATTTGCATGGAGTTCAGGGTACGTATGGGGGTAACCGGTGGGGGGAAGTACCCTCTCGGTAAACGGGCCCTCTGCGCATGCGCAACCCTACGGGGGGGCGTGGTAGGTTGATAAGGATCTGACACCAGTTAGTGACCTTGCCGTAGGCCCAAATAGGATACGCAGAAAGTAATTAATGTATGATTATGATCATTATGTTAGATTCGGATAGGAGAACTATGTATTAGAGATATGTTAAGGTTAGCCATCTGAAATCTGTACATATGAATTGTAATCAAATGTCGTGTTATGTTTCTGCGTATAATTTGTAAATTGTTTATTTCAAATTTTTTTATTTTGTTTTCATATTTTAATAAATACGGCCGGGGGTTGTTCGACCCCCGCCTCCAAAAGTACATTACTTCTCATGTCCCTCATTAAAATGTGTTTATGCGTAGGGGGGGAGGGGGAAATTCGGTAGTCCCAGACCATAGAGAAAGGCGGGGCCGGGCTCGGCCCCGCCGCAAATATGGCGGGGCACCGACCCCCCCCCCCCCCCCCCCCCCCCCCCGCTTGTGCACCCGGCGGCGCGCGCCACCGCGTCATCATGATGCGGTCGGCGTGCCCTGACCGGGATTGGCTCGCGACGGCGACCCCCATGCCCCGGAAGCGATTAATGCGCTTCCGGGTCATGGGGGAGCTGGGGACAGGGCCAGTTAGAACTGGTCTGCCCCCTGTTTTATGATAAAAGGCCGGGGAGCGCGGGACTCGGTCTCTTTGTCCCGCGCTCTTCCGGCATACGAACGCAGCCCCAGGAGGCTGCTCACGTTTTGTTTACCCACCCTCCTTCCCCTGTTGCAGTGTATTTTATTGGTGTTGAGATTGACGGTGTGGTTTTCTTCCTTAGGCGTTTTTCCCGTTTACAGGCTTCAATCGTCGTATTTATTGCTATTCCTTGGTCAGGCGGTAAGGTCATGACTAGTGAGCAGTACATTTAAGGTCCTTAGGGGGCGGCCTCATTCTCGGATGGGGTCGCCCAGGGGGAGGGGCAAAAGGTCTCTCCTATAACTCCAGGGGCGGTACATCCGGTTGGCTGGATGGGTGCGGGGAAAGGGGGGAGTCACGCTTTATTTTGGGCTGGTTGGCCACCCCGCACTGGCATGGACGTCACTAAATGGCGCAGAGTGCAAGACCCCCCAAATTTGCATGGAGTTCAGGGTACGTATGGGGGTAACCGGGGGGGGGGAGTACACTCTCGGTAAACGGGCCCTCTGCGCATGCGCAACCCTATGGGGGGGCGTGGTAGGTTGATAAGGATCTGACACCAGTTAGTGACCTTGCCGTAGGCCCAAATAGGATACGCAGAAAGTAAGTAATGTATGATTATGATCATTATGTTAGATTGGGATAGGAGAACTATGTATTAGAGATATGTTAAGGTCAGCCATCTGAAATCTGTACATATGAATTGTAATCAAATGTCGTGTTATGTTTCTCTGCGTATAATTTGTAAATTGTTTATTTCAAAAATTGTAATTTTAATAAATACGGCCGGGGGTTGTTCTACCCCCACCTCCAAAAGTACATTACTTCTCATGTCCCTCATTAAAATGTGTTTATGCGTGGGGGGGAGGGGGAAATTCGGTAGTCCCGGGCCATATGAGTGATATCCCTGGAGAAGAGGGGCGTACTTGTGTAGTTAGCCGGGTTTGTGTTTGGAGTGGATGACAGGACCCCTTGCTTGACAAAAGCATGTGCGCTCTTTCTGATTTCCATGTAGACTGCCAGAAACTCGAGTTGCTACTTCTATGGAGCCCTAGGTGGGAGAAACGGAGACATAAAGCAAAAATAGCCCAGAACTTTGAAGAGAGAATGTGGCATAACAACTAGAGTTGCTGACTGCCCTGGGGGAACCGAGTTCGAGTCTGCATCGCTTTTCTCGTGCCTAGAAATCGCAAGATTTTTGTTTTGCACGCCAAATGAACAGAAAAATAACGTAAGGATGAAGTGGCCACCGCACTAATAATGAGAAACGTGCATGAAGACCTTTGAATTGCTGTTCAAAATAGCAAGCAAACTTGGACGGCGTGAATGATTATAATACTACTCCTGTTGTGTGACCAAGGGAGGAAGTAGGGATGAAAAATAACCTGAAAGTGTGAGTCCAGGGGCAGTGAGTGCCTGTTGGTGAAAGAAAGAGGTACCATGTGAAACTATAACTACGCAGCCTTGGAAATTCGGACCCCCTCCCCTCCCATGTTCATAGCACTGTCCGCAGACTTTTTAGTCATCCTTTGGGTCCCGGCACTTAGTTCTTTACAAATTAAGCACTGCTTGTATTCATAAGGAAGCAGTCAAGAAGTTAAAAATGAAAGGTTTATTATAGTAAATATAAAGAAAATCATTCACTCGGCGTTGCTGTTTATAAAGAGAGGGAGGAGTCTAACCGCCATAATTAAAGTGTAGTGGGGATCATGCACTCTGAATATGTTTTACCGTTGTTAAATTTCATATGCTTTCTTTTGTCCGGATTGGATCTTTAAATAGTCCTCATTCTTACACGTTCGATGCTTTCTGTGCAGAGACCGCAGAGACAAAAAAAGCAAAAAAAGCCCAATGTATTGGAGAGAGAATGTGGCATAACAAATAGAGCTGCGGACTTTGTCCCTGGAGAACAGAGTTCAAATCTTTGCATCGCCTTTCCTCGTGACTACAAAATTCAAGATTTTATTTTTTGCACTGCATATTTTAAATGACCTCTTATACACTGCACAAAATCCTAAATAAGTACATCAAGATATCCTGATTGTGTAGCATGAGAATTAGATTTTGTGCGTTTAATAGGACACCATTATAAAGTTTAATTTAAAAACTGGAACCGCGTGGGACCATTTAGAATCTTCTCAAACAGCATGTATCCATTAAAGACTGGTCAATCAGACTGACTCTGCTCCAGCCCTACTGGGCCCAACATTACTTATGCCACAGGGAAAAAACAGGATGCAGAGGACACCTTATCCACCCAAATCACTAGAGACATCGATCCGTCAACTCGGTTCAAAAGGAAAAAAGAAAGGCAACTTTAAGCCTGAAAGTAGTGTTCTGACTATAAACAGAGGGTGGGGGCTGGCTTTATGATTAGGTCGGTAGATTTCTCTAATGATATACACGTGTTGCAGGTGGGTCCATATGACAAACTCAGTGCCAGCCCTACTGGACTTTGCAGGAGGCTTCCTGAAAGACGATGGCTTGTAGTCCACAACCAACTGCTAAGAAAGGAAGCTGAAAGTGTCACTCTGGGCACATCTCTCAACTGGACTCAATTCCTTTACAAACGAAAGGAGTTAGGAAACAAGCATCTCCAAGTCAGACACTGGAGTTCCAGGGAGCGGATACAGCCAGTGGGGTGGAAGGCATGGGTGGGGGCTGCTCGTGACTTATCATCCAGGCATTCGACCTGCTGGCTCTCTGGTTATATTCCACTCTGAAAAAAAAAATGCAACTCCACTAGTGCACGCGTTAACTAATGGAATTCCGGTGCATTCTCCTCCCGCAGGCCAAGATAGTGTCTCTTTAAAATGTCAGAGCCATAGCGAAAACAACATACGGAAAAAAGTAACCTTCAGAAAAAAACAAAAAACATACATTTAAAAAATGCCGCAGATATAAGAAAACCTTGCTAAACAAAGATAGCATATTGTAGAAAGAAAACCTAAGAACGCATCGTGCACAGGCTTAACAAAAATATGCATCGCGCACAAGCTTAACGAAAATGCATGGCGCACAAGTGTGACTAAAACAGCATGCAATAAAAGAGTTTGCAAACAAGCCGCAAAAGTGATGGCATTTGTAACCTGACCCAAAACAGATGGCAGGCTGCACACGCTGCTGAAGCTGCTGACTTTAGAGTTGGAGAACAGGGTTCAAGCCTGGGCTGCATTATTTAACTATTAAAAATGAACTGAGATCGCTGGGGGGGAGACAAATTAAAAAAATAATAAACATGGAGGGAGAGAGATCCAATTTAAAAAAAAAAACACGGTTGAGACGGGCACATGTAGCATCTGAAACCAAGTGAAACTAATGGTGCGAGGAGGTGGCTCAACATATAACGCTGCCGACTTTGGAGCAGGAAAACAGGGTTCGAGTCTCGGTATGGGCTGCATCATTTTAGGTGATTTAATTGTGAATAAATTAAACGTAAATAAACAGCGTCTGGTAAGGGCAGGATGCTGCCAGATGCAGCAGCAAAGGAAAAAAAGTAGTCCCTAAATAAAAAGATAACAGCCAGCAGCGTAAGTTAATTGTAGTTGGTCACTGCTGCTTCCTCCAGAAATGGAAGAAAAAGGAAGTGGTGTATCGGACCACCAGCCAAAAATGAGCAAGATGAGAACAGCAATGCCAGATTCGACCAATGGCAAGGGACAAAACAAAAAGAAATGCAATGG
Organism: Triturus cristatus; assembly: GCF_964204655.1. Lineage (NCBI taxonomy): Eukaryota > Metazoa > Chordata > Amphibia > Caudata > Salamandridae > Triturus > Triturus cristatus. Next base: position 512,903,878 of record NC_140579.1, read on the forward strand.
GTGGAGTTTCAGTAGTAATACTGATTACTTGATGCCTGTAAAAAGGCTGTACGAATCGTTGTACGGAGCGTTTACCCTGTACGACTCATACCCGGTAAACTTTCCGTACAACCTCGGAAGTACGATTCGTACAGAAAGCCTATTTCCGTACGTTTCGTAAAAAAGCCTGTACGGGTCAAAAAAGCCTACGATTCTGATCCGGAACAGCTTGTACGTGACGTCTGGACGTATTTAGGCAGCAGTTTCCGGCCCAGCAAGTACGATTCGTCCCTACGTCACTCCGTACGGGTCTTTTTTTACGGGAGTCAAACACAGCCGGAAAAGCAGAGTCCGACGCGAACCGCTACGCAACGGAGCCCCGGTACGCGACGTACATGCCATGAACCCCGTCGTACGTGCCATCCCGGTCCTCTTGGCCTACGACCTGGTGCACCGCACCCGACGCACACGCCGCAGAAGGTGAGAACAACACCCAGGGACCAGGGTGGGGATGAGGGGCAGGAAACAAACCCCATACTCAAAGCCAAACCTATAATATGCAGGCCATACCTTACCACCAGGGTCTGGTCACTTGGGGGGGCGTGGCCAGCAACCCCTGCGTACCGCAACAACGGAAGTGGACGTGTACGGTGCGTTGCATACGTACCCCTACGGCACCATTAGAACAGTGATACGGACCGTACACACGCAATGAATGCGTGGGTACGGTGCGTGGCACACGTACCCCTACGGCACCATTAGAACAGTGATACGGACCGTTCACACGCAATGAATGCGTGGGTACGGTGCGTACCACACGTACCCCTACGTCACAGTAGAACTGTGATACGGACCATACACACGCAATGAATGCGTGGGTACGGTGCGTGCCACACGTACCCCTACGGCACAGTAGAACTGTGATACGGACCGTACACACGCAATGAATACGTGGGTACGGTGCGTGTCACACGTACCCCGTTACGGCACCAGTAAATTTGGGATACGAGGCGTCACACGCCAGGAATGTGGGCTAAGAGGACTGGCCCAGCATGTTACCTTCATATTGGTGTGTGTAGGTCCAGGCCAGCAGTGTACTGCTCCAAGGGGGTGCGTGGGTGGGTGCATATGACTCCCAGCAGTGTCCAGACATATGAGAGGTGGGTGCATATGACTCCCAGCAGTGTCCAGAAATATGAGGGGTGGGTGCATACTCCCAGCAGTGGCCTGCAATATGAGGGGTGGGTGCATATGACTTCCAGCAGTGTCCAGACATATGATGGGTGGGTGCATATGACTACCAGCAGTGGCCTGCAATATGAGGGGTGGGTGCATATGACTTCCAGCAGTGTCCAGACATATGATGGGTGGGTGCATATGACTACCAGCAGTGGCCTGCAATATGAGGGGTGGGTGCATATGACTCCCAGCAGTGTCCAGACATATGAGGGGTGGGTGCATATGACTCCCAGTAGTGGACAGAGATATGAGGGGTGGGTGCATATGACTACCAGCAGTGTCCAGACATATGAGGGGTGGGTGCATATGACTACCAGCAGTGGCCTGCAATATGAGGGGTGGGTGCATATGACTCCCAGCAGTGTCCAGACATATTAGGGGTGGGTGCATATGACTCCCAGTAGTGGACAGAGATATGAGTGGTGGGTGCATATGACTACCAGCAGTGGCCTGCAATATGAGGGGTGGGTGTATATGACTCCCAGCAGTGTCCAGACATGAGGGGTGGGTGCATATGACTCCCAGTAATGGACAGAGATATGAGGGGTGGGTGCATATGACTACCAGCAGTGTCCAGACATATGAGGGGTGGGTGCATATGACTCCCAGCAGTGGACAGAGATATGAGGGGTGGGTGCTTATGACTCCCAGCAGTGGCCTGCAATATGAGGGGTGGGTGCATATGATTCCCAGCAGTGTCCAGACATATGAAGGGTGCATATGACTACCAGCAGTGGACAGAGATATGAGGGGTGGGTGCTTATGACTCTCAGCAGTGGCCTGCAATATGAGGGGTGGGTGCATATGATTCCCAGCAGTGTCCAGACATATGAGGGGTGGGTGCATATGACTCTTAGCAGTGTCCAGACATATGAGGGGTGGGTGCATACGACTCCTAGCAGTGTCCAGACATATGAGGGGTGGCTGCATATGACTACCAGCAGTGGACAGAGATATGAGGGGGTGTACATCATCATCAGATGACCACACTTACATGGTGGTATGGACGCATCCCTAACTGTGGACTATGATTTTAGTGCTATTACAACACATCACTGACAGCAGTGTCCCACTCCCAGGACGATGGATGTCTTTCACACACTGCATGACACACCACATGTGGGTGTGAGGACATATAACACATGCATACCCACCCATGGCGGATGCAGCACAATACACACCCTGATTTCATGTCAACAGACTGTATAGTCATGTAACTGCATACAAAACTAAGATAGCCAAAGGGAACACACACTGTCACGCACATCCCAGGACTGATAGGAATGTTCAGGTGCTGGTCCAGCCACCAAGATGTTGTCTCTCATGGAAAGAATAGGGTTAAATTCCACCAGATACAATGCCCACAATTGTGAGTCAGGTGCCCAAATACCCCACATAACAAGTACCATTTGTGTGGTAGACTGTGATTACACACATGCATAGTGCTGAAAAGGGCCAATTTGTCCCTGAAGGCATTCCTACATACCCAAAACACAAGTACAGTGACTAGCAAGGATGGCACAGACGATTCAGCAGGAGACATCGGTGAGCAGGCATGGCCATTGTTGAAGGGATCCGTCACCAACAAAGGTCAGGTGCCACAGAGGAAGGAACACTCCTTGGGACAATGTCTCCAAACTAAATGAACACACACTACCAATGATTCTTTGCAGAGACATTGTGATGGAACACAGATACCATGGTCCACCTCATGACCATCATACAAAAACATTTCTCAGGACCCTAACACATTACCAGAACACCGACTCCAGGAGCCTCCTCACCAACATCAAGTACCTGAAATGCAATAGTGTTGAAAGTAAAAGAAAAGGCTTTATTCAGCACCAAAAAAAAAAAAATTAAAAGAGACTATGTACAAAGGCCAATGGCCAGTCCATTTCTCAAGTCCAAGGGTGGACGTAGGGGACCGCGTCCACCCCTATCTTGCCTGCACAAAGGAACCTCAAGGTTTGTCGACTGGGGGGGGGGGGGGGGCATCATCTGTGGCAGGACCATGCACCGCAGGGACATGTGGGGGATGGGTAGGTGTGGTGGGTGCAGGGTTGGACGTCTCCACCACAGGGGGTGGGGCAGCGCCAAAGGTGGAGGTGAGCTTGGCGTTGCACACTGCTGCTAGGGCCTCCATCCGAACCCCTGCACCTGAAGATACCCCAGGGCCAACGGAAGGTGTGGTGGGCGAGGAATGGGGTGCAGGGCTCTTGGGGGAGGGGGTGGACATGGTGGGGGACTCAACTCCCGTGCCCGGGGACTTCCTCGCCCGCTTGTGGGGTGGTGGCTCAGTGGGGGCGAGGCCCAGCTCAACCATATAGGTCTCCTTGGGTAAGAGTTTGGCAGGGGAGCTAAGGGGAGTGGTTTTGGAGGAACAGGGTTGTGAGGACTGCGGACTGCGACTGGCTGCGTGTATGTCGTCTGCCCCCAGACCCTGTGGGTGTGCCTACATCCCCCTGAGTGTGCGTGCCAGGAGGTGTGCGCTGTGCCTTACTTGGGGGTGTGCTGGATGTGTCTGGTGGGGTGCGTGCCCGTGACTGTCTGGGTATGCGTTGGGCAGGCATGGGAGAGGGCAGTGTGGATGGGTCCGGGGTAGGGGGGGGACAGAGCGCTGCAGGAGAGAAACTGCTGCCGTCAGGGAAGAGTCCATGGACCGCAGAAACCTGCGTTGGTCAGACATCGTTGCTGACATGCCCTCCATGAACGACACCACCTGTGTGAGCAGTCTAGTGTGGGTCATAGAGGACATTCAGCATTGATGCCTGCCCAACCTGCAACTGCCGCAGTATGTCCACAGACTCTTCACTGAGGGCAGCAGGGGTGACAGGGGCAGGGGGTGCTGTGCCTGGGCCAAAGGAGACATGGTGGGACTCTGCACGGACAGAAGGGACGGGAGCAACTGGGAGGGCGGAGATGGTAATGGAGGAGGCAGGGACAGATGTGGGGATGCTGCCAGTTGGTGTTGCAGCCTCCGCCTCCTCAGGGAGGTCAGCCTCGGACCCGTCGGCGTCGTAGCTGCTCTCACCTCCAGACAGGTCCTCCGACTGACTCCCCTCGCCCTCCGTGCCACTGGCGCCTTCTGACTCCCCAGCACTGGTGGCACTGTCGCTGGGTCCGTCCTCCAGGTCCATGCAGGTGTCTCACTCGGTTGCAGATGATGATGCTGTGGGCAAGGAGAAGAAACCGAAATGCATCAGTCACCTCTGACACATGAGCACAAGAACAATTGGTCACAGTGCATATCAGGCATCATGAGTAACAGCTAGATAACTCCGCACATATGTAAGCCCTGTACTACCCAGTTGGTAGACCCACTATGCCACTTGTGCACCTGGAAAAAAAGAACACAAAAGGCCACAACATGAATGAGAAATACACTGAGTAGCTAGTGTCTGTGAACCGGTGAGCACAGCAATACAATGAAGTCGTGCCACCTCTTGTTTACCCTGAAAGAAACAGTAGTGGTGCACCCAACGTAAACTGACACACCTCAATACTCAAGGTGTCACCACACTCAGAGACCTGTAAGTACTTTTGAACACAAAACAAAAGAATGGTGCTACCTTGGGACTCACAATACTTTACACAATCTACATGTTTTGAATGTGCCAATTCGCCATTTTGTGAAAAGAACACTCATGTGCCTGCATGAAATATGTTGCACAAGGCAGTGCACACAAAAGTACATTTGCACGGTCATTGAAGAAGCTGGCACCTTTTCTAAGAAGCCAATGTTAGAAATTAATGGTGTTGCATAAAGTACATATACATGGGCCCACGGAGGTCTTGATGTCTTGAGACTCGTCAGTTTGTATCACCAACAACAAAGGAGTCTCACAAAATCAAGAGCACTGTGGGAACATGTATATGGAGAATCTGCAACACCATTTTATTCTAACTGTGGCTTCTTAGAAAATGTGCCAGTGTGTTCCATGACAGTGGAAATGTCGTTTGGTGTGCACTTGGGAGACTTTTTTTATGCAGGCACATCAGTGTTCTTAACACAAATCATCAAATTTCCACATTTAAAACATGAAGAACTGTTGACAAGTGCTGTGAGTGCCAAGGTACAATTTTTTAAGAGTAACAACTTGAATTATGTCAGTTGTCACATGGCCATCCGTCACCTGATTACACAGTTGGCTACACATATGACCTACTGCCTGTCATCTTGAGTGGCACACATGTCCACACCCAGGACAATGTATTAGCTAATGGACCTGCAATTGGGTTGAAAAAAAGCCTAGATGTACTGTGGGGACACCCTCATGGCAAGCCAGAATGTACACACAGATGTCAGCACACAAAGTCAAAACTGTATTGCATCTAAACCACACACAGGTGCTAAAAATGTATGAGCAGGAATCATGTTTTTACAAAACTGACACAGGCTGCAAAGCACGAACATTAAGCACTGACCAGCATCACAGGGGCACTGCACGGTGATTCTTTGTACAGCCAAGTCTCATACACAAGTCAGACCTGGCAATGAAAAATCAGGGTTGCACATGTATGCCTCTCCCGCACACCCCACCCCATGCCTGAGTCAATGTGATTGATACAGATCAAGAAGTGACACCTCTTATTCAGGGTTACAATAACTGTGCTTGAAAAATAGCTTCATTTACACAACATCACCTCGTGGGGCTGGCAACACATATTTGTGACAAACAACCATCAACAGATTGTTGTGAATAGCCACACAGGCACTGCCCAGTGTAAGTATGCTCAAGCAAAATGGTGTATCCCTGTCCAGTGGACACATGTAGCACACAATTGCAAAATACTAACTAGGCCAGGGAACAATGCCACAGAGGCAGACCTATGCTGAATCCACAGAGAATGTGCACAGTGTTGGATGACACACATGATTAGGAGGCCAGGGTGTCTCAGGGGACTGTAGTGGGCACACTGCTCCATGGTCCTGGAATGAGCTGACTGTACCATGTTCAACCGTCATGGCAATATGCATATCTCCCACTCATGCACATCATGTCTGAGGCCACAACATTGGTCATGCATGATGCAAGGGTGTTCAGTTGAAAGCTCACACTCCTATGTTGAGAATCATCATCAGTGACAACAAATATGGACCCCCAACATAGTGAACAGGTCATGTCACAGGCAAGGTACCAACACAAGTCACAGACCACCCTCCCACATGATGCAGAAAGCAATGTGCACTTAGATTTACTGGCACCCTAGATGACCATGTGCAAATGTGATTACACACAGACAAGGGGACACATGTCAAGGAGGGGAAGGGATGAAAAAGAGCACCAGGTGACATTGGGGAACTGAAAATGCACTGCACATATTAACTCTGGGAGTGTATCCAGGCTACAGAGCACTTCCAAAAGCTGGCGACACATAACACGACAGCCATGTACCTACCCCATCCTTGCTGCAGTCACTCCTGTAACTGCCTATCGAGCTCAGGGAATACCACCGCCAGGGCACGTTTTATGTGGGGGGTTAGGCGTTGGCGGCCGCCGTGGGGGCAAGAACTGTCGAGCCCCAGCTGGACCCGGGCGATCTGCCGGGTCCAGTACCGGTTGTCCTGCCACCTCTTGCGGACCCGTGGCAGCTGCCGACTACGTTCCCCCTCAGATCTCACGGCCCTGACGATGTTTTTCCAGATCACCCCCTTCTCGTAGGCAGTTACCTGTCAGGATGACAAAGTGACACAACATCAATACACCTGCTCCATGTCCCAGAGACACACATTTGAACATCATTGAAATGTTGAAAAGGGCATAGGATGCAGACAGGAATTACATCATACACAATAAGAAATTGGACTGTGTGCAAGCCCCAATGCACTACATGGCATTGAAAGTCAACAGGTTGGCATGAGGGGTGCAATACACTCACTGATCATGCCACACACTGTGCAGCACATGCAACAGCAGGCTGAAGACCAGCACATGCCAAGCAGTCACATGTCCCACTCCATTGACGCCCCATCAGCATACTAGACAGACACACCCAAGCACAGATCACTCGCCTGTCATTGACAACAGCGGATACAACCCTCACTCTGCACATGTGCCACTTGCCAGTGGGGTGTCACAGGTGTCATGCTGGCTCTGCAAGTCAGACACACAGCACGGCTTACTTGTCACATCAGATGGGTTGATCTGTTGCCTTCTCCATGCAGCTGTGGTGTAACACTTCACATAGACACTCACCCACATGACAAGGAACATTCACACACATCACTGTCCATGAGGTCATACACATCATTTGGACACTCTCACCACAGGGCCACTTAACTCATACACATCTGTGGGTACAGTCACCTGTCACACCGGGGGGACCACTGAATCACCTCCGGACAATAGGGAAAAAAAACACCAAGGATTTGCCAGGCTGAAAGTGTCATGCACTATGCAGTGAAAGTCACAGTAAGCACAATGCAAGTGAGGAGTGCACACAGGAACTACATCATGCTCTGCATGAGAGACATCAGCACGTCCTCCCCCTGGGACCCACTCTAAACATCATTGCATGTCTGTCCCACCTGGACACAATATTGACAGTCACACAACAGGTACATAGGCAAAGTTAGTGGACTCAGCACTCACCTGCTCCCCTGGTCTCCCATACAGCTTGGTGTACTGTGGGAGGAGGACGTCCAGCAAGGCTTCATTCTCCTTGTGGGTGGATGGCTGGGCCCTATCCACAGTACGTGACATGGTCCAGAGGAAGCAGAGACAGTAGCAGTGTGGTCGACTGGAAAGTTGTGCAGGCAAGTGCCCTCTCATGGGTTCTGGCTGCCTTATATCTGTCTTGCTGAGGGGCATTCATTTAGAGGAGTTCGAGGCATGTGGGCTGCTGAATTCATATCTGTGCATAGATCGCCGCCTAGTGTTGGGTCCGGATGTTTGCACATTGTTGTCCTGGAAGAGTCTTCGAAGTATCCCGAGATAGGGGATTCCTCCCCTGGACTACAGTGCGCATGGGCATCCTCTCCATCCTCATATTGTTTTTTTCCGCCATTGGGTTCGGATGTGCTTATCTTGACTCAAGTTAGGAAAATCTAGTTTCAGGCCAAAAGGCCTTTAGTTTTCGACGGTACTGTTTCCGATCAGTATCGACAGTTTACAGACTAGTTTCGCGATTTTAACAACTTCTCGGATCCATTCAATCCGACCATCGACCGAACTTCGACGATGGAATTGAGGACCCCATTCAAGCGGTGTCCTGTTTGCCACACCAAATACCCCCATATCGACGTCCACCCGGTGTGTAACAAATGCCTCTCACCGGATCATGACGAATCGAAATGCATGGCCTGTGCCCGATTCCGATCCAAGAAGACTCTACGGAATCGACGAGCCGCGCGACTGGAAGCGCAGCAAGCGGCACCGGCCCCGGCCAACATCTTCAGCACCGAGGACGAAGATGTCGAAAGCGTGGAAAATACACCCTCCAGCCCCACTTCCGAACACGGTTCCCGATTGGAAGATGCCGAAGAAGAGCTTTTTCACAGGGAAGAAGCCGACGATGAGGTAGGAGACTACGATGAGGCCTTAGGGGCCGAAGAAGGTAGCTCCGGTGAGGAGCAAGGCCTACCCGTCCAAATGGAGGATATCCCAATGGGTCAGTCGACGGCTCCGGTCGAGGGATCGCCTTCGGGCCTTACCCAAGACCAATCCCGCAGTTCCTCGGCCCCGCCCTCTGGCCCGGCCACGGACATTCAGCAAGAGCCATTGTCACCTAAAAAGACTGGTTTCCCTACCACGAAACCGAAACCACTCATCGCACCGGTTCAACAGAAACCGAAAGTGAAACTGACACTGGTCGGCTCGAGGACCACCACACCTTCGACGCCAGCCAAACCCGTCGGCTCCGACCGCACCAAACGGGACTTCGGTGCCGAACTCGCTGCAGCTGATGTCGGCGCCGACCCCAGAAGGAAATCTATCGGTACCGTCAAAGCGCCAAGGCCCCCGGCACCGAAAACATCGGCACCAGCCATCAAGGTGAAAATGGCCACTGCATCGCTATCCACCTCGAAGGCAGCGACTAAGGTACATTCATCGACGCCGTCGTCGGCTCCTACCCCTCCTAGGCTCGATGACCCGGTGACTTCGAAGAAGTCCACGCCTGCCCATACGGAACCTATCGGCGCCAAAGAACCATCGGCGTTCCAGGTGCAACAAGTGGCAGCGTCCTTGAAATGCATCAGGGAAAAGGCAGCCCTCCAGACCTCGTCGGGCTCCGAACCGAAACTGGCACAGAAGGCACCTTCGGCACCAGCCAACATCACCTTTGGTCTGCCGCCATCCACGGCGCCGAAAATGTTCGAAATCAGAACCCGCGTCACACAGACAAGGTCCCCATCTACCGAACACTCGACTACTGGGACATCGCCGTCCCACTTCATCGACGCCGACACCGGCAGGCTAATGCTCCAAAAGCGGAAGATCACTTCAGGGCACGCTTTGGACTCTTACAGGATCCCGCTAAAACAAAAAATGCCGGCGGAATCGGAACCAGTTCTTTATGAACGCATCCACACCTCTTACACAGATCCATCATTCTCTCCAACGCACTCCGACACGGATGCAGTGGAGGACTACATGGGTGACGACACCACCTACCCCGAAGACATGGACCCTGAGGGCCAGCAAGACCCTGATCAAGTCTGGGATGACCCCGTAGAGCCTGGTGCCGCCCTGGATACACAGGACACGCAACTTTATGGCGCAAAAACGTCCCCCACAGAGGACACTGCTGCATTCAACGCCCTCATTGAACGTGCCGCAGCCAATCATGGAGTGCAACTCCACTCAGACACTATCGAGGATGATTTCTTGGTGGACACTTTCGCATCCTCCGAGAGGACTGTAAAAACTCTGCCCATGTTAAAGGGTGTCCTAAAGCCAGCAAAGGACATTTTCAAAGAAACCACCAGGACACGGGTCATAAACCCCAGGATAGAGAAAAAATACAAACCCGCACCTGGGGACCCCACGTACATTAGGAGCCAGTTGCCTCTGGACTCCATTGTAGTTGCCAATGCTCGCAAACGAGCACACTCGCAAACAACTGGTGATGCTCCTCCGGCAAACGGATTGCAGCCCAGGCAGCAAACATATGGCGCATCGCCAATACACAGGCCCTCCTAGCTCGCTACGACCGTTCACACTATGACACATTAGAGACCCTACTCCAACACCTGCCAGATGAGTACAAAGAGGCAGCGGAGCTCCTCATCAGGGAGGGACAACTGCTCACAAACGCATCCATCAAGTGTGCACTGGATGCCGCGGACACAGCTGCAAGGGCAATAAACACTAGCGTCATGCTACGACGACACGCCTGGTTACGAATCTCCGGATTCAAACCTGAAGTCCAAAATAACATCCTCAATCAGCCGGTCAACCCCGACTACTTATTTGGACCGGAGGTTGACACCACCTTAGAAAAGATAAAAAAAGACACGGACACTGCTCCTTTCGTCGCCCCGGAAATAGAGGTGCAGGTAGAGGACAGGGGGCACAACAAACCTACAATAAAGGGGGCACACAGGGTTCCTACGATAAAAACACCCGATGTGGATATCGTGGCTCCAGCACCAAGGGCAGAGGACGTGGTTACGGCAATACCAGGTCCTCCCCCAAGAACAAACAGTGACGCCCTCTCCCTTCCCCCCCGACCACATAACACCTGTCGGGGGGAGACTCCAGCGGTTCCTGTCCACGTGGAATTCCATCACCACAGACAGGTGGGTCAAAGATGTTATCCAACACGGTTACTGTCTCGAATTAACCGCCACTCCACCCACCATACCGCCAAGGCACCGTCCTATGTCCTCAGAGCAATTAGCGTTATTACAGCAGGAGGTGCTAAGTATGCTGCAAAAAGGCGCAATAGAGGTCGTGCCCGTACACCAGCAGGGAACAGGGGTATACTCTCTGTACTTCTTAATACCAAAAAAGGACGGGTCCCTCAGACCTATTCTAGACCTGAGACCCCTCAACCACTACATTCTCTCGGAGCATTTTCACATGCTCACCCTGCAGCAGGTTCTCCCACTCCTCAGACAGGGAGATTTCCTAGCCACGCTAGACCTCAAAGATGCGTATTTCCACATACCCATACACCCGTCACACAGAAAATATCTCCGGTTCACCATTCAGGGTCCGCACTATCAATTCAAAGTCCTCCCCTTCGGAGTAACAACAGCACCCAGAGTTTTCACAAAGTGCCTAGCTACCGTGGCTGCACATCTACGGAGGCAACACATTCACGTCTACCCTTACCTGGACGACTGGCTTGTTCAGGCAAAGTCAGCCCAGCAATGTGCCAGCCACATGTCCCGCACCATTCAGCTCCTTCACAGTCTGGGATTCTCACTAAACTACCCAAAATCACATCTCCAACCCGCACACGTACAACAGTACCTAGGTGCGACCATAAACACTCTGGCAGCCACAGCTCAGCCAAATTTAGTGACGATCAGCAGCATGCAAATGCTGATTTCCAAGTTCAAACCCCAACACTCCCTTCCTGCGCGAGTGTTCATGCAGTTGATAGGCATGATGGCCTCCTGCATTTTCATAGTCCCACACGCGAGACTACATATGCGCCCACTTCAGGAGTGCTTAGCACGTCAGTGGAATCAGGCTCAAGGACAGTTGAAAGACCTAGTGTTGGTGAGCGGTCGGGCAAACAACTCTCTGCATTGGTGGAATCCACAAAACCTTTGCAAGGGCCGACCGTTCCAAGAGCCTGTTCCCCAAATAATACTGACAGCGGACGCGTCTCTCCAGGGATGGGGAGCTCATGTACTCAATTACACAGTGCAGGGACTATGGACAACACAACAAAAGAAGATGCACATCAACCTTCTGGAACTGTTGGCAATCTTCCTAGCCATGAAGGCATTCAAAGTACATCTGTGCAACAAGGTCGTGTTGATCCGGACGGACAACATGACTGCCATGTACTACATACAGAAGCAGGGAGGAACACACTCTCCACAGTTGTCTCATCTGGCTCAGAGCATGTGGAAGTGGGCCATTCAGAGGAACATATTCCTCATGGCGGAACACCTCCCAGGCAAGGACAACCAGATGGCGGATCTGCTCAGCAGACACAGCCACCAAATGCACGAGTGGGAGTTACACCCATCAGTACTCCAACCGTACTTCCAGCAGTGGGGTCATCCAGAGATAGACCTATTCGCGACAAGCAGAAACGCAAAATGCCAAAGCTTTGCCGCCAGGTTCCCACATCCACAGTCGCAGGGCAATGCGATATGGATGAACTGGTCCGGCAGATTTGCGTACGCTTTTCCCCCAGCGCCATTGATACCGCTGGTGGCACGCAAACTGCGACAGCACTCACTGACACTCATCCTGGTTGCTCCAACATGGGCACGCCAGCCATGGTACACAACCTTTCTGGAACTTTCCGTGGTGCCGCATCAAAGGCTGCGGATCAAACCCGCGCTTTTGACGCAGAACCATGGCGAAATTCAGCACCCAGATCCGCAACAGCTGAACCTGGCAATCTGGCTCCTGAAATCCTAGAGTTTGGCTACCTAAACCTGCCACCTGACTGTATGGAGATCATTAAGGAGGCCAGGAGACCCACTACCAGGGCTTGCTATGCAGCTAAATGGAAGAGGTTTGTCATTTATTGCAACAACAATGACATTAACCCGCTAGACGCATCCATTCAAAATATAATCTGTTACCTCTTACACCTATACCGATGCAATCTGGCATACACCTCAATACGTGTCCACTTGACCGCAATAGCAGCCTATCTCCAGAACAGGCAGCACCTCTCTTTATTCAGAGTGCCTGCCATCAAAGCTTTCTTGGAGGGACTTAAACGAGTAATTCCCCCAAGACACCCACCAGCACCGGTGTGGAACCTCAACTTGGTCCTCACCCGACTGATGGGTCCACCCTTCGAACCTCTCCACTCATGTGAGATTCAATTCCTCACCTGGAAAGTAGCTTTCCTAGTGGCAATCACTTCGTTAAGAAGAGTTGGTGAACTCCAGGCACTAACCATTCAAGAGCCGTTCATACAGGTTCACGCAAACAGGGTCGTACTACGTACCAACCCAAAATTCATGCCCAAAGTAATATCGCAGTTCCACATGAATCAAACTATTGAACTGCCTGTTTTCTTTCAAAATCCACAGAATGTAGCAGAGAGAATGCTCCATACACTAGATGTAAAGAGAGCCCTCATGTACTATATAGACAGAACTAAGGTCTTTAGGAAGACAAAACAACTTTTCGTTGCCTTTTCTCCACAGCACAAGGGCAACGCCATTTCCAAAGCAGGTATAGCCAGATGGATCGTTAAATGTATTCAAATTTGCTATCAAAAGGCTAAACGCACATTAACGATTCCCCCACGAGCCCACTCAACACGTAAGTTAGGGGCGTCCATGGCTTTCCTGGGAAACATTCCTTTACAGGAAATATGTAGAGCAGCCGCATGGTCCACTATATATACATTTACCAAACACTACTGTGTAGATGTACACTCAAAACAGCAGGCAGCTGTAGGACAGGCTGTTCTCAAAACTCTTTTTCAGACCGCTGCAGCTGGCACTGGTAGCCGCCGCTAATCGGAGGTACTGCTATGTATTCTATGCACAGATATGAATTCAGCAGCCCACATGCCTCGAACTGAATATGCTACTTACCAGTATGCATCTGTTCTTGGCATGTAGGGCTGCTGACATTCATATCGCCCACCCTCCTCCCCGGCGCCTGTAGCAGCTGCAGCTCTCAGAATTACTGTATAGCATGGTCATCACTTTCTGTATCTACTCCATCACTGCCACAATGGCGAAAAACAATCTGAGGATGGAGAGGATGCCCATGCGCACTGTAGTCCAGGGGAGGAGTCACCTATCTCGGGATACTTTGAAGACTCTTCCAGGACAACAATGTGCAAACATCCGGACCCAACACTAGGCGGCGATCTATGCACAGATATGAATGTCAGCAGCCCTACATGCCAAGAACAGATGCATACTGGTAAGTAGCATATTCAGTACATAGTGATTGGTCAGACTCATTCACATCCTACGTTTACTCCAATTCCTTTAAACATGCACCAATGACTTTAAACATACACCAATGACAGCATTCGCATCGTTCAAATTTTGAGCATCATGTCAAGTCAACAACCACTTTGCAACATTGTATTTTGTGGCCAACTGACTGTTCCAGGACACATGATCGACACTTTTCAACTGAAAACTCTGTCTCCATGACAACCAGCATGCATTTAGGGCCTAATACTTGTCCCTTATGTGTCCCCTATGTAATTTTGAAATCCGCACACAGGTATGGTGCGTTTCACACGTACCCCTATGGCACAAGTACAATGGTGAAACGAAGCGTACACACGCGATGATAGCGGGTGTACGGTGCGTTTCACACCTACCCCTACGACACAAGTACAATGGTGAAACAAAGCGTACACACGCGATGATAGCGGGTGTATGGTGCGTTTCACACGTACCCCTACGGCACAAGTACAATGGTGAAACGAAGCGTACACATGCGATGATAGCGGGTGTACGGTGCGTTTCACACGTACCCCTATGGCACAAGTACAATGATGAAACGAAGCGTACACATGCGATGATGGCGGGTGTACGGTGCGTTTCACACGTACCCCTACGGCACAAGTACAATGGTGAAACGAAGCATACACACGCGATGATAGCGGGTGTATGGTGCGTTTCACACGTACCCCTACGGGACAAGTACAATGGTGAAACGAAGCGTACACACGCGATGATAGCGGGTGTACGGTGCGTTTCACACATACGGGTATGCACTAGTTCACACGTACGGGTACGCACTAGTAGTAAAGTGCGTTTGACACGTACGGGTACGCACTAGTTCACACGTACGGGTACGCACTAGTAGTAAAGTGCGTGTGACACCTACGGGTACGCACTAGTTCACACGTACGGGTACACACTAGTAGTAAAGTGCGTGTGACACCTACGGGTACGCACTAGTTCACACGTACGGGTACACACTAGTAGTAAAGTGCGTTTGACACGTACGGGTACGCAGTAGTTCACGCGTACGGGTACGCACTAGTAGTACAGTGCATTTGACACCTACGGGTACGCACTAGTTCACACGAACAGGTACGCACTAGTAGTACAGTGCGTTTGACACTTACGGGTACGCACTAGTTTACACGTACGGGTACGCTCTAGTAGTAAAGTGCATTTGACATGTACGGGTACGCATTAGTTCACACGTACGGGTACGCATTTCACACACTTACAATGGTAATACAGGCGCACACATGCCAGGAATTGAGGGCTACGAGTCGCACAAGGATGTCCATCAAGTACTTGTCATTGCATACTGTCTTGTGCAGGCCCTAGGTGTGGCAGCCAGTGATATTGCACAGGTCATCTCATCTAGTTGCACAATTGATGTGTGATGACCTGTGGACACATGTCATGTGTGATGGGGCACTATGTGGCACACATCACCTTGACACTTGCCACATTTGTGTCTGTAGTCCAACTGTGTCATGCACAGCAGCAGTGGGATGGCACAGTCATCAACACCCACACCTGTCTCCTGATGCCAGGGACAGGGACACTATCAACTGACATGTCACGATCAGCGTGCCACTTTGTGACTATGTCAGGTGTGTGTCATGTGTTCCCATGATCTGGATGTCAGTGTTCCGTCAACTGCATCTGCTGTTGGTGCATCCAGCATGGGTCTGTGTGGAGATGGGCATGGAACACATCTACGCACACCATGCCACATGTGGATTCCCACCGCTGTAGGGTCTGTGTGCATCGGACATCATATTTTCCCAGTCATACATGTCTGCGTTGTCTCAATGGCTGTGTCTTTCTCTTTTCACGTGTACCCCTTCATCGCAATGTGTTTGATATGTACATTAGACATTCCATGTGACCTGTGTGTGTGCCTTGCAGTCAGCTGTGTGGATGAGATGACATCCTTCCAATGCAGCTTTGTGGTTGTGTGTCACTCCAGTGATATCTGTGGCTCTTCACTCAGACTGGCCACCAACTCATTTCACGGCATGTCATGTAGACTTGACAATCAACAGGTGTATCTGGCTTTTTGTAGGAGTGCCAGCAAGCTGGCATATGTGTCCTGTATGTATTGCACACACCCGACTCCATAGTTACCTGATGTTTGTTAGCAGTGTAGCATGTGCTATGTTCATTGACATAGATATTGGCAGACTCTCAATCTTCATTCTTACAAACAATATCTTGCAGGGCACAGCCTGTCCCAAGAACAATGCCAGACTAGGGTGCCATGAGGGAACGTGCCTGCATCCGACGTTACAGATTCACTCAACAGTTGATTGAGGACTTGACCGACAGGCTGGCACCACACCTCCAACCGCGACACGGGTATCCTACTACGCTGACCCCAAAGATGAAGGTGATGGCAGCCCTACATTTTTTTGCCACAGGTACGTTTCAATTCGCCATAGCTGATGTTGGTGGCATGTCACAGACAATGTTCAGCCGTATCCTGCGTGATGTTTTAGCAGCCATGTTGGAGCACCTTGATGAATTCATCACATTTCCTACTCCTGAGGAGTTGACAGATGTCAAGGGTTATTTCTATGCCCTGGGAGGGATGCCCCATGTAATTGGGTCCATTGATGGTACACATGTGGCTTTGGTACCACCACAGGCACAGGCACAAGCCTATCCCAATAGAAAACATTACCACTCGATAAATGCCCTTGTGGTGTGTCTTGCTAACATGCTGATTTAAACTAAAGTGCAAAAAGGCAGGATTCCTTTTGCTGGCGTGAGCACCCTTCCATGGGCTAGTGGATAGCCATCATAAGAGTTAAGTTGGTTGCGTTGAAGAAACTTGTGAACCAATAATCATTGATATTCAAATCGATTTATTCTTGATGATAATTGCATTCAAACTTCATGCAAAATTACTTCCTTGTCAAGCTGGGAATAAATCATCCAACTCATGTGTACATCAATGATAAACCCAATGCATTTCGGGTCCAATTATGACCCTTCATCAGGGGAATTCTTTGTCTTAGCTGTAGATACAAAGGACAAAAAGGCAATTCATTCTATAGTCCTAATAAGCTTTAAATAATAAATCAGACACAATATTAAAAACATTCAAATCGTAAAGTAAGTAGAAAGGTTGGTGTAAAAGAAAGTAAAGCCAAAATCATGCGTCCTTGCAGTGTAATAGAAAATATACGGTGTCCCAATTCTTAAGAAAGCCGGCAATTCTTACAGTTCCCATGGTTTAACCAAAAGGTGCACTCGGAGAATATTAGCAACCTATCAAGTGCTTTTAATTTCAGTGTATACTAAAGGTGCTATCGAGCTCCACCTGGTATTCGTATTTACAGTGCAGTGATTGTTACTGAGAACAAATAGTGAGCGCGTCAAACATCGGCTTTTATGGCAGCGGTACCGCTAGTCAAACGGGTATTCGCTTATAAAATGAAACGTGTAGTGATGGATACTAAGAGATGTAAACGCGCTAATCAGCAGCTTTTAAGCAGACTGTAACATTGGTTAAGCAAAGATGCCGTTACAAGCTTACCCGGTTAGTAAATTCAGACTACGTCCGGCGGAACCACGTCAGATTGCGTGACTGGCATGCTTGCATCGGACTGAATGTGACTTAAATTAGTAAAAAGAGATGACGGAAAACATCCGTAGTGCGAACCACTAAACATAGAAAAAGTCAATGTGAAAGAAGTTGAACATATCTTGCTTGTAAACATGTAGACTACGGGAAACCACTATACCAATCAAATGTATAGTCATAATGCAAATAAATACTCGCGTGAATCACATCAAAGACATGGTGAGGAGAAAATTTCAAGAAAACAATATAAGTTATTAATTGAAGAAAACAATTAAATTCTATACGGTCATTAAGCCCCAGAGGTTGTAAGGATTGTAATTTTTTGGTCCAATAAAATTCTGCACGGGCTAAAGTTTTATGAGGTTCAGTGTCTGTTCGTGACTTTTGTGCCTCCAATACAGTAAAGCGGAGCTGTGAGATGTTATGTTTTTCTTCCATCCAATGTAATGCGACCGTTGATCTTGCATTTTGTTGCAAATGTTACTTTTCTCCTATACGTATTTTCACTTTTCTTTCAGTTCTGCCGACAAAGACTTTACCACAAGGGCATAAATAACATTGGAGGTGTCACAAGTACTGGAATGTCGTAATTTTATTTTATGGCCTTTGGTTGGATGTATAAAGCAATCTCCTATTATTGCATTATTGCAATGCACACAGTTCATGCATTTTTGCATCCCTTTAAAGGTTTTACTGGAAATGTTAGATGCTGATTTGCCATGTCTGTGCACGTTTTCCAGGATCAGCACACGATGCCTACACCATGAGGCGTAGCAGGGTGCCACAAATGATGCTGCGGCTGCACAACGAACGAGCATGTCTTGTTGGTGGGTATACTCTGTCCTGTGTGTTGCGGTATCTTTGACTCTTACGGCATCTCCTGACCCACTTTTTTACATGATGTTTCCATGTAGGGGACTCTGGCTATCCCAACATGCCATGGCTGCTGACACCTCTCCGCAACCCAAGAACAGCTGCAGATCACCGGTACAACAATGCACACGGACAGACCAGGCGAGTGATTGAGAGGACGTTTGGACTCCTGAAGAGCCGATTCCGGTGCCTGGACAAGACAGGCGGGTCCCTCCCTTATGCCCCGGAGAAGGTCTGCCGAATCTTCCTTGTGTGCTGCATGCTGCACAACATGGCAGTTGAGAAGGCAGTGCCACTCATCCTGGATCCGGATGAGCAGGAACATCCACCCATGGAGGATCAAGGGCTTGCTCACGAGGCTAGTGATGAGGAGGAGAATGATATCCGGAGTCAGCTCATACGCAACTTATTCTCATAATGGTGAGTCACTGGGTATGAGTGTGCAAGCTTGTAGCATTGAGTGGCATGTGTTGCAATGTGTGTGTCCAGCTGACTGAATGCAAAGTGACTTTGACGTGTGTTCTGATGTGTCACTCGAGTGATGATGTCATGCCACACAGTTTTGCGGAGAGACTTTCTTTGAAATTTACATGTGTCCAACATTGTTCATGTTTTGTAAATGTCCATGTGTGCGGCGAGAATTGTTTTAGGTGACTTCTTGTGTGTCTGGCATTCCCAGGTTTTTGCACCTGTTGTCTGCTTGTGTCATCTTTGTCCTCCTGCTATTCCTCCTGAGGATTGCAACGTGTGCTGAATCGCCGTTCCATGCACGGACATGTGGAAATGTCAGTTTGGGTAAGGATTGCAGCAAGGCTTTTTGGTGGTGGTACGGGTTGGGAATGTGTGGGCCCGCTTCTGTGCATGTTGTGGTACCATGCATACATGTCTTCTCACCATGGAGTATATAACTTGTAGCATCACTCCCATGACATGATAGTCGCCCTTCTTAACTGTCATCTGTAGTGGAGTGTGCCGTCTGATGAAGGCATCAATGTGTGTGAACCTTGCCTCTGAAACATTGCGGATGCTACGGGTGGACATAGTGTGGGACATCACAACAACAGGCTCTATGGGGAATTGCAGCCTCTCCGTGTGCAGCAGGATGTGTTTGGCTCATCCCCTTGACTTGTGTGCCAGTTCATTGGGATTGACATCATCCGTGTCGTGAAGGGGGGGTCCAGCGTATGTTCCACATGTTCTGTCAACTGACCTGTGAGTCTGTTCACATGGATGCATTTCCCTGTGTGTGTGTATGTGGAATAAAGGTGTTCCGCACAATCCAAAGTGCCTCATCTCTGTCACTGCAGCTCTCTTGCCAGTTTGCATGCGTCATCTATGGCATACTTGTCAAATATTGAGCATATGTGTATCTGTACTTCGGCAACATGCATGCAGTTCTTCATGGCTAATAATATCTATTGTACATGAAGTCCCTGGTTGTGTATGTATTTGTGCAGGTTGCTCCCCACAACGGGACGTGAACACATGCTGATGGTGTGTCTCCTGTGCGCAGCTCCGCATTTTGTTGCCTGACCCTGTGACCGTCATTTTTGGTGATTGGTCATACATTTTCTCGTAGTGACCCATGAGTTACCTGACACTCCTTCCTTTACATACACCTGTTGCACTGTGCCTTTCTGACCTCCTTGTCTTTGTGTGCTACTTTTTCCCTAGTTTCTCGCCCCTTCCCCCTGCTGCTGCGTCACCTGCGGCACCGCCCCGCCGAGTGCCCTGATTCTGCAACCCACACGCCTCCAAAATGCTCCTCCCTTCCCCCTCCACCCATTCTTAATGCAGCCAGCAGCTTGTCTGTGCCACTGTTGCGCCAACGCCGTGCCAAAGGCAGGACCATCTGCGCCTGCAACGTGCACAGTGCACAAGCCTCTGGTCTTTGCATGACCCACGTCACACAACAGGCTCATGCTGCAGCCAACCTCCAAGCAATGTCCTCCAGACAATCATCCGCCTGCTATCAGGCAACCCCTAAGCGCACACACGACACCTTTGCATGCTGAGTGTGCAACTCCAACTGCCTACACAGCGCTGCCCAGCCTACCAGACCCTGTCAGAACAACCAGGTCATGTGCCACCTACTCCACACCGGCTCCGTCCACCAGCACGCCATTGGACTCTGTTACCTCCTCAACACAACAGCCCCACACATCACCTTCATGACAGTAACCTGGACATAAGCATCCTCAGCACACGACTTCTTCATCTCAGACGGATACAAGATCACCCGCAGGGACGGCACCAACAATCCCGGAGGATGAATTGCAATTTATTCACAAGTACACCCTCAGAGTCACAAATCCGGGTTTGCAGCAACTCCCTGGCAACCCTCCGAGTAACACTCATCTACAGATATCCAGGCCTACATCCACAATTGCGCTAAGCCATCAACACGTACATCTGCACGCACGCCCTCGCCTCCACAGGCTACATGTGGCTGGGGGACAGTAACTTCTGGCTGGAGGAGAACCACACCACCATCCATCATTGGTCCATCAACATTTTTATCGACGTCTCCGACAAGCAACACACTGCCCCACACCCTGCTAACGATCCCCCAAAGATGCTTGATGTAAGTCACCACAGACAAGCTGTGTGGGTCATTCAAAACAACACCAACGCAACACCCTGAAACCTCACGCACTGGATCAGCAACTGATCCAACAATCTTGCCACATTGACGGACTTTCCTGTGAAGCACAACAATAGTTAAGGCACCTGGGACAAGGCAGACCTACTGGACTCCTACAGACCTAGCCAGATTCTTGTGCACACCTTGCAACACAAAGAGCCATCGTTTACCTTACAGGCCTGGAAAAGACCACACACACAGCCATCACCATATCATCAGCAAGGACAAGTGGAGATCCTTCAGATAGTGCTGAGACACCAAAACACACGACATCAAGGAGCTCATCAGCATTGTGAGTGAACTGACAGCAGATCTCCATCCAAGACACCCCACCCTTGCAAGGCAGATCACATCCCTTGCAACTTTGTACCACTGCAAGCTCATGGGCATACACAACAGCCTTGGCACACAGAGGCAGACAGCACTATTATCCGCAGGACAAACCTCACTCAGGTTCTGGACTCCCGTCAGCAGCAAGTACACCACCTGGCTCATGTGCACCATCCACTCTGGCTTTCCATCAGGCCCCTTCCCGCACAACATCTCAACCACATCATTCCCCATCCTTGAAGCCCACGTCCAGCGCGTCCTGAATGTCTCCTTTGAGTTAGTCACATTCCATGGGTGCTGGAGGCATGCAGAGACCCAGGCCCTTCTTAAACAACGGACGGCAGTACCGCAGGATCTCCTGGTACATCACCCTGCTTCCCTACCCAGCAAATGTCATCCGGAAGACACTCAACCAGCAACTGACAAATTTCCTCCACGCAACCAGCTCCAGGCAACCGGCACCAGACCATATTCCACAGTAATCACACCACTGCAACCGTCATCATTGCCACCACCAACGACAACTTTGCCCTGCTCAACAATGGTGAGCCCACCGCCCTTGACCTCTCAACAGCATTGTACACCATGTGCTACCACACTGTCAGCTCACACATCTCCAACACTGGTATCCAGAGGAGGGCCCAGGATTAAATCAGAAAGTAGCTCACCAGCAAGGCCCAGGGAGTCGGCCTCCACCCTGCAGCATGTAGTACAATGGGGTCATGTGGCACATGCCTCAGGGCTCTTCTCTCAGCGTGACGATCTTCAATGTCTCCATGACCCCCCTCTCCACCATCACATGCGCACACGACCTCATCATCTCGTATGCCATTGACACCCAGCTGCTCCTCAAACTCACCAAAGAGCCAGCCATTGCCAGATCCAAACTTCAAGAAGGCATGAGATCCGTTGACGAATGGCTGAACATCAGCCACCTGAGGCTGGACTTGGACAGGACGGAGGCCATCATCTGAGGATTGTCCCCTTACGGCTGGGTCAACTCCTTGTGTCCCACTGGTCTGGGCACCGCACCAGCAGCCAGTGGCCACGCACGCAAGCTGGTGTTCATCATGGACCCATCGCTCACGATTACCATGCAAATCACCACCATCTGTACCTCATGCTGCAACACCCTCCGCATGCTGCAAATGATCCACAAATAGATCCACTCCAAGGCAAGACAGACCGACCCCCAGGTCCACGACACCAGCCGGCTCAACTACAGCACCGGCCTCTACGGAGAACAACAGCAAAACTGCAGGAGAACTTGTCCACATCCAGGGTGCATCTGCACACCTCATCTTCAACATCCCCAGCCCTAGCCACATCACCGTCCACCTGAGATAGCTAGAATGGAACACTGTCTGCTGCAGGATCACCTTCAGACTCCTCAACCACACTCAGGAGGCACTCCACAACCCCAGACCCAAAACAAACCTTGGACGTCTGTCATCCAACACCCCGTTGGCCCAACTCCATGCAGCCCACCTTGCCCTGGCCACCATTCATCACATCCACAGAAAAACTGCATGCAGGAGATAGTTCTCCCACCTCGCCAAACAGACCTGGGACTCTCTCCCCGGGCACATCAACATGACCCATGACCTCTACACCTTCATGATACTCTTCCAAATTGGTCTGTCTGGGCAGTATTGCAATCCCCCCCCACCCCCTCAGCAGCTTGAGGCCATCACGGCTGAGTATTGGGCTCCCTGTCTGTATTTGGTGATACATTGAGACACATGTGTGTCCTCGACCGGACTCAGATCCAAGTGTATGGATGGCTGGAGTTAGTTCCACACTCAGGCATACTTTGACATATCCCCACACGTATGTTGTGGACTCATGCTAAATGACTGCAACATAACATTTCACGTATTAATTATTTAATTATAGCTCTGTGGCGTGATTTGTGCACTGAAAAAGGTGCAATGCTGGGACCATAGAATCCAAAGTTCACAGGGGGAGATGGGATCTTTGCCATTTGAAGTCATCAGAGTCCAGACCACAGTGTTTGGCATCATTAGTCAGACTGTGACCAGCAGGTCCATGTGGCAGATGATGTCAGTCAATGAGGTGATGCTGTTGCACATGAAGGCCAGGTGCCAGGCCAGGTGACCTGGGAGATGTGGATGTGCCGCTGCCTCTCACGGTATTTTCCGTGGATGACCCACCTTCCTCGGGGGACCCTCAGATGCAGGCCTTGACTATGCTTGGGACGCTCCGTCGGACGAATCCTCCTCCCTCCCTGTGGCTGTTGGTGGTCTTCGCCTGGTGGCACAGGGAGGGTTGACCATGTTGTCGGCGATCCGACGGATTGAATGGCTTATGTCCCTTTGCACCGCCAGGAGCTCAGCCACTCTTGCCTCCATCCGTCCTTGGTGTTCTTGTTGACTGGCGTGTTGCTCGGCCTGCTCGTTCTTGATCTCTGTGAGGGTCACCACTACCTGGCTGAACTCCCTGGTGTCACGCCGGTATGCCTCCATGATGTTGTGTATGTGTGACATACCGGTCCCTTCAGCTGGCTGGTCAGGTTCTCGCCTCCTCCTGCCTCCACTCCCACCACCCCTGCCCACACGAGCCTGGCCTGCTGTTGTGGGCACATCGGGTCTACAGGACCCCTGAGGGATGGCAGTGGCAGTGTTGTCTGCCTCCTCCTGGGTGCCCGGCGCTCCTTGTCCCTCCTTGTCAGACTGGCTCAGTTGTTCACTGCGGGGAGGGCTCCTCGGTGTCTCCTGGGATGTGGCAGGAATGGGGATGGTGGATGGCACAGATGGTCTTGAACCAGGTTCTGCAGGGGCTTGGACACCAGAGGGTCCAGGTTGGTCGGGGTCATCCACGGAATGTTGAGAGGCGTCGCTGCCGGTGAGATCAGGTTCCTCCCGGGCCAGGGACTGTGAATCTTCACCCCCATTGTTGGGGGTAGATTCATCACGTTGCCCTGTGTGTGAGAGACAGACAATGTTAATGCTGTTTCATGCAACATGCATGTATCCTACACATTCAAGTTGTTCCTCCAGGTAGTTGTATGTGCCTAGCATTCTCCTCAATATTCACTTGTGGATGGGTATGTTGCGGGGGACAGATTGATATGTTCTCCTGAGTCTTTGACATGTAGATTTTTGGCTTGGATGCTTCTTTGGCTATGTATTGGTGTTGTTGTGTTACATGTCCATTGTGACAGTAGGTAAATCCATTGCCTGTCCAGGGGGTGTCTGCTTGTGTAAGTGCTGTGTGTGTCAGGGCCTGCTGGTGGGTGTATTGTGATTTGGCAGTGGGGCTCCCAGGTGATGTAGGTGTCCCCCCCCCCCCCCATGGAGCATGCTGCCATGACAGTGAGTGTGAGTTCCTTTCCTAGATATCTGACCTTGTTGTCTTGGTGTTTGTGTTTGCACTAGTCACAGGAGGGCCTTGTGCTGCCTACACCCGGGGCGAGTGTGAGCTATCTTGTCAGTACTTTCCCAATCCCTGTGCATTGCGCATGGTGCATGGTTATGTACCTGGGCCATATGGGACGAGGGCAATTGTGTCTGATTTGGAGTTCAACAATGTGTTTTGTGCCACCCACCCTCCCAGCATACCGGACATCCATTCTTGGGTTGTTGCTCCATGTAGCATGAGACATAGCATGGCCTTGCTTTCTCAATGGAGCATACACATGTTAGTGGCATTAGCGTTATTTTTGACTGTGGTTCTGGCCGGTGAGGGCTTGGGGGTAGTTGCGTAGTTGCGTGCATTTGGTGTAGTTGGGGTGTGGATGCCGTTACCCCCATGTTACCCAAGTTGTTTGTGTACTCACCAGGCTCTGGAAGTCCTTGCAGTCCATGTACTCCCACCGGCGGAAGCAGGGCCATCACCTTCTCCTCCCAGGGATGGAAATGTACTGGTCTGCGTGGCGCACCACCTCCAGTGATGTTGTTCTGGGCGTATTCATCATTCATTTTGCACTTGACCGACATCCGCAGATCGTACCACCTGGCTTGACATTCATTCCTGGTCCTTCTGATGGGTGCAACAGCATTCACCCTATCGACGATCCTCTGCCACAGGCGTGATTTTTCAGCTATGCTGGTCTGTCTGACCAATGTTCCAAACAGCTGTGGCTCGACTCTGATGACTTCATTGACAAGGATCTCCAGCTCCTCCCTTGTGAACTTTGGATTCTTGTCTGTGGGCATGGTGTGGGGTGAGGGTGTGGATGGTTGTGGGTGTGAATGTGACGGTGTGGGTGTGAATGTGAAGAGGGAGTATGTGTGAAGGTGTATATGTTAAGGTGGATGGGTGCAGTTGTTGCTGTGTGCTCTCTAGCTGCAGTGAGTCTGTTGCAAAGGCTCATGGTTTGTGGGTGGGCCTCAGTTTGAATTTTTGGTGGGTGTGTTATAAGGGGTGGTTGTGAATTTGCCCCTCTGTTTGCCTGTTTGGATGTGTCCAGGTCAGTCATTTCCATTTTTAGTGCACTGTAGACGTGTTTCGTGGTGTTGTGCGAGTCGAATAGACCCTCCTTGTGCTGTTTTACAGTGTCCGTGGTTCAGTACGGTACAGGGGTACGAGTCATACAGGCACACACCCCAATGCGTTGTGTATGTACGGTGCGTACACCGCCATTGCTATGTACGGTGCGTACACCGCCATTGCATATGTACGGTGCGTACACCGCCATTGCTATGTACGGTGCGTACACCGCCATTGCGTATGTACGGTGCGTACACCGCCATTGCATATGTACGGTGTGTACACCGCCATTGCTATGTACGGTGCGTACTACAACATTGGTGCGTAGAACAACATTGCGTATGTAAGGTGCGCACACCGACATTGCGTATGTACGGTGCGTAATACAACATTGGTGCGTACAACAACATTGCGTATGTACAGTGCGTACACCGACATTGCATATGTACAAGTCATTCCCCGTGTACGGGACGTTTTCCGTCCGATTCGTAAATCGGAAAGCCGGTCCGGACTGTATTTTAACGATTCGTACGGAAAAGTGTCCGGGTCCGTGTCGTACAACTTTTCCTGCTATGATTCGTACAGATCGGGCCGATCCGTATGTACTTTTTACCGTACGAATCGTACTTCACGGGTCGGACGTGACTTGTACGATTCGTACGGAAAAAAATACGGATACGAGTCGTATGGGAAAAAAAATACAGGATCGGAATTGACCCGTTTGTGAGAAAAGTTGTATATTCATACAAAATTGGCAGAAATCCATTCAGTAATTACTGCTAAAATTAAAATGGCAAAATACACCCCCCCTTAACTCTTTTCCCTTGTATGCAACTGACACATTGGGGTCGATTAGAATGTCGGGCGACATTCTCTCCCGCCCGCATGCCATTTCCCCCCGCCATATTACTATGGCGGGGGGACCCCTGCGGAGGGAAAGACCGTTCTCCGTTTTTTTCCGCGCGGTCGATGAGTCGACCGGGCGGAAAAGGTTTTAATATGGTGGCGGTGTCTGTTAGACGCCATCCACATTAGGATACCTTTGCCTTTCTGTGGCGGCAACGAGGCATGCGGTGCTTGCCACTGGGGGCCCGTAGTGGGCCCCCAGGAATTTTGGGGGTAAGGGGTGCACATGGGGCATTTGCATGCACAACATGGCAGGCACCGCGCGGTGCCTGCCATGTCGTGCATGCAAATGCACAACATGCATTTTTGGCATTGCGGCGGGTGGTGCTGGAAGTACCGCCCGCCACAATGTCAAATATGCAGGCCAGTGTGGCGGGCGCATTCTAATCTTCCCAACGGGACCGCCGCACTTATGGCGGGTGGTTCCTTTTAACGTCGGGATGGCGGGCGGACAAAGTCTGCCCGCCATCCTAATGATGATGCCCTTTGTGTGTGTGTGTATATATATGTATATATGTATATATATATATATATATATTCACTGAAAAAACCATAGGTTTCACACACGTTATAGTTAGGAATTAGCATTTAAAAAACCTTGCAAATTCACTGAAAAAACCATAGGTTTCACACATGTTATAGTTAGCGGAAATTTTACTGATAAAAAACCAATGAAATTCCCCCGTTATAGTTAGTGCAGGCAACTATAACTCATGCGACCGCAATCCTCTGCTGATGCTAATACTGTATTTAGACACTTATTTGCCCATGTCTTCTTCCATACATTTTTAGCTATACATATATTACAAATATTTTTTTTTCATAAAGACACATATGTCATCAGCAGAAGATTGCGGTCGCGTGAGTTATAGTTGCCTGCACTAACTATAACGGGGGAATTTCATTGGTTTTTTTATCAGTAAAATTTCCGCTAACTATAACATGTGTGAAACCTATGGTTTTTTCAGTGAATTTGCAAGGTTTTTTAAATGCTAATTCCTAACTATAACGTGTGTGAAACCTATGGTTTTTTCAGTGAATTTGTACGATTTTTTAAATGCTAAGTTACTTTACGCCATTCGTGGCGTGCGTGCCCACTTAACGCAGTTCGTTCCGTGCGCGCACGGTGCGCTTCGCGCACCGCGCGCCCACTTTACGCAGTTAGTGCCGTGCACGCACGGTGGGCACGCGTTGCGCTACGCGCACCGCGTGCCCACGTTACGCTAGATGGGCCATGTACGCACGATGCGCTTCGCGCACCGTGCGCACCTGGAGGACATATGATGCACTTCGTTTTGAAAGGTAATATTTTAATTTTTCGTATATGTTATAAGCCATGCACAAATGGTGCCCTTCGGCCACCATTTGCACACGGGGTGGAGAGAGTGTGGATCATTTTTTTTTTATTAATATTTTTTTTTAATATTTTAGTTTAACTCATATGTAATAAGCCAGGCACAATTGGGCACCAATTGCACACGGGGTGGGGAGAGTGTGGATAATTTTTTTTTTTTTATAATTTTTTACCGTACGGTAAGCGTAATCGGCGAAATTACCGAAAAAATAAAAATTCCGTTTTTGGCCTTGGGGGATCTTTGGGGACTCCCTCAACATTGCTATGTGTGTGGGAGCTGTCTAAACAGCCCCTTTACATGTTTTTGTGCTTTATATTTTAAACATCACTCTCAGTGCGAGAGAGAAAATGGCGGCCGCCGCTTCCTGGTTTCGGCCGATTCGAATGTTTAGTAAGATCTAAGAGCCAATCAGAATTGCGCTCGCGCACGCCACCGTACGCGTACGGTAAGCGTACCGTAAGCGCACCGTAAGCTGGCTCAGATATATATATATTGATTTAAAGGCTATTTTCTCAGAATCTACTGAACAGATTTACACCAAACCTACAAAAGGCACTTCCTTGACCTGAGGACTACCTCTCTGCCAAATTTCTAGTAATTCTGTTCAGCCGTTCGGGCTGTAGCCCTGTCTAAAGGTCCTATGGAAAAATGCATGGGGAAAACGCGTTTTGGGACCCCCTTTTATCTCAGCCCCCGCTTGACGAATCCCCCCGAGACTTTCAGGGTAGGAGCGGAGCGTAGCGCCCCACCTATTTTGAAAAATTCGCGAGGATTCGTCGACCGGCGCCAAAGTTATTCAAAATAGAATGTTGCGGATTTCCTATGGAAACGTGGTCCTAACTATAACTACCTACTGGCGACCGCCAGTAGGTAATATATATATATATATATATATATATATATATATATATATACACACACACACATCTCGGAAGCGTGTGTCCTGTAAAATCCCGGCCTACGGGGCTGTTGCACACCAACAGGTATGGGTCCCATGAATAATGAAAAAGGCGGCACCTCACAGGATCAAAGAGGTACGAAGATTGTTGTACTCAGCATACTTCTTTCATAAAGATTTATTTCAGGCAAAGTGTTTCAACCTAAACAGGTCTTTGTGCAGACCTTTGACTTCGCTTTTGAATGTGGCAATCGAAGGGTTAGATCTGATTTCGGGATGAAGAGCATTCCAAATTCTTGGTGCCAAACCAGAGAGGGCTCAGTTATAGGTTTTCTTATTGAATTTTTTGTGGTTTCAGCAGTAGATTCTTAAAGCTTCTTAGGGGTCGATTCAGGCCGCACAGTTCAAGTTTGTTTGCCAAGTAAACCGGAGTGTTATTGTGAAGCGCTTTATTTGTCAAGCAGGCAATCTTGAAACTAATCCTTGCTATTAAGGGGAGCCACTTGATAGAACAAGAGGAACATTTGTTCCTCAGGAAAGACCACTCTGTGATCCCACTATCCATATTGCTCCCAAGAAACATAAAAATTCCACTCGTCCCCTTGGGAGACCTATAGTAGCTTCCATGGAAAATCTTTTGAAAAAAAACGTCTCTTAGACCATTTTTTGCACTTTATGTGAGAGTTCTTGTATCATATGTGGGAGACTCCACATATTTCCTATCTAGAACAAAAGGCATTCCCTGGCACAATAGTTATCAACAGCTTGTAATAGATGTGGTACGCATATATATGAGTATACTACATGAACTTGGGCTTAATGCTATAAAAACTTTCTTAAAACCTGACTGTTACATTTGCTTCAGCACACAAATATGCTACTTCACATGTTGAAATTCTGTATTACGAACAACATGTTGATATTCTAGAGCTTTCTATTTAGACAATGCAGGGGTGCTGCCATGAGTACTTGTTTCCCATAGCATGATGCAGACCTATACATGGGATGGTGGGAAGAACAAGTACTATGGTCAACTGAACTACCAGAACATACGTCCAATATGAAGGTAGGACTGTGCACAATAAATGAGTTATTTGTCACTTGGAAGGGTAGTAAAAAATACTGCTGTTGATTTTTATCAATAAGCTGAATCAGAATGGCCTTGTAGCATGTAATATGCTGTTACCTGAAGTCGGTTTGCGGTATAACTCAGTCTGCATTTTGCCTACCAACACAAATCCAAACAAAAACTGGACTTCCGTCTTGCTGATCCTGTAGGTAAGCTGCCAATGAAGGTCATTCTGATTCAGCTTATTGATAAATTACTCCACAAGCCATGTAATGTGTCTTAGAAAAGCTTGTCTGGAGGTCTAAACTGTCCCTGTATGCCACAGTTATCAATTAATCTTTTGAGGCCACAGGGGTTTTGGGACATTTAAACTTAATCATAAGCATACAGTGAAGCTGAGACAGTAGTCTTTTTAACTGTTGTCAAATAATTTCCTAAGTAAGAATTTAGGTTTAAGATCTCTTTTATTGATTTTAATCAACTTAAACAACATGCTCTCCATATATCCATAGGCTGGTGGATATATACTATCATCATCACAGTAGAACCACGAAAAAGAGGAAAGAAACAGGAAAAGTAGAGAGACAGGAACCGCGGCGCCTATACTTTAGAGATGTTCTCCAGGAAGTGTGTAAGGGAGAATGGATTGCCTGGCGTTAGTGGCGTCATGCATCACAAAACTCTTGTGTTGCCTGTGTGAAGTGTAATATACGAAGGAAGATAGGACATGCTAGTTCTCTAAATTCATCCGACAAGTATTAGACGAGGGGTGCCCACATCTTATCAATGGAAGAGAAGGCCTATGTTGTTGTCGCTGTGAGATTTTCTAATTTCAGCAAATCCCATAGTTTATGAAGCCAATCTCGGAAAGACTGTATGGCTTTGCCGTCCCTATTGTCAATGTAATAGCTATACCCTTATGGTGTACAGACACAATCTTGAGTTGTTTATTTCGAAAGACAACAATATCCAGTTTGAAATATCGAGGTACAAGAATATCGACAGCAAGTATATCGTAGTACAGAATATCGACAGTAAGGTGAGAAATATCGTTTTTTTTATATTGAAGATAGTAATATCGTTTGTAAAAATATCGTTGTTAATAATATCGATATTTATATTAGTGTTCTGTATTTTAGTATGTGTGTTAAAAGTATGTGTTGTAATTTTTTGGTATAAGTGTAGTTTTCTTAATGTATGTGTTACATTTTTAGCAGTAATTACTTTTATGAAAATTATTTTTTGCGTATTTTAGTTCTGTAGTGGGTTGTGGGTCTATAGGAGAATAGGGTGGGAAGTAATTTAATTTAAAAAAAGGTAAATATACATTTTTCTTTAATTATTATTTATAATTAATTTATTATTAATTGGTTATTAATTAATAGATAATTATCTTAATCGTGTTTTTTAGGAGCAGGTTGTGGGTTTGTAGGGGAATTGGGTGGGAAGTAATTTAATTATAAAAAAGGTAAAATATTTTTGTTCATAAAATTGTTTTTATTAAGTATTAATTGGTTATTAATTCATATTAATTAATCAATAGATAGTTATGTTAATTGTGTAATGATTTTTTAGGAGCGGGTTGTGGGTTCATTGGGGAATAGGATGGGAAGTAATTTAATTTAAAAAATTACTATTTTTTTATTATTTATAATTAATGTATTATTAATTATATTATTAATTGGTTATTAATATTAAATAATTAATAGATAATTATATTAATTGTTATTTTTTTTAGGCGTGGGTTGTGGGTTTATAGGGAAATAAGGTGGGAAGTAATTTAATCATAAAAAAGGTAAATATTAATTGTTATTTATAATTAATTCATTAATAGTTAAATTATCAATTGGTTATTAATTTTAATTAATTAATTGATAATTATATTTGTGTTTTTTTTAGGAGCGGGTTGTGGGTTTATAGGGGAATAGGGTGGCAAGTAATTTAATTATAATAAAGGAATTATGATTATTTATTTATTCATATTCATAATTAATTACTAATTGGTTATTTATTTTTAATAATTAGTTAATTGATAAATATGATAATTTTAACCCTCTGCTATCCAACTCTTTCCCTACTCTTGCACTCTCTGGAGGGGGAATAGTATTTTTACCCCTCCGCTACCAAACACTTTCCCTACTGTTGCACTCTCTGGAGTGGAAATAGTCATTTTTACTCCTCAGCTATCCAAAACTTTCCCTACTGTTGCACGCAGTCACTGGAGTGGGAATAGTAATTTTTACCCCTTCGCTATCCAACACTTTACCTACTGTTGCACTCACTGGAGTGGGAATAGTAATTATTACCCATACGCTATCCAACACTTTCCCTACTGTTGCACTCTCTGGAGTAGGAATAGTAATTTTATCCCCTCCGCTATCCAATATTTTCTCTACTGTTTTAGTTAATGTAGTGTAAAATACATTTTTAAAAGATTTTTAAAAAAATATTTTATTTTGTTATTTGTTTTTTGTTTTTAATTTATATTATTGGTGTATGTGTATATATATATATATATATGTATTTATAATTTTTGATATTCTTTTAACAATTTATAAGTTATTCAAATTATTATTTATAAATATTAAGTATATATATTATATTTTAGACATATGTTTAATTTATTTTTACATTATGGGGCCGATTCCGATCCTGGAAAAACGTTGTACAAATCGTGGTATGGAGCGTTTTCCCCATACAACTCGTACTTGTAAGGATTCCCCTACAATCTAGGAAGTGCGATCCGTACAAATAGACGCTCTCCATACAAATTGTAAAAAAGACCATACAACTCGTAAATACAAGCGATTCCGATTCGGATTGCCCTGCACGCGACGTTCACATGTATTCCCGGCAGCAGTTTACAACCCGTCAAGTACGATTCGTACAAACGGCACTCCGTACGGCTCTTTTTTTACAGGAGCCAAAAAGTACCGGGAAAACATTGTACGCCCCGAAAACAGTACGAGACGGACCCCCCATGTACGTGTCGTACACCCCATGAATACAGGGGTACGGTGCGTATGGACGGTGCGTATGGACGGTGCATACCGATGACACGGAAAGTGGGGTACGGTGCATATATACGCGCTGAAGGGGTACTGGTCGTGTACGCACCGTACAAGTACCGTTTCCCAAAATTGCTTGTGTACGCACCGTACCCCAAAATTGCGTATGTATGGTGCGGACCCCAGAATCGTGTATGTACGGTACGCTCCATACACACGCCTCGCATGTGGGGGGACCCCTGTAAGCCTCATACCCCTATAAGACCCGTACCCCGGTACGAGTCGTACCCCCAGAACGAGTCATACCAGGATACGAGGCGTATAGGTGTTCGCTTTGTAGCCCGGTACGAGTCGTTCCCCATATATATGCCATTTTCCATAGAAATCGCATGCTGACAACCCGGTACGAATCGTACTTAACGGGTTGTACAGCCTTTTTTACAAATTGTATGGTCTTTTTTTACAAGTCCGTGTCGTACAGCTTTTCCCGATCCGATTTGTAGGGATCGGGCCGATCTGTATGTATTTTTCCCGTACGAATCGTACTACACGGGTTGGAAGGGACTTGTACGGTTTGTATGGAAAAAAATACGGATCCGATTTGTATGGAAAATAAAAGTCCAGGATCAGAATCGGCCCCTATATGTATTACTTATAATTTTAAACATTTTCTAATAATTTTAACTATGTTCATTTTAATTATATGTATTATTTACGTCAATATTTTTGTACCTCGATATTCTGACTGTCTATATTCTGTCAGTTATTTGTACCCTTATATGATCTTAGGGATAAGTCAAAGGATTCTGGAGTCCCAAGAGAATATAACTGGGTAAGCGGGGAAGCGTTGGGTCGAATATAGAGTCCACTGCATCTAATAACTCCTGCCAAAATTTGCGAATTTTGGGACAATGCCAAATAATGTGTTAACGTGCCAATCTGTCCACACACATGCCAAGATGCACTATCCCCACCCGTTCCCAGTGTACCACCCATGCCGGGGTATAATACCAGTAATAAGCCATTTTTAAAAACAGTTCCTTACTGGAGGTATTTCATGCAATGACCCGTGCCCTGTGAAGAACGTCTCTCCATTCCTTATCTGTGAAGGTGCGTCCACACGCCAACTCCCACCTGTGTTGTGCTGATGTTTTGGTGGGTTTCAATGGAGTAATGAGAAATGTGTATATGCCAATCAGTAAACGCTTATCTGTAACTCGTGTAAGAAGCCACTTCTCAAATGGTGTGAGGGTCCTGCTCGCATGTGGATCAATCAAGAGGCTGGGATACCCAGTGGCATAATATCATATACTGCCAATGGGCTGTAGATGGGAGGTTGTATGCCACCCACAATTGTTGGAAGGTCATTTAACTATGTACATCAAAAAGATCGCCCATTCTTTTATAATTGGTCTTTTGCCAGGCATCATAATAGGGGTTTTGTAGAGCAGGAGGGAGATCTGAGTTTCCCAACAATGGGGTTTGAGGGGGGATATGGTTGTGGATAACCCTTTCTGTACGTGTACCGTGTCCCATACACCCAAGGCGGCCCACAGAATGGGGGAGACATACACCCCAGGTGGTCAATGGATTTTAGGCAGCCTGGCTACCTTCCGGATATGTACTCCCACTACTGCTTGAGTGATAAAACACCAGTGTTTCTCATGCTGTGATGGCGACCACTCCTCTATACACCACAGCTGAGCCACCTGCTAGTAGCTCACCAGGTGGGGTACTCCTAAGCCCCCAGAGCCTGGGGGAGATATGCCTGTGCCTTCGACATCCTAGCCTTTTTTGCATCCCAGAGAAACTTCCAGATAAGAGCCTGTAGTCAATCTAAGGTGTGTGGTGTGGATGAAGCATCAACATCTGCATTACTTCCACTGCCCTTAATTCGACCCAACCATGAAAGGCTGTATCGTTTACATCTAGATAGCTCCGATTGGGACTTTTGATGCAGTGTGGAATAGTTACGTTGGGACGTCGCTGCAGGTTCAGGGCAGACACAGAGCCTCCGTAATAGCTGTCAAGGATCTGTGAGGATCCATCAGCGTAAACAAAACATCATTGGCATATAGTGCTATTTTATGAGATCTACCTCCCATGCATACGCCGGAAACCTGAGGGTTACCCCGGATGCGTTCAGCGAATAGCTCCATATAAAGAGTGAATAATAAAGGTGATAGAGGGCAGCCCTGGCGGGTACCTCTCTGAATGGGGGAGGAGCCAGACGTAACACCATTAACCCTCACTCCAGCCTTGGGGAATGCTTAGCTACTCTGGATCCAGCTGCGAAATCAGGAGCCCACGCCAAATTTCACTAAGACAGATTGAAGGTAAGGCCAACAGACTCCGTCATAGGCCTTTTCTGCATCTATGGTAAAGAGTAGAGCTGGACTATGGGATCGCTTTACCTTATGAAGGAGGTGGCAGAGTCTCTTAGTGTTGTCACTAAAACTTTGTTTGGGTATAAATCCCGTTTAGTCTGGGTCCACCAGTCCCTGCATGTATGGCGCCAACCTGTTTGCTACAATACTAGTGAAGATCTTGACCAGCAAAACCTCCTCAGAGGTTATATCTTTATCTAAGATAGCCAGGTGTGTGTGGGGGGGATCCGGTTTAAAGGGATTGTGTCTAGGTTTCTCATTATCTCTAGGTCATCAAGCCTGTCAGCCGAGTATCAAGCACTGTAAAAATGTTTAAACTCCTGAACAATCTGCTCAACCTGATCAGCCAGCGTACCATCAGACCTCTGAATTTCGTCTACCCTACAGTTGACTGCTTGAGAGCGGAGTTGATGAGGCAGTAGACGTCCCGCTTTATTTCCCATCCACATAGTACTTGTGTTTTATACGTAGCTACTTCATATTCTGCCCTATCCAAGTCTACGGCTTTAAGTTGCTTCCTAGCTAATGGAAATTGACCCTGGGCCGCTAGGCTGCCAGTGCGTTTATGGACAGTGTCAACCTTCCTAACTGTATCTTCGAGTCATAATTGTTTAGTGCGCTGTTCTCTTTTGAAACTTGCTGAAATGGCAACAAATTGACCCCTAACCACTGCTTTTAATGTGTCCCATAGCAAGGACACCGTGGTGTCAGGGGTATCATTTACCGCTAAGAAAGAAGTCAGTGTATTTCGAGTCTCAACTAGTGTGGGTTCAGAGGAAAGAAGTTTAATGTTGAGCTGCCATGAATGAGGGGGCGGAGAAGAGTGGCGTGTGGAGAATCTGAGGATAAGAAGCGAATGATCTGACAGGGCAGTCACTCCAATGTTGACGGCATGGGTCGTCGCCGTGATATGTGGAGGGCGAACAACCATCGCAACGCATGCGTCACATCACATGCGTTTATGTCATGTGCCGTCACAACGCACGTGACGTTACGACGCGTATGTTCACTGCGCACGACGTTACATCGCGGGTGCCATTACATCGCGGGCGCTTTTAGAACTCAGGCGCCGGGACAACGGACGGCGGGGAGACAACGCTGGAACCAAGACGAGAGACAGGTAAGGACGTGTAGAGGAGGGGAGGGTTTTAGGCTTTAGGGCTTAGGGTTAATAGTTGTATATGGTAGTGTTTTGGGCTTTAGGGTTAGTGCTTAGGGTTAGGAGTCGTATATGGTACTGTTTTAGGCTTTAGGGTTAGGGCTTAGGGTTAATGTTAGTGTATGGTACTGTTTTGACTTTACTGTTTACGCCTTGGGGTTGAGGGAAGTGTCAGGGCGTTGTACTGTGTTTTGGGGGGGCCGTTAGGGAGAATTTTGCGGTGTGATAGAATGCGTGGTCTTTGTGTGCGTTGTAAATGTCTTTTGCATGCATGTGAGGGCGGAGTGCGATGTAATGGTTTGCGTGGTGAATGCATGCGATGTCACGGTGCGTGCGATGTGAGGAATGCGATGTAATGGTGAGCGTTGTGTTTGTTTGCGTTGCATCGTCATACAGCCATGTGGAGAGGTGAAGGAATCATCTAGGTGAGCGTATGTTTGATGGGCAGAGGAAAAAATTTGTATTCCTGTGTAGCAGGGTGCATATGTTGCCAAACATCAGAGAGAAGCCAGCCATTGTATTTCAAGCCCCCTGAAACCGCTCCAGTTTGCCCGTGTCTCTGAATGGATGAATCTAAATGCGTGTCCCTAACTATGTTAAAATGTCCTCCAATTATTACATCCAGATCCGGTGTAGCAAGGACATTACCCCACCGCCTCTTTGAGGAGCCTCTCCTGATTGTCATTAGGAATATATATATATTCGCCACTGTGAATATAGGACCTTTGAAATCAATGCGTAGGGCTTAAAGTCGACCAGAGATTTCAGCATGCGTTTGTAGGACACTGCCCGGTACATGTGTCCCCAGGAGTATAGCCTCCCCCGCAAATGTCTCCAATCAGATGTAAGCGAGTGAGTTTCCTGAAGTAAGCATTCATCACATTTAGCATCCCTGAGGAAAGAAAGTAAAGCCAAACGTTTCACTGGTGCATTCAAACCTCATACATTTGGGTGCCGATTACGATCCTGGAAAAAAATACCCCGTACGACTTGTATCCGGTCTTTTTACCGTACGAATCGTACAAGTGCCGTACAAACTGCCAAGTACGATTCGCATGGGAAAAAGTCCATACGAATCGCATTGGGAATATTTCCCCACACGTCCTCGAGTCGGAAAAGGTGCCCGACACGTCCCCGGACTAATTACCGTACAAATGTGAAAAGTAAAGTCCGACCGCGGAAGTACGATCCATCCCGTGCGTCCGATGTTACAACCGGATGGAAAAAACACCGTCCGCACCGAACTCCTATAGCAACCATGGAGACATGTGCCCGCATACGCGCCCAACACCCCCCCCAGCCCCCGTATGTACGCGCCCAATCACCCCCCCAGCCCCCGTATGTACGCGCCCAACCACCCCCCCAGCCCTCGTATGTACGAGTTGAACCCCCACCCGTGTATGTACACCCGTGTACGTACGAGTCGAACCCCCACCCGTGTATGAACACCCGTGTACGTACGAGTCGAACCCCCACCCGTGTATGAACACCCGTGTACGTACGGCCCGTACCCCCACCTGCGTATGTATGGAGCGTACCCCCACCCCAACCGTGTATGTACGGCCCATACCCTCACCCGCGCATTTATGGAACGTACCCCCACCCCAACCGTGTATGTACGGCCCGTACCCTCACCCGCGTATGTATTGAGCGTACCCCCACCCCAACCGTATATGTACGGCCCGTACCCCCACCGTGTATGTATGGAGCGTACCCCACCCCAACCGTGTATGTACGATCCGTACCCTCACCCGCATATGTATTGAGCATACCCCCACCCCAGCCGTGTATGTACGGCCTGTACCCCCACCCGCGTATGTATGGAGCGTACCCCGACCCCAACCGTGTATGTACGGCCCATACCCCCACCTGCGTATGTATTGAGCGTACCCCGACCCCAACCGTGTATGTACGGCCCGTACCCCCACCCGCGTATGTATTGAGCGTACCCCGACCCCAACCGTGTATGTACGACCTGTACCCCCACCCCAACCGTGTATGTACGACCCGTACCCTCACCCGCGTATGTATGGAGCGTACCCCCACCCCAACATTCTAAGTACGGAGCGCACCCCAGGCCCCAACACCAGCACCTTCACCCAACATCGCGCATGTACGAGTCATACCAAGCCAGAGACAAGGACAGCACTGTACAACAAAATGGCCGATGTACACACCGTACACACGCTAAAAACACACATACACAACCAGGACAAAGCAAAACATCATAAGAAGACTCTATTCGAATCGCACAAAGCCACAAAACATGTCCAACAAGCACAAATACAACACATTCACTGACCTGCAACTGCCAAACTCCCAAACAGAGGCCCAAAACACAACCACTCCTTATAACACACCCACCCAAAGTTCAAACACAGCCACACCCACCAATGGACCAATAAAAAGGCCCAACACACACAAACCATGATCCTTTGCAACAGACCCACTGCTGCCAGACCACACCGAGAAACAACTGCACCATACTACAACCTCCACTACACCTTACACCTGCACACCTTCACACAACCACCTTCACAAACACCCCCTCATCACATTCACACACCTGCACAACCACACCCACACCCCCCACAACCATCCACACCCACACCCCCCACAACCATCCACACCCACACCCCTCACCATGCCAACTAACAAGAATCCAAAGTTCACTAGCCAAGAGTTGGAGGTCCTTGTCGATGAAATCCTCAGAGTCGAGCCACACCTCTTTGGAACATTGGTCAGACAGACCAGCATTTCCGAAAAAACATCCATGTGGCAGACGATTGTCGATGCTGTGAATGCTGTTGCGTCCACCAGAAGGACCAGGCATGAATGCCAAGCCAGGTGGTACGATCTGCGGAGGAGGGTCCGAGCCAAAATGACCGACGACCACAACCAGGCCAACATCACTGGAGGAGGGCCGCCCCGCAGACGCGTACAATACCATCCCTGGGAGGAGAAGGTGATGGCCATACTGCCGGTGGTGGCAGTGGACGGAGTAGAAGGACTCCGAGAGCCTGGTGAGTACACAAACAACTCACCTCACATGGGGGGAACGTCATCCACAACCAAACTCACAATCATGCACGCAACCACCCCAAGCTATCGCATGACTCAACCACACTCCATAAACACGCACATGCCACTACTGCCACCATGCTCCATGCACCCAGCTGGACATCCCAAGTCACAGGCCACAGAAAACACCAACACAAGACACGGTAACCCGGATGGCGGGAGTGTGGGCCTAAAAAATCACATAGTGCAACTCAGAAGCAGACAACAATGCCCTCTGGCCATATGGCCTAGGTCACAGCCAGACAAACAGTGTGTCCCCACACAGGGAAGACTTGCCAGCAAATGGCGGTCGCCTTGCATTAAGACATGGGGGTGAAGGCACTTTTTGCACATGACCGCAGCTAATGAACAGCCAACACTGTGAAAGAGTGGCAGCACACACCACCACAGCAGCAGCGCAGACACAGACACTACACCCAATGGGTGCCTGGAGATCAGAAACAAACTCACATGAACAAGCCAAGGGCCATTCAAAGATCTGCAAAAAGTGTGTGCCTAGGAAGCTGGGCTGAGGTGACAGAGGGTGACACACAGCGGGAGGGAGAGGGGGAGAGAGAGGGAGGGAGACACAGGGAGACGGACAGAGGGAGGAGGCTGACACAGGGAGGGAGTGAGAGGGGGACAGAGAGGGAGTGAGAAAGGGAGACACAGGGAGACCAATTCAGCCTTGGGTGGTGTGGGAATGTCTGCTCGTCAGCAGGTGGACTGCGTGCATGTAGACAAGGGTGGCCAGTGCCTGAATCCCCCTCCCTTAGCCATGGCAAAACACTGGGCCATGTCTCAACCTGTGCACGAGCACAACGACCGCTACCTGCATTATATAAGTGTGTGGAACAACTCCATGTGCCCACGTACAGTGCAACACGGAAGGCGCCAATGCATGGCTCGCCACACCAGCTCACTCCACTGCTGACTGCAGTCACAATTGACGCAGCAAGTAAGACTGTGTCACACATAGGTAAAGTCTCAAAAGCTGTGGCCAAGGGACCACCCCATGCACAAGTGCACTGTGAGTGGAATGCAAGACATATCCAAATACCCAGAGGAAATGTGCCAACTTTGAAACGGATGAAACATGGATGTTGCATGGAACAAAAATAACATTGTCTCTCTCACACACAGGTCAACGTCGTGGATCACCCCCCAACACTGGGGGGGGAAGACTCACAGGACCCGGCTCTGCGGGATGACGATCCCACCGGCAGCGACGACTCTCACCACTCTGTGGACGACCCCGACCAACCTGGCCCCTCTGGTGTCCAACCACCTGCAGCACCTGCGTCAGGTACAACTGGGCCAACCACCACCCCCACTCCTGCCACATCCCAGGAGACACCCAGGATCCCTGCCCCACCACCACAACGCAGCCAGGCTGACCAGGAGGGACACGGTGTACCGGGCACCCAGGAGGAGGCATGCGACAACGCTAATACCACCCCTCAGGGGTCCCGGAGACCCGATGTGCCCACAAGGGCAGGCCAGGTGCAAGTGGGCAGGGGTGGTGGGAGTGGAGGACGGCGGAGGCGCGAGCCTGACCAGTTGGCTGCGGAACCGGTATATTCCCATGTACGAAACATCCTGGACACATACCGGCAGGACACCACGGGCATGAGCCAGGTTGTGTCCACCCTCAACGAGATGAAGGGGACCCTCGGAGATCAAGACCCAGCAGGCCCAGCAACATGCGGAGCAACATGCCTATCAACTGCGACACCAAGGGCGGATGGAGGACAGACAGGCTGAGCTTGTGACGGCGCTCACGGGAATTAACCGTTCACTCCGTCGGATAGCCGACAACATGGGCAACCCTCCCTGTGCCACCAGGCGAAGAACATCACCACCCACAGGGAGGGATCAGGAGGAGGAGGAGACATCCGACGGAGCATCCCAAACATCGTCACGGCCTGCTTCTGAGGGTTCCCGCAGGAGGGCGGGTCGTCCACGGAAAAGACCGTGAGGGTCGGCGCAACAGCACCATCTCCCAGGACACCTGGCCTGGCACCTGGCCCACTGGACCAACAGCAGCACATCAGCAAAAGACATTCTTTGCCACATGGACTTGCTGGTCACTGTTTGACCAATGTTGACAAAGACTGTGGCATGGACTCTGATGATTTCCAATGGCAAGGACACCAACTCCCACAGTGAACTTTGGATTCCACACACCCGGAAAGCCCCTCTTGTCATACCCCACCCCCCAACACGTACCCCAACACAAATAAAAAGTTACACGATGAAGAGATGATGCCTACATTTTGCATTATTACCTTACATGTGTCTTGTAAAGTCTAACCATGCCTGAGTTCTCATATGACTTCAACCATCCATACCCTGGGGCCTGAGTCTGGCACAGGACACACATGGGTCACAATGTATTAGGCAAGACAGACATGGAGCACCATACACACCCGTGATGGGCCCAACCAGCTGAGGGGGTGGCCGCACAACTGTGCCGACAGACATATTGAGTACAGCAACCGTCATGCGCAGAGGTC
Source organism: Triturus cristatus (assembly GCF_964204655.1). Taxonomy (NCBI): domain Eukaryota; kingdom Metazoa; phylum Chordata; class Amphibia; order Caudata; family Salamandridae; genus Triturus; species Triturus cristatus. The sequence goes on from NC_140579.1 coordinate 512,946,414, forward strand.
AGGGATCATGTGGAGTGTCCTGGGGGGCACCCAGGTATGTGTAGACAAGTGGCAGAACCATGTCCTGCAAGCTTGAGTCAGGTGGATGCAGAGAATGGTGGCCTGGCCAACGTTGGATGCATGGGGATGGCACATGTCACAATACCCACACAGTCATGGACATCATGCACAATACAGAGTCTAATCCCACACAAACAGCTTGCATCTTGCTACTCTACACATAGACACATAGCCACTATCACGGAAAACCATGCCAGACATGCCGTATGCACCGTGGCAACACACCAGCATTGACTGAGAAGAGGCACCTTGGAGGCATAGGGACACCTTTATTAGTCATGTATTCCGGAATGCAGAGGCAACTCGGAGTACACATACACAGGTCATGTGGAGTAACATGTGGGTCCAACACTGGCACCCCCCTTCTGCAGCACAAATGCGTGATAGCCATGGAACTGGCACACAAGTGTCGGGTAACAGCTAAACACCCCCTGCTGCTCACAGAGAGGCTGCCATACACCATTGATCCTCTGATGTGGAAGTCCCACACCATGTCAAGCCAATGCAAACTGTATGTGTCCGAGGGCAGTGTTACACACATTGATGCCATCATCACAATCCACTATCCCATCACAGACGACTGTCAACAAGTCTGACCATCTATTCAGGTGTATCCAGCTACATGTAATGTGTCCCATGGTGATGCGACATGTCTGCAGAGGAAAAAAACATCGACAGGTGCAGTGTGCACACATCGTAAACAACTGCCACACCCAACACACCCCTGATGCATCCCTTACCCTAAGGAGACTTCCAAACTTGTCCGTGCGTGTAACGCTGAGTCAGCACACGATGACGTGTCCATGAGGAATAGCAGTGCCACAACAATGCAACCAGCAGACGGCATGCGCAAGTACCTGGGGATGAGAGACACACAAGAAGTCAGCCACAAAAAGCACAGCCACTTGCATGTGCATGTACTCGACACATGTAAGGATGACAACATGCTAGGTCACAATTATGACTGGGGAAATACACTCTTCACTGGCACCATCACTCGCGTGACACATCCACACACACCTCTGACTCACGTGGCATACATGCAGATGGACACACACATGGCAACACATGCCACATGGGGACCAATGCGTGCACACTCAGACACTGGTACACACCACTAAGCAAAGAAGTCGCGTATGAGCCGACTCTGGATGTCCTCTTGCGGAACCACATCCTCCACATCACTAGCCCCATTGCCAAGCCCTTCGTCCTCCACGGGTGGATGGTCCTGATCATCTTGATCCAGGATGAGTGGCACAGCTTTCTCAACTGCCATGTTGTGCAGCATGCAGCAGACCATGAAGATTTTGCAGACCTTCGCCGGGGCATATGGGAGGGCGCCGCCGGTCTTGTGTAGGCACCTGAATCGGCTCTTCAGGAGGCCAAATGTCCTCTCTATCACTCGCCTTGTCCGGCCATGGCCGGTGTTGTAGCGGAGCTGGGCCGGTGTGCTGGGGTTGCGGAGAGGTGTGATCAGCCATGGCATGTTGGGATAGCCAGCGTCCCCTACATGGAAACCACATGGACATAAGTAGGACAGGAGAAGCGGTCGTGCTGGAAGTCTACGCAAAATACAGGACAGACAGACTGTACCCACCAACAACACATGCTCGTTCGTTGCGCAGCTGCGTCATCATTTCAGGCACCCTGCTACGCCTCATGATGTAGGCATCGTGTGCTGATCCTGGAAAACGAGCACAGACATGTGAAATCACCATGTTGGACAGACACACCACAAGGGCATTGATGGAGTGGTAGTGTTTGCGATTCCTGTACGCTACCTCCCGTGCCTGTGGTGGTACCAAAGCCACATGTGTCCCATCTATGGACCCAATGACATGGGGCATCCCTCCCAGGGCATAGAATCCACGCTTGACCCCAGTCAACTGTTCAGGATTTGGGAAATGGATGAACTCATCCAGGTGAAGCAACATGGCCTCTAAGAAATCAGGCAGCACACGGCTGAACATGCTCTGGGACATGCCACCAACATGAGCTATGGTATATTGAAAGGTACCCGTGGCAAGAAAATGTAGGGCTGCCATTACCTTCAGCTTGGGTGTCAGTGTCGTAGGATACCTGTGCAGCGGTTGCAGGTGTGGTGCCAGCCTTGCTGTCAACTCCTCAATCAACGGTTGGGGGAAGCGGTAGCAGCGTATACAGTCATTCTCCCGCATGTCAGCCAAGTCCGGAATTGGTCGGGGAAGAGGCGGCGCTCTGCAGTAATTTGGAAGTGACAAGGAAGAGTGAGTGCACTACAACAACAATTTATATGTACTGAGCACATGTTAATCTGTCAATACACATATGCTACATAGGGAGTCAGGTATGTGCTACATGCCCTGGACATGTATGGCTGCAAGGTGACACTCCTATCAAGACCCAGCTACACACAGAGATTGTGAACCTTCACATCCCATGGCATGGGACTAGCTGTGTCCCAGTGTAAGTGAACAGCCAGACGCAACACAGGACTGACATACATCAACACATCAGCAGAAGTAGGATGTTGATTGCAGAGACAGGTAGCGGAACACTAGAGCCACAGGTCACATGACATTACACTAGGACAGCCCACACACCTTGCCATTAAGGTGTACATGTCATGACTGACCACACATACATTGAGAGGATGCAGACAGGTCCTTGTTACGCTACTCCGTGTCCCCTGCATACATACACACCTTACATCCGATACCACATGTGGCCTGGTGTGCGTAACAGTGTGCCATGGCCATCTACACACAGACACATGTTGGTTGCTGCAACAGCAGATGCTTATGAGGGAACACCAACATCAAGCTAATGTGAACACACCACACATACATGACATAGACACATCGTGCACCGTGGGTAGTCACATGTCTGGTGTGGGAACCCCTGTAGCGGGCATCAGGGGACACTTGCATGTGTTGTTGACTGTGCCATGGCAGTGACGCTCATCCCAAGTGTGCAGTACGACATGCACACATGTCAAAGGAGTTAAGGGCATGTCTGGCACATATTGCACCGTCACACATAACATCTGTACACATCTCATCATACATCTATTGCCTTCACAACTCAGGAGTAATGTGCCACATCACAGCCTTTCACACCTGTGCCCCACACATGTAGTACTGCCCAGACAATGCCTTGATGTCCATCCATGGACAAGTATGTCAGCTCTATTCCTTCCTGTGTGCTGCCTGTCACCACTGTTATGTGTGAAAGGCACTGTACATTCGCTCTGAGGGCGTGTGTACGTTCCCTATCACTATGGGAGTGCTGCCGTAGGCCTACCAATAGTGATAGTGAGCGTACGCGCGTGTGTACGCTCCGTATCACTATGGGTACGCATACGCGAGCACACCCACAGTGATAGTGACCGTACGCGCGTGTGTACGCTCCGTATCACTATGGGTACGCATACGCGAGCACACCCATAGTGATAGTGAGCGTACGCGCGTGTGTACGGTCCGTATCACTATGGGTACGCATACGCGAGCACACCCATAGTGTTACGGACCGTACACACGCGCGTACGCTCACTATCACTATGGGTGTGCTCGCGTATGCGTACCCATAGTGATACGGACCGTACACACGTGCGTACACTCACTATCACTATGGGTGTGCTCGCGTATGCGTACCCATAGTGATACGGAGCGTACACAAGCCTGTACGGGCCGTTGCTATGCATTTGGGGTGCCCTAGGGCCCCGGAACGCACCGTACCTGTGTGTGAATCTCCAAATTACATAGGGGACACATGAGGGACAAGTATAAAGGCCTACATGCATGCTGGTTGTCATGGAGACCAAGTTTTAAGTATGAATTTTTTTTTGCAGGTGCACAGCAAAAGTCGGTTTGAATGAATCTACTTTGTTGCAAAGTGGTTGTGGAGTTGACATCATGCTCAAGATAAAAAAAACCAAACCCACTGACTGTGCTAGGTTTAAAGGGATTGGAGGAAACATAGGATGCAAATGTGAGTGACCAATCACTCTGTACTCCTGTGCATGAAACAGGCCAGCAAGGCAGATATAAGGCAGCCAGGTCCCATGAGAGAGCACTTGCCTGCACATCTTTGGATTCAACGACCCTGCTGCTGCTCGTGATTCCCTGGAACCATGTCAAGGTCTGTGGAGAGGGCCCAGCCTTTCACCCTGGAGGAGAACCTGGCATTGCTGGAAGTGATCCTCCCACAGTACCCCATGCTGTATGGGCGACCAGGGTAGCAGGTGAGTGCAGAGTCCACTAACACAGACTGTGTCCCTTTTTTGTGACTGTGACTTCTGGCATTGTGTCCAGGTGTGACACACATGCAATGTACTGTAGGGGGGGTCCCGGGGGGGGGATGCCTGATGTCTCCCAGCCCGAGCATGCTGTGGTGCATGTCTGCCGTCCTCACTTGCATTGTGTTTACTGTGACAATCACTGCATGGTGCATGCCACATTCTGCCTGTCTTATCCTCCTGGGAATGTTGCCTCTACAGTCCTCATGTGATTATGTGGTCAGCCCAGTGTGACAGGTGACTGTACCCACAGATGTGTGTTAGTTCTGTGTACCTGTGCTGAGAGTGTCCACATGATGTGTTCGTACCCTGGACATCGGTGTGTGTGTAAGTCCCCTATCATGTGGGTGGGTGCATATGTGGAGTGTGGCACCCGGGCTGCATGAGGGATGGATATACCCTGGCCATCTGATGTGAGCAGGGAGCAGTGCTGTGTGTCTGACGTGCAGAGCCAGCCCCACACCTGTGAGCCCCCCCCCCCCGTCTAGTGGCACATGTGCAGAGTGAGGTTTGTAGCTGCATTTGGCAATGGCAGGTGAATGTCCTGTGCCTGTGTGTGTCTGTGTACTCTGCTGAGGTAGCGTCAGTGGCCTGTGGCATGTGACTGCTTTGAGGTGCTGCACATAATCCTGGTGTAGCTTGTGATGCACAGTGTGAGCCTGGATCATTGATTGTGTCGTTGCCCTTATTCCACCTGTGTACTTTCAATGGCACGTACTGCTTTTGCCCTTCCCCAGAGGATAATGTCCCTATGACAAAGGTGCAATGCGTTGGCTGCATACTATGCCTTGTTGTAACCAGCAAATTTGTTCTAATATGTGTCTCTGTGACATGTGCCAGGTGTATTGATGTAGTGTCACTTGTTCATCCTCACAGGTAGGCGCCTCTGCCAAGAAGCAGATCTGGATGAACGCCGTCAGTGCCGTGAGGAGGACGGAGGGTCGCAAGCGGCGCCTGGCCCAGGTGAGAAAACGCTGGCAGGATATCCGGTGCTAGACGCGGAGGATCGCACGGGTCCTGCTGGGGGACTCATCTGAGACCCATAAGAACCGTGGGCGCCGCCGTTCGACCCACATCCACAAGCGTGTGCTGGCGGTGGTATTTCCAGACTTGGATAGGCGCTTACAGGAGAAGCAGCAGCAGGAAGGGGGTAGGTACATGTGTGTTTGTTGTGTGTCACCAGCATTTGTAAGTGCACAGTTGCATGGATACACTGCCAGGGTTTAAATGTGCTGTGCAGATCCTGTTACCCACAGTATAGCGGTGCTCTCCTGCCTCCCTTCCCCTCCTTGCAATGTGTTCCCTGGTCTGTGTGTAGTCACTCCTTCACAAGGTTATCTAGGCTGGCAGTTTATCCACGTGAACAATGCCTGTAGCATCATGTGTGGGGGTGGTGTGTAACAGGTTTTGGGACCTTGCCTGTGCCCTGTCCAGTTCAGTACTTGTGGGTTCCATGTCATTTGGCACTGATGCCGAGTCCAGACATGGGAGTTAGTCTCTCAAGTGTCATGCCTTACAGCACGCATGTCCTATGTTGTGGCCTGTGACATGATGTGCATGAGTGTGCAATACGCATAGTGCAGGGATGGTGGCGTGTGTTGCAGTCATTCCCATTCAGGACCATGGAGTTGTGTGGCCACTACTGTCCCCTGGGGCATATTTTCCTAGGTGTCATGTGTGTCATCACAAAATGTGGACACTCTCAGTATCTACAGCATAGGTTGTGCTCTGTGCCATTGTCCCCTGGCACCATGTATATTGACGTAAAATGTAGTACAAGTGTCCACTGTACAGCCTGACCTGATTTTCCTTGTTCATACTCACGGTGTAACATAACAACGTAAAAGAGAGGGGCTCTTTGCCACAAATAGGGGTAGAGCACCAATAGACAAAAGTCAAGAGAAGAATTCCCCTATTTGGCACATCATCAGGTGAACTAAAAGATTCTTACCCACACCAAACCATTCACTCACCAGAACAAGCACCCTTGTCTTAACCACATGTGGACTCGTAATTAAAAATTTCTATATTTTATTAGAAACAATGACATAATAAAACATTTCTTTATAGCAATCACAAGACAGTAAAATCTGCGCCCAATGTTATAGTTGTTGGACAGTTAAAAAATAAAGAAATTACAATAAAAAACATACAGTAAAAATACATTAAACCAATTTCATCCTAAGAGTCATTTGTAAACACTGGGAGAACACAAGTAAGAAAGATGCTTTCTAATCAAAAAACAAAGGAAGACAAATGATCTAGATCAACTATTCTCATTACACTAGATACTTAGTGTTTGCATTTTCCGGAGAACAGATGTCATTCCGATCTATAGTCTCCTTTACTTTAAAGTTGCGTCTTTAAAGTAAAGGAGACTATAGATCGGAATGACATCTTTCTTACTTGTGTTCTCCCAGTGTTTACAAATGACTCTTAGGATGAAATTGGTTTAATGTATTTTTACTGTATGTTTTTTATTGTAATTTCTTTATTTTCTAACTGTCCAACAACTATAACATTGGGCGCAGATTTTACTGTCTTGTGATTGCTATAAAGAAATGTTTTATTATGTCATTGTTTCTAATAAAATATAGAAATTTTTAATTACGAGTCCACATGTGGTTAAGACAAGGGTGCTTGTTCTGGTGAGTGAATGGTTTGGTGTGGGTAAGAATCTTTTAGTTCACCTGATGATGTGCCAAATAGGGGAATTCTTCTCTTGACTTTCATACTCACGGTGGCCAGTGCCTGTGTGTCTTGTTACAACCATCTGATGATGCACATTTGTACATGATTCTTTGGACAGGCGCACCTTGGGTATTTTGTGTCCAATCTTGCATTTTTGTAAGTGCTTCCTTTGTCTCAACAAGTTGTCTCATGTAGGGGGTGGTTGGTGCGGGCAAGGCCTACATGTCAAAACCTGAAATCTCCTTGCTAGGTCTGGCCAGTGTGTGATGTTTGTCTGGACATACACTCAAGGTGCAGTGAGCCAGTCATGGTGGGCATGTTTTCAGTATTACCTATGCAGCATGTGCCTCAAGTTCATGGATATGGTCCCTGCTCATCCCTATTTTCGGCAACGCTGTGTGGTGCAGATGCAGTGCTGGATTGTCCCCAGAGCCTGGCTCGTCTGTCAAAATCCATTTCATGTCATTTGCAATTGTGTCATGCTCTCCATAGTTTTTCAGTGGCATGGTGGGTCAACCAACTGTGTGTTGCAGGGCCTACATATGTACCTTGTATTGTAGATGTTACTCATCTTTCTTTTCAGGCTATGCACTGTAACCTATGTAGATTGGACTCATTTGACATATGTATACAGGTGTATGATTAATTCCTGTCTCTTCACCTTGCCCACAGCATCGTCGGGGGACACGGATGGAGACATCAGCACAGATCGTGCGGAGGGACCGAGCACCAGTGCCAGCAGTGACATCTTGGCTGGCACATCGAGTGGGACTGAGGTGGAGGGGAGTGAGGCGGAGGACCTGTCCAGTGCCACCACAGAATATGAAGCTGACGGGTCCGAGGCTGAGCTCTCTGAGTGGGCGGAGGCTGCACCACCAGCTGACAGCGGCACAACATCTCTCCCCGCTCCCTCCATTGCCATCAGCCGCCTCCCACTTGCTCGTGTCCCTTCCCAGCGTGCCCGGTCACCACATGTCTCCTTCCTGCCAGGCACCGCACCCCCTGCCCCTGTCTCCACTGCTGCCGCCAATGCTGAGTCTGTGGACATCCAGCAGCAGTTGCAGGTTGGTCAGGCTGCGATGTTTAATGTCCTCCATGGCCACAGCCAAGTGCTAAACAACATGGAGGCATACTTGGAGGGCATTTTCTCATCGCAGGCTGACCAACGCAACTTGCTGAGGTCCATTGACTCGACACTGACTGCAGCAGTGGGTCTCCTGCAGCGCTTCGTCCAACCCCCTACCCCTGACCCATCCACACTTCCCACTCCCATGCCTGTCCCACGTACACCCAGACATCAGCATGCACCCACCACAACAGACACAGGCACCACACCAGCAGGGAAGGTCAAACGCACACCTCCTGGCACGCACACACAGGGTGCAGTAGGCACACCCACTGGGTCGGGGGGCAAACGTAAGACACGCAGCCAGAGTGGGAGTCCGCATTCCACAAAATCCACTCCCTCCAAATCCCCTCCCCTCAGCTCTCCTGGCCAAGAGTCGAATACAGGGTCAGTCCTGCCCAGTCTGTCCATCAGCCCCAGTGTGGCACCACCCCGCAGGCGGTGGAGGCAGGACACCAGCAGGGGAGTTGAGGCCCCCCCCCTGTCCACACCCTCCCGCAGTGGCGCTGCGACCCATCCCTCCGACCCCCCCCCCCCTCCCCTCCTTGGGGCCTGTGGTTCCTTCGGGTGCAGGGGAGATGCTGGGGGACCTTGCTGAGGTGTGCAGCGCCATCCTGACCTCCACCTTTGGCGCTGCCCCACCCCCTGTGGTGGAGTCCTCCGTCCCTGCACCCACGACGCCTACCCTTCGCCCTCATGTCCCTGCGGTGCCTGGTCCTTCCCCCCCACATGATGCGCCCCCCCGGAAGACAAAGGAGTCTGACTGTGCAGGCAAGCTAGGGGACACGCGTCCCACTGTGTCCCCCTTCCGGATTGGAGTCATGGACTGCCCTATGGGCCTTGTATATATTGACATTTATAAGGATTATTAGTTAGATCCTGCTGAATAAAGCATTTATTTTTTTGTTTAAATAGAACACTACTGTTTATCTGGTATTGCTGTTGGTTGACCTGCTCCATTATTTTGGGTGGTGGTAATGTGTTGGGTGTGTGGGAATTGTAGTCTTGTGCTGGTCATAGGGTGGACCCTGGTATCTGTGTGCCATCACAAGCTGTTGGCTACATAACTTTGTTCATGTAAGCAGTTACTGCATGGTGACATCGTCCCAAGGTGTGTTCCTTCCTCTGTGTAACCTGACATCTTCCCTGCAGGGTCATTCCAATATGTGGTGCTGAGCTGTGTCTACATTGGCTGGGTGTGTGACGGACTCGTTAGACTTGGGCCATGCATGCTGAGCGATGTCTCCACCTGCATCATTCGTGGCGTCCTTGGTGGTCACTGTACTTGTGTATGTAGACTGTTGTCATGACATCATGTGGACATGTTTCCTTTTCGGCGCTATGCATGTGTATACTCCCAGCCTCGCACACATGTGGTACATGTACTGCAGGGTCTTTGTGCACCTGACTGACATTTGTGGCCATTGGATCTGTGGGTACTCCACCCTTTTCTTTCCAGGGGCACTGCTGTGAGTGTTAGGCACCCACCCCTCCTGTGTCTGGGCACTGCTGGGAGGACTCTGCACCCACCCCTCCTATGTTTGGGCACTGCTGGGAGGAATCTGCACCCACCCCTCCTGTGTCTGGGCACTGCTGGGAGGACTCTGCACCCACCCCTCCTGTGTCTGGGCACTGCTGGGAGGACTCTGCACCCACCCCTCCTATGTTTGGGCACTGCTGGGAGGACTCTGCACCCACCCCTCATGTGTCTGGGCACTGCTGGGAGGACTCTGCACCCACCCCTCCTATGTTTGGGCATTGCTGGGAGGACTCTGCACCCACCCCTCCTATGTTTGGGCACTGCTGGGAGGACTCTGCACCCACCCCTCCTGTGTCTGGGCACTGCTGGGAGGACTCTGCACCCACCCCTCCTGTGTCTGGGCACTGCTGGGAGGAATCTGCACCCACCCCTCCTGTGTCTGGGCACTGCTGGGAGGAATCTGCACCCACCCCTCCTATGTGTGGGCACTGCTGGGAGGAATCTGCACCCACCCCTCCTGTGTCTGGGCACTGCTGGGAGGACTCTGCACCCACCCCTCCTGTGTCTGGGCACTGCTGGGAGGACTCTGCACCCACCCCTCTTATGTCTGGCCACTGCTGGGAGGACTCTCTGTTGGGGTGAGGGGTACGCTCCATACATACGGGGGTGGTGTTACGGTCCGTACGTACACTGTTGTGGTGGGGGTTGGCTCCATGCATACGCGGGTGGGGGTACGGTCCGTACGTACACTGTTGGGGTGGGGGGTACGCTCCATATATACGGGGGTGGTGTTACGGTCCGTACGTACACTGTTGGGGTGGGGGGTACGCTCCATACATACGGGGGTGGTGTTACGGTCCGTACATACGCTGTTGTGGTGGGGGTTGGCTCCATGCATACGCGGGTGGGGGTACGGTCCGTACGTACACTGTTGGGGTGGGGGGTACGCTCCATACATACGGGGGTGGTGTTACGGTCCGTACATACGCTGTTGTGGTGGGGGTTGGCTCCATGCATACGCGGGTGGGGGTACGGTCCGTACGTACACTGTTGGTGTGGGGGGGTACGCTCCATACATACGGGGGTGGTGTTACGGTCCGTACATACGCTGTTGTGGTGGGGGTTGGCTCCATGCATACGCGGGTGGGGGTACGGTCCGTACGTACACTGTTGGGGTGGGGGTACGCTCAATACATACGGGGGTGGTGTTACGGTCCGTACGTACACTGTTGGGGTGGGGGGTACGATCCATGCATACGCGGGTGGGGGTACGGTCCGTACATATCCGTACCCACGCTGTGGAATGCTTGTGCGGGCCGTACCCAGGCCTTTGCCACGTGGGTACGAGTCCCGCCATTGTTGGGGTGACGTAGGTGTGGGCGTGGTACGACTCGTACCCACGCTCTTAAGGCGTGGGTACGGGACGTACCTGTATTGTTGTGTTACCGGTTCGCGTCGTCAACCACTTCCGTTGTGGCGGACGCTGGCTTTGCTGGACACGCCCCCACCCCCTCGTAGTGACCAGGGCCTGGGGGTCAGGTATGTCCAGGGCATGTGTGCTGTGTGACTTGGGTGGGGGTTTTGTGGTCTGCCCCTGCTCCTGCCCCCCCACCCCCTTTTCCCCCCTCCCTTTGTTGTTCTGACCTTCTGCGGCATCTGCGTCGGAACCTGTAGAGGAGGTCGACTGCTATGAGGGCCGGGATGACACGTAGGTTCGGGTCCATGTCTGTCCGTCGCGTGCAGGTACTCCTTGTTCGCGTCGTCCTGATTTCCCGGCAGTTTTTGGCTGCCGGAAAATATTCTCCGTGCGGGATGACGTCAGTGCGAATCGTACTTCCTGGTTCGTGAATGGCAGGCTGCGTGCGTCCCGACGTCACGTCGGCACTTTCCCGGATCACATTTGTATGTGTATTTTCGTCGGTCGGTGTTTTGTACGAATCGTACGGAAATGGTATTTCCGTGCAAATTGTACTTCCATGTTTGTATATTGTTCCGACCGGGTACGCGTCGGACGGAGAATATGCTCCGTCCGACGGTTCGTACCTGGTTTTTCCAGGATCGTAATCGGCACCTTAGTCTAAGCATATTTACCATGAGTCAGTTAAGTAATGTATGGTGCAGATATCCTTACAACAAAACTATTACAACGCATGCCATTACATCGCATGTCGTTGCAACGCAAAAGGTGTGCAGCAGTGGGTAGAAGGTGTTGGAATTAACTCCAACACCTTCCCTACTGTTGCACACAGTGGAGTTGGAATAACAAATTAATCTATTCCAACTTCCAGCCCCCCCCCCCCAACAGAAAGTCAGAGTAAAAGTTTGCATTGCATTGGCATGCGATGTAATGGCATGCGTTGTAACGTCACCTGTTCGGTGGCAAGGGCTTCAATCTCAGTGGCCTCCTGTGATTGGCCCCCAGTTGCCCTCCCACCTGCCCTGCACCCCTGGGCTTGTGGCCTTGGCTGAATCTGCACCCGCACACTCTCTCCAGCTTGCTTGGTGCGGTTATTGATGTTGCTCACCTCTGCACCATGGATAGTGGTGCAGCTAGCAGTGGTGGTGGTGTTTGCTCCACATGTAGTTGGTGCAGGGCTTTGCATTGTTGTTGCAGCTGGGGTGGAAGTTGTAATGGTCGTGGTGGCAGGGAGGCCCTCTAACTGAGTACGCCCTGGCAGGCCAGAAGGGCCATGTCGGACATCTACGTCTGAGATTTGGGGAGAATCTGCATCAGAGAGTTCATATTCCAGGTGTGGAGACTAGCTCTTCTGGTTGTTGGTGGTTGCGCCAGCTGATGATAGCGATCCACCTGTTGTACAAAGGTTAAATTGTCTGGAAGTAGCGTGCATTCAAAAAAATTGCTGACACAGTAATTGATGTATTAGATTATAAGGCCAAAGTTTTTGCATTGAACATACTAGTAATTTTTAATAGCTTTTCATCAGTATGACATGAACTAGAGGTACATCCAATACTTGTTTTCGAGGTGACATGGAGATGGGAAACATTTGACATGTTGGGATTGGCTGTTTCCAAGGACATGTGACCAGCTAACAACTTGGTGCTCATCCACTTGAGTTTAGGCATGTATATTGTTGATTTTGCAAAACCATGTTTCACATATGCAGGCATTTTCGATTTTGTGAGTGCAGTTATGTATTGACAGCTTGTGGGCTGTGTTATTTGAATGAGTGTCCATGCATGTATTCTGGCCATGTCAGCCTTCATGCTTCACAAAAGTTTGATTTGCACATAGCATTGTGCGCATGTCGTAATTGCTCTCTGCATTTCTTTACATGGGTCTTTGTGATTGGAAGTGTGAGTTCTGTTACATGTATGTGAGCATAGCTGTGTGCGCAGTTGATGTGACATATGGAGCATCGTAGACTTGGCTAACATGTGAGAAATGTGGTGAGCAGATTGTTAAATTCTGTTCAGGGTGATGCAAGAGAGATTAAGATGTCTGCCTCCCTGTAAGGTGAATCTGAGGAGTGTGATGGCTGCCACATGGCTCTGGGGTGGGGTGAGTGTTTCATGCTGTTTGGGAGTCAAGAGGGACTGCTTGGAGTTGTAGTGGTGTCCTCCTGTCCCCAAACTCCCCACCCTAGTAAGATGGCTACCTACTTGTAAGGTGGATCGGAGGAGTGAGATGGCTGCCACATGGCTCTGGGGTGGGAGGAGTGATCCATCCTGTTCAGGTGTGAGGGAAATGGGCTTTGTGGGAGTTGTGGTGCTGGCTGCCTGTCCCCACACACCACCATGGAAAGATGCCTAGCTACCTTTAAGGTGAAGCACAAGAAGGAAATGGCAGCCATGTAATACATGGGGTGGAAAGAGTGCGTTCTACTTATGTGAGTTTTGGTATTGAAATTGCAGCTGCATGGTTGTGCAAGACAGTACATGACAGTGTGATGGAAGAATTTTGGTTGTGCTTACCAGTCTCCACTCCCCCAGCTATTTCGCTGAGACTCTCTGGGTGCAGGATGGCAAGCACCTTCTCCTTTCATTCTGTAAGTGTTAGTGGAGGAATGGGAGGGCCGCAGAGCTGCCTCACGGTTCTTGGTGGCCCGGTATTTCACACGGGCCTTGAGGTCATGCTACCTCTTCTTAATGTCACGCAGGGTGGTACCTACTGCATTGACTTTGTTGACTATTCCTTCACAAATTTGATTTTTCCTGACAAGTGGTGTCTGTTAGACCATGGCTCCAAACAAATGTGGATCTACTCTAATTACCCGATTTATCATCACAGACAACTCCTTGTCAGTGAGTTTTGGCATCTTGTTTGTGCCATGGTGAGTAGTGTGCAAAATGAGAACTAGTGCAAAGAGTAATGTGGTAATGGATGTGTGAAAGGTGCATCAGGTGTGTGGGTGAAAAGTATTGGTGCGTGGAGATAGGTGGGTGTGGTGGTGTGCAGTGTGAAATATTCTCCTCTCCTAACAAGTGGGACTACAATGCTGTGTGTTGGGTGCTCCTTCAATGCTGGCTTTTTGCAAAGGGTGCAGGTCAGGGAAGGGGTTTGTTTTATACTCTCCTATGTGGGTGTGTCCACTTGAGGAATGACCATCTTCTGTATTTTTCCAGTCAGACTTTGATGTGGACCCTTTTTTATGTTTCGCACAACGGCGGCGGTCGGAACACAGCCATCGTTATGACGGGACCGCTAGATCATCATAATTTCCCCCGCGGTCATGCCACTGGTGAATCGGCGTTTGTATGCCGGAAAAATGATTTTCCATCCGTCGCGGTCGGAGTATCAGGATTTCCAACCGTGGCGGATGGAGTTTTAACGAATCCCACCGCCGCGATCGGATTTTCCAGGCTTATGTATCAGATATTCCCCAGTCTATGCGGGCCGTTTTTTTCCAGAACCACGGTGGTCGGAGGCCTTTCCCGTCCGCCATCATAATGACTCCCTTAGCTCTTAATGCGTAATGATGGCCCAAGAGTAAACTAAATATGAAAAGCCTCTATCTGATTTTGTGAAGCTCCATCACACTAAACCACAGTTATTGGGAGTGAAAAAATGTTTTCAATGTACCACCCCATATAACTTATTGGATCTGCACGAAACCCTCATACATGGACTAAATATAACTTGCTACAGGCCTGTAATATTTCATGCAGATTCATCAATTAGTGCTGAAGTTATAAGTAAATCAAAAAGTTTATTACACTCCTTTTAGTATGATCTTAATGGAGTGACACAAATAGTAGAATATTCCCATAAACGTATCATCTTCAGAAAACTATTTTTAAAATGCTTTTACAAACAAAAGCAGTGAATAAGGGGCAATATTTTTCATATATTGTATGTTTGTTGGTTATAGTAACTAAATAAAGATTGGCAAATTGACAAAACAATATATCTGGCTACAAACACTAATGTAGTACATTTTTAGAACCTCAAAATAAAGAGAAATATATCTTCTTTTAGATCAGAACACTTAGGGCCTAATTACGATGTCGGGTGGACTTAAGTCTGCCTAGCTCCTTCTCGGTCCTGGGACAGACCGACCTCTGGTCGTCGGTCCGGACCGCCTAATTAGAATGTGGCCGAACAGTGTTTGGTCGCATTCCTACATTTCCCTATGGAAGCATTCATTACGGCCGTAATTCGGCCGTAATACATGCTCCCATAGGGAAATGGGAGGGGCTGTTCATCCCTGCGTCCCGTGGCAGGCACCTAAGGGTGCCTGCCACAAGGTGCATGGATCAACAGGGGGGCACCATAGGTGACGCCATGGCCACCATCCGGAGGCTGCATACACAGTGGAGCCCTGTTGGGGTCCCCCAAACATGTTTTCAGACATGGTTTCCATGTTGGACAGGCCGGCATGGAAACCATGCAGGAAAATGTGCATCGTAATCGCAAGGGCAGAAAGGCCCGTCCTTTGAGATTACGAGCGATTTCCGACAGGCTCCTTGAGCCTGTCGGAAGCCAGCCAGTATGACCGGCCGGTTTAGTTTCCGACTGCCAGCTTTGTAATGCGGCTGTTTGAAAGTAAACCAAGGGTCCGATTACAGTGCGGCCCGGAAGGCTCCGACCATTGGTCGGAGCCTTCCGGGCCGTCTCGTAAATGGACCCATTGTGTGCTAATTATACACTGCATAGTCAACAAACTCAAAAGGCTTCTAGGCTTCCCATCATGCAGTGCAGGGTCAGTAAGAAATGTGTTTCGATGGAAATACAGTAAAATGTTCGCTGCGTATATTGACTTTTCACCAGAGTCCATGTAAACGGAGAGGCCCATGAGTTTTTTTGGGATTCCGAAAATTTTGACAAATTTGAGGTTTAGGCACAGAGCCAAAGTTATTAGCAGAGGAACACTTTTTTGGCTCCCCATTTTATACCCCACCGCCTGATGGATCGATGTGAATTTGAGATCACTAAGAGGCAGCATAACAGGTTAAGTGTCTGCCAAGTGGTCACCTGCTTCTGTCAAAATGCTTTACACAGCCTGCCCCCCCACGGTAACATGGCCTCTCTCTTCTCTAGTCTTCATACATTATCAGATATAGTCTTCATTCCAGTAACACGTTGTTACATTCTCAAATTCAGGAGAGTTCCTCAGAAGACACTGTCCAAGCTTGTAGTGCTCTCACGTTGACCATCCATGCAGAAATGCATCTCCTCCCATTCCACAAGCTTTTCAAACCCTACCTTTTGTCTTCATAATTCTGCTGCAGTACAGTTTCCTCAGTGCCAGTAGGGCACTTTAGGGCATTTGCACACTTTAAAAAATCAAATTGAGTTTCATGCATGTTCATCAAATTACTCTTAAGTTATAAGCTGCCACGATGTAAGAAAAGGTGTTAACCCCTTTGTAGGAAGTTGGCTCTGTATATACTTAACAAAAGTAAGGTGTAGTGAGCACAGAGTCCTGTGGATACCCAGAGGCTTAAGTAGATTATACTCGTGTTCTTTTTTGTGGTAGTGTGGGCAAGCAGTTAGGCTTATCACAGGGCAGTGCTAAGCATTTGTTGTACATGCACAGACAAGAAATGATTACACACACTAAATGACTAAATCAGAGACCAGTGGTTTGTAAAAATATTACTTTGAGTATATTTCTTTAATAGAACAAAAGATACTTTGTTGCATTAAAATACTTTTTGCAATATCACTATTTTTCTCAGTGCATTTTTCAATTAATACAATATTATCCTACGGGAGGAAACACAATCAGCAATATGCAGGTAAGTAAATGATTTACAATATTGAGCTTTTGGATGAAGAATCAGTACCAGACAAGTTTCAGGTAAGTGACCTCACTGCACCAACAGCAGCACTGGGGCTGCCGGGTGCAGAGGTGAAACTCGGGATCTGGAGCCAATATTATCAAACTGAGAGAGGGGGCAATCAAAGTGATAGTACCTGCAGGTAAGCAGAATGGTTTGGTAACCCAGTCTCCGGAGGTTAAGGTAAGCACGGAGGCCACAAGGCCGCACCAAACACACACCATCCGTGGCACAGGGGCAGCCGGGTGCAGAGTGCCAACACAGCATTGGGCGCCCAATGCAAACAAATAGAGCATCTTGTAGTTGGAAAAAGGCTGCCGGTTCAGACCAGGAGGCTGGACAGGTCTGCTGTTGACAGGAGATTAGGCATCTTTTTAGAAGGCAGGCAGTCCTCCCAGGGCTCTGGAGGTCGCTGGACTGCGGGATGAGTTGCTCTTCTTTAGCAGGGTCTTTGAGGGCTGCAGACAGGCTGGTAGGGCTGGGGCCAAGTCAGTTGATGTCTTCAGTCTTCACTGCTGCACGGCTTTTCTTTGTCCTCTTATTCGTAGGTCATCGGTAATCTGAGGATTAAGGTTCAGGGGTGCCCCTATATACTCAATTTGGGGACGTTACAGCGGTTAGAAGGTAGTAGCCAATGGGCTACTTATCTTTAGGGTGCCAACTCCCTTTGTATGTCCACTCCCTCTGGAGAGGAAGCATACTCTTAACCCAATCAGCTAGAATCCTATGAAACAATGTGGATGGTTTTTAAATGAGAGGGTCACTTCAGCTCAAGGTCCCTTAGAGGTGGTACAGGCTTAGAGGGGACACCCTCTCCTGCTTACTAATTTTCCTGCCAACCTTGCCCCCAAAAGTGGGGCTTGGTCGGGGAAGAAGGCATCTCCACTAGTTGGTGAGGCCCTGGTCAGCATGACAAAGGACGTGAATCCTTTGAGGCTCACTGACTGTCAATACTATTCCTGCTTTGGGGTTGGTTTGAAGCACTTCCACCCAGAGCAGGCTTTCTTTCTGAGCCACGGGAGCAAACAGCTCCCACCTTGGGGGTCAGAAACATGTCTAGAGGTGGCAGGCGGGTGCAGACCAATCAGGCACACAATGGTGGGTTGGTAGATTTTCAGGGGGCACCTCTGAGTGTATTTATTAATTAATCCAACACGGGCATCAGTGAAGGCTCATTAATCTGAGATGCATGGTACCAAACATCTTGGAATTTGATGAAGCAATCATGGAGCTGTGGAACTCGTAGTAACAAGCTCCCAACCGATGTACTCGGTATGGCGTCACTGTGCACTTATAATGTCTAAGAATGGACATAGACACTATAGGGGCATATAGGCTCATGCCCTCACAGGAGGTATAGTGCACCCTGCTGTAGGGCTGTAAGGCCTGCTGTAGGGGTGACTTACATATGCCTCTTGCAGTGCTGGTAGGCCTGGCACACAGGAATGTGTGCCAGGTCGATTCTTCACTTTTATCTGCACCAAAACACGCAGGCTGCAGTGGCAGTATGCTTGTGTTTGGTGAGGTGTCTCTAAGGGTGGCAGAATACATGCGCTAGCCTTTAGAGACTCATCTCTGGTCACAAGGTCCTTGGTACACTGGTGCCTTTTACAAGGGACTTGTATGTGAGCCAGAGGTGTGCCAATTGTGGAAACAAAGGTACAGTTTTGGGATAGAACACAGGCACCGGGGAACTGGTCAGCAGGAACCCAGTGCATACTCAGTCAAAGGTGCATCAGAGTCGGGCAAAAAGTGGGGAGTAACCATGCAAAAAAGGGTACTTTCCTACACCTTTCAAGCGCACCGGGCACATTTTTTTCACATACTAACAGCTAAAAACAGTTATTGAGCTAATGGTAAAAGAACACTTTGGGGCCGATTCCGATCCCAGGTCGGACAGCACTCTGAGAGCTGTCCGTAGCCTTACCGTGCGACCGACACGTACCCGTAGCCGGTCCGTCCTGTAGAGGAAGTACGATGCGCATAACTTCCAAAAACACGACCGACACGTAGGCTGTGATTCAAGCTTCATTCTCCGTCCGAGCCGTACCTCCTAACGCCGAACCGAGTGGCCGGAAGCAGTATCCATAGCAGTTTCCGCCCTGACAAGTACGATGCGTACTTCCTATGTGCCGGATGGGTCGCCACGTACGGCACGTCACAGCATCCGGAAAAGAAGCACTCCTTGCTCCTGCCTCGAGTGGTCGCTCCCCTGCCTGCTTGCTGCTGAAAGGCGGTATTGTGCTACAAAGCTGAGTGATTCATTGATTGTAATAGCGCCATAGCGTTTCAGCGTTTCAGAGTTGCGGTACTTTATATTTGCATAGCGAAAAGATTTTAGAGCGTGTGAGCATTTAATTATTTATTTAAACAGCGCCAGGAATCATTATCATTTCCCACCGCCTGGTCACTGCTTCACCGGATGCTTGCTTGGTCGCTCCATTACTTTCCTGCATTGTGTAATTGACATCGTGTGCTATCGGCGCCCTGCTCTGCCCTCCCCTCCATTTTGGCTCTGTTACTGTTGTTGTTGTTCCCTTGAGCCCGCCACGCCTCCCAGCTGAGCCGCCCTCCCACTAACAATATAGAGCGCCCTCTGACCTTTGTGCTCCGTGATCCACTCCTTGCTCCTGCCTCGAGTGGTCGCTCCCCTGCCTGCTTGCTGCTGAAAGGCGGTATTGTGCTACAAAGCTGAGTGATTCATTGATTGTAATAGCGCCATAGCGTTTCAGCGTTTCAGAGTTGCGGTACTTTATATTTGCATAGCGAAAAGATTTTAGAGCGTGTGAGCATTTAATTATTTATTTAAACAGCGCCAGGAATCATTATCATTTCCCACCGCCTGGTCACTGCTTCACCGGATGCTTGCTTGGTCGCTCCATTACTTTCCTGCATTGTGTAATTGACATCGTGTGCTATCGGCGCCCTGCTCTGCCCTCCCCTCCATTTTGGCTCTGTTACTGTTGTTGTTGTTCCCTTGAGCCCGCCACGCCTCCCAGCTGAGCCGCCCTCCCACTAACAATATAGAGCGCCCTCTGACCTTTGTGCTCCGTGATCCACTCCTTGCTCCTGCCTCGAGTGGTCGCTCCCCTGCCTGCTTGCTGCTGAAAGGCGGTATTGTGCTACAAAGCTGAGTGATTCATTGATTGTAATAGCGCCATAGCGTTTCAGCGTTTCAGAGTTGCGGTACTTTATATTTGCATAGCGAAAAGATTTTAGAGCGTGTGAGCATTTAATTATTTATTTAAACAGCGCCAGGAATCATTATCATTTCCCACCGCCTGGTCACTGCTTCACCGGATGCTTGCTTGGTCGCTCCATTACTTTCCTGCATTGTGTAATTGACATCGTGTGCTATCGGCGCCCTGCTCTGCCCTCCCCTCCATTT
Source organism: Triturus cristatus (assembly GCF_964204655.1). Taxonomy (NCBI): domain Eukaryota; kingdom Metazoa; phylum Chordata; class Amphibia; order Caudata; family Salamandridae; genus Triturus; species Triturus cristatus. The sequence continues at coordinate 512,966,680 of NC_140579.1, forward strand.
TGGCTCTGTTACTGTTGTTGTTGTTCCCTTGAGCCCGCCACGCCTCCCAGCTGAGCCGCCCTCCCACTAACAATATAGAGCGCCCTCTGACCTTTGTGCTCCGTGATCCGCTCCTTGCTCCTGCCTCGAGTGGTCGCTCCCCTGCCTGCTTGCTGCTGAAAGGCGGTATTGTGCTACAAAGCTGAGTGATTCATTGATTGTAATAGCGCCATAGCGTTTCAGCGTTTCAGAGTTGCGGTACTTTATATTTACATAGCGAAAAGATTTTAGAGCGTGTGAGCATTTAATTATTTATTTAAACAGCGCCAGGAATCATTATCATTTCCCACCGCCTGGTCACTGCTTCACCGGATGCTTGCTTGGTCGCTCCATTACTTTCCTGCATTGTGTAATTGACATCGTGTGCTATCGGCGCCCTGCTCTGCCCTCCCCTCCATTTTGGCTCTGTTACTGTTGTTGTTGTTCCCTTGAGCCCGCCACGCCTCCCAGCTGAGCCGCCCTCGCCCCTCCCCCTCCACTATCCATATATGACAGTTGTTCCCGCGCGCAGCGTTCACGCGCAGCGCCCGCGCCCAACCCGCGCCGAAGGTGCGCCAAAGGTAAGCCCGTCTACGCCCGTCCGCGCCTGGACCGCGCCCAGCGCCAGACCCCCTGCCCCTCGCGCTGCCCAGCCCCCCCGCATTACCTACGATGCCGCCTCCCTCCTAGCCCTTAACCCCGGTCGCGCCCCCAACTGCGTCCAAGCCGCCCCTGGACAAACTCACGGTCCTTTCTCCTGCTTCTCCTGCAAATTCAGCGGCACCAACAACATCTCCACTACGACCACACCACAGATACCCGACCCCAACCACCTACAATGCATCTTGCTCAACACCCGATCGGTCCACAGGCACGCCATCGACCTATGGAATCTACTAGACACCACTTCTCCGGACATCGCCTTCCTTACGGAAACATGGATGAACGCTTCCTCCGCACCAGACATCACCATTGCCATCCCTGAAGACTATAAGATCACTCGCAAAGACCGTACCAGCCACACAGGAGGAGGAATCGCCATCGTCCATAAGAAATCCATCCGCATCTCAACCAGCTCCGACGCCAACCTCGCCAACTCCGAACACCTTCACTTCCAGATCCACACCGACCCCAAGACCACACTCAGAGGCACACTCCTCTACAGGCCACCAGGACCCCGCGCAAAATTCAGTGAAGACATCACGGACTTCATCACCCCACACGCGCTCCCCTCCAAAGAATACATCCTTCTGGGAGACCTAAACTTTCACCTCGAAAAGATCAACGACCACAACACCGCCACCCTCGTGGACAACCTCGCCAACCTCGGACTTAAACAACTGGTCACTTCCCCCACCCACATCGCAGGTCACACACTCGACCCCATCTTCACCTCCAGCAATCATGTCTCCTTCAGCCACACTACGGATCTCATCTGGACTGACCACAGCTGCGTCCACTTCACCTACAACAAGCCCAAACCCACCAACCACCTCCAACCAACTCTGCAAAGAAACTGGAACAAAATCACCACGGACCAAATCTCCGCATTACTCCTTCAAAACACCCCAGCCCTCTCTTCTAACGTTAACGAAGCCGCCGCCAACCTCACCCTATGGCTATCCAACACCGCTGATACCTTAGCTCCACTGAAAAAACGTCAAAACAAACCCGGCAACAAGAAGGCCTCATGGTTCAACGATGAGCTTAAGAAATCCAAGAAACTCTGCCGCTCCCTCGAAAAGGCCTGGAAAAAAGACCCTACCACCAGCACCAAGGACGCCTTCAAAAACGCCACCCGTACTCACCACCAACTAATCCGAAAAGCCAAGAAAACAGCATTCAAGGATCGACTTGACAACAACGCCCACAACAGCAAGGAACTTTTCAACATCGTCAAGGAATTCTCCAATCCCTCGGCCAACTCCAACGACATCACCCCCTCTCAAACCCTCTGCGACTCCCTAGCCTCATTTTTCCACAACAAGATTGCAGACATCCACAACAGCTTTGACAACCAACCCGGAAACCAACCCACCCCACCATCTGCTGTACACCTTCCCCCCGTGAACACCCTTAACGCCTGGAACCCAATCTCCACTGAGGACACCATCCGCCTGATGAATTCCATCCACTCAGGATCCCCCACAGACCCATGCCCTCACCACGTCTTCAACAAAGCAGACTCCGTCATAGCACCGCACCTCCGAGACGTCATCAACTGCTCCTTCAACTCCGCTACCTTCCCAGAAGACTGGAAACACGCTGAACTCACTGCCCTCCTGAAAAAACCCACAGCAGACCCCACCGAACTCAAAAATTACCGCCCCATCTCGCTTCTTCCATTTCCGGCCAAAGTCATCGAGAAAGCTGTCAACAACCAGCTCGCCGCCTTCCTCGAAGCCAACAAATCCCTCGACCCCTCACAATCTGGCTTCCGAGCAAAACACAGCACTGAGACCGCCCTCATCGCAGCAACAGACGACATTCGAACTCTACTGGACAATGGAGACACAGTCGCCCTCATCCTCCTTGACCTCTCTGCAGCATTCGACACAGTCTGCCACAGCACCCTTTTACAGCGCCTCAGAAACATCGGGATCCAAGGAAAAGCACTTGATTGGATCACCTCGTTCCTCACCGGAAGAACCCAGAGAGTCCGCCTTCCACCATTCAAGTCCGAGGCCTATGAAGTCATCTGCGGCGTACCACAAGGATCCTCACTCAGTCCCACCCTCTTCAACGTATACATGAGCCCCCTCGCGGCCATCGCACGCCTTCACAACCTCAACATCATCTCTTACGCGGATGACACCCAACTTATCCTTTCTCTCACCAATGACCCCAGCACCGCCAAAACTAACCTACACGAAGGAATGAAAGAAGTTGCCGAATGGATGAAACACAGCCGTCTGAAACTGAACTCAGACAAAACTGAAGTACTCATTCTAGGTACGTCCCCCTCTTCATGGGACGACTCCTGGTGGCCGGAAGCCCTCGGAAAAGCACCCATCCCGACGGACCACGCACGGAACCTAGGCGTCATCCTGGATTCCTCACTCTCAATGAACAGACAAGTCAGCGCCGTATCCTCTTCCTGCTTCAACATTCTTCGCATGCTCAGAAAAACATTTCGCTGGATCCCCACCGAAACAAGGAAAACTGTCACCCACGCTCTGGTCACGAGCCGACTGGACTACGGAAACACCCTCTACGCAGGTACTACCGCAAAACTCCAGAAGAAACTCCAACGAATCCAAAACGCCTCAGCCAGAATCATATTAGACATCCCACGCAACGAACACATCTCTGGTCACCTCAAAGACCTCCACTGGCTACCCGTCAATAAGAGGATCACTTTCAGACTGCTTACCCACGCACACAAATCACTCTACGACATCGGACCAGAATGCCTCAACTCACGTCTGTCCTTTTACACCCCCTCCCGCCAACTACGCTCTTCCAGCCAAGCCCTCGCCACTATCCCTCGCATCAACAAGACCACCATGGGAGGCAGATCCTTTTCTTACCTGGCTGCTAAAACATGGAACTCTCTCCCCGCATACCTTCGCCTCACCCAGAACCACCTAGCATTCAGAAAGCAACTTAAAACCTGGATATTTGAAAGGTAATCCTCCTCCCCTTCCTAAGCGCCTTGAAACCCTATGGGTATGTAGTGCGCTATATAAGTTTTGTGACTTGACTTGACTTGACTAGCTACGATTCGCGCAACAACTCAGTCCACGGCTACGAGACGGACCAGCTTGCAGCGGGTATGAGACGGAGCAACAAGCGGCGTGTACGACACGAACACATCATGAATCCCATCGCGCAGGTCATACTAGTACTCTACATCTATGACCGGATCAGGAACCGACGGCGCAGGCGGTAAGTCAGACACCTACCACACAAACAAACGACACGTACCCTCAAAATGGCACACACACACAGGAGATCCACATCCTGGCCACTAACAGCAGGCCACCATAGGGGTTGGATGGCCAGCACCACTAACACCCCCACCCATAGGACTTATGTTGCCCATCACCCCTGCCACCCCCAGCCATAGGGCATATGTTGCCCATCACTACTGCCACCCCCACTCATAGGGGACCTGGTGCCCATCACTACTGCCACCCCCAGCCATAGGGGACCTGTTGCCCATCACTACTGCCACCCCCACTCATAGGGCATATGTTGCCCATCACTACTGCCACCCCCACCCATAGGGGACCTGTTGCCCAGCACTACTGCCACCCCCACTCATAGGGCTTATGTTGCCCATCACTACAGCCACCCCCAGCCATAGGTGACCTGTTGCCCATTACCCCTGCCACTCCCACTCATAGGGCACCTGGTGTCCAGCACTACTCTCACCCACAGCCATAGGGGACCTGGTGCCCATCACTACTGCCACCCCCAGCCATAGGGGACCTGTTGCCCAGCACTACTGCCACCCCCACTCATAGGGCTTATGTTGCCCATCAGTACTGCCACCCCCAGCCATAGGTGACCTGTTGCCCATCACCCCTGCCACCCCCACTCGTGGGGACCGGGTGCCCAGCACTACTGCCACCCCCAGCCATAGGGCTTATGTTGCCCATCACTACTGCCACCCCCAGCCATAGGGCATATGTTGCCCATCACTACTGCCACTCCCACTCATAGGGGACCTGCTGCCCAGCACTGCTGCCACCCCCAGCCATAGGGCATATGTTGCCCATCACTACTGCCACCCCCACCCATAGGGGACCTGTTGCCCAGCACTGCTGCCACCCCCAGCCATAGGGCATATGTTGCCCATCACTACTGCCACCCCCACCCATAGGGGACCTGTTGCCCAGCACTACTGCCACCCCCACTCATAGGGCTTATGTTGCCCATCAGTACTGCCACCCCCAGCCATAGGTGACATGTTGCCCATCACCCCTGCCACCCCCACTCATAGGGGCACTGTTGCCCATCAGTACTGCCACCCCCAGCCATAGGTGACATGTTGCCCATCACCCCTGCCACTCCCACTCATAGGGGCACTGTTGCCCATCACTACTGCCACCCCCAGCCATAGGGCTTATGTTGCCCATCACTACTGCCACCCCCAGCCATAGGGCATATGTTGCCCATCACTACTGCCACCCCCACCCTTAGGGGGCCTGTTGCCCATCACCCCTGCCACCCCCACTCGTGGGGACCGGGTACCCAGCAGTACTGCCACCCCCAGCCATAGGGCTTATGTTGCCCATCACTACTGCCACCCCTAGCCATAGGGCATAGGTTGCCCATCACTACTGCCACCCCCACTCATAGGGGACCTGCTGCCCAGCACTGCTGCCACCCCCAGCCATAGGGCATATGTTGCCCATCACTACTGCCACCCCCACCCATAGGGGACCTGTTGCCCAGCACTACTGCCACCCCCACTCATAGGATGGGTGATGCGCCACACATCCCTCATACTCCAATATTAGGTATGTCATCAAAATACATCCCCCCAACATCATGACAACAGTGTGTAGTCTGTGACAAATGCCCACAACTGTGATTATGACTTCGAACATACAATGTAACTAACAGCACATGTGTGACCAACAAATGAGTGTGCCCTACAAAAGGCAAGCATCACTATAGCACTGTGTCAATGTAAAAAGAAGACCCCCTCACTGTGTAGAACAACAGTTAAGTGTGGGCTTCCAAACTGCAGCAGATGTTGAGCATTGCGGTGATGGGGTCTAAGCCCCCTCATCACAGTGACCAAAAGGTAAGTGTCATCATGGTCAAAGCTGCAAATAACAAACGGCATGTATGATCCCTGCTCCCAACACTGGGGCGAAGTAGTGGTTGTGTCCCATTCCCACAGAGATGTGGTGAGGCTAACAGTGCTGTGAAAACATAACACACTCTCGTCCATGTGCAGACAGGCACCACACATGGGGGCTGACAATGCATACAGTGTACAATGACACAAGAGCAGAAGTGACCATCACAAAGCATACACACATCTCGAAAATAGACAAACTAATCAAAACAACCTGTGTAGACTGTAGGTGTCAGCTCACAAACTCCCATTCCATGTCAGCAATGGCACCTAACAACCAGGATGAATGTGCACAATGATGTGATATGACTCACAGGGACAGCAGGGAAAATCACAGAAACCGCATCCAGACAATGGCCCACGACAGCAATACCAATGCACTGATGCAGATGCACAATCACAAACAGGCAACCTCAAACTGCACATCTGACACGTGTGTGTGTGTGTGTCTCACTATCCCCAGGCAACTACACAACACATGAGAGGGGCTGAACCACAGTGACACAGATGTGGACACAGTGCCATACAAAAGTAAACCATCATTGGGACACCCTTAGTGGGCAATCAGGCATTGTGAGATGAGAGGGAGCACAACAGACACATGTGACACAAGCTTGAATGAACACCAACTAACACAGCAAGAGACTGACACACAACAGCACTACCCCCAGTGACCAGACATTGGGTTGACACAAGCATGCTTGACACCTCCACTGTGATGACAAAGGCAGATGTCGTACAAACTGGGAAACCCAGACATGTGTCCTGTTCCACAAACGTACATCACACAATTCACTCAGCATGGCCTCTCATCCATGGACAAACGGGAGCTAGGGCACCATCCATGCAAACATTTACATCAGTCCACCCTCAACACCACACACCCTGAACTGCAACAATGTGCATCTGTGAAGCCCACATGGACAGGTGACATTGCACATGCACCCATGACAAACACAGGAATGTTGGGAGGAACTAAGGTGCACAGACTCATCACACAAGGACAGTTTACAACCCTGGGGAATAACAGACATACTGCACAGTATGCGGTACCTGGCCATGACGTCAAAGCTCACGTAACCTTCAGAATACCTGCCACAGTCCGAGGACAATGCAGAAGCCAAGGAGAACCACAAGGCACACGTGCTGACACCTGCCAACATTGCAGCCATGAACCCGACAAGTGAGAGCAGTCACATACACATACACATGTCTCAATCACTGAAAGGTACCACCTAGGGACAACTACATGATATTGCAAATAAACAAGTGCCTTGGGGAACCCTGACTGTGTCCCATGTGTGTCTGACAACATCATCACCACTCAGAACTGACAAATCCCAATGATGATACACCAATTAACAGTAGTGTGTCATGCACCCACACATCTGGTAGCCCCTGGCAAAGTAGTGGGATGAACCCAGTACCACTCAGCAAGCATCAACAACAGGAACATATCAAGGGAACACTCCCTGTGTATGAAAAGGGATGTGGACACACACACATGCTCATACAACACACACCATGGGCCCAGGCTATGTCACGGGACAACACACTTACTTGAGGGGACCCAACTCCTGTGGAAGCCCATCTGTGCCAAACATATTCACAGCACGTCTCACTCATGTCAGCAGAACACTTGGTCAGTCAGCCATCAGTTACCACACAATGAAGGCTCTGGTCACAGCAGCCTGGGTACGTGAGTCTCCCCGAAGTCATCTGCACATACTCAAAACATATGTCTAGCAAGTTGCACAGAGGACCCAGTTGCTCCTATACCAGTGATGCCCACACCTGTAGGTCCAGGTGTGATGCGCACAAAGTCTGTGAAATTGACAAATTGGACAATGGGAAGCACATCATATGTGCATGGGTACAAGCCAGAGATGTGACCATGCAAATGAAATGTTCACAGAGATGTCCACAAATAGTTGATCATGACACACCCAGGTAGCTGCAAAAGATGACCTGGATAACCACCAGAATAGGATACATATCTCATGGACTACATGGAGTACCTCACATCAACACATCAGTATTCAACATTGGAAACCAAGCATTACAGGTGCAAGGGCATGTTAAACATCATCAACATAATGTACAGCTAAATCAAGTTCATAGGGATAAAGGAAAAAAGCTTGATTCAGCATATTAAAAGTTAAACGTCCGTTCAATCAAAAGGCCAATGGCCAGTCCATGTCCAAATGCCAAGGAGTGAACTAGAGTGACGACTGTCACACGTTGCTTGCCTGCACTGCTAAGGACCGGGGTCATCCCCTCGGAGGGGCATACATGGGGGCAGGCCAGGCACCGCAGGGACAGGATCAGGGCGCAGCAGAAGGAGGCAGTCAAGAGGTGGTGGATGCAGGCGAGACACTTGCAACTGCAGTGGAGCTGACTGAAGTGGTGGGTGCAGTCACAACTGTGGGGCACAAGTCAGATGGGGTGGGTGCCGGCACAACTCCAGTGGGCAGGTCAGATGGAGTGGATTGGGTCCCCACTGCAGTGCCCAAGTCAGACGGGGTGGTCGTGGACTCCACTGCAGTCCCTACATCCATGTGAGCGGAATGGGGTGCAAGTGAGGTCGGCAGGACGGGGGGGACAACGTCCCTCCATCAGTGGCATTAACTGTCTGACCAGGTGTGGAGGAGCAAGTGGTAGGGGGGGAGGGCCTTAGCATTTTGGGAATGGTGTATCTGTGGGTGGGGGAACCTGGGGCAGGGAGTGGCTGGGGAACCTCTGGAGTGGTGGCCTGGGGGATGGAGGACGGAGACTTTGCCTTAGAGCTGCGTGGTGGCGGGGGGTCTTGCTCTTCCGGCTCCGGGGGGACTTGCGGGTGGGGGTCTCAGTCTGACTGCACCTGGGGGAGGGTGTCCGGGTGTGAGGGGCACTCCGCTCTGTGTGTGGGGACTTCCTCTTCCCCTTGTAATCAGGATCTGCTGGGTCGGGGGGCAAGAGGCCAAGGTCACAGAGGAAGAGCTGGGGAGATGGGGTTGCAGGTGAGGCAAGGGAAGGGGGCTGGGAGGGAGAGGTTTCGGAGGACTGCGGAGTGGTTGTGGATGACTGTGTGTTTGTCTGCAAATCAGCCCCTGTGAGTGTGGTATCAATCCCCTGCGCTTGCTTGTGTGCACGTCTAGACCTTGGTTTGGGTGTTTGTGTGCTGCCCGTGTCTGTGGCTCTGTGAGAATGCGCAGGTGTTTGTGTGCTTGGGACAGGTAGGCTGCTAGGAATCGTGGGCGGTGCAGGGGTAGGAGGGGTGTGGGACTGTTGGAGGAGGGACACAGCTGTCATCAGGGAGGAGGCCATGGACTGATTGGTCCTCTGTAGGGCAGACATGCCCGATGAAATGCCCTCCATGAACGACACCAGTTGTGTCAACAGACTTGTGTGTGCATGGAGGACCTTCAGCATCGACGCCTGCCCTACATGGATCTGTCTAAGTAAGTCCACAGACTCCTCACTCAGGGCAGCAGGGGACACAGGGGCAGGGGGTGCGCTGCCTGGCACAAAGGAGACATGCTCACGAACACAGGAGCCTACAGGGACCTCTGGGATGGGAGCCGATGGGAGGGTGGTGATGGTGGTGGTGGTGGCGGTGGCTGGGACATCCTCACTAGCTGGGGTTTGGTGGCTGCTGACACCCGCCTCCACAAGGGAGTCATCCTCAGAGCTGCTGTGGCCCTTAGCTGGGGGGTGATGGTGCTGACGACTCCTCTGTGTGGCTCCACTCGCCCTCTGTGCCACTGGGTCCCCCCCGTCTCCTCTCCTTCTGTCCCTGTCAGGCTCTGTGGCTCCTCCTGGTCCGTGGAGCTGTCCCCTCCTGTGGCCGTGGATGTATCTGGATAGGAATAGGAAGTAAGATAACAACATCAGTCACCTGCACCGACTGCACACACCACAGTGAGTACATCACATCACAGGGCAAGCTCTGGCATCATCAGCTGAACACAGCTCAAAGTGCCAACACTGTTTAGAATAAGCCAATTGTCATTCTCAACATCAACCATGGCACACATATCCCTCCTTGACTTGCACACATATGTCTGTTGCATGTTGGATGCTAATACCCCAATGTTGCGACATGCACCACCCACACATTATTTGGACATGCAAGTGAACATGTAGGAGTATGTCACTAAACACACAGCACATCTCTTGCTACTGACTCAGTACAGGTGTCCGGTTGAAGGGATGGGCAGAGACTCATTTCACATGTTTGTGATGCATGCCAGCAACACACACTATGATGTTCTCATGTCCTGATGGGCAATGCCACAATGGGGTGCATGGTGCACACTTGAACACAATGCAGGATCACTCATAGCAAGTTAAATGCCATGGCACTGGGATGCCTGGAAAGTCAGTCAACACTGTCTCCTGTCACAGGGGCAGGGCATCCAGACAACAACAATATGCACTGACTCACAATCCTAGCTCAGGGGTAAAGCTAACTCTGCAGATGACCGGTACACTTGCCCATCCCCTGCAAGCAACATATACAGGACCCAGAAGAACCCACATCATGCAAATCAGACATATGAGTCCCTGCAAACACAACTCCCTGTACATTAACACATCACAGTCTGCCATGCATGTAACCCAGCTGCATGAAGGACACAGTTGCATACACCATTGTGCGCTGTCAGATGATCACATGCCTATATGTCACACAGGTCTGGTCTCTCACAGTCACATCTCAGATGTCCTGCTGACCCTCTGAATCATGGACACCCCAGTTGTACGTAACAACAAGCCACACCCTAATGACACAGAGGCAGACACCTGAGGGACGTCACTAAGCACAACCTGTAAGTTGATACACAGGAGTGGGATTACAGAGTGTTTCTTAAATGCCCTTGAGGAGGCATGACTGCCGAGGTCTCCATGAAACAGTGTTTGGCCCAGGACAGTAGTCAGGTGGCTAAGCAAGTGTGACATACTTGATATACATACTCCTGAGGCCCCAAAATTGGAGTCCCCTGCTACATGGGTTTGTTTGGAATACCCCAGCCACATGTGGCGAGTCAGACCAGCAATTGTAACACATATCAAGGGCACACACAGATCACATGTCAGATCCCAGGCATTGGGTAAACAATTGAACCACCCATGAAACACACAACAGAGTCACGGGAACAGATGCTGTTCGGTAGATGAAGCATAGCTGACTGCAGGGACATGGTGCCCTAGTGACACAAGCAACAGACTGTAGGGGCCACACCTGTGGAACAGATGAGGAGGGTGCATCACACAATTGAGGGACCTGAGTATTGGACTACAAGACCTACGTAATATGGAAGTGTGACCAGGCCAAAAGACTGCAATTAGCATGTCAGACATAGTACACAGATTAGGCATGGACTTACCCCCTTCCTGCTGCTGTCTGGCCTTCAGCTGCCTGTCCAGGTCCGGGAAGACCACCGCCAGTATCCGGAGCATGTGGGGGGTCAGGGTCCGGTGTCCGCCCCTCCTGCGCGGGGGTGACCGCTTCAGCTGGACTCTAGCTATCCTCCGGGTCCAGGCCCGAAGGTCCTGCCACATCTTCTGGCATTTGCGGATCTGGCGCTTGTAGACCCCCACCGAACGAACAGCCTGGGCGAGGGTCAGCCATATCTCCTGCTTCTGGTGGGCATCAACCTGTGAGGATGACCAAGTTAAAAGTACATTAACACAAGCGCCCCATATTTGTGCTGCACACATTTGGATATACGTCATCATCACAAAGGGAAATGAGTTACACAGTTAGTGCAACCATGGGGAAGGACAAATCACCTGCATATCTGACATGTTAACAATGCCTGGATAGTTTAAGCTTGCACTAATGCACTTTAGCAGCAGGACACCTGTTCATTACATGTACCTACACACTTTGGGGGATGAAAGTAGTCAGTGAGAATGCTTGCCACTGGTGTACACACTGCTAGTACTGCTAGTCAGACAACATGCATAATTAGGAAGGCACTGGACTGCACACTCACCTGCTCCCCTGGTTTCCCATAGAGCTTGCTGTACTGTGGAAGGAACCCGTCCAGCAGGGCCTGGTTCTCCTCCTCAGTGAAGGCTGGGGCCCTCTCCAGAGTACGTGCCAAAGCAGAAGCCAGAGGATGCAGAGACAGCAGCAGTGGTAGCAGGAATGTGGTCCAGTAGCATGTAGTGCAGGCAAGTGAGCTCCCTGGGGTCCAGCCAGCCTTATATCTGTGCTGCAGATGCAGAATCTGTGCCATGTGTCCCAAGTGATAGGTCCAACACGGTTGCATTCTATGAATCTGGCCAATCCATGGAAATGTACGACTCGTACACGCCTTCCTCATCGTTCAAATCTTCCCCTTCATGAAACACTTGAAATTGCAACATTGTTGTAGGCATCCAACTGAATTTCCAGTGCACAACTCGTACTAGTTTTGAATCCGCATCCGTCTCCATGACAGTCCAGAGCCAATGGGTGCGCCCGGCTTGGTCAACTGACTGTAGAACGCGTATTTTGAAAATACACATGCACCCGTCTCCATACGATTCAATGGCCAAGGCGTACGCCTGTCTCGGACCATGCCTGCCCGAAACGTATGCATGATAGTCACCCACGCGTATGCATTGCATGGTTCATGACCGAGCCGTGCGTATGCTTTGCCGTTGAATGCAATGAGGTCCGACTCGGGTGACAATGCGTACGCATTGCACGATTCATGACCGAGCCGTGCGTACGCTTTCAACGGCAAAGCATACGCACGGCTCGGTCATGAACCGTGCAATGCGTACGCATTGTCACCCGCGTCGTACCTCATTGCATTCAATGGCAAAGCGTACGCACGGCTCGGTCATGAACCGTGCAATGCGTACGCATTGTCACCCGCGTCGGAACTCATTGCATTCAATGGCAAAGCGCACGCACGGCTCAGTCATGAACCGTGCAATGCGTACGCATTGTCACCCGCGTCGGAACTCATTGGTGTGACTAGTCTACGGATTCAACACACAATTACTTGCCAGGGACACCTGTGTACCCCTACCACACTACAGCATTGGCCACACAGTGTCCCATGGCATGTAAGGCTGCATTCCCTGGGTGTTTGGGGGGGGGGCATATTTGGTTTGTTGGGTGGCACTTTTGTGCAGCCACTCCCAGGCTGTGCACATGTACATAGGGGCAGAATCCTGTGTGTGTTGTGCACATTACCACTGTGATGTGCAATTGTACAGTAATGGGCATGAGTCACGGACACAGTTTCATGTTGGATATGTTTGGGGCATGTCACATACACCCTGAGTCCAGGGAGTGATGGCATGTACGTCACAGTGAGACCTGTAGCCACAATACTGATGTGCACCCACAGTCTATGTGCATGTTGTGTCTCAGATGTGTCTGATCAAATGTGCCCAATGGGTGACAGTCTCCACATCCATGTGGTATATGCATCAACCTTGATGGTGTGTGTGTGTCTAAGAGACGTACATGTAGGATCTGCAGGAACAACAGTGGCCACTACCTGTGGGACTTACGCTTGCCTTGTGGTGTGTACGTGATACGCTATGTCCATGCCAGTGTCGATGTGGCAATACAGGGACCCTGGGTTTCTGCATGGCAAAGATCTGTGATGCCTGGGAGAAATCAGGCCTCACTTGTCACTGTGGTGTGTGTTTGGAACGTCTCAGCAGTTCATAGGTTGGGTGACACAGCCAGATGATTGGCAATTGCACTATATGGGACTCATGTGGACATGTGGAATTGAAATGTGAGGTGATGGTCATGTAGGTGACATATGTGTCCAGGCCCAACAGCACACACCTCAGTACATTGTGTAATGTCATGATCTATCATGTGATATTGAGCCTGGTCATGGCTACATGGGTGGATGAACTGACAATCTTCCTTTGTGCATCTCTGTACTGCAGGGCACCAGCTGTCCATAGACCATTCCCAGACCTTGCTACCATGCAGGAACGCGACTGCATCAGACGGTACCGCTTCACCAGGCCACTGATTGAGGAGTTGGCGGAGCAGTTGGCGCCACATCTGCTACCTGGCCGGACATACCCTACAGCACTGACCTCAGAGGTGAAGGTGATGGCAGCCCTGCACTTCTTTGCTACTGGTACCTTCCAATACACTGTGGCTACTGCTGGTGGTTTGTCGCAAACAATGTTTAGTCGGGTGCTACGCGATGTCTTGGAGGGGATGTTGCATTTCCTAGACCTGTACATCAAGTTCCCGAGCCCAGCTGAACTCCATGAAATAAAGGATGCCTTTTATACACTGGGGAGGATGCCGAACGTCATCGGATCTATTGATGGGACACATGTAGCCCTGATACCACCACAGGCACATGAGCAGGCATACCGGAACAGGAAGCACTACCACTCCATCAATGCTCTGGTGGTATGTCTTGCTGACATGTCTATCACACATGTGTGTGCACGGTTCTCTGGTTCGGCGCACGATGCCTACATAATGAGGAGTAGTCGCATTGCAACGCTGATGTCACAGATGCCAGCTCAGCATGCCTGGCTTGTCGGTGTGTACTGACTGTTTATCATTGTGTGTGTTTGTCAATGTTGTATTCCGCACTCCTACAAAACTCAGCTACCTGTTAATTTTTGTGTGTGTAGGTGACTCCGGATACCCCAACATGCCATGGTTGCTGACACCCCTCCGGAACCCTGTGACACCAGCCGAGATGCGCTACAATGAGGCACATGGTCAGAGCAGGAGGGTGATTGAGCGGACATTCGGCCTCCTGAAAAGCCGCTTTTGCTGCCTGGACAAGACCGGAGGGGCCCTCCCATATGAGCCTGCAAAGGTGTGCAAAATAATCCTTGTATGATGCATGCTACACAACATGGCAGTGTGGAAGGAGGTGCCTCTCATCCAGGATGACGATGACCAACCTCCGGCACCTGTGGAGGATCCCGGCCTGGGCCAAGATGCCAGTGATGATGAGGATGAGGGTGACGTCCGCTCACAGCTCATCAACAACTTCTTCACCTGAATGGGAGTTTCCAGGGTTGTTCTGTCAATGTATGGAGGTAGCCTGGAATGTGTTGTGGCTACTCTGTTGCTGTCGGAGTGTGTCTGTGTGCCACTTGACTGGATGCGTGCAGTGATGTGTCCATTCAGGTGGTGTGTACTCCACAATAGGGTAGTACTGCTAACTTGTTTTTGTGTAGGTTTCTTGCCACATGTTTTATGCATGTGTATTGCATTTCTCTCCTGTTTTGCTGTGCTTTTGACTGTGTCTTGTGTCTGTCCTTCCCAGGGTACTTTGCCTGTTGTTTGGTCAACACTGACCCCAACACCCAGAATCCAACACCAGTGTGGAAGTTGTCAATTCCCATCAACTGATGTACCACACATCCCTGCACTTCAATTCTCCAACACTTTGTGTCCACTGTTACATAGAATTACCTTGCAACTATTGTGGAATAAAAATGTTGCTGATGTGTAATGAACCTGTGCTACGCTTTGTTATGTGCGTTTTTTCTGTCTTCCCACATCTGACTGACATCTGCTTACCTCACCTGTGGACTTGTTACCACTAACTGGGGTTGGTGTTGTGTCTGTGCATGCCAATGTGTTTCAGGTCAACATCATTGTGTGGGATGAGTAACATGGCCATTGTGAGTATGTGTTGTGGTGCCATAGTGGTGTGTCTCCCTCACATGTGTCACATCACCATGACTCACCTTACGTTGGTCACATTGTTGCAGTATTTGGCATGCACTGTGTTGTGTACCAAATCGACATCTCCATGACAAATGACAAGTTGGAATCACAACAGAGGCAAGTATGGTGTACTGGTGAGTTTATTTTCAAACGTGTGTGAGGAAAGTGCATAGGATGGTGGGTGCTGTACATTGGTTTTGGAATCCAAAGTTCACATTAGAGTTGGATGTGCTGGTAGATGAAATGTCCAGATCAAAGTCCACAGTCATCTGTTACATTGGCCCAACATGAACCCTCCATGTCATGTGGGCGAGTTGAGGGCGATTGGACAAGGTGAACGTGTTGCCCCCAAAGAACATTGTCCAGAACAGGTTTAGAGGCCCTGGGGGATGTGCTGGGACATCTGCCTCTCACATGTCCTTCTTCGGACGACCCCTCTTCTTCCTGGGGGGGGATCCTCAGGTGCAGGCCTCTGCGGTGCAGGGGACTCTCCGCCAGAGTGGGATGCCCTTACTGCGGTGCATCGGGACATACACCAATGCCTCCGCCAGATCAACACAAACCTGTCCACACCTCCCTGTGTGGCCACATCTGTTGCAACACCATCTGCCAGCGCCACAGGGAGGTGTGGACAGGTTTGTGTTGATCTGGCGGAGGCATTGGAGTATGTCCCGATGCACCGCAGTAAGGGCATCCCACTTGGCCTCCATGCGGGCATGGTGGGCAGCCTGCTCCTGTTGCATGTCCTTGAGGATCCCCCACTACCTGGCCAAATCCTCCGGTGCTATCCTGTTACGCATCTATGATGCGTGCCAGGTGGGAGTCATCATGCAGTCCAGACCTCTCTGCAAGGCGCACCCTCTGCCTCCCACCCCTCCCAGCACCCCTATCCACACAGGCAGGACCAGCGGCGGGACGCTCAGGTGACACTGGGACCCCTTGGGTGGTGTTGCTGGTGGTGTTTGGTGTAGCTTCCGGGGGGTCCTGTGTCCCTGTGCTGTGGGTGTTCAGTGGCCTTGGTCTGTTCGTGTTGGCGGGGGTGCCCTGTCGGTTTCCAGATGCTGGAGGCGTGGGTACAGGGAATGCAGATGTTGATGCTACTGGTGCTGCATGATGACTCGCACCGGAGGGGCCAGGTTGGTCGTCGTCATCCGAAGAGGACAGAGACAGAGTCAAACCAGAGAGCTCAGTGTCCGCCAGAGTCTGGGACTGGGAATCCTCTTCATTTGGTGTTAGGTGCCCAGCACCACCTGTGTTTGGAAGAGACACACGATGTGAGTTATGTTTCTACATGCATCGATGGTTCACAAACATGACATTTTCTACTTTACGAACAGATGCCTGCCTGTACACTGCTTTTTCCCAGCTTGTCACGGACAGAGTTTGATATTGTTGTTGCCCAGTTCCCAGCATTGGCCTTGGCCTTGTGCTCCCCACAACAGAGCCCAGTGTCAGACATCCTGTCAGTCCCTTCCCACTTCCTGTGGGGCGAGTATGGTTCAGTTAGAACTTGCTGGGCCATGTGGGTGGGTGTGGATTTCTGTGACTGCGACTCCCATCATACTCTTGGCTACACTCCCCTTCCCAGCATGCCCATACTTCCTTCCTCTTGACTCTGCTTCCCTGTAAGGGGGTGTGACAGCAATGGCAAGATGGCTGACTGTGAAATCCTGGTGTTTGTTGGTGCCCAGTTCCCAGCATGGCCTTGTGCTACCCACAACAGAGCTCAGTGTCAGACATCTTGTCAGTCCCTTCCCACTCCCTGTGGGGCAAGTATGGTTCAGTTAGAACTTGCTGGGCCATGTGAGTGGGTGTAGATTGTCTGTGACTGCGACTCCCATCTTACTCTTGGCTACACCCCCCTTCCCAGCATGTCCCTACTTCCTCACTCATGACTATGCTTCCCTGTGAGGGGGTGTGACAGCAATGGCAAGATGGCTGACTGTGAAATCCTGGTGTTTGTTTGGCTACAAGTCCAAAGAGAGCCCCTGTGCTTTACACAGCAGCACCCAGTATGGTGTATCTTTTGCTGATATTTCACAGAGGTGTGGGTCAATGCATTCTACCCGGTGAGTTGTGTGGAGTTTGTGTTGAGGGGTGTGTGTGTCTCCACATGCTGGTAAGTATGGTCAGAGCTGTCAGTCCTCCTTTCCACCCGGCCAGACATCCCACCATGAAACGTGCTTCCATTGTGGGGCGTGCAAGTTGTCTTTCAGGATGTCAGTCAGTGGTGTCCTGCTTCTGATTTGCGCACATGCCCTAGCAGGGCCTTGTGCTCCCCACAGCAGGAGCCAGTGTCAGCCATCTTGTCAGTCATTTTCCACTCCCTGTGATGTGGGCATGTTTCAGAGAGGTGTTGATGGGCCAATCAGGAGGGGGAGCATTATCTGTGACTACAGGCCCCATCATGCTTTTGGATACACTCACTTCACCTGCATCCCCACAATTCCTTCCTGTTATCTGCACTGTGAGGTAGTGTGTTTGTGGTGGCAAACTGTCTGGCAGTGTCCAATTAGCTTTGTGCCACTGCCTTGCTCTATTTGTTTGTAGGTTGGTGCATGTCATGACACAGTTCCAAGTCACTATGAGATGGCAGGTATTGTGTTTGTCTGACGGTTGATTATCTAATGGTTACTGTAGCTTTGCTTGGGGTGCATGGTTTCACTGTCCCCTTGCCACACAATCTTGGGTATGTTGTTTGTGTACTCACCAGGCTCTGGTATGTCTGTTAGCCCATGGACGCTCTCTAGTGGTAGGATGTCCCGCACCTTCTCCTCCCAGGTCCTGAAGTAGACTGGTTTGGCAGGAGGGCCACCGCCGGTGCATTGACTCAGGGCGTGATCTTTTTCAATGAGTTTCTTGAATGTTGGTTCGCCGTCCAGACGTGTATGCATGACCCTCCTGCGCAAGTCATACCACCTGTTCTGGATATCGTCCTTTGTGCACCTTGCTGGTGCTTGAGCGTTCACCTTGTCCACAATCCTTGCCCACATCTTCGTTTTCTGTGGCATGGGGGTCCTTTGGACCAATGTACCAAACAAATGTGGCTCTACTCTGATGATCTCGTCTACCAGCACTTCTAACTCACTATCTGTGAACTTTGGATTCTTCTTTGGGGGCATGGTGGTGGCGGTGAGGGATGTGTGTGTGAGGGTGGGTTGTGGGTTAGTGTTGGTTTTGCTGGCTGTATGTGTGTGTGCTTTTGGATGAGGTGCTGATGGTGTGTGGGTTGTGTGATGGGTGAGTTGTGTGTCTGTGGTTGCTGTGTAATGGTGTTTGCTGCTGGCTGTGTCTCCTGTGTGCAAGGGATGATGGTAGTTATTGTAGTCCTTTATATAGTTGGAGTTGTGGGTGTGTCTTTGTCCCAGTTATTTTTTTTTTTTTATATTTATTGGCTTTGTCATTGCTTGTTTGGCCCTTTTTTGGTCTTTTTTCCTTTGGGTTTTGTAGGCATGAAGGAGACGTTCATCTGATGGAAACAGACGCTGATATTGGCTCGTGCGGGCTTCTCCGCGTCGTTCACGCTGCCTATCTTCTGTGTTTCATACGAGTCGGTCGCGAAGGTCTCTATTGCTTGTGGGCCCGGTTGTCTGTGCGTGTCGGTCGTGCGGCTTGGTCTCTGTGCAAGTCAGTCTGGTTTTACACGCATTGCATCGTACTGCACGGATCGGACATCGTGGGTACGGGTCGGTCGGGTTCATTCCGGGTTCGTGCCGGTCGGTGAAATTTGCGCCGATTTTCCGGACGGATCACTATTTTCCCTACGGCTCGGCCGTACGGCTTGTATTCCGTACGTGTCGGTTGTAATTCACACGCATTGCATCGTTCTGCACGGGTCGTACGGCGCTGGTCCGTGTCGGTCAGTTCGTTTTGCACCCGGAATCAGAATGGGCCCCTTTGTGAGAGAAGTTGTATATTCATACAAAATTGGCAGAAATCCATTCAGTAATTAATGCTAAAATTAAATTGGCAAAATACACCCCCCCCTTAACTCTTTTCCCTTGTATGCAACTGACACTTGGGGGTCGATTCTGATCCTGTAAAAAGGCCCTACGAATCGTCGTACGGAGCGTTTTCTCCGTACGACTCGCACCCGGTAAATAGTCCCTACAACCTAGGAAGTACGATTCGTACAGAAAGCCTATTTCCGTACGAATCGTACAAAAGACCGTACGTGGAAAAAATACCTACGATTCTGATCCGGAACAGCTTGTACGCGACGTCCGGATGTATTCCGGCAGCGGTTTCCGGCCCAGCAAGTACGATTCGTCCCTATGTCACTCCTTACGGCCCTTTTTTTACAGGAGTCAAACACAGCCGGAAAAGCAGAGTTCGACGCGAACCGCTACGCAACGGAGCCCCGGTACGCGACGTACACGCCATGAACCCCATCGTACGTGTCATCCCGGTCCCCTTGGCCTACGACCTGGTGCACCGCACCCGACGCACACGCTGTCGAAGGTGAGAATAACACCCAGGGGCAAGGAGGGGGGGTGAGGGGCAGGAAACATATCCCATACGCAAACCCAAACTTATAATATGTAGGCCATACATTACCACCAGGCTCTGGTCACTTGGGGGGGCTTGTCCAGCAACCCCTGCGTACCGCAACAACAGAAGTGGACGTGTACAGTGTGTACCACACGTACCCCTACGGCACCATGACAACTCAGGTACGGACCGTACCCACACATGAATGCGTGAGTACGGTGCGTACCACACGTACCCCTACGGCACCATTACAACAGTGGTACGGACCGTACCCACGCATGAATGCGTGGGTACGGTGCGTACCACACGTACACCTACGTCACCATGACAACTCTGGTACGGACCGTACCAACGCATGAATGAATGGGTGGGTATGGTGCGTACCACACGTACCCCTACGGCACCATTACAACAGTGGTACGGACCGTACCCACGCAATCATGCGTGGGTACGGTGCGTACCACACGTACCCCTACGGCACCATGACAACTCAGGTACGGACCGTACCCACGCATGAATGTTGGTTCGCCGTCCAGACGTGTATGCATGAGTCAAATCCTCAGAATAGCCCACAGATTAATTCGTTGGCATCTCCACAACCTCTCGAACCTTAAACGGTGCTGGTAAATAAACGCTAGAGTTGGCTCGCCACACTGACGTTCGTGCGTGATCTAAAAAATAGCCCTCAGATTGAGACGTGGGCATCTATACAATCGCTTGAACCTTATTAACTGCGATATATCGGGGCAGTTACGAATGTGTGACTTCACGCCCCTTGAGATTTCCATTCGATAAAAGAACCAACAGTATTTTGAGACAAACACTACAATATTCTTGGACGACCGAAGCCAAAAAATCTGACTTATTACATTGGGATAGAATCAAGACATTAAGGGGTCAACCTTGTAAATAAAATTGTCCTGAAGATGGTCTTGTTAAAGAAAACCTAAAGACCGAAACGTCGACTCTCACACTGTCTTCCAGAGAAATTTATACTATTGTGAAAAAGTGTTTGATGAATTTGAAAGTGAAGGCATTAATAATTGAAATATTTCCTTTCACTGTATTAATAATTGTTATTTGAAGTGCCCTTTTTAACTTTGAATATAAATTCAATTTTTATATATACACCCGACTTTATCTCCTCCTTCTGGTTCATCGTTTTTATTGTATTCAGGTTAATATGTGATGATTCATTAGTACTTGACTTAACTTTGACTCTGATAAACTAATTTGATCTAAGAATACAAAAAGTGATAATTAATAAAATTGTAGGTATATAACTAACCTACCTTTAAGTAATAATTGAAACTATACAAACTAATCGTTAAATAAATCCCTTGAAGGCACCCTTCTACCTGTTCACACGTACCCCTATGGCACCATTACAACAGTGGTATGGACCGTACCCACGCATGAATGGGTGGGTATGGTGCGTACCACACGTACCACTATGGCACCATTACAACAGTGGTACGGACCGTCCCCACGCAATCATGCGTGGGTACGGTGTGTACCACACGTACCCCTACGGCATCAGTACATTTGGGACACGAGGCGTACACACACTATGAATGTGGGCTTAGAGGACTGGCCCAGCATGTTAACATAATATTGGTGTGTGTGTAGGTCCAGGCCAGCAGTGTACAGCTCCAAGGGGGTGCGTGGGTGGGTGCATATGACTCCCAGCAGTGTCCAGACATATGAGGGGTGTGTCCATATGACTCCCAGCAGTGGACAGATATATTAGGGGTGGGTGCATATCACTACCAGCAGTGGACAGACATATGTGGGTGGGTGCATGTCACTACCAGCAGTGGACAGACATATGGGGGTGGGTGCATATTACTACCAGCAGTGTCCAGACATATGGGGGTGGGTGCATATCACTACCAGCAGTGTCCAGACATATGGGGGTGGGTGCATATGACTCCCAGCAGTGGGCAGACATATGAGGGGTGGGTGCATATCACTACCAGCAGTGGACAGACATATAGGGAGTGGGTGCATATGACTCCCAGCAGTGTCCAGACATATGGGGGTGGGTGCATATCACTACCAGCAGTGTCCAGACATAGGGGGGTGGGTGCATATGACTCCCAGCAGTGGACAGAGATATGAGGGGTGGGTGCATATCACTACCAGCAGTGGACAGACATATGGGGGGTGGGTGCATATGACTCCCAGCAGTGTCCAGACATATGGGGGTGGGTGCATATCACTACCAGCAGTGTCCAGACATAGGGGGGTGGGTGCATATGACTCCCAGCAGTGGACAGAGATATGAGGGGTGGGTGCATATCACTACCAGCAGTGTCCAGACATATGGGGGTGGGTGCATATCACTACCAGCAGTGTCCAGACATATGGGGGTGGGTGCATATGACTCCCAGCAGTGGGCAGACATATGAGGGGTGGGTGCATATCACTACCAGCAGTGGACAGACATATGGGGGGTGGGTGCATATGACTCCCAGCAGTGTCCAGACATATGGGGGTGGGTGCATATCACTACCAGCAGTGTCCAGACATAGGGGGGTGGGTGCATATGACTCCCAGCAGTGGACAGAGATATGAGGGGTGGGTGCATATCACTACCAGCAGTGTCCAGACATATGGGGGTGGGTGCATATCAGTACCAGCAGTGGACAGACTTATGAGGGGTGGGTGCAGAGGACTCCCAGCAGTGGACAGACATATGGGGGTGGGTGCATATCACTACAAGCAGTGGACAGACATATGGGGGTGGGTGCATATGACTCCCAGCAGTGTCCAGACATATGGGGGTGGGTGCATATGACTCCCAGCCGTGTCCAGACATATGGGGGTGGATGCATATGACTCCCAGCAGTGGACAGAGATATGAGGGGTGGGTGCATATCACTACCAGCAGTGTCCAGACATATGGGGGTGGGTGCATATCACTACCAGCAGTGGACAGACATATGAGGGGTGGGTGCAGAGGACTCCCAGCAGTGTCCAGACATATGGGGGTGGGTGCATATCACCACCAGCAGTGTCCAGACATATGGGGGTGGGTGCATATGACACCCAGCAGTGGACAGACATATGAGGGGTGGGTGCAGAGGACTCCCAGCAGTGGACAGACATATGGGGGTGGGTGCATATCACTACAAGCAGTGGACAGACATATGGGGGTGGGTGCATATGACTCCCAGCAGTGTCCAGACATATGGGGGTTGGTGCATATCACTACCAGCAGTGGACAGATATATTAGGGGTGGGTGCATATCACTACCAGCAGTGGACAGACATATGTGGGTGGGTGCATGTCACTACCAGCAGTGGACAGACATATGGGGGTGGGTGCATATCACTACCAACAGTGTCCAGACATATGGGGGTGGGTGCATATCACTACCAGCAGTGTCCAGACATATGGGGGTGGGTGCATATCACTACCAGCAGTGTTCAGACATATGGGGGTGGGTGCATATGACACGCAGCAGTGGACAGAGATATGAGGGGTGGGTGCATATCACTACCAGCAGTGTCCAGACATATGGGGGTGGGTGCATATCACTACCAGCAGTGGACAGACATATGAGGGGTGGGTGCAGAGGACTCCCAGCAGTGGACAGACATATGGGGGTGGGTGCATATCACTACCAGCAGTGTCCAGACATATGGGGGTGGGTGCATATCACTGCCAGCAGTGTCCAGACATATGGGGGTGGATGCATATGACTCCCAGCAGTGGACAGACATATGAGGGGTGGGTGCATATCACTACCAGCAGTGGACAGACATTGGGGGTGGGTGCATATGACTCCCAGCAGTGTCCAGACATATGGGGGTGGGTGCATATCACTACCAGCAGTGTCCAGACATATGGGGGTGGGTGCATATGACTCCCAGCAGTGGACAGACATATGAGGGGTGGGTGCATATCACTACCAACAGTGTCCAGACATATGGGGGTGGGTGCATATCACTACCAGCAGTGTCCAGACATAGGGGGGTGGTTGCATATGACTCCCAGCAGTGGACAGACTTATGAGGGGTGGGTGCAGAGGACTCCCAGCAGTGGACAGACATATGGGGGTGGGTGCATATCACTACAAGCAGTGGACAGACTTATGGGGGTGGGTGCATATGACCCCCAGCAGTGTCCAGACATATGGGGGTGGGTGCATATGACCCCCAGCAGTGTCCAGACATATGGGGGTGGGTGCATATCACTACCAGCCGTGTCCAGACATATGGGGGTGGATGCATATGACTCCCAGCAGTGGACAGAGATATGAGGGGTGGGTGCATATCACTACCAGCAGTGTCCAGACATATGGGGGTGGGTGCATATCACTACCAGCTGTGGACAGACGTATGAGGGGTGGGTGCATATCACTACCAGCAGTGGACAGACATATGGGGGTGGGTGCATATGACTCCCAGCAGTGTCCAGACATATGGGGGTGGGTGCATATCACTACCAGCAGTGTCCAGACATATAGGGGTGGGTGCATATGGCTCCCAGCAGTGGACAGACATATGAGGGGTGGGTGCAGAGGACTCCCAGCAGTGGACAGACATATGGGGGTGGGTGCATATCACTACCAGCAGTGTCCAGACATATGGGGGTGGGTGCATATCACTACCAGCAGTGGACAGACATGAGGGGTGGGTGCAGAGTACTCCCAGCAGTGGACAGACATAAGGGGGTGGGTGCATATCACTACCAGCAGTGTCCAGACATATGGGGGTGGGTGCATATCACCACCAGCAGTGTCCAGACATATGGGGGTGGGTGCATATGACACCCAGCAGTGGACAGACATATGAGGGGTGGGTGCAGAGGACTCCCAGCAGTGGACAGACATATGGGGGGTGGGTGCATATGACTCCCAGCAGTGGACAGATATGAGGGGTGGGTGCATATGACTCCCAGCAGTGTTCAGACTTGGGGGTGGGTGCATATGACTCCCAGCAGTGTCCAGACATATGGGGGTGGGTGCATATGACTCCCAGCAGTGTCCAGACATATGGGGGTGGGTGCATATGACTCCCAGCAGTGGACAGAGATATGAGGGGTGGGTGCATATGACTCCCAGCAGTGTCCAGACATATGGGGGTGGGTTCATATCACTACCAGCAGTGTCCAGACAGTTGGGGGTGGGTGCATATGACTCCCAGCAGTGGACAGAGATATGAGGGGTGGGTGCATATGACTCCCAGCAGTGTCCAGACATATGGGGGTGGGTGCATATTACTCCCAGCAGTGGACAGACATATGGGGTGGGTGCATATCACTACCAGCAGTGTCCAGACATATGGGGGTGGGTGCATATAATTCCCAGCAGTGGACAGATATGAGGGGTGGGTGCATATGACTCCCAGCAGTGGACAGACATATAGGGGTGGGTGCATATCACTACCAGCAGTGTCCAGACATGGGGGTGGGTGCATATGACTCCCAGCAGTGGACAGACATATGGGGGTGGGTGCATATCACTACCAGCAGTGTCCAGCCATATGGGGGTGGGTGCATATGACTCCCAGCAGTGGACAGAGATATGAGGGGTGGGTGCATATCACTACCAGCAGTGTCTAGACATATGGGGTGGGTGCATATCACTACCAGCAGTGGAGAGACATATGAGGGGTGCGTGCAGAGGACTCCCAGCAGTGGACAGACATATGAGGGGTGGGTGCATATCACTACCAGCAGTGGACAGACATATGGGGGTGGGTGCATATGACTCCCAGCAGTGTCCAGACATATGGGGGTGGGTGCATATCACTACCAGCAGTGTCCAGACATATGGGGGTGGGTGCATATGACTCACAGCAGTGGACAGAGATATGAGGGGTGGGTGCATATGACTCCCAGCAGTGTCCAGACATTTGGGGGCGAGTGCATATCACTACCAGCAGTGTCCAGACATATGAGGGGTGGGTGCATATCACTACCAGCAGTGGACAGACATATGAGGGGTGGGTGCATATCACTACCAGCAGTGTCCAGACATATGGGGATGGGTGCACATGACTCCCAGCAGTGGACAGAGATATGAGGGGTGGGTGCATATGACTCCCAGCAGTGTCCAGACATATGGGGGTGGGTGCATATCACTACCAGCAGTGTCCAGACCTATGAGGGTGGGTGCATATTACACCCAGCAGTGGACAGAGATATGAGGGGTGGGTGCATATCACTACCAGCAGTGTCCAGACATATGGGGGTGGGTGCATATCACTACCAGCAGTGGACAGACATATGAGGGGTGGCTGCAGAGGACTCCCAGCAGTGGACAGACATATGGGGGTGGATGCATATCACTACCAGCAGTGTCCAGACATATGGGGGTGGGTGCATATGACCCCCAGCAGTGGACAGACATATGGGGGTGGGTGCATATCACTACAAGCAGTGGACAGACATATGGGGGTGGGTGCATATGGCTCCCAGCAGTGTCCAGACATATGGGGGTGGGTGCATATGACTCCCAGCCGTGTCCAGACATATGGGGGTGGATGCATATGACTCCCAGCAGTGGACAGAGATATGAGGGGTGGGTGCATATCACTACCAGCAGTGTCCAGACATATGAGGGTGGGTGCATATCACTACCAGCAGTGGACAGACATATGAGGGGTGGGTGCAGAGGACTCCCAGCAGTGGACAGACATATGGAGGTGGGTGCATATCACTAGCAGCAGTGTCCAGACATATGGGGGTGGGTGCATATGACTCCCAGCAGTGGACAGACATATGGGGGTGGGTGCATATCACTACCAGCAGTGTCCAGACATATGGGGGTGGGTGCATATGACTCCCAGCAGTGGACAGAGATATGAGGGGTGTGTGCATATGACTCCCAGCAGTGTCCAGACATACGGGGGTGGGTGCATATCACTACCAGCAGTGTCCAGACATATGGGGGTGGGTGCATATGACTCCCAGCAGTGGACAGACATATGAGGGGTGGGTGCATATCACTACGAGCAGTGGACAGACATATGGGGATGGGTGCATATGACTCCCAGCAGTGGACCGACATATGGGGGTGGGTGCATATCACTACCAGCAGTGTCCAGACATATGGGGGTGGGTGCATATGACTCCCGGCAGTGGACAGACATATGGGGGTGGGTTCATATCACTACCAGCAGTGTCCAGACATATGGGGGTGGGTGCATATGACTCCCAGCAGTGGACAGACATATGGGGGTGGGTGCATATCACTACAAGCAGTGGACAGACATATGAGGGGTGGGTGCATATCACTACCAGCAGTGGACAGACATATGGGGGGTGGGTGCATATGACTCCCAGCAGTGTCCAGACATATGGGGGTGGGTGCATATCACTACCAGCAGTGTCCAGACATAGGGGGGTGGGTGCATATGACTCCCAGCAGTGTCCAGACATATGGGGGTGGGTGCATATCACTACCAGCAGTGTCCAGACATATGGGGGTGGGTGCATATGACTCCCAGCAGTGGGCAGACATATGAGGGGTGGGTGCATATCACTACCAGCAGTGGACAGACATATGGGGGGTGGGTGCATATGACTCCCAGCAGTGTCCAGACATATGGGGGTGGGTGCATATCACTACCAGCAGTGTCCAGACATATGGGGGTGGGTGCATATCAGTACCAGCAGTGGACAGACTTATGAGGGGTGGGTGCAGAGGACTCCCAGCAGTGGACAGACATATGGGGGTGGGTGCATATCACTACAAGCAGTGGACAGACATATGGGGGTGGGTGCATATGGCTCCCAGCAGTGTCCAGACATATGGGGGTGGGTGCATATGACTCCCAGCCGTGTCCAGACATATGGGGGTGGATGCATATGACTCCCAGCAGTGGACAGAGATATGAGGGGTGGGTGCATATCACTACCAGCAGTGTCCAGACATATGGGGGTGGGTGCATATCACTACCAGCAGTGGACAGACATATGAGGGGTGGGTGCAGAGGACTCCCAGCAGTGTCCAGACATATGGGGGTGGGTGCATATCACCACCAGCAGTGTCCAGACATATGGGGGTGGGTGCATATGACACCCAGCAGTGGACAGACATATGAGGGGTGGGTGCAGAGGACTCCCAGCAGTGGACAGACATATGGGGGTGGGTGCATATCACTACAAGCAGTGGACAGACATATGGGGGTGGGTGCATATGACTCCCAGCAGTGTCCAGACATATGGGGGTGGGTGCATATCACTACCAGCAGTGTCCAGACATATGGGGGTGGGTGCATATGACTCCCAGCAGTGGACAGAGATATGAGGGGTGGGTGCATATCACTACCAGCAGTGTCCAGACATATGGGGGTGGGTGCATATCACTACCAGCAGTGGACAGACATATGAGGGGTGGGTGCAGAGGACTCCCAGCAGTGGACAGACATATGGGGGTGGGTGCATATCACTACAAGCAGTGGACAGACATATGGGGGTGGGTGCATATGACTCCCAGCAGTGGACAGATATATTAGGGGTGGGTGCATATCACTACCAGCAGTGGACAGACATATGTGGGTGGGTGCATGTCACTACCAGCAGTGGACAGACATATGGGGGTGGGTGCATATCACTACCAACAGTGTCCAGACATATGGGGGTGGGTGCATATCACTACCAGCAGTGTCCAGACATATGGGGGTGGGTGCATATCACTACCAGCAGTGTTCAGACATATGGGGGTGGGTGCATATGACTCGCAGCAGTGGACAGAGATATGAGGGGTGGGTGCATATCACTACCAGCAGTGTCCAGACATATGGGGGTGGGTGCATATCACTACCAGCAGTGGACAGACATATGAGGGGTGGGTGCAGAGGACTCCCAGCAGTGGACAGACATATGGGGGTGGGTGCATATCACTACCAGCAGTGTCCAGACATATGGGGGGTGGGTGCATATCACTGCCAGCAGTGTCCAGACATATGGGGGTGGATGCATATGACTCCCAGCAGTGGACAGACATATGAGGGGTGGGTGCATATCACTACCAGCAGTGGACAGACATTGGGGGTGGGTGCATACGACTCCCAGCAGTGTCCAGACATATGGGGGTGGGTGCATATCACTACCAGCAGTGTCCAGACATATGGGGGTGGGTGCATATGACTCCCAGCAGTGGACAGACATATGAGGGGTGGGTGCATATCACTACCAGCAGTGGACAGACATATGGGGGGTGGGTGCATATGACTCCCAGCAGTGTCCAGACATATGGGGGTGGGTGCATATCACTACCAGCAGTGTCCAGACATAGGGGGGTGGTTGCATATGACTCCCAGCAGTGGACAGACTTATGAGGGGTGGGTGCAGAGGACTCCCAGCAGTGGACAGACATATGGGGGTGGGTGCATATCACTACAAGCAGTGGACAGACTTATGGGGGTGGGTGCATATGACCCCCAGCAGTGTCCAGACATATGGGGGTGGGTGCATATCACTACCAGCCGTGTCCAGACATATGGGGTTGGATGCATATGACTCCCAGCAGTGGACAGAGATATGAGGGGTGGGTGCATATCACTACCAGCAGTGTCCAGACATATGGGGGTGGGTGCATATCACTACCAGCTGTGGACAGACATATGGGGGTGGGTGCATATGACTCCCAGCAGTGTCCAGACATATGGGGGTGGGTGCATATCACTACCAGCAGTGTCCAGACATATGGGGGTGGGTGCATATCAGTACCAGCAGTGGACAGACTTATGAGGGGTGGGTGCAGAGGACTCCCAGCAGTGGACAGACATATGGGGGTGGGTGTATATCACTACCAGCAGTGTCCAGACATATGGGGGTGGGTGCATATCACTACCAGCAGTGGACAGACATGAGGGGTGGGTGCAGAGTACTCCCAGCAGTGGACAGACATAAGGGGGTGGGTGCATATCACTACCAGCAGTGTCCAGACATATGGGGGTGGGTGCATATCACTACCAGCAGTGTCCAGACATATGGGGGTGGGTGCATATGACACCCAGCAGTGGACAGACATATGAGGGGTGGGTGCAGAGGACTCCCAGCAGTGGACAGACATATGGGGGGTGGGTGCATATGACTCCCAGCAGTGGACAGATATGAGGGGTGGGTGCATATGACTCCCAGCAGTGTTCAGACTTGGGGGTGGGTGCATATGACTCCCAGCAGTGTCCAGACATATGGGGGTGGGTGCATATGACTCCCAGCAGTGTCCAGACATATGGGGGTGGGTGCATATGACTCCCAGCAGTGGACAGAGATATGAGGGGTGGGTGCATATGACTCCCAGCAGTGTCCAGACATATGGGGGTGGGTGCATATCACTACCAGCAGTGTCCAGACAGTTGGGGGTGGGTGCATATGACTCCCAGCAGTGGACAGAGATATGAGGGGTGGGTGCATATCACTACCAGCAGTGTCCAGACATATGGGGGTGGGTGCATATGACTCCCAGCAGTGGACAGAGATATGAGGGGTGGGTGCATATGACTCCCAGCAGCGGATAGAGATATGAGGGGTGGGTGCATATGACTCCCAGCAGTGTCCAGACATGGGGGTGGGTGCATATGACTCCCAGCAGTGTCCAGACATATGAGGGGTGGGTGCATATCACTACAAGCCGTGGACAGACATATGAGGGGTGGGTGGATATCACTACCAGCAGTGTCCAGACATATGGGGGTGGGAGCATATGACTCCCAGCAGTGGACAGAGATATGAGGGGTGGGTGCATATGACTCCCAGCAGTGTCCAGACATATGAGGGTGGGTGCATATCACTACCAGCAGTGGACAGACATACGAGGGGTGGGTGCAGAGGACTCCCAGCAGTGGACAGACATATGGGGGTGGGTGCATATCACTACCAGCAGTGTCCAGACATATGGGTGTGGGTGCATATCACTACCAGCAATGTCCAGACATATGGGGGTGGGTGCATATAATTCCCAGCAGTGGACAGATATGAGGGGTGGGTGCATATGACTCCCAGCAGTGGACAGACATATAGGGGTGGGTGCATATCACTACCAGCAGTGTCCAGACATGGGGGTGGGTGCATATGACTCCCAGCAGTGGACAGACATATGGGGGTGGGTGCATATCACTACCAGCAGTGTCCAGCCATATGGGGGTGGGTGCATATGACTCCCAGCAGTGGACAGAGATATGAGGGGTGGGTGCATATCACTACCAGCAGTGTCTAGACATATGGGGTGGGTGCATATCACTACCAGCAGTGGAGAGACATATGAGGGGTGCGTGCAGAGGACTCCCAGCAGTGGACAGACATATGAGGGGTGGGTGCATATCACTACCAGCAGTGGACAGACATATGGGGGTGGGTGCATATGACTCCCAGCAGTGTCCAGACATATGGGGGTGGGTGCATATCACTACCAGCAGTGTCCAGACATATGGGGGTGGGTGCATATGACTCACAGCAGTGGACAGAGATATGAGGGGTGGGTGCATATGACTCCCAGCAGTGTCCAGACATTTGGGGGCGAGTGCATATCACTACCAGCAGTGTCCAGACATATGAGGGGTGGGTGCATATCACTACCAGCAGTGGACAGACATATGAGGGGTGGGTGCATATCACTACCAGCAGTGTCCAGACATATGGGGATGGGTGCACATGACTCCCAGCAGTGGACAGAGATATGAGGGGTGGGTGCATATGACTCCCAGCAGTGTCCAGACATATGGGGGTGGGTGCATATCACTACCAGCAGTGTCCAGACATATGAGGGTGGGTGCATATGACACCCAGCAGTGGACAGAGATATGAGGGGT
The DNA here is from genome assembly GCF_964204655.1 of Triturus cristatus. Taxonomy (NCBI): domain Eukaryota; kingdom Metazoa; phylum Chordata; class Amphibia; order Caudata; family Salamandridae; genus Triturus; species Triturus cristatus. Next base: position 512,998,434 of record NC_140579.1, read on the forward strand.
GGGTGCATATCACTACCAGCAGTGTCCAGACATATGGGGGTGGGTGCATATCACTACCAGCAGTGGACAGACATATGAGGGGTGGCTGCAGAGGACTCCCAGCAGTGGACAGACATATGGGGGTGGATGCATATCACTACCAGCAGTGTCCAGACATATGGGGGTGGGTGGATATGACTCCCAGCAGTGGACAGACATATGGGGGTGGGTGCATATCACTACCATCAGTGTCCAGACATATGGGGGTGGGTGCATATCACTACCAGCAGTGGACAGACATATGAGGGGTGGGTGCAGAGGACTCCCAGCAGTGGACAGACATATGGAGGTGGGTGCATATCACTAGCAGCAGTGTCCAGACATATGGGGGTGGGTGCATATGACTCCCAGCAGTGGACAGACATATGGGGGTGGGTGCATATCACTACCAGCAGTGTCCAGACATATGGGGGTGGGTGCATATGACTCCCAGCAGTGGACAGACATATGAGGGGTGGGTGCATATCACTACCAGCAGTGGACAGACATATGGGGATGGGTGCATATGACTCCCAGCAGTGGACCGACATATGGGGGTGGGTGCATATCACTACCAGCAGTGTCCAGACATATGGGGGTGGGTGCATATGACTCCCAGCAGTGGACAGACATATGGGGGTGGGTTCATATCACTACCAGCAGTGTCCAGACATATGGGGGTGGGTGCATATGACTCCCAGCAGTGGACAGACATATGGGGGTGGGTGCATATCACTACAAGCAGTGGACAGACATATGAGGGTGGGTGCATATCACTACCAGCAGTGGACAGACATATGAGGGGTGGGTGCAGAGGACTCCCAGCAGTGGACAGACATATGAGGGGTGGGTGCATATCACTACCAGCAGTGGACAGACATATGAGGGGTGGGTGCATATCACTACCAGCAGTGGACAGACATATGGGGGTGGGTGCATATGACTCCCAGCAGTGGACAGACATATGGGGGTGGGTGCATATCACTACCAGCAGTGTCCAGACATATGGGGGTGGGTGCATATGACTCCCAGCAGTGGACAGAGATATGAGGGGTGGGTGCATATGACTCCCAGCAGTGTCCAGACATATGGGGGTGGGTGCATATCACTACCAGCAGTGTCCAGACACATGGGGGTGGGTGCATATGACTCCCAGCAGTGGGCAGACATATGAGGGGTGGGTGCATATCACTACCAGCAGTGGACAGACATATGGGGGGTGGGTGCATATGACTCCCAGCAGTGTCCAGACATATGGGGGTGGGTGCATATCACTACCAGCAGTGTCCAGACATAGGGGGGTGGGTGCATATGACTCCCAGCAGTGGACAGAGATATGAGGGGTGGGTGCATATCACTACCAGCAGTGTCCAGACATATGGGGGTGGGTGCATATGACTCCCAGCAGCGGATAGAGATATGAGGGGTGGGTGCATATGACTCCCAGCAGTGTCCAGACATGGGGGTGGGTGCATATCACTACAAGCCGTGGAAAGACATATGAGGGGTGGGTGCATATCACTACCAGCAGTGTCCAGACATATGGGGGTGGGTGCATATGACTCCCAGCAGTGGACAGAGATATGAGGGGTGGGTGCATATGACTCCCAGCAGTGTCCAGACATATGAGGGTGGGTGCATATCACTACCAGCAGTGGACAGACATACGAGGGGTGGGTGCAGAGGACTCCCAGCAGTGGACAGACATATGGGGGTGGGTGCATAGCACTACCAGCAGTGTCCAGACATATGGGTGTGGGTGCATATTACTCCCAGCAGTGGACAGACATATGGGGTGGGTGCATACCACTACCAGCAGTGTCCAGACATATGGGGGTGGGTGCATATAATTCCCAGCACTGGACAGATATGAGGGGTGGGTGCATTTGACTCCCAGCAGTGGACAGACATATGGGGGTGGGTGCATATCACTACCAGCAGTGTCCAGACATATGGGGGTGGGTGCATATGACTCCCAGCTGTGGACAGACATATGGGGGTGGGTGCATATCACTACCAGCAGTGTCCAGCCATATGGGGGTGGGTGCATATGACTCCCAGCAGTGGACAGAGATATGAGGGGTGGGTGCATATCACTACCAGCAGTGTCTAGACATATGGGGTGGGTGCATATCACTACCAGCAGTGGAGAGACATATGAGGGGTGCGTGCAGAGGACTCCCAGCAGTGGACAGACATATGAGGGGTGGGTGCATATCACTACCAGCAGTGGACAGACATATGGGGGTGGGTGCATATGACTCCCAGCAGTGTCCAGACATATGGGGGTGGGTGCATATCACTACCAGCAGTGTCCAGACATATGGGGGTGGGTGCATATGACTCACAGCAGTGGACAGAGATATGAGGGGTGGGTGCATATGACTCCCAGCAGTGTCCAGACATTTGGGGGCGAGTGCATATCACTACCAGCAGTGTCCAGACATATGAGGGGTGGGTGCATATCACTACCAGCAGTGGACAGACATATGAGGGGTGGGTGCATATCACTACCAGCAGTGTCCAGACATATGGGGATGGGTGCACATGACTCCCAGCAGTGGACAGAGATATGAGGGGTGGGTGCATATGACTCCCAGCAGTGTCCAGACATATGGGGGTGGGTGCATATCACTACCAGCAGTGTCCAGACATATGAGGGTGGGTGCATATGACACCCAGCAGTGGACAGAGATATGAGGGGTGGGTGCATATCACTACCAGCAGTGTCCAGACATATGGGGGTGGGTGCATATCACTACCAGCAGTGGACAGACATATGAGGGGTGGCTGCAGAGGACTCCCAGCAGTGGACAGACATATGGGGTGGATGCATATCACTACCAGCAGTGTCCAGACATATGGGGGTGGGTGGATATGACTCCCAGCAGTGGACAGACATATGGGGGTGGGTGCATATCACTACCAGCAGTGGACAGACATATGGAGGTGGGTGCATATCACTAGCAGCAGTGTCCAGACATATGGGGGTGGGTGCATATGACTCCCAGCAGTGGACAGACATATGGGGGTGGGTGCATATCACTACCAGCAGTGTCCAGACATATGGGGGTGGGTGCATATCACTACCAGCAGTGGACAGAGATATGAGGGGTGTGTGCATATGACTCCCAGCAGTGTCCAGACATACGGGGGTGGGTGCATATCACTACCAGCAGTGTCCAGACATATGGGGGTGGGTGCATATGACTCCCAGCAGTGGACAGACATATGAGGGGTGGGTGCATATCACTACCAGCAGTGGACAGACTTATGGGGATGGGTGCATATGACTCCCAGCAGTGGACCGACATATGGGGGTGGGTGCATATCACTACCAGCAGTGTCCAGACATATGGGGGTGGGTGCATATGACTCCCAGCAGTGGACAGACATATGGGGGTGGGTTCATATCACTACCAGCAGTGTCCAGACATATGGGGGTGGGTGCATATGACTCCCAGCAGTGGACAGACATATGGGGGTGGGTGCATATCACTACAAGCAGTGGACAGACATATGAGGGTGGGTGCATATCACTACCAGCAGTGGACAGACATATGAGGGGTGGGTGCAGAGGACTCCCAGCAGTGGACAGACATATGAGGGGTGGGTGCATATCACTACCAGCAGTGGACAGACATATGAGGGGTGGGTGCATATCACTACCAGCAGTGGACAGACATATGGGGGTGGGTGCATATGACTCCCAGCAGTGGACAGACATATGGGGGTGGGTGCATATCACTACCAGCAGTGTCCAGACATATGGGGGTGGGTGCATATGACTCCCAGCAGTGGACAGAGATATGAGGGGTGGGTGCATATGACTCCCAGCAGTGTCCAGACATATGGGGGTGGGTGCATATCACTACCAGCAGTGTCCAGACACATGGGGGTGGGTGCATATGACTCCCAGCAGTGGGCAGACATATGAGGGGTGGGTGCATATCACTACCAGCAGTGGACAGACATATGGGGGGTGGGTGCATATGACTCCCAGCAGTGTCCAGACATATGGGGGTGGGTGCATATCACTACCAGCAGTGTCCAGACATATGGGGGTGGGTGCATATGACTCCCAGCAGCGGACAGAGATATGAGGGGTGGGTGCATATGACTCCCAGCAGCGGATAGAGATATGAGGGGTGGGTGCATATGACTCCCAGCAGTGTCCAGACATGGGGGTGGGTGCATATCACTACAAGCCGTGGAAAGACATATGAGGGGTGGGTGCATATCACTACCAGCAGTGTCCAGACATATGGGGGTGGGTGCATATGACTCCCAGCAGTGGACAGAGATATGAGGGGTGGGTGCATATGACTCCCAGCAGTGTCCAGACATATGAGGGTGGGTGCATATCACTACCAGCAGTGGACAGACATACGAGGGGTGGGTGCAGAGGACTCCCAGCAGTGGACAGACATATGGGGGTGGGTGCATAGCACTACCAGCAGTGTCCAGACATATGGGTGTGGGTGCATATTACTCCCAGCAGTGGACAGACATATGGGGTGGGTGCATACCACTACCAGCAGTGTCCAGACATATGGGGGTGGGTGCATATAATTCCCAGCAGTGGACAGATATGAGGGGTGGGTGCATTTGACTCCCAGCAGTGGACAGACATATGGGGGTGGGTGCATATCACTACCAGCAGTGTCCAGACATATGGGGGTGGGTGCATATGACTCCCAGCAGTGGACAGACATATGGGGGTGGGTGCATATCACTACCAGCAGTGTCCAGCCATATGGGGGTGGGTGCATATGACTCCCAGCAGTGGACAGAGATATGAGGGGTGGGTGCATATCACTACCAGCAGTGTCTAGACATATGGGGTGGGTGCATATCACTATCAGCAGTGGAGAGACATATGAGGGGTGCGTGCAGAGGACTCCCAGCAGTGGACAGACATATGAGGGGTGGGTGCATATCACTACCAGCAGTGGACAGACATATGGGGGTGGGTGCATATGACTCCCAGCAGTGTCCAGATGTTGGACAGGCCACACGAAGGGCTTGCTCCCTCCCCGCACGACAGGGCCCGAGCTCCGGCCCACCAGGCATAACCCACGAAAAGCACCTGTACCCCGTCTCACGACGGATCTTCTGCCCTCGGACCTCTACTCATCACGGGGCCCAGCCCCACCGGCTCCCCCGGCCGGTTCAAGCCGCCATCTTGGGCCCTGCACCACGAGGCCGCGTGGCCTAGCCCCGACCCTAACCCCGGGCCTGGCCGGCCCCGACATCCCGGCACCACCATCCACCCGGGAGGTGAGCGGACCACTCGGCAGGTCAATGGGAGGACGAAGTGTCAAGAGCTCTTCCCCCGCCAGGTGCCGATCGCCTCCAGCTCCCCCAGGCGCTGGCTCCACCCCCTGCTGGGTGTCTGGACACCTTCATCCCGGGCCCTCCGACCTCCAAGTGCGAGGGTCCGGACATCAAAGGGCGGCTGCCCTATAACTGGGGCAACTCCGGAGCAGGAAGGCAGTTGTATCCTGGAGTCGAGAGACACCGAGAGAACTCAGCCTTGACGGACTACTGGCGCTGCCGTAGCCCGCTCTTGTGAACCATCGTCCTGCCTGCTGGCGCTGCCGCGGCCTTCTACAACATCCATCCTCGTCGGGACCTGCTGGCGCTGCCGCGGCCCGTTGTAACGACCATCCTCACCGGGACCTGCTGGCGCTGCCGCGGACCGTACCTCGACCATCTCCACTGGGACCTGCTGGCGCTGCCGCGGACCGTACCTCGACCATCTCCACTGGGACCTGCTGGCGCTGCCGCGGACCGTACCTCGACCATCTCCACCGGGACCTGCTGGCGCTGCCGCGGCCCGTACCAACTAAGCTCGAGGATTGTGAGCTAATCATCATCTCATCCAAACTACCTGACTGGTAGACAGACTGTCCCGCTACCCCTTACCCTGCTTTGAGAGACTTGAATCGAGGGGACCCCTGAGTCCAGACCTCCTTGTACCATTCAACCGTACCCTAAGAAGTGCTTATAAAGAACCCTGAACCTTATCCGTGTGTGGTATCTGTCTGTGGGGGGGGGAAGTTACTTGTCTGTACGATCGCTGGAGACGGCTCTCCCTGGAGACCTCTCCTCCTGACCCCGGCCGACCCTCCCGGTCCGTCTACCCTTTCTAACATTGGTGGCCAGCGGCGCGATCCGAATCAACGCGTAATCGTACAGAGAGTAGCTCACCCCACGACAAAAACACAATGTCAGCCAAAGATAGCAACTCCACCGAGAAATTCCAAATGGATAAAATAGAAGAATACAACCACCGCGAACTGAGACAATTCTGCATAGAACTTGGCATTGCTACCACCGGCCTGAGTACCAAGGATGATCTAAAACACGCCCTAGAGTCGTGGACAGAAACTGGGGTCGCCGGACCCTCCGACCAAAGCAGCATCACACCAGAGGGGAACGCCACGGCTCCCGAGGAGCGGGGAACGGGCCTCTCGCAGGAGGAGATCCGAGAAAGAGAAAGAACCAGATTGCACGAGTTGGAAATGGCACGACTCAAGATGGATGGGGAACTCAAGTTAGCTGAACAGAAACTCAACCTCGAGCACATGCGGCTCCGAGATGAACGAGAAGAGAAGCAGAGACAGAGAGAGCTGGAGGAGAAAAAAATAACGCTCGAGCACGAGCGCCAACTAGCGGAAATAGAACTTCGGAAACAGAATAAGGAACTGGGGGTGCCTGAGCGACCACACACCCCGGGGCCAATCGAGAAAAAAGTCCACATCCCCAAGGATGTTGTCCGCGAGTATGTCCGAGAAGACGACATACAACAGTGGTTTAAAGCCTACGAGATCGCCATGACCTCCCACCGGATCGACCGGAGTGATTGGGGAGCCGGACTTTGGGGGAGGTTTATCAACGAGGGTCGCGATGCCCTACTGCAGCTCCCAGATCACCAAATGTCGTCCTACGACCACATGAAGGCTGCCCTCCTCACCCGCTACGGCCTCACACCCGAGATGTACCGCCAGAGGTTCAGAGATTGCACCCGGATCCCAGGTACAACTTGGGTAGAATACGTGAACTATTTCAGCCGTGCCTTCGAGGGTTGGATAAAGGGGAGCCAGGTCACCACCTACGAACAACTCTTTAACCTGATGGTATGGGAGCACCTGTCGAACAACTGCTTCGTCGAGCTCAGGCAGCACCTCCTCGACAGTAAGCTGACTGACCCCCGGCAGCTCGCCGCCGAAGCTGACCGATGGGAAAGCACCCGAGTGGGCCGGAGGGGGCCACACGAACAGAACAGAAACAACCCAGGCCAGCACCGTCCTCGGGGAGGAGGAGGGGGCCAGGGGCGAGGGAGAGACGCCTTGCCCGCAACACCCGTGGCCAGCACCCCGGCTCCGGCCGGTCGGGGCAACCCCCCGTGGCGTCCTGGGGTCCGAGCCAACGTCACGTGCCACCGATGCCAGCGAGTCGGCCACTACGCCAAAGACCCGAGCTGCCCGCAGAACCAAACACCCAAGCCCCGTCAGGTAGCTGCCGCCGCCCTGGGGGAAGAGCGATCATTGGAGGAACCAGAGGAGTATGAGCCGGCCCAGCAAGAGTGGGAACAGGCCGCCTTGGTCCTGGCGTGCTTAGGGGGAAGAGACATGGTCCCGCGGGCTCCCCTACCCGCTAACACCAGGAAATACGGTCAGTGGGTGACCATTAATGGACAACGAGCCGAGGCCTTGCGTGACACAGGCGCCAGTGTGACGGCCGTCCGCTGTCACCTGGTGAAGCCCGAGCAGATCCTGCCGAACATTCTCTGCCCCGTCCGCTCGGCAGACAACTCTGAAAGTATGTGTCAAATGGCCTGCGTCCCATTCGAATGGGGAGGGGTCTCCGGCCTGTTGAAGGTGACGGTCCGGGACGATGCCCCCGTGGACTGCCTCCTGGGGAATGACCTCGAGAGTTCCCCGTGGGCCACCGTTGAGAGAAGAGAGCACCTGGGGATGCTGGGCCTCCCGGACTGGGCCTGCATAACCACCCGGTCCATGGCCGCCCGTGCCGTCCCTCGATCAGAAGAACCAGAATGGCCAGCACCCCCGCCCCCAGTAGAAGACAACGACGAGGCCAGCCTCCCAGACTCGACGACCGAAGGGGACGCGCAACCCCAGGACCTTCCTGACCTGGCTCAGTGGCGTCAAGAAGGGGGGCCCACCCAAGCACAGTTCCGCCAGGAACAAAAGACCTGTCCCTCCCTCGAGGGACTCCGCCAACAAGCCAGCGCCCAGAACACAGGGGACTCCACCGGAACTCACTGGGTCTACTGGGATAACGACCTGCTATACAGCGAGCAAAGAATCGCCGAGCTGGGGGCCGGTCGAGTACTGGTGGTACCTCTCCGCTTCAGAGACTTTCTGCTCAACCTGGCCCACGATGTCCCCCTGGCTGGACACCTGGGCCAAGATAAAACGTACAGCCGCCTAGTGACCCACTTTTTCTGGCCGAAGATGAGGAACGACGTCCTGAACCACTGCCGATCTTGCCCCACATGCCAAGCCAGCGGGAAGAGTGGTCGGAAGCTGAAAGCCCCTCTGCAACCCTTCCCTGTGGTCACCACCCCGTTCGAAAGGGTGGGGATAGACATTGTGGGGCCTCTGGACCCCCGCACGGCACAAGGACACAGGTTCATCTTAGTACTGGTGGACCATGCCACCCGCTACCCCGAGGCGGTGCCCCTACGGACCGTGACAGCTCCGGTGGTTGGCCGGGCCCTAATGGGGATCTTCTCCCGGGTAGGCTTCCCCCGAGAAGTCGTCAGCGACCGAGGCACGAACTTTATATCCAAATACATGAAGTCCCTCTGGCAACAATGCGGGGTCACCTACAGATTCACGACCCCCTATCACCCCCAAGGGAACGGACTAGTGGAGCGTTTTAACCGCACCCTCAAGGGGATGATTGGGGGATTGGAAGAGCCCCTCCGTCGCCAGTGAGATGTACTACTCCCGTGCCTCCTCTTCGCTTACCGAGAAGTTCCCCAGAAGTCCCTCGGTTTTAGCCCTTTCGAACTCCTGTACGGGCACCCTGTGCGAGGGCCCCTCAGCCTAGTAAAAGAAGGTTGGGAGATGGCCCCCCTAAAGACCCCTCCAGACGTCTTCAAATACCTCCTGGCCCTACGCAACCAGACCCGGCGCTTCAGAGAGATGGCCAAGGCGAACCTCGAGGCCAGCCAGGAGGACATGAAGAAGTGGTATGATCACAATGCCTCCTCCGTTGAGTTCGAGCCTGGACAACAAGTATGGGTGATGTCCCCCACCGAACCATGTGCCTTGCAAGATAAGTGGACGGGGCCCTTCAAAGTGGTCGAGCGCAAAAGCCCCGTCACTTACCTCATCGACCTGGGGACCTCCCGGAACCCCCTTCGGGTCCTCCACACCAACCGACTCAAACCACACTTTGTGCGCTCAGAACTCAGCCTCCTGATGGCTACGGACAGTGGGGCAGAGGAGGACTCCGAGCCCCTCCCGGATCTTCTGAAGACTCAGGAGAATGACGGCTCCGTGGACGGGGTCCGGCTCTCTGACACCCTCACTTCGGAGCAACGCCAGGGCTGCCGGAACCTCCTGCTGCAGTTTGCTACCCTGTTCTCCCTCACCCCCGGGGTCACCCCTTGGTGTTTGCACGACGTGGACACCGGGGACAGTCCCCCTGTCCGACACCGGGCCTACCGCGTACCAGATCGGGTACGGGCCTGCATACAGGAGGAGGTGGCCAAGATGCTCACAATCGGGGTCATCGAGCCCTCGGACAGTCCCTGGGCCAGTCCGGTTGTATTGGTCCCCAAAGCCGCTGCCCCCGGCACCGCACCTGAACTGAGATTCTGCGTCGACTACCGGGGCTTGAACGCTGTCACCCGGACCGACGCTCATCCGATCCCCCGAGCAGACGAGCTGATCGACCGGCTGGGGGCCGCCCGCTACCTCAGTATCTTCGACCTAACGGCGGGCTACTGGCAGATCGGCCTCACACCCAGGGCTCAGGAACGGTCAGCCTTCTCTACCCCCGATGGCCACTACCAATTCAAGGTCATGCCCTTCGGCATGAAGAATGCCCCCGCCACGTTTCAACGCCTCGTGAACCAGGTCTTGGCGGGGCTCGAAGAGTTCAGCGCTGCCTACCTGGACGATATCGCTGTATACAGCCGCCACTGGCCCGACCACCTCCGTCACCTCCAAGAGGTCCTACAGGCCCTCCAGCGGGCCGGCCTCACAATTAAGGCCGGCAAGTGCCAAATTGGCCAAGGGTCTGTGACCTACCTTGGGCACCAAGTGGGAAGCGGGCTGGTGGCCCCGCTACAGCTTAAGATTGCTACCATCCAGTCCTGGCAGCCCCCCGTCACCCAGACCGAGGTCCGAGCCTTCTTGGGGCTCACCGGCTACTACCGGCGGTTCGTGAAGGACTACGGCAGCATCGTGGGGCCCCTCACGGGTCTCACGTCCAAGAACCAACCAAAGCGGATTAACTGGACCCCCGATTGTCAAGCGGCCTTCGAGAAGCTGAAGGCCGCCCTGTGCACCGCCCCTGTGCTCCAGGCCCCCGATTACAGTCGGGAATTCGTGGTACAGACCGACGCCTCCGACCACGGCATCGGAGCCGTTCTTTCTCAGTTAAACCCCGAAGGTCATGACCAGCCGGTGGCCTTCATCAGTCGACGTCTCCTGGCCCGAGAACAGCGCTGGAGCACCATCGAGAGGGAGGCCTTCGCAGTGGTGTGGGCCCTCAAAAAGCTCCGGCCCTATCTCTTCGGTACCCATTTCCGGGTACAAACCGACCATCGACCCCTGCAGTGGCTGATGCAGATGCGGGGGGAGAACCCAAAACTCTTGCGCTGGTCCATTTCCCTGCAGGGAATGGACTTCACTGTGGAGCACCGACCAGGCCAAGACCACGCCAACGCGGATGGCCTGTCCCGCTTTTTCCGCCTCGACGAAGAGAGTCCCCAAGGAGATGGGTGACTCTCCCCGCCTTCAGCTGGGGGGGACGCATGTTGGACAGGCCACACGAAGGGCTTGCTCCCTCCCCGCACGACAGGGCCCGAGCTCCGGCCCACCAGGCATAACCCACGAAAAGCACCTGTACCCCGTCTCACGACGGATCTTCTGCCCTCGGACCTCTACTCATCACGGGGCCCAGCCCCACCGGCTCCCCCGGCCGGTTCAAGCCGCCATCTTGGGCCCTGCACCACGAGGCCGCGTGGCCTAGCCCCGACCCTAACCCCGGGCCTGGCCGGCCCCGACATCCCGGCACCACCATCCACCCGGGAGGTGAGCGGACCACTCGGCAGGTCAATGGGAGGACGAAGTGTCAAGAGCTCTTCCCCCACCAGGTGCCGATCGCCTCCAGCTCCCCCAGGCGCTGGCTCCACCCCCTGCTGGGTGTCTGGACACCTTCATCCCGGGCCCTCCGACCTCCAAGTGCGAGGGTCCGGACATCAAAGGGCGGCTGCCCTATAACTGGGGCAACTCCGGAGCAGGAAGGCAGTTGTATCCTGGAGTCGAGAGACACCGAGAGAACTCAGCCTTGACGGACTACTGGCGCTGCCGTAGCCCGCTCTTGTGAACCATCGTCCTGCCTGCTGGCGCTGCCGCGGCCTTCTACAACATCCATCCTCGTCGGGACCTGCTGGCGCTGCCGCGGCCCGTTGTAACGACCATCCTCACCGGGACCTGCTGGCGCTGCCGCGGACCGTACCTCGACCATCTCCACTGGGACCTGCTGGCGCTGCCGCGGACCGTACCTCGACCATCTCCACTGGGACCTGCTGGCGCTGCCGCGGACCGTGTACCGACCATCTCCACCGGGACCTGCTGGCGCTGCCGCGGCCCGTACCTACTAAGCTCGAGGATTGTGAGCTAATCATCATCTCATCCAAACTACCTGACTGGTAGACAGACTGTCCCGCTACCCCTTACCCTGCTTTGAGAGACTTGAATCGAGGGGACCCCTGAGTCCAGACCTCCTTGTACCATTCAACCGTACCCTAAGAAGTGCTTATAAAGAACCCTGAACCTTATCCGTGTGTGGTATCTGTCTGTGGGGGGGGAAGTTACTTGTCTGTACGATCGCTGGAGACGGCTCTCCCTGGAGACCTCTCCTCCTGACCCCGGCCGACCCTCCCGGTCCGTCTACCCTTTCTAACACCAGACATATGGGGGTGGGTGCATATCACTACCAGCAGTGTCCAGACATATGGGGGTGGGTGCATATGACTCACAGCAGTGGACAGAGATATGAGGGGTGGGTGCATATGACTCCCAGCAGTGTCCAGACATTTGGGGGCGAGTGCATATCACTACCAGCAGTGTCCAGACATATGAGGGGTGGGTGCATATCACTACCAGCAGTGGACAGACATATGAGGGGTGGGTGCATATCACTACCAGCAGTGTCCAGACATATGGGGATGGGTGCACATGACTCCCAGCAGTGGACAGAGATATGAGGGGTGGGTGCATATGACTCCCAGCAGTGTCCAGACATATGGGGGTGGGTGCATATCACTACCAGCAGTGTCCAGACATATGAGGGTGGGTGCATATGACACCCAGCAGTGGACAGAGATATGAGGGGTGGGTGCATATCACTACCAGCAGTGTCCAGACATATGGGGGTGGGTGCATATCACTACCAGCAGTGGACAGACATATGAGGGGTGGCTGCAGAGGACTCCCAGCAGTGGACAGACATATGGGGGTGGATGCATATCACTACCAGCAGTGTCCAGACATATGGGGGTGGGTGGATATGACTCCCAGCAGTGGACAGACATATGGGGGTGGGTGCATATCACTACCAGCAGTGTCCAGACATATGGGGGTGGGTGCATATGACTCCCAGCAGTGGACAGACCTATGGGGTGGGTTCATATCACTACCAGCAGTGTCCAGACATATGGGGGTGGGTGCATATGACTCCCAGCAGTGGACAGACATATGGGGGTGGGTGCATATCACTACAAGCAGTGGACAGACATATGAGGGTGGGTGCATATCACTACCAGCAGTGGACAGACATATGAGGGGTGGGTGCAGAGGACTCCCAGCAGTGGACAGACATATGGAGGTGGGTGCATATCACTACCAGCAGTGTCCAGACATATGGGGGTGGGTGCATATGACTCCCAGCAGTGGACAGACATATGGGGGTGGGTGCATATCACTACCAGCAGTGTCCAGACATATGGGGGTGGGTGCATATGACTCCCAGCAGTGGACAGAGATATGAGGGGTGTGTGCATATGACTCCCAGCAGTGTCCAGACATACGGGGGTGGGTGCATATCACTACCAGCAGTGTCCAGACATATGGGGGTGGGTGCATATGACTCCCAGCAGTGGACAGACATGAGGGGTGGGTGCATATCACTACCAGCAGTGGACAGACATATGGGGATGGGTGCATATGACTCCCAGCAGTGGACCGACATATGGGGGTGGGTGCATATCACTACCAGCAGTGTCCAGACATATGGGGGTGGGTGCATATGACTCCCAGCAGTGGACAGACCTATGGGGGTGGGTTCATATCACTACCAGCAGTGTCCAGACATGGGTGCATATGACTCCCAGCAGTGGACAGACATATGGGGGTGGGTGCATATCACTACAAGCAGTGGACAGACATATGAGGGTGGGTGCATATCACTACCAGCAGTGGACAGACATATGAGGGGTGGGTGCAGAGGACTCCCAGCAGTGGACAGACGTATGAGGGGTGGGTGCATATCACTACCAGCAGTGGACAGACATATGAGGGGTGGGTGCATATCACTACCAGCAGTGGACAGACATATGGGGGTGGGTGCATATGACTCCCAGCAGTGTCCAGACATATGGGGGTGGGTGCATATCACTACCAGCAGTGTCCAGACACATGGGGGTGGGTGCATATGACTCCCAGCAGTGGGCAGACACATGAGGGGTGGGTGCATATCACTACCAGCAGTGGACAGACATATGGGGGGTGGGTGCATATGACTCCCAGCAGTGTCCAGACATATGGGGGTGGGTGCATATCACTACCAGCAGTGTCCAGACATAGGGGGGTGGGTGCATATGACTCCCAGCAGTGGACAGAGATATGAGGGGTGGGTGCATATCACTACCAGCAGTGTCCAGACATATGGGGGTGGGTGCATATGACTCCCAGCAGTGGACAGAGATATGAGGGGTGGGTGCATATGACTCCCAGCAGCGTATAGAGATATGAGGGGTGGGTGCATATGACTCCCAGCAGTGTCCAGACATGGGGGTGGGTGCATATCACTACAAGCCGTGGAAAGACATATGAGGGGTGGGTGCATATCACTACCAGCAGTGTCCAGACATATGGGGGTGGGTGCATATGACTCCCAGCAGTGGACAGAGATATGAGGGGTGGGTGCATATGACTCCCAGCAGTGTCCAGACATATGAGGGTGGGTGCATATCACTACCAGCAGTGGACAGCCATACGAGGGGTGGGTGCAGAGGACTCCCAGCAGTGGACAGACATATGGGGGTGGGTGCATAGCACTACCAGCAGTGTCCAGACATATGGGTGTGGGTGCATATTACTCCCAGCAGTGGACAGACATATGGGGTGGGTGCATACCACTACCAGCAGTGTCCAGACATATGGGGGTGGGTGCATATAATTCCCAGCAGTGGACAGATATGAGGGGTGGGTGCATTTGACTCCCAGCAGTGGACAGACATATGGGGGTGGGTGCATATCACTACCAGCAGTGTCCAGACATATGGGGGTGGGTGCATATGACTCCCAGCAGTGGACAGACATATGGGGGTGGGTGCATATCACTACCAGCAGTGTCCAGCCATATGGGGGTGGGTGCATATGACTCCCAGCAGTGGACAGAGATATGAGGGGTGGGTGCATATCACTACCAGCAGTGTCTAGACATATGGGGTGGGTGCATATCACTACCAGCAGTGGAGAGACATATGAGGGGTGCGTGCAGAGGACTCCCAGCAGTGGACAGACATATGAGGGGTGGGTGCATATCACTACCAGCAGTGGACAGACATAAGGGGGTGGGTGCATATGACTCCCAGCAGTGTCCAGACATATGGGGGTGGGTGCATATCACTACCAGCAGTGTCCAGACATATGGGGGTGGGTGCATATGACTCACAGCAGTGGACAGAGATATGAGGGGTGGGTGCATATGACTCCCAGCAGTGTCCAGACATTTGGGGGCGAGTGCATATCACTACCAGCAGTGTCCAGACATATGAGGGGTGGGTGCATATCACTACCAGCAGTGGACAGACATATGAGGGGTGGGTGCATATCACTACCAGCAGTGTCCAGACATATGGGGATGGGTGCACATGACTCCCAGCAGTGTCCAGACATATGGGGGTGGGTGCATATCACTACCAGCAGTGTCCAGACATATGAGGGTGGGTGCATATGACACCCAGCAGTGGACAGAGATATGAGGGGTGGGTGCATATCACTACCAGCAGTGTCCAGACATATGGGGGTGGGTGCATATCACTACCAGCAGTGGACAGACATATGAGGGGTGGCTGCAGAGGACTCCCAGCAGTGGACAGACATATGGGGGTGGATGCATATCACTACCAGCAGTGTCCAGACATATGGGGGTGGGTGGATATGACTCCCAGCAGTGGACAGACATATGGGGGTGGGTGCATATCACTACCAGCAGTGTCCAGACATATGGGGGTGGGTGCATATCACTACCAGCAGTGGACAGACATATGAGGGGTGGGTGCAGAGGACTCCCAGCAGTGGACAGACATATGGAGGTGGGTGCATATCACTAGCAGCAGTGTCCAGACATATGGGGGTGGGTGCATATGACTCCCAGCAGTGGACAGACATATGGGGGTGGGTGCATATGACTCCCAGCAGTGTCCAGACATACGGGGGTGGGTGCATATCACTACCAGCAGTGTCCAGACATATGGCGGTGGGTGCATATGACTCCCAGCAGTGGACAGACATATGAGGGGTGGGTGCATATCACTACCAGCAGTGGACAGACATATGGGGGTGGGTGCATATGACTCCCAGCAGTGGACAGACATATGGGGGTGGGTGCATATCACTACAAGCAGTGGACAGACATATGAGGGTGGGTGCATATCACTACCAGCAGTGGACAGACATATGAGGGGTGGGTGCAGAGGACTCCCAGCAGTGGACAGACATATGAGGGGTGGGTGCATATCACTACCAGCAGTGGACAGACATATGAGGGGTGGGTGCATATCACTACCAGCAGTGGACAGACATATGGGGGTGGGTGCATATGACTCCCAGCAGTGTCCAGACATATGGGGGTGGGTGCATATCACTACCAGCAGTGTCCAGACATATGGGGGTGGGTGCATATGACTCCCAGCAGTGGACAGAGATATGAGGGGTGGGTGCATATGACTCCCAGCAGTGTCCAGACATATGGGGGTGGGTGCATATCACTACCAGCAGTGTCCAGACACATGGGGGTGGGTGCATATGACTCCCAGCAGTGGGCAGACATATGAGGGGTGGGTGCATATCACTACCAGCAGTGGACAGACATATGGGGGGTGGGTGCATATTACTCCCAGCAGTGTCCAGACATATGGGGGTGGGTGCATATCACTACCAGCAGTGTCCAGACATAGGGGGGTGGGTGCATATGACTCCCAGCAGTGGACAGAGATATGAGGGGTGGGTGCATATCACTACCAGCAGTGTCCAGACATATGGGGGTGGGTGCATATGACTCCCAGCAGTGGACAGAGATATGAGGGGTGGGTGCATATGACTCCCAGCAGCGGATAGAGATATGAGGGGTGGGTGCATATGACTCCCAGCAGTGTCCAGACATGGGGGTGGGTGCATATCACTACAAGCCGTGGAAAGACATATGAGGGGTGGGTGCATATCACTACCAGCAGTGTCCAGACATATGGGGGTGGGTGCATATGACTCCCAGCAGTGGACAGAGATATGAGGGGTGGGTGCATATGACTCCCAGCAGTGTCCAGACATATGAGGGTGGGTGCATATCACTACCAGCAGTGGACAGACATACGAGGGGTGGGTGCAGAGGACTCCCAGCAGTGGACAGACATATGGGGGTGGGTGCATAGCACTACCAGCAGTGTCCAGACATATGGGTGTGGGTGCATATTACTCCCAGCAGTGGACAGACATATAGGGTGGGTGCATACCACTACCAGCAGTGTCCAGACATATGGGGGTGGGTGCATATAATTCCCAGCAGTGGACAGATATGAGGGGTGGGTGCATTTGACTCCCAGCAGTGGACAGACATATGGGGGTGGGTGCATATCACTACCAGCAGTGTCCAGACATATGGGGGTGGGTGCATATGACTCCCAGCAGTGGACAGACATATGGGGGTGGGTGCATATCACTACCAGCAGTGTCCAGCCATATGGGGGTGGGTGCATATGACTCCCAGCAGTGGACAGAGATATGAGGGGTGGGTGCATATCACTACCAGCAGTGTCTAGACATATGGGGTGGGTGCATATCACTACCAGCAGTGGAGAGACATATGAGGGGTGCGTGCAGAGGACTCCCAGCAGTGGACAGACATATGAGGGGTGGGTGCATATCACTACCAGCAGTGGACAGACATATGGGGGTGGGTGCATATGACTCCCAGCAGTGTCCAGACATATGGGGGTGGGTGCATATCACTACCAGCAGTGTCCAGACATATGGGGGTGGGTGCATATGACTCACAGCAGTGGACAGAGATATGAGGGGTGGGTGCATATGACTCCCAGCAGTGTCCAGACATTTGGGGGCGAGTGCATATCACTACCAGCAGTGTCCAGACATATGAGGGGTGGGTGCATATCACTACCAGCAGTGGACAGACATATGAGGGGTGGGTGCATATCACTACCAGCAGTGTCCAGACATATGGGGATGGGTGCACATGACTCCCAGCAGTGGACAGAGATATGAGGGGTGGGTGCATATGACTCCCAGCAGTGTCCAGACATATGGGGGTGGGTGCATATCACTACCAGCAGTGTCCAGACATATGAGGGTGGGTGCATATGACACCCAGCAGTGGACAGAGATATGAGGGGTGGGTGCATATCACTACCAGCAGTGTCCAGACATATGGGGGTGGGTGCATATCACTACCAGCAGTGGACAGACATATGAGGGGTGGCTGCAGAGGACTCCCAGCAGTGGACAGACATATGGGGGTGGATGCATATCACTACCAGCAGTGTCCAGACATATGGGGGTGGGTGGATATGACTCCCAGCAGTGGACAGACATATGGGGGTGGGTGCATATCACTACCATCAGTGTCCAGACATATGGGGGTGGGTGCATATCACTACCAGCAGTGGACAGACATATGAGGGGTGGGTGCAGAGGACTCCCAGCAGTGGACAGACATATGGAGGTGGGTGCATATCACTAGCAGCAGTGTCCAGACATATGGAGGTGGGTGCATATGACTCCCAGCAGTGGACAGACATATGGGGGTGGGTGCATATCACTACCAGCAGTGTCCAGACATATGGGGGTGGGTGCATATGACTCCCAGCAGTGGACAGACATATGAGGGGTGGGTGCATATCACTACCAGCAGTGGACAGACATATGGGGATGGGTGCATATGACTCCCAGCAGTGGACCGACATATGGGGGTGGGTGCATATCACTACCAGCAGTGTCCAGACATATGGGGGTGGGTGCATATGACTCCCAGCAGTGGACAGACATATGGGGGTGGGTTCATATCACTACCAGCAGTGTCCAGACATATGGGGGTGGGTGCATATGACTCCCAGCAGTGGACAGACATATGGGGGTGGGTGCATATCACTACAAGCAGTGGACAGACATATGAGGGTGGGTGCATATCACTACCAGCAGTGGACAGACATATGAGGGGTGGGTGCAGAGGACTCCCAGCAGTGGACAGACATATGAGGGGTGGGTGCATATCACTACCAGCAGTGGACAGACATATGAGGGGTGGGTGCATATCACTACCAGCAGTGGACAGACATATGGGGGTGGGTGCATATGACTCCCAGCAGTGGACAGACATATGGGGGTGGGTGCATATCACTACCAGCAGTGTCCAGACATATGGGGGTGGGTGCATATGACTCCCAGCAGTGGACAGAGATATGAGGGGTGGGTGCATATGACTCCCAGCAGTGTCCAGACATATGGGGGTGGGTGCATATCACTACCAGCAGTGTCCAGACACATGGGGGTGGGTGCATATGACTCCCAGCAGTGGGCAGACATATGAGGGGTGGGTGCATATCACTACCAGCAGTGGACAGACATATGGGGGGTGGGTGCATATGACTCCCAGCAGTGTCCAGACATATGGGGGTGGGTGCATATCACTACCAGCAGTGTCCAGACATAGGGGGGTGGGTGCATATGACTCCCAGCAGTGGACAGAGATATGAGGGGTGGGTGCATATCACTACCAGCAGTGTCCAGACATATGGGGGTGGGTGCATATGACTCCCAGCAGCGGATAGAGATATGAGGGGTGGGTGCATATGACTCCCAGCAGTGTCCAGACATGGGGGTGGGTGCATATCACTACAAGCCGTGGAAAGACATATGAGGGGTGGGTGCATATCACTACCAGCAGTGTCCAGACATATGGGGGTGGGTGCATATGACTCCCAGCAGTGGACAGAGATATGAGGGGTGGGTGCATATGACTCCCAGCAGTGTCCAGACATATGAGGGTGGGTGCATATCACTACCAGCAGTGGACAGACATACGAGGGGTGGGTGCAGAGGACTCCCAGCAGTGGACAGACATATGGGGGTGGGTGCATAGCACTACCAGCAGTGTCCAGACATATGGGTGTGGGTGCATATTACTCCCAGCAGTGGACAGACATATGGGGTGGGTGCATACCACTACCAGCAGTGTCCAGACATATGGGGGTGGGTGCATATAATTCCCAGCACTGGACAGATATGAGGGGTGGGTGCATTTGACTCCCAGCAGTGGACAGACATATGGGGGTGGGTGCATATCACTACCAGCAGTGTCCAGACATATGGGGGTGGGTGCATATGACTCCCAGCTGTGGACAGACATATGGGGGTGGGTGCATATCACTACCAGCAGTGTCCAGCCATATGGGGGTGGGTGCATATGACTCCCAGCAGTGGACAGAGATATGAGGGGTGGGTGCATATCACTACCAGCAGTGTCTAGACATATGGGGTGGGTGCATATCACTACCAGCAGTGGAGAGACATATGAGGGGTGCGTGCAGAGGACTCCCAGCAGTGGACAGACATATGAGGGGTGGGTGCATATCACTACCAGCAGTGGACAGACATATGGGGGTGGGTGCATATGACTCCCAGCAGTGTCCAGACATATGGGGGTGGGTGCATATCACTACCAGCAGTGTCCAGACATATGGGGGTGGGTGCATATGACTCACAGCAGTGGACAGAGATATGAGGGGTGGGTGCATATGACTCCCAGCAGTGTCCAGACATTTGGGGGCGAGTGCATATCACTACCAGCAGTGTCCAGACATATGAGGGGTGGGTGCATATCACTACCAGCAGTGGACAGACATATGAGGGGTGGGTGCATATCACTACCAGCAGTGTCCAGACATATGGGGATGGGTGCACATGACTCCCAGCAGTGGACAGAGATATGAGGGGTGGGTGCATATGACTCCCAGCAGTGTCCAGACATATGGGGGTGGGTGCATATCACTACCAGCAGTGTCCAGACATATGAGGGTGGGTGCATATGACACCCAGCAGTGGACAGAGATATGAGGGGTGGGTGCATATCACTACCAGCAGTGTCCAGACATATGGGGGTGGGTGCATATCACTACCAGCAGTGGACAGACATATGAGGGGTGGCTGCAGAGGACTCCCAGCAGTGGACAGACATATGGGGTGGATGCATATCACTACCAGCAGTGTCCAGACATATGGGGGTGGGTGGATATGACTCCCAGCAGTGGACAGACATATGGGGGTGGGTGCATATCACTACCAGCAGTGGACAGACATATGAGGGGTGGGTGCAGAGGACTCCCAGCAGTGGACAGACATATGGAGGTGGGTGCATATCACTAGCAGCAGTGTCCAGACATATGGGGGTGGGTGCATATGACTCCCAGCAGTGGACAGACATATGGGGGTGGGTGCATATCACTACCAGCAGTGTCCAGACATATGGGGGTGGGTGCATATGACTCCCAGCAGTGGACAGAGATATGAGGGGTGTGTGCATATGACTCCCAGCAGTGTCCAGACATACGGGGGTGGGTGCATATCACTACCAGCAGTGTCCAGACATATGGGGGTGGGTGCATATGACTCCCAGCAGTGGACAGACATATGAGGGGTGGGTGCATATCACTACGAGCAGTGGACAGACATATGGGGGTGGGTGCATATGACTCCCAGCAGTGGACAGACATATGAGGGGTGGGTGCATATCACTACCAGCAGTGGACAGACTTATGGGGATGGGTGCATATGACTCCCAGCAGTGGACCGACATATGGGGGTGGGTGCATATCACTACCAGCAGTGTCCAGACATATGGGGGTGGGTGCATATGACTCCCAGCAGTGGACAGACATATGGGGGTGGGTTCATATCACTACCAGCAGTGTCCAGACATATGGGGGTGGGTGCATATGACTCCCAGCAGTGGACAGACATATGGGGGTGGGTGCATATCACTACAAGCAGTGGACAGACATATGAGGGTGGGTGCATATCACTACCAGCAGTGGACAGACATATGAGGGGTGGGTGCAGAGGACTCCCAGCAGTGGACAGACATATGAGGGGTGGGTGCATATCACTACCAGCAGTGGACAGACATATGAGGGGTGGGTGCATATCACTACCAGCAGTGGACAGACATATGGGGGTGGGTGCATATGACTCCCAGCAGTGGACAGACATATGGGGGTGGGTGCATATCACTACCAGCAGTGTCCAGACATATGGGGGTGGGTGCATATGACTCCCAGCAGTGGACAGAGATATGAGGGGTGGGTGCATATGACTCCCAGCAGTGTCCAGACATATGGGGGTGGGTGCATATCACTACCAGCAGTGTCCAGACACATGGGGGTGGGTGCATATGACTCCCAGCAGTGGGCAGACATATGAGGGGTGGGTGCATATCACTACCAGCAGTGGACAGACATATGGGGGGTGGGTGCATATGACTCCCAGCAGTGTCCAGACATATGGGGGTGGGTGCATATCACTACCAGCAGTGTCCAGACATATGGGGGTGGGTGCATATGACTCCCAGCAGCGGACAGAGATATGAGGGGTGGGTGCATATGACTCCCAGCAGCGGATAGAGATATGAGGGGTGGGTGCATATGACTCCCAGCAGTGTCCAGACATGGGGGTGGGTGCATATCACTACAAGCCGTGGAAAGACATATGAGGGGTGGGTGCATATCACTACCAGCAGTGTCCAGACATATGGGGGTGGGTGCATATGACTCCCAGCAGTGGACAGAGATATGAGGGGTGGGTGCATATGACTCCCAGCAGTGTCCAGACATATGAGGGTGGGTGCATATCACTACCAGCAGTGGACAGACATACGAGGGGTGGGTGCAGAGGACTCCCAGCAGTGGACAGACATATGGGGGTGGGTGCATAGCACTACCAGCAGTGTCCAGACATATGGGTGTGGGTGCATATTACTCCCAGCAGTGGACAGACATATGGGGTGGGTGCATACCACTACCAGCAGTGTCCAGACATATGGGGGTGGGTGCATATAATTCCCAGCAGTGGACAGATATGAGGGGTGGGTGCATTTGACTCCCAGCAGTGGACAGACATATGGGGGTGGGTGCATATCACTACCAGCAGTGTCCAGACATATGGGGGTGGGTGCATATGACTCCCAGCAGTGGACAGACATATGGGGGTGGGTGCATATCACTACCAGCAGTGTCCAGCCATATGGGGGTGGGTGCATATGACTCCCAGCAGTGGACAGAGATATGAGGGGTGGGTGCATATCACTACCAGCAGTGTCTAGACATATGGGGTGGGTGCATATCACTATCAGCAGTGGAGAGACATATGAGGGGTGCGTGCAGAGGACTCCCAGCAGTGGACAGACATATGAGGGGTGGGTGCATATCACTACCAGCAGTGGACAGACATATGGGGGTGGGTGCATATGACTCCCAGCAGTGTCCAGATGTTGGACAGGCCACACGAAGGGCTTGCTCCCTCCCCGCACGACAGGGCCCGAGCTCCGGCCCACCAGGCATAACCCACGAAAAGCACCTGTACCCCGTCTCACGACGGATCTTCTGCCCTCGGACCTCTACTCATCACGGGGCCCAGCCCCACCGGCTCCCCCGGCCGGTTCAAGCCGCCATCTTGGGCCCTGCACCACGAGGCCGCGTGGCCTAGCCCCGACCCTAACCCCGGGCCTGGCCGGCCCCGACATCCCGGCACCACCATCCACCCGGGAGGTGAGCGGACCACTCGGCAGGTCAATGGGAGGACGAAGTGTCAAGAGCTCTTCCCCCGCCAGGTGCCGATCGCCTCCAGCTCCCCCAGGCGCTGGCTCCACCCCCTGCTGGGTGTCTGGACACCTTCATCCCGGGCCCTCCGACCTCCAAGTGCGAGGGTCCGGACATCAAAGGGCGGCTGCCCTATAACTGGGGCAACTCCGGAGCAGGAAGGCAGTTGTATCCTGGAGTCGAGAGACACCGAGAGAACTCAGCCTTGACGGACTACTGGCGCTGCCGTAGCCCGCTCTTGTGAACCATCGTCCTGCCTGCTGGCGCTGCCGCGGCCTTCTACAACATCCATCCTCGTCGGGACCTGCTGGCGCTGCCGCGGCCCGTTGTAACGACCATCCTCACCGGGACCTGCTGGCGCTGCCGCGGACCGTACCTCGACCATCTCCACTGGGACCTGCTGGCGCTGCCGCGGACCGTACCTCGACCATCTCCACTGGGACCTGCTGGCGCTGCCGCGGACCGTACCTCGACCATCTCCACCGGGACCTGCTGGCGCTGCCGCGGCCCGTACCAACTAAGCTCGAGGATTGTGAGCTAATCATCATCTCATCCAAACTACCTGACTGGTAGACAGACTGTCCCGCTACCCCTTACCCTGCTTTGAGAGACTTGAATCGAGGGGACCCCTGAGTCCAGACCTCCTTGTACCATTCAACCGTACCCTAAGAAGTGCTTATAAAGAACCCTGAACCTTATCCGTGTGTGGTATCTGTCTGTGGGGGGGGGGAGTTACTTGTCTGTACGATCGCTGGAGACGGCTCTCCCTGGAGACCTCTCCTCCTGACCCCGGCCGACCCTCCCGGTCCGTCTACCCTTTCTAACATTGGTGGCCAGCGGCGCGATCCGAATCAACGCGTAATCGTACAGAGAGTAGCTCACCCCACGACAAAAACACAATGTCAGCCAAAGATAGCAACTCCACCGAGAAATTCCAAATGGATAAAATAGAAGAATACAACCACCGCGAACTGAGACAATTCTGCATAGAACTTGGCATTGCTACCACCGGCCTGAGTACCAAGGATGATCTAAAACACGCCCTAGAGTCGTGGACAGAAACTGGGGTCGCCGGACCCTCCGACCAAAGCAGCATCACACCAGAGGGGAACGCCACGGCTCCCGAGGAGCGGGGAACGGGCCTCTCGCAGGAGGAGATCCGAGAAAGAGAAAGAACCAGATTGCACGAGTTGGAAATGGCACGACTCAAGATGGATGGGGAACTCAAGTTAGCTGAACAGAAACTCAACCTCGAGCACATGCGGCTCCGAGATGAACGAGAAGAGAAGCAGAGACAGAGAGAGCTGGAGGAGAAAAAAATAACGCTCGAGCACGAGCGCCAACTAGCGGAAATAGAACTTCGGAAACAGAATAAGGAACTGGGGGTGCCTGAGCGACCACACACCCCGGGGCCAATCGAGAAAAAAGTCCACATCCCCAAGGATGTTGTCCGCGAGTATGTCCGAGAAGACGACATACAACAGTGGTTTAAAGCCTACGAGATCGCCATGACCTCCCACCGGATCGACCGGAGTGATTGGGGAGCCGGACTTTGGGGGAGGTTTATCAACGAGGGTCGCGATGCCCTACTGCAGCTCCCAGATCACCAAATGTCGTCCTACGACCACATGAAGGCTGCCCTCCTCACCCGCTACGGCCTCACACCCGAGATGTACCGCCAGAGGTTCAGAGATTGCACCCGGATCCCAGGTACAACTTGGGTAGAATACGTGAACTATTTCAGCCGTGCCTTCGAGGGTTGGATAAAGGGGAGCCAGGTCACCACCTACGAACAACTCTTTAACCTGATGGTATGGGAGCACCTGTCGAACAACTGCTTCGTCGAGCTCAGGCAGCACCTCCTCGACAGTAAGCTGACTGACCCCCGGCAGCTCGCCGCCGAAGCTGACCGATGGGAAAGCACCCGAGTGGGCCGGAGGGGGCCACACGAACAGAACAGAAACAACCCAGGCCAGCACCGTCCTCGGGGAGGAGGAGGGGGCCAGGGGCGAGGGAGAGACGCCTTGCCCGCAACACCCGTGGCCAGCACCCCGGCTCCGGCCGGTCGGGGCAACCCCCCGTGGCGTCCTGGGGTCCGAGCCAACGTCACGTGCCACCGATGCCAGCGAGTCGGCCACTACGCCAAAGACCCGAGCTGCCCGCAGAACCAAACACCCAAGCCCCGTCAGGTAGCTGCCGCCGCCCTGGGGGAAGAGCGATCATTGGAGGAACCAGAGGAGTATGAGCCGGCCCAGCAAGAGTGGGAACAGGCCGCCTTGGTCCTGGCGTGCTTAGGGGGAAGAGACATGGTCCCGCGGGCTCCCCTACCCGCTAACACCAGGAAATACGGTCAGTGGGTGACCATTAATGGACAACGAGCCGAGGCCTTGCGTGACACAGGCGCCAGTGTGACGGCCGTCCGCTGTCACCTGGTGAAGCCCGAGCAGATCCTGCCGAACATTCTCTGCCCCGTCCGCTCGGCAGACAACTCTGAAAGTATGTGTCAAATGGCCTGCGTCCCATTCGAATGGGGAGGGGTCTCCGGCCTGTTGAAGGTGACGGTCCGGGACGATGCCCCCGTGGACTGCCTCCTGGGGAATGACCTCGAGAGTTCCCCGTGGGCCACCGTTGAGAGAAGAGAGCACCTGGGGATGCTGGGCCTCCCGGACTGGGCCTGCATAACCACCCGGTCCATGGCCGCCCGTGCCGTCCCTCGATCAGAAGAACCAGAATGGCCAGCACCCCCGCCCCCAGTAGAAGACAACGACGAGGCCAGCCTCCCAGACTCGACGACCGAAGGGGACGCGCAACCCCAGGACCTTCCTGACCTGGCTCAGTGGCGTCAAGAAGGGGGGCCCACCCAAGCACAGTTCCGCCAGGAACAAAAGACCTGTCCCTCCCTCGAGGGACTCCGCCAACAAGCCAGCGCCCAGAACACAGGGGACTCCACCGGAACTCACTGGGTCTACTGGGATAACGACCTGCTATACAGCGAGCAAAGAATCGCCGAGCTGGGGGCCGGTCGAGTACTGGTGGTACCTCTCCGCTTCAGAGACTTTCTGCTCAACCTGGCCCACGATGTCCCCCTGGCTGGACACCTGGGCCAAGATAAAACGTACAGCCGCCTAGTGACCCACTTTTTCTGGCCGAAGATGAGGAACGACGTCCTGAACCACTGCCGATCTTGCCCCACATGCCAAGCCAGCGGGAAGAGTGGTCGGAAGCTGAAAGCCCCTCTGCAACCCTTCCCTGTGGTCACCACCCCGTTCGAAAGGGTGGGGATAGACATTGTGGGGCCTCTGGACCCCCGCACGGCACAAGGACACAGGTTCATCTTAGTACTGGTGGACCATGCCACCCGCTACCCCGAGGCGGTGCCCCTACGGACCGTGACAGCTCCGGTGGTTGGCCGGGCCCTAATGGGGATCTTCTCCCGGGTAGGCTTCCCCCGAGAAGTCGTCAGCGACCGAGGCACGAACTTTATATCCAAATACATGAAGTCCCTCTGGCAACAATGCGGGGTCACCTACAGATTCACGACCCCCTATCACCCCCAAGGGAACGGACTAGTGGAGCGTTTTAACCGCACCCTCAAGGGGATGATTGGGGGATTGGAAGAGCCCCTCCGTCGCCAGTGAGATGTACTACTCCCGTGCCTCCTCTTCGCTTACCGAGAAGTTCCCCAGAAGTCCCTCGGTTTTAGCCCTTTCGAACTCCTGTACGGGCACCCTGTGCGAGGGCCCCTCAGCCTAGTAAAAGAAGGTTGGGAGATGGCCCCCCTAAAGACCCCTCCAGACGTCTTCAAATACCTCCTGGCCCTACGCAACCAGACCCGGCGCTTCAGAGAGATGGCCAAGGCGAACCTCGAGGCCAGCCAGGAGGACATGAAGAAGTGGTATGATCACAATGCCTCCTCCGTTGAGTTCGAGCCTGGACAACAAGTATGGGTGATGTCCCCCACCGAACCATGTGCCTTGCAAGATAAGTGGACGGGGCCCTTCAAAGTGGTCGAGCGCAAAAGCCCCGTCACTTACCTCATCGACCTGGGGACCTCCCGGAACCCCCTTCGGGTCCTCCACACCAACCGACTCAAACCACACTTTGTGCGCTCAGAACTCAGCCTCCTGATGGCTACGGACAGTGGGGCAGAGGAGGACTCCGAGCCCCTCCCGGATCTTCTGAAGACTCAGGAGAATGACGGCTCCGTGGACGGGGTCCGGCTCTCTGACACCCTCACTTCGGAGCAACGCCAGGGCTGCCGGAACCTCCTGCTGCAGTTTGCTACCCTGTTCTCCCTCACCCCCGGGGTCACCCCTTGGTGTTTGCACGACGTGGACACCGGGGACAGTCCCCCTGTCCGACACCGGGCCTACCGCGTACCAGATCGGGTACGGGCCTGCATACAGGAGGAGGTGGCCAAGATGCTCACAATCGGGGTCATCGAGCCCTCGGACAGTCCCTGGGCCAGTCCGGTTGTATTGGTCCCCAAAGCCGCTGCCCCCGGCACCGCACCTGAACTGAGATTCTGCGTCGACTACCGGGGCTTGAACGCTGTCACCCGGACCGACGCTCATCCGATCCCCCGAGCAGACGAGCTGATCGACCGGCTGGGGGCCGCCCGCTACCTCAGTATCTTCGACCTAACGGCGGGCTACTGGCAGATCGGCCTCACACCCAGGGCTCAGGAACGGTCAGCCTTCTCTACCCCCGATGGCCACTACCAATTCAAGGTCATGCCCTTCGGCATGAAGAATGCCCCCGCCACGTTTCAACGCCTCGTGAACCAGGTCTTGGCGGGGCTCGAAGAGTTCAGCGCTGCCTACCTGGACGATATCGCTGTATACAGCCGCCACTGGCCCGACCACCTCCGTCACCTCCAAGAGGTCCTACAGGCCCTCCAGCGGGCCGGCCTCACAATTAAGGCCGGCAAGTGCCAAATTGGCCAAGGGTCTGTGACCTACCTTGGGCACCAAGTGGGAAGCGGGCTGGTGGCCCCGCTACAGCTTAAGATTGCTACCATCCAGTCCTGGCAGCCCCCCGTCACCCAGACCGAGGTCCGAGCCTTCTTGGGGCTCACCGGCTACTACCGGCGGTTCGTGAAGGACTACGGCAGCATCGTGGGGCCCCTCACGGGTCTCACGTCCAAGAACCAACCAAAGCGGATTAACTGGACCCCCGATTGTCAAGCGGCCTTCGAGAAGCTGAAGGCCGCCCTGTGCACCGCCCCTGTGCTCCAGGCCCCCGATTACAGTCGGGAATTCGTGGTACAGACCGACGCCTCCGACCACGGCATCGGAGCCGTTCTTTCTCAGTTAAACCCCGAAGGTCATGACCAGCCGGTGGCCTTCATCAGTCGACGTCTCCTGGCCCGAGAACAGCGCTGGAGCACCATCGAGAGGGAGGCCTTCGCAGTGGTGTGGGCCCTCAAAAAGCTCCGGCCCTATCTCTTCGGTACCCATTTCCGGGTACAAACCGACCATCGACCCCTGCAGTGGCTGATGCAGATGCGGGGGGAGAACCCAAAACTCTTGCGCTGGTCCATTTCCCTGCAGGGAATGGACTTCACTGTGGAGCACCGACCAGGCCAAGACCACGCCAACGCGGATGGCCTGTCCCGCTTTTTCCGCCTCGACGAAGAGAGTCCCCAAGGAGATGGGTGACTCTCCCCGCCTTCAGCTGGGGGGGACGCATGTTGGACAGGCCACACGAAGGGCTTGCTCCCTCCCCGCACGACAGGGCCCGAGCTCCGGCCCACCAGGCATAACCCACGAAAAGCACCTGTACCCCGTCTCACGACGGATCTTCTGCCCTCGGACCTCTACTCATCACGGGGCCCAGCCCCACCGGCTCCCCCGGCCGGTTCAAGCCGCCATCTTGGGCCCTGCACCACGAGGCCGCGTGGCCTAGCCCCGACCCTAACCCCGGGCCTGGCCGGCCCCGACATCCCGGCACCACCATCCACCCGGGAGGTGAGCGGACCACTCGGCAGGTCAATGGGAGGACGAAGTGTCAAGAGCTCTTCCCCCACCAGGTGCCGATCGCCTCCAGCTCCCCCAGGCGCTGGCTCCACCCCCTGCTGGGTGTCTGGACACCTTCATCCCGGGCCCTCCGACCTCCAAGTGCGAGGGTCCGGACATCAAAGGGCGGCTGCCCTATAACTGGGGCAACTCCGGAGCAGGAAGGCAGTTGTATCCTGGAGTCGAGAGACACCGAGAGAACTCAGCCTTGACGGACTACTGGCGCTGCCGTAGCCCGCTCTTGTGAACCATCGTCCTGCCTGCTGGCGCTGCCGCGGCCTTCTACAACATCCATCCTCGTCGGGACCTGCTGGCGCTGCCGCGGCCCGTTGTAACGACCATCCTCACCGGGACCTGCTGGCGCTGCCGCGGACCGTACCTCGACCATCTCCACTGGGACCTGCTGGCGCTGCCGCGGACCGTACCTCGACCATCTCCACTGGGACCTGCTGGCGCTGCCGCGGACCGTGTACCGACCATCTCCACCGGGACCTGCTGGCGCTGCCGCGGCCCGTACCTACTAAGCTCGAGGATTGTGAGCTAATCATCATCTCATCCAAACTACCTGACTGGTAGACAGACTGTCCCGCTACCCCTTACCCTGCTTTGAGAGACTTGAATCGAGGGGACCCCTGAGTCCAGACCTCCTTGTACCATTCAACCGTACCCTAAGAAGTGCTTATAAAGAACCCTGAACCTTATCCGTGTGTGGTATCTGTCTGTGGGGGGGGAAGTTACTTGTCTGTACGATCGCTGGAGACGGCTCTCCCTGGAGACCTCTCCTCCTGACCCCGGCCGACCCTCCCGGTCCGTCTACCCTTTCTAACACCAGACATATGGGGGTGGGTGCATATCACTACCAGCAGTGTCCAGACATATGGGGGTGGGTGCATATGACTCACAGCAGTGGACAGAGATATGAGGGGTGGGTGCATATGACTCCCAGCAGTGTCCAGACATTTGGGGGCGAGTGCATATCACTACCAGCAGTGTCCAGACATATGAGGGGTGGGTGCATATCACTACCAGCAGTGGACAGACATATGAGGGGTGGGTGCATATCACTACCAGCAGTGTCCAGACATATGGGGATGGGTGCACATGACTCCCAGCAGTGGACAGAGATATGAGGGGTGGGTGCATATGACTCCCAGCAGTGTCCAGACATATGGGGGTGGGTGCATATCACTACCAGCAGTGTCCAGACATATGAGGGTGGGTGCATATGACACCCAGCAGTGGACAGAGATATGAGGGGTGGGTGCATATCACTACCAGCAGTGTCCAGACATATGGGGGTGGGTGCATATCACTACCAGCAGTGGACAGACATATGAGGGGTGGCTGCAGAGGACTCCCAGCAGTGGACAGACATATGGGGGTGGATGCATATCACTACCAGCAGTGTCCAGACATATGGGGGTGGGTGGATATGACTCCCAGCAGTGGACAGACATATGGGGGTGGGTGCATATCACTACCAGCAGTGTCCAGACATATGGGGGTGGGTGCATATGACTCCCAGCAGTGGACAGACCTATGGGGTGGGTTCATATCACTACCAGCAGTGTCCAGACATATGGGGGTGGGTGCATATGACTCCCAGCAGTGGACAGACATATGGGGGTGGGTGCATATCACTACAAGCAGTGGACAGACATATGAGGGTGGGTGCATATCACTACCAGCAGTGGACAGACATATGAGGGGTGGGTGCAGAGGACTCCCAGCAGTGGACAGACATATGGAGGTGGGTGCATATCACTACCAGCAGTGTCCAGACATATGGGGGTGGGTGCATATGACTCCCAGCAGTGGACAGACATATGGGGGTGGGTGCATATCACTACCAGCAGTGTCCAGACATATGGGGGTGGGTGCATATGACTCCCAGCAGTGGACAGAGATATGAGGGGTGTGTGCATATGACTCCCAGCAGTGTCCAGACATACGGGGGTGGGTGCATATCACTACCAGCAGTGTCCAGACATATGGGGGTGGGTGCATATGACTCCCAGCAGTGGACAGACATGAGGGGTGGGTGCATATCACTACCAGCAGTGGACAGACATATGGGGATGGGTGCATATGACTCCCAGCAGTGGACCGACATATGGGGGTGGGTGCATATCACTACCAGCAGTGTCCAGACATATGGGGGTGGGTGCATATGACTCCCAGCAGTGGACAGACCTATGGGGGTGGGTTCATATCACTACCAGCAGTGTCCAGACATGGGTGCATATGACTCCCAGCAGTGGACAGACATATGGGGGTGGGTGCATATCACTACAAGCAGTGGACAGACATATGAGGGTGGGTGCATATCACTACCAGCAGTGGACAGACATATGAGGGGTGGGTGCAGAGGACTCCCAGCAGTGGACAGACGTATGAGGGGTGGGTGCATATCACTACCAGCAGTGGACAGACATATGAGGGGTGGGTGCATATCACTACCAGCAGTGGACAGACATATGGGGGTGGGTGCATATGACTCCCAGCAGTGTCCAGACATATGGGGGTGGGTGCATATCACTACCAGCAGTGTCCAGACACATGGGGGTGGGTGCATATGACTCCCAGCAGTGGGCAGACACATGAGGGGTGGGTGCATATCACTACCAGCAGTGGACAGACATATGGGGGGTGGGTGCATATGACTCCCAGCAGTGTCCAGACATATGGGGGTGGGTGCATATCACTACCAGCAGTGTCCAGACATAGGGGGGTGGGTGCATATGACTCCCAGCAGTGGACAGAGATATGAGGGGTGGGTGCATATCACTACCAGCAGTGTCCAGACATATGGGGGTGGGTGCATATGACTCCCAGCAGTGGACAGAGATATGAGGGGTGGGTGCATATGACTCCCAGCAGCGTATAGAGATATGAGGGGTGGGTGCATATGACTCCCAGCAGTGTCCAGACATGGGGGTGGGTGCATATCACTACAAGCCGTGGAAAGACATATGAGGGGTGGGTGCATATCACTACCAGCAGTGTCCAGACATATGGGGGTGGGTGCATATGACTCCCAGCAGTGGACAGAGATATGAGGGGTGGGTGCATATGACTCCCAGCAGTGTCCAGACATATGAGGGTGGGTGCATATCACTACCAGCAGTGGACAGCCATACGAGGGGTGGGTGCAGAGGACTCCCAGCAGTGGACAGACATATGGGGGTGGGTGCATAGCACTACCAGCAGTGTCCAGACATATGGGTGTGGGTGCATATTACTCCCAGCAGTGGACAGACATATGGGGTGGGTGCATACCACTACCAGCAGTGTCCAGACATATGGGGGTGGGTGCATATAATTCCCAGCAGTGGACAGATATGAGGGGTGGGTGCATTTGACTCCCAGCAGTGGACAGACATATGGGGGTGGGTGCATATCACTACCAGCAGTGTCCAGACATATGGGGGTGGGTGCATATGACTCCCAGCAGT
Organism: Triturus cristatus; assembly: GCF_964204655.1. Lineage (NCBI taxonomy): Eukaryota > Metazoa > Chordata > Amphibia > Caudata > Salamandridae > Triturus > Triturus cristatus. The sequence continues at coordinate 513,031,523 of NC_140579.1, forward strand.
GGACAGACATATGGGGGTGGGTGCATATCACTACCAGCAGTGTCCAGCCATATGGGGGTGGGTGCATATGACTCCCAGCAGTGGACAGAGATATGAGGGGTGGGTGCATATCACTACCAGCAGTGTCTAGACATATGGGGTGGGTGCATATCACTACCAGCAGTGTCCAGACATATGGGGGTGGGTGCATATCACTACCAGCAGTGGACAGACATATGAGGGGTGGGTGCAGAGGACTCCCAGCAGTGGACAGACATATGAGGGGTGGGTGCATATCACTACCAGCAGTGGACAGACATAAGGGGGTGGGTGCATATGACTCCCAGCAGTGTCCAGACATATGGGGGTGGGTGCATATCACTACCAGCAGTGTCCAGACATATGGGGGTGGGTGCATATGACTCACAGCAGTGGACAGAGATATGAGGGGTGGGTGCATATGACTCCCAGCAGTGTCCAGACATTTGGGGGCGAGTGCATATCACTACCAGCAGTGTCCAGACATATGAGGGGTGGGTGCATATCACTACCAGCAGTGGACAGACATATGAGGGGTGGGTGCATATCACTACCAGCAGTGTCCAGACATATGGGGATGGGTGCACATGACTCCCAGCAGTGTCCAGACATATGGGGGTGGGTGCATATCACTACCAGCAGTGTCCAGACATATGAGGGTGGGTGCATATGACACCCAGCAGTGGACAGAGATATGAGGGGTGGGTGCATATCACTACCAGCAGTGTCCAGACATATGGGGGTGGGTGCATATCACTACCAGCAGTGGACAGACATATGAGGGGTGGCTGCAGAGGACTCCCAGCAGTGGACAGACATATGGGGGTGGATGCATATCACTACCAGCAGTGTCCAGACATATGGGGGTGGGTGGATATGACTCCCAGCAGTGGACAGACATATGGGGGTGGGTGCATATCACTACCAGCAGTGTCCAGACATATGGGGGTGGGTGCATATCACTACCAGCAGTGGACAGACATATGAGGGGTGGGTGCAGAGGACTCCCAGCAGTGGACAGACATATGGAGGTGGGTGCATATCACTAGCAGCAGTGTCCAGACATATGGGGGTGGGTGCATATGACTCCCAGCAGTGGACAGACATATGGGGGTGGGTGCATATCACTACCAGCAGTGTCCAGACATATGGGGGTGGGTGCATATGACTCCCAGCAGTGGACAGAGATATGAGGGGTGTGTGCATATGACTCCCAGCAGTGTCCAGACATACGGGGGTGGGTGCATATCACTACCAGCAGTGTCCAGACATATGGCGGTGGGTGCATATGACTCCCAGCAGTGGACAGACATATGAGGGGTGGGTGCATATCACTACCAGCAGTGGACAGACATATGGGGGTGGGTGCATATGACTCCCAGCAGTGGACAGACATATGGGGGTGGGTGCATATCACTACAAGCAGTGGACAGACATATGAGGGTGGGTGCATATCACTACCAGCAGTGGACAGACATATGAGGGGTGGGTGCAGAGGACTCCCAGCAGTGGACAGACATATGAGGGGTGGGTGCATATCACTACCAGCAGTGGACAGACATATGAGGGGTGGGTGCATATCACTACCAGCAGTGGACAGACATATGGGGGTGGGTGCATATGACTCCCAGCAGTGTCCAGACATATGGGGGTGGGTGCATATCACTACCAGCAGTGTCCAGACATATGGGGGTGGGTGCATATGACTCCCAGCAGTGGACAGAGATATGAGGGGTGGGTGCATATGACTCCCAGCAGTGTCCAGACATATGGGGGTGGGTGCATATCACTACCAGCAGTGTCCAGACACATGGGGGTGGGTGCATATGACTCCCAGCAGTGGGCAGACATATGAGGGGTGGGTGCATATCACTACCAGCAGTGGACAGACATATGGGGGGTGGGTGCATATTACTCCCAGCAGTGTCCAGACATATGGGGGTGGGTGCATATCACTACCAGCAGTGTCCAGACATAGGGGGGTGGGTGCATATGACTCCCAGCAGTGGACAGAGATATGAGGGGTGGGTGCATATCACTACCAGCAGTGTCCAGACATATGGGGGTGGGTGCATATGACTCCCAGCAGTGGACAGAGATATGAGGGGTGGGTGCATATGACTCCCAGCAGCGGATAGAGATATGAGGGGTGGGTGCATATGACTCCCAGCAGTGTCCAGACATGGGGGTGGGTGCATATCACTACAAGCCGTGGAAAGACATATGAGGGGTGGGTGCATATCACTACCAGCAGTGTCCAGACATATGGGGGTGGGTGCATATGACTCCCAGCAGTGGACAGAGATATGAGGGGTGGGTGCATATGACTCCCAGCAGTGTCCAGACATATGAGGGTGGGTGCATATCACTACCAGCAGTGGACAGACATACGAGGGGTGGGTGCAGAGGACTCCCAGCAGTGGACAGACATATGGGGGTGGGTGCATAGCACTACCAGCAGTGTCCAGACATATGGGTGTGGGTGCATATTACTCCCAGCAGTGGACAGACATATAGGGTGGGTGCATACCACTACCAGCAGTGTCCAGACATATGGGGGTGGGTGCATATAATTCCCAGCAGTGGACAGATATGAGGGGTGGGTGCATTTGACTCCCAGCAGTGGACAGACATATGGGGGTGGGTGCATATCACTACCAGCAGTGTCCAGACATATGGGGGTGGGTGCATATGACTCCCAGCAGTGGACAGACATATGGGGGTGGGTGCATATCACTACCAGCAGTGTCCAGCCATATGGGGGTGGGTGCATATGACTCCCAGCAGTGGACAGAGATATGAGGGGTGGGTGCATATCACTACCAGCAGTGTCTAGACATATGGGGTGGGTGCATATCACTACCAGCAGTGGAGAGACATATGAGGGGTGCGTGCAGAGGACTCCCAGCAGTGGACAGACATATGAGGGGTGGGTGCATATCACTACCAGCAGTGGACAGACATATGGGGGTGGGTGCATATGACTCCCAGCAGTGTCCAGACATATGGGGGTGGGTGCATATCACTACCAGCAGTGTCCAGACATATGGGGGTGGGTGCATATGACTCACAGCAGTGGACAGAGATATGAGGGGTGGGTGCATATGACTCCCAGCAGTGTCCAGACATTTGGGGGCGAGTGCATATCACTACCAGCAGTGTCCAGACATATGAGGGGTGGGTGCATATCACTACCAGCAGTGTCCAGACATATGGGGATGGGTGCACATGACTCCCAGCAGTGGACAGAGATATGAGGGGTGGGTGCATATGACTCCCAGCAGTGTCCAGACATATGGGGGTGGGTGCATATCACTACCAGCAGTGTCCAGACATATGAGGGTGGGTGCATATGACACCCAGCAGTGGACAGAGATATGAGGGGTGGGTGCATATCACTACCAGCAGTGTCCAGACATATGGGGGTGGGTGCATATCACTACCAGCAGTGGACAGACATATGAGGGGTGGCTGCAGAGGACTCCCAGCAGTGGACAGACATATGGGGGTGGATGCATATCACTACCAGCAGTGTCCAGACATATGGGGGTGGGTGGATATGACTCCCAGCAGTGGACAGACATATGGGGGTGGGTGCATATCACTACCAGCAGTGTCCAGACATATGGGGGTGGGTGCATATCACTACCAGCAGTGGACAGACATATGAGGGGTGGGTACAGAGGACTCCCAGCAGTGGACAGACATATGGAGGTGGGTGCATATCACTACCAGCAGTGTCCAGACATATGGGGGTGGGTGCATATGACTCCCAGCAGTGGACAGACATATGGGGGTGGGTGCATATCACTACCAGCAGTGTCCAGACATATGGGGGTGGGTGCATATGACTCCCAGCAGTGGACAGAGATATGAGGGGTGTGTGCATATGACTCCCAGCAGTGTCCAGACATACGGGGGTGGGTGCATATCACTACCAGCAGTGTCCAGACATATGGGGGTGGGTGCATATGACTCCCAGCAGTGGACAGACATGAGGGGTGGGTGCATATCACTACCAGCAGTGGACAGACATATGGGGATGGGTGCATATGACTCCCAGCAGTGGACCGACATATGGGGGTGGGTGCATATCACTACCAGCAGTGTCCAGACATATGGGGGTGGGTGCATATGACTCCCAGCAGTGGACAGACCTATGGGGGTGGGTTCATATCACTACCAGCAGTGTCCAGACATATGGGGGTGGGTGCATATGACTCCCAGCAGTGGACAGACATATGGGGGTGGGTGCATATCACTACAAGCAGTGGACAGACATATGAGGGTGGGTGCATATCACTACCAGCAGTGGACAGACATATGAGGGGTGGGTGCAGAGGACTCCCAGCAGTGGACAGACGTATGAGGGGTGGGTGCATATCACTACCAGCAGTGGACAGACATATGAGGGGTGGGTGCATATCACTACCAGCAGTGGACAGACATATGGGGGTGGGTGCATATGACTCCCAGCAGTGGACAGACATATGGGGGTGGGTGCATATCACTACCAGCAGTGTCCAGACATATGGGGGTGGGTGCATATGACTCCCAGCAGTGGACAGAGATATGAGGGGTGGGTGCATATGACTCCCAGCAGTGTCCAGACATATGAGGGGTGGGTGCATATCACTACCAGCAGTGGACAGACATATGGGGGGTGGGTGCATATGACTCCCAGCAGTGTCCAGACATATGGGGGTGGGTGCATATCACTACCAGCAGTGGACAGAGATATGAGGGGTGGGTGCATATCACTACCAGCAGTGTCCAGACATATGGGGGTGGGTGCATATCAGTACCAGCAGTGGACAGACTTATGAGGGGTGGGTGCATATGACTCCCAGCAGTGTCCAGACATATGGGGGTGGGTGCATATCACCACCAGCAGTGTCCAGACATATGGGGGTGGGTGCATATGACACCCAGCAGTGGACAGACATATGAGGGGTGGGTGCAGAGGACTCCCAGCAGTGGACAGACATATGGGGGTGGGTGCATATGACTCCCAGCAGTGTCCAGACATATGGGGGTGGGTGCATATCACTACCAGCAGTGTCCAGACATATGGGGGTGGGTGCATATCACTACCAGCAGTGTCCAGACATATGGGGGTGGGTGCATATGACTCCCAGCAGTGGACAGAGATATGAGGGGTGGGTGCATATCACTACCAGCAGTGTCCAGACATATGAGGGTGGGTGCATATCACTACCAGCAGTGGACAGACATATGAGGGGTGGGTGCAGAGGACTCCCAGCAGTGGACAGACATATGGGTGTGGGTGCATATCACTACAAGCAGTGGACAGACATATGGGGGTGGGTGCATATCACTACCAGCAGTGTCCAGACATATGGGGGTGGGTGCATATGACTCCCAGCAGTGGACAGATATATTAGGGGTGGGTGCATATCACTACCAGCAGTGGACAGACATATGTGGGTGGGTGCATGTCACTACCAGCAGTGGACAGACATATGGGGGTGGGTGCATATCACTACCAACAGTGTCCAGACATATGGGGGTGGGTGCATATCACTATCAGCAGTGTCCAGACATATGGGGGTGGGTGCATATCACTACCAGCAGTGTCCAGACATATGGGGGTGGGTGCATATGACTCGCAGCAGTGGACAGAGATATGAGGGGTGGGTGCATATCACTGCCAGCAGTGTCCAGACATATGGGGGTGGGTGCATATCACTACCAGCAGTGGACAGACATATGAGGGGTGGGTGCAGAGGACTCCCAGCAGTGGACAGACATATGGGGGTGGGTGCATATCACTACCAGCAGTGGACAGACATATGAGGGGTGGGTGCAGAGGACTCCCAGCAGTGGACAGACATATGAGGGGTGGGTGCATATCACTACCAGCAGTGTCCAGACATATGGGGGTGGGTGCATATCACTACCAGCAGTGTCCAGACATATGGGGGTGGATGCATATGACTCCCAGCAGTGGACAGACATATGAGGGGTGGGTGCATATCACTACCAGCAGTGGACAGACATTGGGGGTGGGTGCATATGACTCCCAGCAGTGTCCAGACATATGGGGGTGGGTGCATATCACTACCAGCAGTGTCCAGACATATGGGGGTGGGTGCATATGACTCCCAGCAGTGGACAGAGATATGAGGGGTGGGTGCATATCACTACCAGCAGTGGACAGACATATGGGGGGTGGGTGCATATGACTCCCAGCAGTGTCCAGACATATGGGGGTGGGTGCATATCACTACCAGCAGTGTCCAGACATAGGGGGGTGGTTGCATATGACTCCCAGCAGTGGACAGACTTATGAGGGGTGGGTGCAGAGGACTCCCAGCAGTGGACAGACATATGGGGTGGGTGCATATCACTACAAGCAGTGGACAGACTTATGGGGGTGGGTGCATATGACCCCCAGCAGTGTCCAGACATACGGGGTGGGTGCATATCACTACCAGCAGTGTCCAGACATATGGGGGTGGATGCATATGACTCCCAGCAGTGGACAGAGATATGAGGGGTGGGTGCATATCACTACCAGCAGTGTCCAGACATATGGGGGTGGGTGCATATCACTACCAGCAGTGGACAGACATATGAGGGGTGGGTGCAGAGGACTCCCAGCAGTGGACAGACAAATGGGGGTGGGTGCATATCACTACCAGCAGTGTCCAGACATATGGGGGTGGGTGCATATCACCACCAGCAGTGTCCAGACATATGGGTGTGGGTGCATATGACACCCAGCAGTGGACAGACGTATGGGGGTGGGTGCATATGACTCCCAGCAGTGTCCAGACATATGGGGGTGGATGCATATGACTCCCAGCAGTGGGCAGACATATGAGGGGTGGGTGCATATCACTACCAGCAGTGGACAGACATATGGGGGGTGGGTGCATATGACTCCCAGCAGTGTCCAGACATAGGGGGGTGGGTGCATATGACTCCCAGCAGTGGACAGAGATATGAGGGGTGGGTGCATATCACTACCAGCAGTGTCCAGACATATGGGGGTGGGTGCATATCAGTACCAGCAGTGGACAGACTTATGAGGGGTGGGTGCAGAGGACTCCCAGCAGTGGACAGACATATGGGGGTGGGTGCATATCACTACAAGCAGTGGACAGACATATGGGGGTGGGTGCATATGACTCCCAGCAGTGTCCAGACATATGGGGGTGGGTGCATATGACTCCCAGCCGTGTCCAGACATATGGGGGTGGATGCATATGACTCCCAGCAGTGGACAGAGATATGAGGGGTGGGTGCATATCACTACCAGCAGTGTCCAGACATATGGGGGTGGGTGCATATGACACCCAGCAGTGGACAGACATATGAGGGGTGGGTGCAGAGGACTCCCAGCAGTGGACAGACATATGGGGGTGGGTGCATATCACTACAAGCAGTGGACAGACATATGAGGGGTGGGTGCATATCACTACCAGCAGTGGACAGACATATGGGGATGGGTGCATATGACTCCCAGCAGTGGACCGACATATGGGGGTGGGTGCATATCACTACCAGCAGTGTCCAGACATATGGGGGTGGGTGCATATGACTCCCAGCAGTGGACAGACCTATGGGGGTGGGTTCATATCACTACCAGCAGTGTTCAGACATATGGGGGTGGGTGCATATCACTACCAGCAGTGTCCAGACATAGGGGGGTGGTTGCATATGACTCCCAGCAGTGGACAGACTTATGAGGGGTGGGTGCAGAGGACTCCCAGCAGTGGACAGACATATGGGGTGGGTGCATATCACTACAAGCAGTGGACAGACTTATGGGGGTGGGTGCATATGACCCCCAGCAGTGTCCAGACATACGGGGTGGGTGCATATCACTACCAGCAGTGTCCAGACATATGGGGGTGGATGCATATGACTCCCAGCAGTGGACAGAGATATGAGGGGTGGGTGCATATCACTACCAGCAGTGGAAAGACATATGTGGGTGGGTGCATGTCACTACCAGCAGTGGACAGACATATGGGGGTGGGTGCATATCACTACCAACAGTGTCCAGACATATGGGGGTGGGTGCATATCACTACCAGCAGTGTCCAGACATATGGGGGTGGGTGCATATCACTACCAGCAGTGTTCAGACATATGGGGGTGGGTGCATATGACTCGCAGCAGTGGACAGAGATATGAGGGGTGGGTGCATATCACTACCAGCAGTGTCCAGACATATGGGGGTGGGTGCATATCACTACCAGCAGTGGACAGACATATGAGGGGTGGGTGCAGAGGACTCCCAGCAGTGGACAGACATATGGGGGTGGGTGCATATCACTACCAGCAGTGTCCAGACATATGGGGGTGGGTGCATATCACTGCCAGCAGTGTCCAGACATATGGGGGTGGATGCATATGACTCCCAGCAGTGGACAGAGATATGAGGGGTGGGTGCATATCACTACCAGCAGTGTCCAGACATATGGGGGTGGGTGCATATCACTACCAGCAGTGGACAGACATATGAGGGGTGGGTGCAGAGGACTCCCAGCAGTGGACAGACATATGGGGGTGGGTGCATATCACTACAAGCAGTGTCCAGACATATGGGGGTGGGTGCATATCACTGCCAGCAGTGTCCAGACATATGGGGGTGGATGCATATGACTCCCAGCAGTGGACAGACATATGAGGGGTGGGTGCATATCACTACCAGCAGTGGACAGACATTGGGGGTGGGTGCATATGACTCCCAGCAGTGTCCAGACATATGGGGGTGGGTGCATATCACTACCAGCAGTGTCCAGACATATGGGGGTGGGTGCATATGACTCCCAGCAGTGTCCAGACATATGGGGGTGGGTGCATATCACTACCAGCAGTGTCCAGACATATGGGGGTGGGTGCATATGACTCCCAGCAGTGGACAGAGATATGAGGGGTGGGTGCATATCACTACCAGCAGTGTCCAGACATATGGGGGTGGGTGCATATCACTACCAGCAGTGGACAGACATATGAGGGGTGGGTGCAGAGGACTCCCAGCAGTGGACAGACATATGGGGGTGGGTGCATATCACTACAAGCAGTGGACAGACATATGGGGGTGGGTGCATATGACTCCCAGCAGTGTCCAGACATATGGGGGTTGGTGCATATCACTACCAGCAGTGTCCAGACATATGGGGGTGGGTGCATATGACTCCCAGCAGTGGACAGATATATTAGGGGTGGGTGCATATCACTACCAGCAGTGGAAAGACATATGTGGGTGGGTGCATGTCACTACCAGCAGTGGACAGACATATGGGGGTGGGTGCATATCACTACCAACAGTGTCCAGACATATGGGGGTGGGTGCATATCACTACCAGCAGTGTCCAGACATAGGGGGGTGGGTGCATATCACTACCAGCAGTGTTCAGACATATGGGGGTGGGTGCATATGACTCGCAGCAGTGGACAGAGATATGAGGGGTGGGTGCATATCACTACCAGCAGTGTCCAGACATATGGGGGTGGGTGCATATCACTACCAGCAGTGGACAGACATATGAGGGGTGGGTGCAGAGGACTCCCAGCAGTGGACAGACATATGGGGGTGGGTGCATATCACTACCAGCAGTGTCCAGACATATGGGGGTGGGTGCATATCACTGCCAGCAGTGTCCAGACATATGGGGGTGGATGCATATGACTCCCAGCAGTGGACAGACATATGAGGGGTGGGTGCATATCACTACCAGCAGTGGACAGACATTGGGGGTGGGTGCATATGACTCCCAGCAGTGTCCAGACATATGGGGGTGGGTGCATATCATTACCAGCAGTGTCCAGACATATGGGGGTGGGTGCATATGACTCCCAGCAGTGGACAGACATATGAGGGGTGGGTGCATATCACTACCAGCAGTGGACAGACATATGGGGGGTGGGTGCATATGACTCCCAGCAGTGTCCAGACATATGGGGGTGGGTGCATATCACTACCAGCAGTGTCCAGACATAGGGGGGTGGTTGCATATGACTCCCAGCAGTGGACAGACTTATGAGGGGTGGGTGCAGAGGACTCCCAGCAGTGGACAGACATATGGGGGTGGGTGCATATCACTACAAGCAGTGGACAGACTTATGGGGGTGGGTGCATATCACTACCAGCCGTGTCCAGACATATGGGGGTGGATGCATATGACTCCCAGCAGTGGACAGAGATATGAGGGGTGGGTGCATATCACTACCAGCAGTGTCCAGACATATGGGGGTGGGTGCATATCACTACCAGCTGTGGACAGACGTATGAGGGGTGGGTGCATATCACTACCAGCAGTGGACAGACATATGGGGGTGGGTGCATATCACTACCAGCAGTGTCCAGACATATAGGGGTGGGTGCATATGGCTCCCAGCAGTGGACAGACATATGAGGGGTGGGTGCAGAGGACTCCCAGCAGTGGACAGACATATGGGGGTGGGTGCATATCACTACCAGCAGTGTCCAGACATATGGGGGTGGGTGCATATCACTACCAGCAGTGGACAGACATGAGGGGTGGGTGCAGAGTACTCCCAGCAGTGGACAGACATAAGGGGGTGGGTGCATATCACTACCAGCAGTGTCCAGACATATGGGGTGGGTGCATATCATCACCAGCAGTGTCCAGACATATGGGGGTGGGTGCATATGACACCCAGCAGTGGACAGACATATGAGGGGTGGGTGCAGAGGACTCCCAGCAGTGGACAGACATATGGGGGGTGGGTGCATGTTGGACAGGCCACACGAAGGGCTTGCTCCCTCCCCGCACGACAGGGCCCGAGCTCCGGCCCGCCAGGCATAACCCACGAAAAGCACCCGTACCCCGTCTCCCGACGGATCTTCTGCCCTCGGACCTCTACTCATCACGGGGCCCAGCCTCACCGGCTCCCCCGGCCGGTTCAAGCCGCCATCTTGGGCCCTGCACCACGAGGCCGCGTGGCCTCACCCCGACCCTAACCCCGGGCCTGACCGGCCCCGACATCCCGGCACCACCATCCACCCGGGAGGTGAGCGGACCACTTGGCAGGTCAATGGGAGGACGAAGTGTCAAGAGCTCTTCCCCGCCAGGTGCCGATCGCCTCCAACTCCCCCAGGCGCTGGCTCCACCCCCTGCTGGGTGTCTGGACACCTTCATCCCGGGCCCTCCGACCTCCCAGTGCGAGGGTCCGGACATCAAAGAGCGCCTGCCCTATAACTGGGGCAACTCCGGAGCAGGAAGGCAGTTGTATCCTGGAGTCGAGAGACACCGAGAGAACTCAGCCTTGACGGACTACTGGCGCTGCCGTAGCCCGCTCTTGTGAACCATCGTCCTGCCTGCTGGCGCTGCCGCGGCCTTCTACAACATCCATCCTCGTCGGGACCTGCTGGCGCTGCCACGGCCCGTTGTAACGACCATCCTCACCGGGACCTGCTGGCGCTGCCGCGGACCGTACATCGACCATCTTTCCGGGACCTGCTGGCGCTGCCGCATAACCCACGAAAAGCACCCGTACCCCGTCTCCCGACGGATCTTCTGCCCTCGGACCTCTACTCATCACGGGGCCCAGCCTCACCGGCTCCCCCGGCCGGTTCAAGCCGCCATCTTGGGCCCTGCACCACGAGGCCGCGTGGCCTCACCCCGACCCTAACCCCGGGCCTGACCGGCCCCGACATCCCGGCACCACCATCCACCCGGGAGGTGAGCGGACCACTTGGCAGGTCAATGGGAGGACGAAGTGTCAAGAGCTCTTCCCCGCCAGGTGCCGATCGCCTCCAACTCCCCCAGGCGCTGGCTCCACCCCCTGCTGGGTGTCTGGACACCTTCATCCCGGGCCCTCCGACCTCCCAGTGCGAGGGTCCGGACATCAAAGAGCGCCTGCCCTATAACTGGGGCAACTCCGGAGCAGGAAGGCAGTTGTATCCTGGAGTCGAGAGACACCGAGAGAACTCAGCCTTGACGGACTACTGGCGCTGCCGTAGCCCGCTCTTGTGAACCATCGTCCTGCCTGCTGGCGCTGCCGCGGCCTTCTACAACATCCATCCTCGTCGGGACCTGCTGGCGCTGCCACGGCCCGTTGTAACGACCATCCTCACCGGGACCTGCTGGCGCTGCCGCGGACCGTACATCGACCATCTTTCCGGGACCTGCTGGCGCTGCCGCGGCCCGTTGTAACGACCATCCGCACCGGGACCTGCTGGCGCTGCCGCGGACCGTCCATCGACCATCTTTTCGGGACCTGCTGGCGCTGCCGCGGCCCGCACCAACTAAGCTCGAGGATTGTGAGCTAATCATCATCTCATCCAAACTACCTGACTGGTAGACCGACTGTCCCGCTACCCCTTACCCTACTTTGAGAGACTTGAATCGAGGGGACCCCTGAGTCCAGACCTCCTTGTACCATTCAACCGTACCTTAAGAAGTGCTTATAAAGAACACTGAACCTTATCCGTGTGTGATATCTGTCTGTGGGGGGGAAGTTACTTGTCTGTACGATCGCTGGAGACGGCTCTCCCCGGAGACCTCTCCTCCTGACCCCGGCCGACCCTCCCGGTCCGTCTATCCTTTCTAACAGTGCATATGACTCCCAGCAGTGGACAGATATGAGGGGTGGGTGCATATGACTCCCAGCAGTGTTCAGACTTGGGGGTGGGTGCATATGACTCCCAGCAGTGTCCAGACATATGGGGGTGGGTGCATATGACTCCCAGCAGTGTCCAGACATATGGGGGTGTGTGCATATGACTCCCAGCAGTGGACAGAGATATGAGGGGTGGGTGCATATGACTCCCAGCAGTGTCCAGACATATGGGGGTGGGTGCATATCACTACCAGCAGTGTCCAGACAGTTGGGGGTGGGTGCATATGACTCCCAGCAGTGGACAGAGATATGAGGGGTGGGTGCATATCACTACCAGCAGTGTCCAGACATATGGGGGTGGGTGCATATGACTCCCAGCAGTGGACAGAGATATGAGGGGTGGGTGCATATGACTCCCAGCAGCGGATAGAGATATGAGGGGTGGGTGCATATGACTCCCAGCAGTGTCCAGACATGGGGGTGGGTGCATATGACTCCCAGCAGTGTCCAGACATATGAGGGGTGGGTGCATATCACTACAAGCCGTGGACAGACATATGAGGGGTGGGTGGATATCACTACCAGCAGTGTCCAGACATATGGGGGTGGGTGCATATGACTCCCAGCAGTGGACAGAGATATGAGGGGTGGGTGCATATGACTCCCAGCAGTGTCCAGACATATGAGGGTGGGTGCATATCACTACCAGCAGTGGACAGACATACGAGGGGTGGGTGCAGAGGACTCCCAGCAGTGGACAGAGATATGAGGGGTGGGTGCATATGACTCCCAGCAGTGTCCAGACATATGGGGGTGGGTGCATATCACTACCAGCAGTGTCCAGACAGTTGGGGGTGGGTGCATATGACTCCCAGCAGTGGACAGAGATATGAGGGGTGGGTGCATATCACTACCAGCAGTGTCCAGACATATGGGGGTGGGTGCATATGACTCCCAGCAGTGGACAGAGATATGAGGGGTGGGTGCATATGACTCCCAGCAGCGGATAGAGATATGAGGGGTGGGTGCATATGACTCCCAGCAGTGTCCAGACATGGGGGTGGGTGCATATGACTCCCAGCAGTGTCCAGACATATGAGGGTGGGTGCATATCACTACCAGCAGTGGACAGACATACGAGGGGTGGGTGCATATGACTCCCAGCAGTGGACAGAGATATGAGGGGTGGGTGCATATGACTCCCAGCAGTGTCCAGACATATGGGGGTGGGTGCATATCACTACCAGCAGTGTCCAGACAGTTGGGGGTGGGTGCATATGACTCCCAGCAGTGGACAGAGATATGAGGGGTGGGTGCATATCACTACCAGCAGTGTCCAGACATATGGGGGTGGGTGCATATGACTCCCAGCAGTGTCCAGACATATGAGGGTGGGTGCATATCACTACCAGCAGTGGACAGACATACGAGGGGTGGGTGCATATGACTCCCAGCAGTGGACAGAGATATGAGGGGTGGGTGCATATGACTCCCAGCAGTGTCCAGACATATGGGGGTGGGTGCATATCACTACCAGCAGTGTCCAGACAGTTGGGGGTGGGTGCATATGACTCCCAGCAGTGGACAGAGATATGAGGGGTGGGTGCATATCACTACCAGCAGTGTCCAGACATATGGGGGTGGGTGCATATGACTCCCAGCAGTGGACAGAGATATGAGGGGTGGGTGCATATGACTCCCAGCAGCGGATAGAGATATGAGGGGTGGGTGCATATGACTCCCAGCAGTGTCCAGACATGGGGGTGGGTGCATATGACTCCCAGCAGTGTCCAGACATATGAGGGGTGGGTGCATATCACTACAAGCCGTGGACAGACATATGAGGGGTGGGTGGATATCACTACCAGCAGTGTCCAGACATATGGGGGTGGGTGCATATGACTCCCAGCAGTGGACAGAGATATGAGGGGTGGGTGCATATGACTCCCAGCAGTGTCCAGACATATGAGGGTGGGTGCATATGACTCCCAGCAGTGGACAGACATATGGGGGTGGGTGCATATCACTACCAGCAGTGTCCAGACATGGGGGTGGGTGCATATGACTCCCAGCAGTGGACAGACATATGGGGGTGGGTGCATATCACTACCAGCAGTGCCCAGCCATATGGGGGTGGGTGCATATGACTCCCAGCAGTGGACAGAGATATGAGGGGTGGGTGCATATCACTACCAGCAGTGTCTAGACATATGGGGTGGGTGCATATCACTACCAGCAGTGGAGAGACATATGAGGGGTGCGTGCAGAGGACTCCCAGCAGTGGACAGACATATGAGGGGTGGGTGCATATCACTACCAGCAGTGGACAGACATATGGGGGTGGGTGCATATGACTCCCAGCAGTGTCCAGACATATGGGGGTGGGTGCATGTCACTACCAGCAGTGTCCAGACATATGGGGGTGGG
The DNA here is from genome assembly GCF_964204655.1 of Triturus cristatus. NCBI lineage: Eukaryota > Metazoa > Chordata > Amphibia > Caudata > Salamandridae > Triturus > Triturus cristatus. The sequence goes on from NC_140579.1 coordinate 513,046,532, forward strand.
TGCATATGACTCACAACAGTGGACAGAGATATGAGGGGTGGGTGCATATGACTCCCAGCAGTGTCCAGACATTTGGGGGCGAGTGCATATCACTACCAGCAGTGTCCAGACATATGAGGGGTGGGTGCATATCACTACCAGCAGTGGACAGACATATGAGGGGTGGGTGCATATCACTACCAGCAGTGTCCAGACATATGGGGATGGGTGCACATGACTCCCAGCAGTGGACAGAGATATGAGGGGTGGGTGCATATGACTCCCAGCAGTGTCCAGACATATGGGGGTGGGTGCATATCACTACCAGCAGTGTCCAGACATATGAGGGTGGGTGCATATGACACCCAGCAGTGGACAGAGATATGAGGGGTGGGTGCATATCACTACCAGCAGTGTCCAGACATATGGGGGTGGGTGCATATCACTACCAGCAGTGGACAGACATATGAGGGGTGGCTGCAGAGGACTCCCAGCAGTGGACAGACATATGGGGGTGGATGCATATCACTACCAGCAGTGTCCAGACATATGGGGGTGGGTGGATATGACTCCCAGCAGTGGACAGACATATGGGGGTGGGTGCATATCACTACCAGCAGTGTCCAGACATATGGGGGTGGGTGCATATCACTACCAGCAGTGGACAGACATATGAGGGGTGGGTGCAGAGGACTCCCAGCAGTGGACAGACATATGGAGGTGGGTGCATATCACTAGCAGCAGTGTCCAGACATATGGGGGTGGGTGCATATGACTCCCAGCAGTGGACAGACATATGGGGGTGGGTGCATATCACTACCAGCAGTGTCCAGACATATGGGGGTGGGTGCATATGACTCCCAGCAGTGGACAGAGATATGAGGGGTGTGTGCATATGACTCCCAGCAGTGTCCAGACATACGGGGGTGGGTGCATATCACTACCAGCGGTGTCCAGACATATGGGGGTGGGTGCATATGACTCCCAGCAGTGGACAGACATATGAGGGGTGGGTGCATATCACTACCAGCAGTGGACAGACATATGGGGATGGGTGCATATGACTCCCAGCAGTGGACCGACATATGGGGGTGGGTGCATATCACTACCAGCAGTGTCCAGACATATGGGGGTGGGTGCATATGACTCCCAGCAGTGGACAGACATATGGGGGTGGGTTCATATCACTACCAGCAGTGTCCAGACATCTGGGGGTGGGTGCATATGACTCCCAGCAGTGGACAGACATATGGGGGTGGGTGCATATCACTACAAGCAGTGGACAGACATATGAGGGTGGGTGCATATCACTACCAGCAGTGGACAGACATATGAGGGGTGGGTGCAGAGGACTCCCAGCAGTGGACAGACATATGAGGGGTGGGTGCATATCACTACCAGCAGTGGACAGACATATGAGGGGTGGGTGCATATCACTACCAGCAGTGGACAGACATATGGGGGTGGGTGCATATGACTCCCAGCAGTGGACAGACATATGGGGGTGGGTGCATATCACTACCAGCAGTGTCCAGACATATGGGGGTGGGTGCATATGACTCCCAGCAGTGGACAGAGATATGAGGGGTGGGTGCATATGACTCCCAGCAGTGTCCAGACATATGGGGGTGGGTGCATATCACTACCAGCAGTGTCCAGACACATGGGGGTGGGTGCATATGACTCCCAGCAGTGGGCAGACATATGAGGGGTGGGTGCATATCACTACCAGCAGTGGACAGACATATGGGGGGTGGGTGCATATGACTCCCAGCAGTGTCCAGACATATGGGAAGTGGGTGCATATCACTACCAGCAGTGTCCAGACATAGGGGGGTGGGTGCATATGACTCCCAGCAGTGGACAGAGATATGAGGGGTGGGTGCATATCACTACCAGCAGTGTCCAGACATATGGGGGTGGGTGCATATGACTCCCAGCAGTGGACAGAGATATGAGGGGTGGGTGCATATGACTCCCAGCAGCGGATAGAGATATGAGGGGTGGGTGCATATGACTCCCAGCAGTGTCCAGACATGGGGGTGGGTGCATATCACTACAAGCCGTGGAAAGACATATGAGGGGTGGGTGCATATCACTACCAGCAGTGTCCAGACATATGGGGGTGGGTGCATATGACTCCCAGCAGTGGACAGAGATATGAGGGGTGGGTGCATATGACTCCCAGCAGTGTCCAGACATATGAGAGTGGGTGCATATCACTACCAGCAGTGGACAGACATACGAGGGGTGGGTGCAGAGGACTCCCAGCAGTGGACAGACATATGGGGGTGGGTGCATAGCACTACCAGCAGTGTCCAGACATATGGGTGTGGGTGCATATTACTCCCAGCAGTGGACAGACATATGGGGTGGGTGCATACCACTACCAGCAGTGTCCAGACATATGGGGGTGGGTGCATATAATTCCCAGCAGTGGACAGATATGACGGGTGGGTGCATTTGACTCCCAGCAGTGGACAGACATATGGGGGTGGGTGCATATCACTACCAGCAGTGTCCAGACATATGGGGGTGGGTGCATATGACTCCCAGCAGTGGACAGACATATGGGGGTGGGTGCATATCACTACCAGCAGTGTCCAGCCATATGGGGGTGGGTGCATATGACTCCCAGCAGTGGACCGAGATATGAGGGGTGGGTGCATATCACTACCAGCAGTGTCTAGACATATGGGGTGGGTGCATATCACTACCAGCAGTGGAGAGACATACGAGGGGTGCGTGCAGAGGACTCCCAGCAGTGGACAGACATATGAGGGGTGGGTGCATATCACTACCAGCAGTGGACAGACATATGGGGGTGGGTGCATATGACTCCCAGCAGTGTCCAGACATGTGGGGGTGGGTGCATATCACTACCAGCAGTGTCCAGACATATGGGGGTGGGTGCATATGACTCACAGCAGTGGACAGAGATATGAGGGGTGGGTGCATATGACTCCCAGCAGTGTCCAGACATTTGGGGGCGAGTGCATATCACTACCAGCAGTGTCCAGACATATGAGGGGTGGGTGCATATCACTACCAGCAGTGGACAGACATATGAGGGGTGGGTGCATATCACTACCAGCAGTGTCCAGACATATGGGGATGGGTGCACATGACTCCCAGCAGTGGACAGAGATATGAGGGGTGGGTGCATATGACTCCCAGCAGTGTCCAGACATATGGGGGTGGGTGCATATCACTACCAGCAGTGTCCAGACATATGAGGGTGGGTGCATATGACACCCAGCAGTGGACAGAGATATGAGGGGTGGGTGCATATCACTACCAGCAGTGTCCAGACATATGGGGTGTTAGAAAAGGTAGACGGACCGGGAGGGTCGGCCGGGGTCAGGAGGAGAGGTCTCCGGGGAGAGCCGTCTCCAGCGATCGTACAGACAAGTAACTTCCCCCCCCCCACAGACAGATATCACACACGGATAAGGTTCAGCGTTCTTTATAAGCACTTATTTAAGGTACGGTTGAATGGTACAAGGAGGTCTGGACTCAGGGGTCCCCTCGATTAGAGTCTCGCAAGGTAGGGAAGGGGGTAGCGGGGCAGTCTATTTACCAATCAGGTAGTTCTGATGAGATGATGATGAGCTCACAATCCTCGAGCTTGGTGGTTAGGTGGTACGGGCCGCGGCAGCGCCAGCAGGTCCCGGTGTGGATGGTCGATACAACGGGCCGCGGCAGCGCCAGCAGGTCCCCGGAAGATATACGGTCCGCGGCAGCGCCAGCAGGTCCCGGTGAGGATGGTCGTTACAACGGGCCGCGGCAGCGCCAGCAGGTCCCCGGGAGATATACGGTCCGCGGCAGCGCCAGCAGGTCCCGGTGAGGATGGTCGTTACAACGGGCCGCGGCAGCGCCAGCAGGTCCCAGGAAGATGACTGTTGCAGAAGGCCGCGGCAGCGCCAGCAGGCAGGACGATGGTTCACAAGAGCGGGCTACGGCAGCGCCAGTAGACCGTCAAGGTTGAGTTCACTCGGTGTCTCTCGACTCCAGGATACAACTGCCTTCCTGCTCCGGAGCTGCCTCAGTTATAGGGCTGGTGCCCTTTGATGTCCGGACCCTCGCACTTGGAGGTCGGAGGGTCCGGGATGAAGGTGTCCAGACACCCAGCAGGGGGTGGAGCCAGTGCCTGGGGGAGCTGGGGGCGATCGGCACCTGGCGGGGGAGAGCCCTTGACAGTTCGTTCTCCCATTGACTTGCCAAGTGGTCCGCTCACCTCCTGGGTGGATGGTGGTGCCGGGATGTCGGGGCCGGCCAGGCCCGGGGTTAGGGTCGAGGGGAGGCCATGCGGCCGCGTGGTGCAGGGCCCCCGATGGCGGCTTGACCCGGCCGGGGAAGCCGGTGGGGCTGGACCCCGTGATGAGTAGGGGTCCGAGGGCAGAGGGTCCGTCGGGAGACGGAGTACAGGTGCTTGTCGTGGGGATATGCCAGGTGGGCCGGAGTTCGGGCCCTGTCGAGCGGGGAGGGAGCAAGCCGTCTGTGAGGCCTGTCCAACATGGGGGTGGGTGCATATCACTACCAGCAGTGGACAGACATATGAGGGGTGGGTGCAGAGGACTCCCAGCAGTGGACAGACATATGGGGGTGGATGCATATCACTACCAGCAGTGTCCAGACATATGGGGGTGGGTGGATATGACTCCCAGCAGTGGACAGACATATGGGGGTGGGTGCATATCACTACCAGCAGTGTCCAGACATATGGGGGTGGGTGCATATCACTACCAGCAGTGGACAGACATATGAGGGGTGGGTGCAGAGGACTCCCAGCAGTGGACAGACATATGGAGGTGGGTGCATATCACTACCAGCAGTGTCCAGACATATGGGGGTGGGTGCATATGACTCCCAGCAGTGGACAGACATATGGGGGTGGGTGCATATCACTACCAGCAGTGTCCAGACATATGGGGGTGGGTGCATATGACTCCCAGCAGTGGACAGAGATATGAGGGGTGTGTGCATATGACTCCCAGCAGTGTCCAGACATACGGGGGTGTGTGCATATCACTACCAGCAGTGTCCAGACATATGGGGGTGGGTGCATATGACTCCCAGCAGTGGACAGACATGAGGGGTGGGTGCATATCACTACCAGCAGTGGACAGACATATGGGGATGGGTGCATATGACTCCCAGCAGTGGACCGACATATGGGGGTGGGTGCATATCACTACCAGCAGTGTCCAGACATATGGGGGTGGGTGCATATGACTCCCAGCAGTGGACAGACCTATGGGGGTGGGTTCATATCACTACCAGCAGTGTCCAGACATATGGGGGTGGGTGCATATGACTCCCAGCAGTGGACAGACATATGGGGGTGGGTGCATATCACTACAAGCAGTGGACAGACATATGAGGGTGGGTGCATATCACTACCAGCAGTGGACAGACATATGAGGGGTGGGTGCAGAGGACTCCCAGCAGTGGACAGACGTATGAGGGGTGGGTGCATATCACTACCAGCAGTGGACAGACATATGAGGGGTGGGTGCATATCACTACCAGCAGTGGACAGACATATGGGGGTGGGTGCATATGACTCCCAGCAGTGGACAGACATATGGGGGTGGGTGCATATCACTACCAGCAGTGTCCAGACATATGGGGGTGGGTGCATATGACTCCCAGCAGTGGACAGAGATATGAGGGGTGGGTGCATATGACTCCCAGCAGTGTCCAGACATATGGGGGTGGGTGCATATCACTACCAGCAGTGTCCAGACACATGGGGGTGGGTGCATATGACTCCCAGCAGTGGGCAGACATATGAAGGGTGGGTGCATATCACTACCAGCAGTGGACAGACATATGGGGGGTGGGTGCATATGACTCCCAGCAGTGTCCAGACATATGGGGGTGGGTGCATATCACTACCAGCAGTGTCCAGACATAGGGGGGTGGGTGCATATGACTCCCAGCAGTGGACAGAGATATGAGGGGTGGGTGCATATCACTACCAGCAGTGTCCAGACATAGGGGGGTGGTTGCATATGACTCCCAGCAGTGGACAGACTTATGAGGGGTGGGTGCAGAGGACTCCCAGCAGTGGACAGACATATGGGGTGGGTGCATATCACTACAAGCAGTGGACAGACTTATGGGGGTGGGTGCATATGACCCCCAGCAGTGTCCAGACATACGGGGTGGGTGCATATCACTACCAGCCGTGTCCAGACATATGGGGGTGGATGCATATGACTCCCAGCAGTGGACAGAGATATGAGGGGTGGGTGCATATCACTACCAGCAGTGTCCAGACATATGGGGGTGGGTGCATATCACTACCAGCAGTGGACAGACATATGAGGGGTGGGTGCAGAGGACTCCCAGCAGTGGACAGACAAATGGGGGTGGGTGCATATCACTACCAGCAGTGTCCAGACATATGGGGGTGGGTGCATATCACCACCAGCAGTGTCCAGACATATGGGTGTGGGTGCATATGACACCCAGCAGTGGACAGACGTATGAGGGGTGGGTGCATATCACTACCAGCAGTGGACAGACATATGGGGGTGGGTGCATATGACTCCCAGCAGTGTCCAGACATATGGGGGTGGGTGCATATGACTCCCAGCAGTGGGCAGACATATGAGGGGTGGGTGCATATCACTACCAGCAGTGGACAGACATATGGGGGGTGGGTGCATATGACTCCCAGCAGTGTCCAGACATATGGGGGTGGGTGCATATCACTACCAGCAGTGTCCAGACATAGGGGGGTGGGTGCATATGACTCCCAGCAGTGGACAGAGATATGAGGGGTGGGTGCATATCACTACCAGCAGTGTCCAGACATATGGGGGTGGGTGCATATCAGTACCAGCAGTGGACAGACTTATGAGGGGTGGGTGCAGAGGACTCCCAGCAGTGGACAGACATATGGGGGTGGGTGCATATCACTACAAGCAGTGGACAGACATATGGGGGTGGGTGCATATGACTCCCAGCAGTGTCCAGACATATGGGGGTGGGTGCATATTACTCCCAGCCGTGTCCAGACATATGGGGGTGGATGCATATGACTCCCAGCAGTGGACAGAGATATGAGGGGTGGGTGCATATCACTACCAGCAGTGTCCAGACATATGGGGGTGGGTGCATATGACACCCAGCAGTGGACAGACATATGAGGGGTGGGTGCAGAGGACTCCCAGCAGTGGACAGACATATGGGGGTGGGTGCATATCACTACAAGCAGTGGACAGACATATGGGGGTGGGTGCATATGACTCCCAGCAGTGTCCAGACATATGGGGGTGGGTGCATATCACTACCAGCAGTGTCCAGACATATGGGGGTGGGTGCATATGACTCCCAGCAGTGGACAGAGATATGAGGGGTGGGTGCATATCACTACCAGCAGTGTCCAGACATATGGGGGTGGGTGCATATCACTACCAGCAGTGGACAGACATATGAGGGGTGGGTGCAGAGGACTCCCAGCAGTGGACAGACATATGGGGGTGGGTGCATATCACTACAAGCAGTGGACAGACATATGGGGGTGGGTGCATATGACTCCCAGCAGTGTCCAGACATATGGGGGTTGGTGCATATCACTACCAGCAGTGTCCAGACATATGGGGGTGGGTGCATATGACTCCCAGCAGTGGACAGATATATCAGGGGTGGGTGCATATCACTACCAGCAGTGGACAGACATATGTGGGTGGGTGCATGTCACTACCAGCAGTGGACAGACATATGGGGGTGGGTGCATATCACTACCAACAGTGTCCAGACATATGGGGGTGGGTGCATATCACTACCAGCAGTGTCCAGACATATGGGGGTGGGTGCATATCACTACCAGCAGTGTTCAGACATATGGGGGTGGGTGCATATGACTCGCAGCAGTGGACAGAGATATGAGGGGTGGGTGCATATCACTACCAGCAGTGTCCAGACATATGGGGGTGGGTGCATATCACTACCAGCAGTGGACAGACATATGAGGGGTGGGTGCAGAGGACTCCCAGCAGTGGACAGACATATGGGGGTGGGTGCATATCACTACCAGCAGTGTCCAGACATATGGGGGTGGGTGCATATCACTGCCAGCAGTGTCCAGACATATGGGGGTGGATGCATATGACTCCCAGCAGTGGACAGACATATGAGGGGTGGGTGCATATCACTACCAGCAGTGGACAGACATTGGGGGTGGGTGCATATGACTCCCAGCAGTGTCCAGACATATGGGGGTGGGTGCATATCACTACCAGCAGTGTCCAGACATATGGGGGTGGGTGCATATGACTCCCAGCAGTGGACAGACATATGAGGGGTGGGTGCATATCACTACCAGCAGTGGACAGACATATGGGGGGTGGGTGCATATGACTCCCAGCAGTGTCCAGACATATGGGGGTGGGTGCATATCACTACCAGCAGTGTCCAGACATAGGGGGGTGGTTGCATATGACTCCCAGCAGTGGACAGACTTATGAGGGGTGGGTGCAGAGGACTCCCAGCAGTGGACAGACATATGGGGGTGGGTGCATATCACTACAAGCAGTGGACAGACTTATGGGGGTGGGTGCATATGACCCCCAGCAGTGTCCAGACATATGGGGGTGGGTGCATATGACTCCCAGCAGTGGACAGAGATATTAGGGGTGGGTGCATATCACTACCAGCAGTGTCCAGACATATGGGGGTGGGTGCATATCACTACCAGCTGTGGACAGACGTATGAGGGGTGGGTGCATATCACTACCAGCAGTGGACAGACATATGGGGGTGGGTGCATATGACTCCCAGCAGTGTCCAGACATATGGGGGTGGGTGCATATCACTACCAGCAGTGTCCAGACATATAGGGGTGGGTGCATATGGCTCCCAGCAGTGGACAGACATATGAGGGGTGGGTGCAGAGGACTCCCAGCAGTGGACAGACATATGGGGGTGGGTGCATATCACTACCAGCAGTGTCCAGACATATGGGGGTGGGTGCATATCACTACCAGCAGTGGACAGACATGAGGGGTGGGTGCAGAGTACTCCCAGCAGTGGAGAGACATAAGGGGGTGGGTGCATATCACTACCAGCAGTGTCCAGACATATGGGGGTGGGTGCATATCACCACCAGCAGTGTCCAGACATATGGGGGTGGGTGCATATGACACCCAGCAGTGGACAGACATATGAGGGGTGGGTGCAGAGGACTCCCAGCAGTGGACAGACATATGGGGGGTGGGTGCATATGACTCCCAGCAGTGGACAGATATGAGGGGTGGGTGCATATGACTCCCAGCAGTGTTCAGACTTGGGGGTGGGTGCATATGACTCCCAGGAGTGTCCAGACATATGGGGGTGGGTGCATATGACTCCCAGCAGTGTCCAGACATATGGGGGTGGGTGCATATGACTCCCAGCAGTGGACAGAGATATGAGGGGTGGGTGCATATGACTCCCAGCAGTGTCCAGACATATGGGGGTGGGTGCATATCACTACCAGCAGTGTCCAGACAGTTGGGGGTGGGTGCATATGACTCCCAGCAGTGGACAGAGATATGAGGGGTGGGTGCATATCACTACCAGCAGTGTCCAGACATATGGGGGTGGGTGCATATGACTCCCAGCAGTGGACAGAGATATGAGGGGTGGGTGCATATGACTCCCAGCAGCGGATAGAGATATGAGGGGTGGGTGCATATGACTCCCAGCAGTGTCCAGACATGGGGGTGGGTGCATATGACTCCCAGCAGTGTCCAGACATATGAGGGGTGGGTGCATATCACTACAAGCCGTGGACAGACATATGAGGGGTGGGTGGATATCACTACCAGCAGTGTCCAGACATATGGGGGTGGGTGCATATGACTCCCAGCAGTGGACAGAGATATGAGGGGTGGGTGCATATGACTCCCAGCAGTGTCCAGACATATGAGGGTGGGTGCATATCACTACCAGCAGTGGACAGACATACGAGGTGTTAGAAAGGATAGACGGACCGGGAGGGTCGGCCGGGGTCAGGAGGAGAGGTCTCCGGGGAGAGCCGTCTCCAGCGATCGTACAGACAAGTAACTTCCCCCCACAGACAGATACCACACACGGATAAGGTTCAGTGTTCTTTATAAGCACTTCTTAAGGTACGGTTGAATGGTACAAGGAGGTCTGGACTCAGGGGTCCCTTCGATTCAAGTCTCTCAAAGTAGGGTAAGGGGTAGCGGGACAGTAAGTCTACCAGTCAGGTAGTTTGGATGAGATGATGATTAGCTCACAATCCTCGAGCTTAGTTGGTGCGGGCCGCGGCAGCGCCAGCAGGTCCCGGAAAGATGGTCGATGGACGGTCCGCGGCAGCGCCAGCAGGTCCCGGTGAGGATGGTCATTACAACGGGCCGCGGCAGCGCCAGCAGGTCCCGGAAAGATGGTCGATGTACGGTCCGCGGCAGCGCCAGCAGGTCCCGGTGAGGATGGTCGTTACAACGGGCCGCGGCAGCGCCAGCAGGTCCCAGGAAGATGACTGTTGCAGAAGGCCGCGGCAGCGCCAGCAGGCAGGACGATGGTTCACAAGAGCGGGCTACGGCAGCGCCAGTAGTCCGTCAAGGCTGAGTTCTCTCGGTGTCTCTCGACTCCAGGATACAACTGCCTTCCTGCTCCGGAGCTGCCTCAGTTATAGGGCTGGTGCCCTTTGATGTCCGGACCCTCGCACTTGGAGGTCGGAGGGTCCGGGATGAAGGTGTCCAGACACCCAGCAGGGGGTGGAGCCAGTGCCTGGGGGAGCTGGGGGCGATCGGCACCTGGCGGGGGAGAGCCCTTGACAGTTCGTTCTCCCATTGACTTGCCAAGTGGTCCGCTCACCTCCTGGGTGGATGGTGGTGCCGGGATGTCGGGGCCGGCCAGGGCCGGGGTTAGGGTCGAGGGGAGGCCATGCGGCCGCGTGGTGCAGGGCCCCCGATGGCGGCTTGACCCGGCCGGTGAAGCCGGTGGGGCTGGACCCCGTGATGAGTAGGGGTCCGAGGGCAGAGGGTCCGTCGGGAGACGGAGTACAGGTGCTTGTCGTGGGGATATGCCAGGTGGGCCGGAGTTCGGGCCCTGTCGAGCGGGGAGGGAGCAAGCCGTCTGTGAGGCCTGTCCAACATGGGGGTGGGTGCATATCACTACCAGCAGTGGACAGACATATGAGGGGTGGGTGCAGAGGACTCCCAGCAGTGGACAGACATATGGGGGTGGATGCATATCACTACCAGCAGTGTCCAGACATATGGGGGTGGGTGGATATGACTCCCAGCAGTGGACAGACATATGGGGGTGGGTGCATATCACTACCAGCAGTGTCCAGACATATGGGGGTGGGTGCATATCACTACCAGCAGTGGACAGACATATGAGGGGTGGGTGCAGAGGACTCCCAGCAGTGGACAGACATATGGAGGTGGGTGCATATCACTACCAGCAGTGTCCAGACATATGGGGGTGGGTGCATATGACTCCCAGCAGTGGACAGACATATGGGGGTGGGTGCATATCACTACCAGCAGTGTCCAGACATATGGGGGTGGGTGCATATGACTCCCAGCAGTGGACAGAGATATGAGGGGTGTGTGCATATGACTCCCAGCAGTGTCCAGACATACGGGGGTGTGTGCATATCACTACCAGCAGTGTCCAGACATATGGGGGTGGGTGCATATGACTCCCAGCAGTGGACAGACATGAGGGGTGGGTGCATATCACTACCAGCAGTGGACAGACATATGGGGATGGGTGCATATGACTCCCAGCAGTGGACCGACATATGGGGGTGGGTGCATATCACTACCAGCAGTGTCCAGACATATGGGGGTGGGTGCATATGACTCCCAGCAGTGGACAGACCTATGGGGGTGGGTTCATATCACTACCAGCAGTGTCCAGACATATGGGGGTGGGTGCATATGACTCCCAGCAGTGGACAGACATATGGGGGTGGGTGCATATCACTACAAGCAGTGGACAGACATATGAGGGTGGGTGCATATCACTACCAGCAGTGGACAGACATATGAGGGGTGGGTGCAGAGGACTCCCAGCAGTGGACAGACGTATGAGGGGTGGGTGCATATCACTACCAGCAGTGGACAGACATATGAGGGGTGGGTGCATATCACTACCAGCAGTGGACAGACATATGGGGGTGGGTGCATATGACTCCCAGCAGTGGACAGACATATGGGGGTGGGTGCATATCACTACCAGCAGTGTCCAGACATATGGGGGTGGGTGCATATGACTCCCAGCAGTGGACAGAGATATGAGGGGTGGGTGCATATGACTCCCAGCAGTGTCCAGACATATGGGGGTGGGTGCATATCACTACCAGCAATGTCCAGACACATGGGGGTGGGTGCATATGACTCCCAGCAGTGGGCAGACATATGAAGGGTGGGTGCATATCACTACCAGCAGTGGACAGACATATGGGGGGTGGGTGCATATGACTCCCAGCAGTGTCCAGACATATGGGGGTGGGTGCATATCACTACCAGCAGTGTCCAGACATAGGGGGGTGGGTGCATATGACTCCCAGCAGTGGACAGAGATATGAGGGGTGGGTGCATATCACTACCAGCAGTGTCCAGACATATGGGGGTGGGTGCATATCAGTACCAGCAGTGGACAGACTTATGAGGGGTGGGTGCAGAGGACTCCCAGCAGTGGACAGACATATGGGGGTGGGTGCACATCACTACAAGCAGTGGACAGACATATGGGGGTGGGTGCATATGACTCCCAGCAGTGTCCAGACATATGGGGGTGGGTGCATATGACTCTCAGCCGTGTCCAGACATATGGGGGTGGATGCATATGACTCCCAGCAGTGGACAGAGATATGAGGGGTGGGTGCATATCACTACCAGCAGTGTCCAGACATATGGGGGTGGGTGCATATCACTACCAGCAGTGGACAGACATATGGGGGGTGGGTGCAGAGGACTCCCAGCAGTGTCCAGACATATGGGGGTGGGTGCATATCACTACCAGCAGTGTCCAGACATAGGGGGGTGGTTGCATATGACTCCCAGCAGTGGACAGACTTATGAGGGGTGGGTGCAGAGGACTCCCAGCAGTGGACAGACATATGGGGTGGGTGCATATCACTACAAGCAGTGGACAGACTTATGGGGGTGGGTGCATATGACCCCCAGCAGTGTCCAGACATACGGGGTGGGTGCATATCACTACCAGCCGTGTCCAGACATATGGGGGTGGATGCATATGACTCCCAGCAGTGGACAGAGATATGAGGGGTGGGTGCATATCACTACCAGCAGTGTCCAGACATATGGGGGTGGGTGCATATCACTACCAGCAGTGGACAGACATATGAGGGGTGGGTGCAGAGGACTCCCAGCAGTGGACAGACAAATGGGGGTGGGTGCATATCACTACCAGCAGTGTCCAGACATATGGGGGTGGGTGCATATCACCACCAGCAGTGTCCAGACATATGGGTGTGGGTGCATATGACACCCAGCAGTGGACAGACGTATGAGGGGTGGGTGCATATCACTACCAGCAGTGGACAGACATATGGGGGTGGGTGCATATGACTCCCAGCAGTGTCCAGACATATGGGGGTGGGTGCATATGACTCCCAGCAGTGGGCAGACATATGAGGGGTGGGTGCATATCACTACCAGCAGTGGACAGACATATGGGGGGTGGGTGCATATGACTCCCAGCAGTGTCCAGACATATGGGGGTGGGTGCATATCACTACCAGCAGTGTCCAGACATAGGGGGGTGGGTGCATATGACTCCCAGCAGTGGACAGAGATATGAGGGGTGGGTGCATATCACTACCAGCAGTGTCCAGACATATGGGGGTGGGTGCATATCAGTACCAGCAGTGGACAGACTTATGAGGGGTGGGTGCAGAGGACTCCCAGCAGTGGACAGACATATGGGGGTGGGTGCATATCACTACAAGCAGTGGACAGACATATGGGGGTGGGTGCATATGACTCCCAGCAGTGTCCAGACATATGGGGGTGGGTGCATATTACTCCCAGCCGTGTCCAGACATATGGGGGTGGATGCATATGACTCCCAGCAGTGGACAGAGATATGAGGGGTGGGTGCATATCACTACCAGCAGTGTCCAGACATATGGGGGTGGGTGCATATGACACCCAGCAGTGGACAGACATATGAGGGGTGGGTGCAGAGGACTCCCAGCAGTGGACAGACATATGGGGGTGGGTGCATATCACTACAAGCAGTGGACAGACATATGGGGGTGGGTGCATATGACTCCCAGCAGTGTCCAGACATATGGGGGTGGGTGCATATCACTACCAGCAGTGTCCAGACATATGGGGGTGGGTGCATATGACTCCCAGCAGTGGACAGAGATATGAGGGGTGGGTGCATATCACTACCAGCAGTGTCCAGACATATGGGGGTGGGTGCATATCACTACCAGCAGTGGACAGACATATGAGGGGTGGGTGCAGAGGACTCCCAGCAGTGGACAGACATATGGGGGTGGGTGCATATCACTACAAGCAGTGGACAGACATATGGGGGTGGGTGCATATGACTCCCAGCAGTGTCCAGACATATGGGGGTTGGTGCATATCACTACCAGCAGTGTCCAGACATATGGGGGTGGGTGCATATGACTCCCAGCAGTGGACAGATATATCAGGGGTGGGTGCATATCACTACCAGCAGTGGACAGACATATGTGGGTGGGTGCATGTCACTACCAGCAGTGGACAGACATATGGGGGTGGGTGCATATCACTACCAACAGTGTCCAGACATATGGGGGTGGGTGCATATCACTACCAGCAGTGTCCAGACATATGGGGGTGGGTGCATATCACTACCAGCAGTGTTCAGACATATGGGGGTGGGTGCATATGACTCGCAGCAGTGGACAGAGATATGAGGGGTGGGTGCATATCACTACCAGCAGTGTCCAGACATATGGGGGTGGGTGCATATCACTACCAGCAGTGGACAGACATATGAGGGGTGGGTGCAGAGGACTCCCAGCAGTGGACAGACATATGGGGGTGGGTGCATATCACTACCAGCAGTGTCCAGACATATGGGGGTGGGTGCATATCACTGCCAGCAGTGTCCAGACATATGGGGGTGGATGCATATGACTCCCAGCAGTGGACAGACATATGAGGGGTGGGTGCATATCACTACCAGCAGTGGACAGACATTGGGGGTGGGTGCATATGACTCCCAGCAGTGTCCAGACATATGGGGGTGGGTGCATATCACTACCAGCAGTGTCCAGACATATGGGGGTGGGTGCATATGACTCCCAGCAGTGGACAGACATATGAGGGGTGGGTGCATATCACTACCAGCAGTGGACAGACATATGGGGGGTGGGTGCATATGACTCCCAGCAGTGTCCAGACATATGGGGGTGGGTGCATATCACTACCAGCAGTGTCCAGACATAGGGGGGTGGTTGCATATGACTCCCAGCAGTGGACAGACTTATGAGGGGTGGGTGCAGAGGACTCCCAGCAGTGGACAGACATATGGGGGTGGGTGCATATCACTACAAGCAGTGGACAGACTTATGGGGGTGGGTGCATATGACCCCCAGCAGTGTCCAGACATATGGGGGTGGGTGCATATCACTACCAGCCGTGTCCAGACATATGGGGGTGGATGCATATGACTCCCAGCAGTGGACAGAGATATGAGGGGTGGGTGCATATCACTACCAGCAGTGTCCAGACATATGGGGGTGGGTGCATATCACTACCAGCTGTGGACAGACGTATGAGGGGTGGGTGCATATCACTACCAGCAGTGGACAGACATATGGGGGTGGGTGCATATGACTCCCAGCAGTGTCCAGACATATGGGGGTGGGTGCATATCACTACCAGCAGTGTCCAGACATATAGGGGTGGGTGCATATGGCTCCCAGCAGTGGACAGACATATGAGGGGTGGGTGCAGAGGACTCCCAGCAGTGGACAGACATATGGGGGTGGGTGCATATCACTACCAGCAGTGTCCAGACATATGGGGGTGGGTGCATATCACTACCAGCAGTGGACAGACATGAGGGGTGGGTGCAGAGTACTCCCAGCAGTGGAGAGACATAAGGGGGTGGGTGCATATCACTACCAGCAGTGTCCAGACATATGGGGGTGGGTGCATATCACCACCAGCAGTGTCCAGACATATGGGGGTGGGTGCATATGACACCCAGCAGTGGACAGACATATGAGGGGTGGGTGCAGAGGACTCCCAGCAGTGGACAGACATATGGGGGGTGGGTGCATATGACTCCCAGCAGTGGACAGATATGAGGGGTGGGTGCATATGACTCCCAGCAGTGTTCAGACTTGGGGGTGGGTGCATATGACTCCCAGGAGTGTCCAGACATATGGGGGTGGGTGCATATGACTCCCAGCAGTGTCCAGACATATGGGGGTGGGTGCATATGACTCCCAGCAGTGGACAGAGATATGAGGGGTGGGTGCATATGACTCCCAGCAGTGTCCAGACATATGGGGGTGGGTGCATATCACTACCAGCAGTGTCCAGACAGTTGGGGGTGGGTGCATATGACTCCCAGCAGTGGACAGAGATATGAGGGGTGGGTGCATATCACTACCAGCAGTGTCCAGACATATGGGGGTGGGTGCATATGACTCCCAGCAGTGGACAGAGATATGAGGGGTGGGTGCATATGACTCCCAGCAGCGGATAGAGATATGAGGGGTGGGTGCATATGACTCCCAGCAGTGTCCAGACATGGGGGTGGGTGCATATGACTCCCAGCAGTGTCCAGACATATGAGGGTGGGTGCATATCACTACCAGCAGTGGACAGACATACGAGGTGTTAGAAAGGATAGACGGACCGGGAGGGTCGGCCGGGGTCAGGAGGAGAGGTCTCCGGGGAGAGCCGTCTCCAGCGATCGTACAGACAAGTAACTTCCCCCCACAGACAGATACCACACACGGATAAGGTTCAGTGTTCTTTATAAGCACTTCTTAAGGTACGGTTGAATGGTACAAGGAGGTCTGGACTCAGGGGTCCCTTCGATTCAAGTCTCTCAAAGTAGGGTAAGGGGTAGCGGGACAGTCTGTCTACCAGTCAGGTAGTTTGGATGAGATGATGATTAGCTCACAATCCTCGAGCTTAGTTGGTGCGGGCCGCGGCAGCGCCAGCAGGTCCCGGAAAGATGGTCGATGGACGGTCCGCGGCAGCGCCAGCAGGTCCCGGTGAGGATGGTCATTACAACGGGCCGCGGCAGCGCCAGCAGGTCCCGGAAAGATGGTCGATGTACGGTCCGCGGCAGCGCCAGCAGGTCCCGGTGAGGATGGTCGTTACAACGGGCCGCGGCAGCGCCAGCAGGTCCCGACGAGGATGGATGTTGTAGAAGGTCGCGGCAGCGCCAGCAGGCAGGACGATGGTTCACAAGAGCGGGCTACGGCAGCGCCAGTAGTCCGTCAAGGCTGAGTTCTCTCGGTGTCTCTCGACTCCAGGATACAACTGCCTTCCTGCTCCGGAGTTGCCCCAGTTATAGGGCAGGCGCTCTTTGATGTCCGGACCCTCGCACTTGGAGGTCGGAGGGCCCGGGATGAAGGTGTCCAGACACCCAGCAGGGGGTGGAGCCAGCGCCTGGGGGAGTTGGAGGCGATCGGCACCTGGCGGGGGAAGAGCTCTTGACACTTCGTCCTCCCATTGACCTGCCAAGTGGTCCGCTCACCTCCCGGGTGGAGGGTGGTGCCGGGATGTCGGGGCCGGTCAGGCCCGGGGTTAGGGTCGGGGCGAGGCCACGCGGCCTCGTGGTGCAGGGCCCAAGATGGCGGCTTGAACCGGCCGGGGGAGCCGGTGGGGCTGGGCCCCGTGATGAGTAGAGGTCCGAGGGCAGAAGATCCGTCGGGAGACGGGGTACGGGTGCTTTTCGTGGGTTATGCCTGGTGGGCCGGAGCTCGGGCCCTGTCGTGCGGGGAGGGAGCAAGCCCTTCGTGTGGCCTGTCCAACACGAGGGGTGGGTGCAGAGGACTCCCAGCAGTGGACAGACATATGGGGGTGGGTGCATATCACTACCAGCAGTGTCCAGACATATGGATGTGGGTGCATATTACTCCCAGCAGTGGACAGACATATGGGGTGGGTGCATATCACTACCAGCAGTGTCCAGACATATGGGGGTGGGTGCATATAATTCCCAGCAGTGGACAGATATGAGGGGTGGGTGCATATGACTCCCAGCAGTGGACAGACATATGGGGGTGGGTGCATATCACTACCAGCAGTGTCCAGACATGGGGGTGGGTGCATATGACTCCCAGCAGTGGACAGACATATGGGGGTGGGTGCATATCACTACCAGCAGTGTCCAGCCATATGGGGGTGGGTGCATATGACTCCCAGCAGTGGACAGAGATATGAGGGGTGGGTGCATATCACTACCAGCAGTGTCTAGACATATGGGGTGGGTGCATATCACTACCAGCAGTGGAGAGACATATGAGGGGTGCGTGCAGAGGACTCCCAGCAGTGGACAGACATATGAGGGGTGGGTGCATATCACTACCAGCAGTGGACAGACATATGGGGGTGGGTGCATATGACTCCCAGCAGTGTCCAGACATATGCGGGTGGGTGCATATCACTACCAGCAGTGTCCAGACATATGGGGGTGGGTGCATATGACTCACAGCAGTGGACAGAGATATGAGGGGTGGGTGCATATGACTCCCAGCAGTGTCCAGACATTTGGGGGCGAGTGCATATCACTACCAGCAGTGTCCAGACATATGAGGGGTGGGTGCATATCACTACCAGCAGTGGACAGACATATGAGGGGTGGGTGCATATCACTACCAGCAGTGTCCAGACATATGGGGATGGGTGCACATGACTCCCAGCAGTGGACAGAGATATGAGGGGTGGGTGCATATGACTCCCAGCAGTGTCCAGACATATGGGGGTGGGTGCATATCACTACCAGCAGTGTCCAGACATATGAGGGTGGGTGCATATGACACCCAGCAGTGGACAGAGATATGAGGGGTGGGTGCATATCACTACCAGCAGTGTCCAGACATATGGGGGTGGGTGCATATCACTACCAGCAGTGGACAGACATATGAGGGGTGGCTGCAGAGGACTCCCAGCAGTGGACAGACATATGGGGGTGGATGCATATCACTACCAGCAGTGTCCAGACATATGGGGGTGGGTGGATATGACTCCCAGCAGTGGACAGACATATGGGGGTGCGTGCATATCACTACCAGCAGTGTCCAGACATATGGGGGTGGGTGCATATCACTACCAGCAGTGGACAGACATATGAGGGGTGGGTGCAGAGGACTCCCAGCAGTGGACAGACATATGGAGGTGGGTGCATATCACTAGCAGCAGTGTCCAGACATATGGGGGTGGGTGCATATGACTCCCAGCAGTGGACAGACATATGGGGGTGGGTGCATATCACTACCAGCAGTGTCCAGACATATGGGGGTGGGTGCATATGACTCCCAGCAGTGGACAGAGATATGAGGGGTGTGTGCATATGACTCCCAGCAGTGTCCAGACATACGGGGGTGGGTGCATATCACTACCAGCAGTGTCCAGACATATGGGGGTGGGTGCATATGACTCCCAGCAGTGGACAGACATATGGGGGTGGGTGCATATCACTACCAGCAGTGTCCAGACATATGGGGGTGGGTGCATATGACTCCCAGCAGTGGACAGAGATATGAGGGGTGGGTGCATATGACTCCCAGCAGTGTCCAGACATATGGGGGTGGGTGCATATCACTACCAGCAGTGTCCAGACATATGGGGGTGGGTGGATATGACTCCCAGCAGTGGACAGACATATGGGGGTGGGTGCATATCACTACCAGCAGTGTCCAGACATATGGGGGTGGGTGCATATCACTACCAGCAGTGGACAGACATATGAGGGGTGGGTGCAGAGGACTCCCAGCAGTGGACGGACATATGAGGGGTGGGTGCATATCACTACCAGCAGTGGACAGACATATGGGGATGGGTGCATATGACTCCCAGCAGTGGACCGACATATGGGGGTGGGTGCATATCACTACCAGCAGTGTCCAGACATATGGGGGTGGGTGCATATGACTCCCAGCAGTGGACAGACATATGGGGGTGGGTTCATATCACTACCAGCAGTGGACAGACATATGGGGATGGGTGCATATGACTCCCAGCAGTGGACCGACATATGGGGGTGGGTGCATATCACTACCAGCAGTGTCCAGACATATGGGGGTGGGTGCATATGACTCCCAGCAGTGGACAGACATATGGGGGTGGGTTCATATCACTACCAGCAGTGTCCAGACATATGGGGGTGGGTGCATATGACTCCCAGCAGTGGACAGACATATGGGGGTGGGTGCATATCACTACAAGCAGTGGACAGACATATGAGGGTGGGTGCATATCACTACCAGCAGTGGACAGACATATGAGGGGTGGGTGCAGAGGACTCCCAGCAGTGGACAGACATATGAGGGGTGGGTGCATATCACTACCAGCAGTGGACAGACATATGAGGGGTGGGTGCATATCACTACCAGCAGTGGACAGACATATGGGGGTGGGTGCATATGACTCCCAGCAGTGGACAGACATATGGGGGTGGGTGCATATCACTACCAGCAGTGTCCAGACATATGGGGGTGGGTGCATATGACTCCCAGCAGTGGACAGAGATATGAGGGGTGGGTGCATATGACTCCCAGCAGTGTCCAGACATATGGGGGTGGGTGCATATCACTACCAGCAGTGTCCAGACATATGGGGGTGGGTGGATATGACTCCCAGCAGTGGACAGACATATGGGGGTGGGTGCATATCACTACCAGCAGTGTCCAGACATATGGGGGTGGGTGCATATCACTACCAGCAGTGGACAGACATATGAGGGGTGGGTGCAGAGGACTCCCAGCAGTGGACAGACATATGGAGGTGGGTGCATATCACTAGCAGCAGTGTCCAGACATATGGGGGTGGGTGCATATGACTCCCAGCAGTGGACAGACATATGGGGGTGGGTGCATATCACTACCAGCAGTGTCCAGACATATGGGGGTGGGTGCATATGACTCCCAGCAGTGGACAGAGATATGAGGGGTGTGTGCATATGACTCCCAGCAGTGTCCAGACATACGGGGGTGGGTGCATATCACTACCAGCAGTGTCCAGACATATGGGGGTGGGTGCATATGACTCCCAGCAGTGGACAGACATATGAGGGGTGGGTGCATATCACTACCAGCAGTGGACAGACATATGGGGATGGGTGCATATGACTCCCAGCAGTGGACCGACATATGGGGGTGGGTGCATATCACTACCAGCAGTGTCCAGACATATGGGGGTGGGTGCATATGACTCCCAGCAGTGGACAGACATATGGGGGTGGGTTCATATCACTACCAGCAGTGTCCAGACATATGGGGGTGGGTGCATATGACTCCCAGCAGTGGACAGACATATGGGGGTGGGTGCATATCACTACAAGCAGTGGACAGACATATGAGGGTGGGTGCATATCACTACCAGCAGTGGACAGACATATGAGGGGTGGGTGCAGAGGACTCCCAGCAGTGGACAGACATATGAGGGGTGGGTGCATATCACTACCAGCAGTGGACAGACATATGAGGGGTGGGTGCATATCACTACCAGCAGTGGACAGACATATGGGGGTGGGTGCATATGACTCCCAGCAGTGGACAGACATATGGGGGTGGGTGCATATCACTACCAGCAGTGTCCAGACATATGGGGGTGGGTGCATATGACTCCCAGCAGTGGACAGAGATATGAGGGGTGGGTGCATATGACTCCCAGCAGCGTCCAGACATATGGGGGTGGGTGCATATCACTACCAGCAGTGTCCAGACACATGGGGGTGGGTGCATATGACTCCCAGCAGTGGGCAGACATATGAGGGGTGGGTGCATATCACTACCAGCAGTGGACAGACATATGGGGGGTGGGTGCATATGACTCCCAGCAGTGTCCAGACATATGGGGGTGGGTGCATATCACTACCAGCAGTGTCCAGACATAGGGGGGTGGGTGCATATGACTCCCAGCAGTGGACAGAGATATGAGGGGTGGGTGCATATCACTACCAGCAGTGTCCAGACATATGGGGGTGGGTGCATATGACTCCCAGCAGTGGACAGAGATATGAGGGGTGGGTGCATATGACTCCCAGCAGCGGATAGAGATATGAGGGGTGGGTGCATATGACTCCCAGCAGTGTCCAGACATGGGGGTGGGTGCATATCACTACAAGCCGTGGAAAGACATATGAGGGGTGGGTGCATATCACTACCAGCAGTGTCCAGACATATGGGGGTGGGTGCAT
This sequence comes from Triturus cristatus, assembly GCF_964204655.1. Lineage (NCBI taxonomy): Eukaryota > Metazoa > Chordata > Amphibia > Caudata > Salamandridae > Triturus > Triturus cristatus. The sequence goes on from NC_140579.1 coordinate 513,068,900, forward strand.
ATGACTCCCAGCAGTGGACAGAGATATGAGGGGTGGGTGCATATGACTCCCAGCAGTGTCCAGACATATGAGGGTGGGTGCATATCACTACCAGCAGTGGACAGACATACGAGGGGTGGGTGCAGAGGACTCCCAGCAGTGGACAGACATATGGGGGTGGGTGCATAGCACTACCAGCAGTGTCCAGACATATGGGTGTGGGTGCATATTACTCCCAGCAGTGGACAGACATATGGGGTGGGTGCATATCACTACCAGCAGTGTCCAGACATATGGGGGTGGGTGCATATAATTCCCAGCAGTGGACAGATATGAGGGGTGGGTGCATTTGACTCCCAGCAGTGGACAGACATATGGGGGTGGGTGCATATCACTACCAGCAGTGTCCAGACATATGGGGGTGGGTGCATATGACTCCCAGCAGTGGACAGACATATGGGGGTGGGTGCATATCACTACCAGCAGTGTCCAGCCATATGGGGGTGGGTGCATATGACTCCCAGCAGTGGACAGAGATATGAGGGGTGGGTGCATATCACTACCAGCAGTGTCTAGACATATGGGGTGGGTGCATATCACTACCAGCAGTGGAGTGACATATGAGGGGTGCGTGCAGAGGACTCCCAGCAGTGGACAGACATATGAGGGGTGGGTGCATATCACTACCAGCAGTGGACAGACATATGGGGGTGGGTGCATATGACTCCCAGCAGTGTCCAGACATATGGGGGTGGGTGCATATCACTACCAGCAGTGTCCAGACATATGGGGGTGGGTGCATATGACTCACAGCAGTGGACAGAGATATGAGGGGTGGGTGCATATGACTCCCAGCAGTGTCCAGACATTTGGGGGCGAGTGCATATCACTACCAGCAGTGTCCAGACATATGAGGGGTGGGTGCATATCACTACCAGCAGTGGACAGACATATGAGGGGTGGGTGCATATCACTACCAGCAGTGTCCAGACATATGGGGATGGGTGCACATGACTCCCAGCAGTGGACAGAGATATGAGGGGTGGGTGCATATGACTCCCAGCAGTGTCCAGACATATGGGGGTGGGTGCATATCACTACCAGCAGTGTCCAGACATATGAGGGTGGGTGCATATGACACCCAGCAGTGGACAGAGATATGAGGGGTGGGTGCATATCACTACCAGCAGTGTCCAGACATATGGGGGTGGGTGCATATCACTACCAGCAGTGGACAGACATATGAGGGGTGGCTGCAGAGGACTCCCAGCAGTGGACAGACATATGGGGGTGGATGCATATCACTACCAGCAGTGTCCAGACATATGGGGGTGGGTGGATATGACTCCCAGCAGTGGACAGACATATGGGGGTGGGTGCATATCACTACCAGCAGTGTCCAGACATATGGGGGTGGGTGCATATCACTACCAGCAGTGGACAGACATATGAGGGGTGGGTGCAGAGGACTCCCAGCAGTGGACAGACATATGGAGGTGGGTGCATATCACTACCAGCAGTGTCCAGACATATGGGGGTGGGTGCATATGACTCCCAGCAGTGGACAGACATATGGGGGTGGGTGCATATCACTACCAGCAGTGTCCAGACATGGGGGTGGGTGCATATGACTCCCAGCAGTGGACAGACATATGGGGGTGGGTGCATATCACTACCAGCAGTGTCCAGCCATATGGGGGTGGGTGCATATGACTCCCAGCAGTGGACAGAGATATGAGGGGTGGGTGCATATCACTACCAGCAGTGTCTAGACATATGGGGTGGGTGCATATCACTACCAGCAGTGGAGAGACATATGAGGGGTGCGTGCAGAGGACTCCCAGCAGTGGACAGACATATGAGGGGTGGGTGCATATCACTACCAGCAGTGGACAGACATATGGGGGTGGGTGCATATGACTCCCAGCAGTGTCCAGACATATGCGGGTGGGTGCATATCACTACCAGCAGTGTCCAGACATATGGGGGTGGGTGCATATGACTCACAGCAGTGGACAGAGATATGAGGGGTGGGTGCATATGACTCCCAGCAGTGTCCAGACATTTGGGGGCGAGTGCATATCACTACCAGCAGTGTCCAGACATATGAGGGGTGGGTGCATATCACTACCAGCAGTGGACAGACATATGAGGGGTGGGTGCATATCACTACCAGCAGTGTCCAGACATATGGGGATGGGTGCACATGACTCCCAGCAGTGGACAGAGATATGAGGGGTGGGTGCATATGACTCCCAGCAGTGTCCAGACATATGGGGGTGGGTGCATATCACTACCAGCAGTGTCCAGACATATGAGGGTGGGTGCATATGACACCCAGCAGTGGACAGAGATATGAGGGGTGGGTGCATATCACTACCAGCAGTGTCCAGACATATGGGGGTGGGTGCATATCACTACCAGCAGTGGACAGACATATGAGGGGTGGCTGCAGAGGACTCCCAGCAGTGGACAGACATATGGGGGTGGATGCATATCACTACCAGCAGTGTCCAGACATATGGGGGTGGGTGGATATGACTCCCAGCAGTGGACAGACATATGGGGGTGCGTGCATATCACTACCAGCAGTGTCCAGACATATGGGGGTGGGTGCATATCACTACTAGCAGTGGACAGACATATGAGGGGTGGGTGCAGAGGACTCCCAGCAGTGGACAGACATATGGAGGTGGGTGCATATCACTAGCAGCAGTGTCCAGACATATGGGGGTGGGTGCATATGACTCCCAGCAGTGGACAGACATATGGGGGTGGGTGCATATCACTACCAGCAGTGTCCAGACATATGGGGGTGGGTGCATATGACTCCCAGCAGTGGACAGAGATATGAGGGGTGTGTGCATATGACTCCCAGCAGTGTCCAGACATACGGGGGTGGGTGCATATCACTACCAGCAGTGTCCAGACATATGGGGGTGGGTGCATATGACTCCCAGCAGTGGACAGACATATGGGGGTGGGTGCATATCACTACCAGCAGTGTCCAGACATATGGGGGTGGGTGCATATGACTCCCAGCAGTGGACAGAGATATGAGGGGTGGGTGCATATGACTCCCAGCAGTGTCCAGACATATGGGGGTGGGTGCATATCACTACCAGCAGTGTCCAGACATATGGGGGTGGGTGGATATGACTCCCAGCAGTGGACAGACATATGGGGGTGGGTGCATATCACTACCAGCAGTGTCCAGACATATGGGGGTGGGTGCATATCACTACCAGCAGTGGACAGACATATGAGGGGTGGGTGCAGAGGACTCCCAGCAGTGGACGGACATATGAGGGGTGGGTGCATATCACTACCAGCAGTGGACAGACATATGGGGATGGGTGCATATGACTCCCAGCAGTGGACCGACATATGGGGGTGGGTGCATATCACTACCAGCAGTGTCCAGACATATGGGGGTGGGTGCATATGACTCCCAGCAGTGGACAGACATATGGGGGTGGGTTCATATCACTACCAGCAGTGGACAGACATATGGGGATGGGTGCATATGACTCCCAGCAGTGGACCGACATATGGGGGTGGGTGCATATCACTACCAGCAGTGTCCAGACATATGGGGGTGGGTGCATATGACTCCCAGCAGTGGACAGACATATGGGGGTGGGTTCATATCACTACCAGCAGTGTCCAGACATATGGGGGTGGGTGCATATGACTCCCAGCAGTGGACAGACATATGGGGGTGGGTGCATATCACTACAAGCAGTGGACAGACATATGAGGGTGGGTGCATATCACTACCAGCAGTGGACAGACATATGAGGGGTGGGTGCAGAGGACTCCCAGCAGTGGACAGACATATGAGGGGTGGGTGCATATCACTACCAGCAGTGGACAGACATATGAGGGGTGGGTGCATATCACTACCAGCAGTGGACAGACATATGGGGGTGGGTGCATATGACTCCCAGCAGTGGACAGACATATGGGGGTGGGTGCATATCACTACCAGCAGTGTCCAGACATATGGGGGTGGGTGCATATGACTCCCAGCAGTGGACAGAGATATGAGGGGTGGGTGCATATGACTCCCAGCAGTGTCCAGACATATGGGGGTGGGTGCATATCACTACCAGCAGTGTCCAGACATATGGGGGTGGGTGGATATGACTCCCAGCAGTGGACAGACATATGGGGGTGGGTGCATATCACTACCAGCAGTGTCCAGACATATGGGGGTGGGTGCATATCACTACCAGCAGTGGACAGACATATGAGGGGTGGGTGCAGAGGACTCCCAGCAGTGGACAGACATATGGAGGTGGGTGCATATCACTAGCAGCAGTGTCCAGACATATGGGGGTGGGTGCATATGACTCCCAGCAGTGGACAGACATATGGGGGTGGGTGCATATCACTACCAGCAGTGTCCAGACATATGGGGGTGGGTGCATATGACTCCCAGCAGTGGACAGAGATATGAGGGGTGTGTGCATATGACTCCCAGCAGTGTCCAGACATACGGGGGTGGGTGCATATCACTACCAGCAGTGTCCAGACATATGGGGGTGGGTGCATATGACTCCCAGCAGTGGACAGACATATGAGGGGTGGGTGCATATCACTACCAGCAGTGGACAGACATATGGGGATGGGTGCATATGACTCCCAGCAGTGGACCGACATATGGGGGTGGGTGCATATCACTACCAGCAGTGTCCAGACATATGGGGGTGGGTGCATATGACTCCCAGCAGTGGACAGACATATGGGGGTGGGTTCATATCACTACCAGCAGTGTCCAGACATATGGGGGTGGGTGCATATGACTCCCAGCAGTGGACAGACATATGGGGGTGGGTGCATATCACTACAAGCAGTGGACAGACATATGAGGGTGGGTGCATATCACTACCAGCAGTGGACAGACATATGAGGGGTGGGTGCAGAGGACTCCCAGCAGTGGACAGACATATGAGGGGTGGGTGCATATCACTACCAGCAGTGGACAGACATATGAGGGGTGGGTGCATATCACTACCAGCAGTGGACAGACATATGGGGGTGGGTGCATATGACTCCCAGCAGTGGACAGACATATGGGGGTGGGTGCATATCACTACCAGCAGTGTCCAGACATATGGGGGTGGGTGCATATGACTCCCAGCAGTGGACAGAGATATGAGGGGTGGGTGCATATGACTCCCAGCAGCGTCCAGACATATGGGGGTGGGTGCATATCACTACCAGCAGTGTCCAGACACATGGGGGTGGGTGCATATGACTCCCAGCAGTGGGCAGACATATGAGGGGTGGGTGCATATCACTACCAGCAGTGGACAGACATATGGGGGGTGGGTGCATATGACTCCCAGCAGTGTCCAGACATATGGGGGTGGGTGCATATCACTACCAGCAGTGTCCAGACATAGGGGGGTGGGTGCATATGACTCCCAGCAGTGGACAGAGATATGAGGGGTGGGTGCATATCACTACCAGCAGTGTCCAGACATATGGGGGTGGGTGCATATGACTCCCAGCAGTGGACAGAGATATGAGGGGTGGGTGCATATGACTCCCAGCAGCGGATAGAGATATGAGGGGTGGGTGCATATGACTCCCAGCAGTGTCCAGACATGGGGGTGGGTGCATATCACTACAAGCCGTGGAAAGACATATGAGGGGTGGGTGCATATCACTACCAGCAGTGTCCAGACATATGGGGGTGGGTGCATATGACTCCCAGCAGTGGACAGAGATATGAGGGGTGGGTGCATATGACTCCCAGCAGTGTCCAGACATATGAGGGTGGGTGCATATCACTACCAGCAGTGGACAGACATACGAGGGGTGGGTGCAGAGGACTCCCAGCAGTGGACAGACATATGGGGGTGGGTGCATAGCACTACCAGCAGTGTCCAGACATATGGGTGTGGGTGCATATTACTCCCAGCAGTGGACAGACATATGGGGTGGGTGCATATCACTACCAGCAGTGTCCAGACATATGGGGGTGGGTGCATATAATTCCCAGCAGTGGACAGATATGAGGGGTGGGTGCATTTGACTCCCAGCAGTGGACAGACATATGGGGGTGGGTGCATATCACTACCAGCAGTGTCCAGACATATGGGGGTGGGTGCATATGACTCCCAGCAGTGGACAGACATATGGGGGTGGGTGCATATCACTACCAGCAGTGTCCAGCCATATGGGGGTGGGTGCATATGACTCCCAGCAGTGGACAGAGATATGAGGGGTGGGTGCATATCACTACCAGCAGTGTCTAGACATATGGGGTGGGTGCATATCACTACCAGCAGTGGAGTGACATATGAGGGGTGCGTGCAGAGGACTCCCAGCAGTGGACAGACATATGAGGGGTGGGTGCATATCACTACCAGCAGTGGACAGACATATGGGGGTGGGTGCATATGACTCCCAGCAGTGTCCAGACATATGGGGGTGGGTGCATATCACTACCAGCAGTGTCCAGACATATGGGGGTGGGTGCATATGACTCACAGCAGTGGACAGAGATATGAGGGGTGGGTGCATATGACTCCCAGCAGTGTCCAGACATTTGGGGGCGAGTGCATATCACTACCAGCAGTGTCCAGACATATGAGGGGTGGGTGCATATCACTACCAGCAGTGGACAGACATATGAGGGGTGGGTGCATATCACTACCAGCAGTGTCCAGACATATGGGGATGGGTGCACATGACTCCCAGCAGTGGACAGAGATATGAGGGGTGGGTGCATATGACTCCCAGCAGTGTCCAGACATATGGGGGTGGGTGCATATCACTACCAGCAGTGTCCAGACATATGAGGGTGGGTGCATATGACACCCAGCAGTGGACAGAGATATGAGGGGTGGGTGCATATCACTACCAGCAGTGTCCAGACATATGGGGGTGGGTGCATATCACTACCAGCAGTGGACAGACATATGAGGGGTGGCTGCAGAGGACTCCCAGCAGTGGACAGACATATGGGGGTGGATGCATATCACTACCAGCAGTGTCCAGACATATGGGGGTGGGTGGATATGACTCCCAGCAGTGGACAGACATATGGGGGTGGGTGCATATCACTACCAGCAGTGTCCAGACATATGGGGGTGGGTGCATATCACTACCAGCAGTGGACAGACATATGAGGGGTGGGTGCAGAGGACTCCCAGCAGTGGACAGACATATGGAGGTGGGTGCATATCACTACCAGCAGTGTCCAGACATATGGGGGTGGGTGCATATGACTCCCAGCAGTGGACAGACATATGGGGGTGGGTGCATATCACTACCAGCAGTGTCCAGACATGGGGGTGGGTGCATATGACTCCCAGCAGTGGACAGACATATGGGGGTGGGTGCATATCACTACCAGCAGTGTCCAGCCATATGGGGGTGGGTGCATATGACTCCCAGCAGTGGACAGAGATATGAGGGGTGGGTGCATATCACTACCAGCAGTGTCTAGACATATGGGGTGGGTGCATATCACTACCAGCAGTGGAGAGACATATGAGGGGTGCGTGCAGAGGACTCCCAGCAGTGGACAGACATATGAGGGGTGGGTGCATATCACTACCAGCAGTGGACAGACATATGGGGGTGGGTGCATATGACTCCCAGCAGTGTCCAGACATATGCGGGTGGGTGCATATCACTACCAGCAGTGTCCAGACATATGGGGGTGGGTGCATATGACTCACAGCAGTGGACAGAGATATGAGGGGTGGGTGCATATGACTCCCAGCAGTGTCCAGACATTTGGGGGCGAGTGCATATCACTACCAGCAGTGTCCAGACATATGAGGGGTGGGTGCATATCACTACCAGCAGTGGACAGACATATGAGGGGTGGGTGCATATCACTACCAGCAGTGTCCAGACATATGGGGATGGGTGCACATGACTCCCAGCAGTGGACAGAGATATGAGGGGTGGGTGCATATGACTCCCAGCAGTGTCCAGACATATGGGGGTGGGTGCATATCACTACCAGCAGTGTCCAGACATATGAGGGTGGGTGCATATGACACCCAGCAGTGGACAGAGATATGAGGGGTGGGTGCATATCACTACCAGCAGTGTCCAGACATATGGGGGTGGGTGCATATCACTACCAGCAGTGGACAGACATATGAGGGGTGGCTGCAGAGGACTCCCAGCAGTGGACAGACATATGGGGGTGGATGCATATCACTACCAGCAGTGTCCAGACATATGGGGGTGGGTGGATATGACTCCCAGCAGTGGACAGACATATGGGGGTGCGTGCATATCACTACCAGCAGTGTCCAGACATATGGGGGTGGGTGCATATCACTACTAGCAGTGGACAGACATATGAGGGGTGGGTGCAGAGGACTCCCAGCAGTGGACAGACATATGGAGGTGGGTGCATATCACTAGCAGCAGTGTCCAGACATATGGGGGTGGGTGCATATGACTCCCAGCAGTGGACAGACATATGGGGGTGGGTGCATATCACTACCAGCAGTGTCCAGACATATGGGGGTGGGTGCATATGACTCCCAGCAGTGGACAGAGATATGAGGGGTGTGTGCATATGACTCCCAGCAGTGTCCAGACATACGGGGGTGGGTGCATATCACTACCAGCAGTGTCCAGACATATGGGGGTGGGTGCATATGACTCCCAGCAGTGGACAGACATATGGGGGTGGGTGCATATCACTACCAGCAGTGTCCAGACATATGGGGGTGGGTGCATATGACTCCCAGCAGTGGACAGAGATATGAGGGGTGGGTGCATATGACTCCCAGCAGTGTCCAGACATATGGGGGTGGGTGCATATCACTACCAGCAGTGTCCAGACATATGGGGGTGGGTGGATATGACTCCCAGCAGTGGACAGACATATGGGGGTGGGTGCATATCACTACCAGCAGTGTCCAGACATATGGGGGTGGGTGCATATCACTACCAGCAGTGGACAGACATATGAGGGGTGGGTGCAGAGGACTCCCAGCAGTGGACGGACATATGAGGGGTGGGTGCATATCACTACCAGCAGTGGACAGACATATGGGGATGGGTGCATATGACTCCCAGCAGTGGACCGACATATGGGGGTGGGTGCATATCACTACCAGCAGTGTCCAGACATATGGGGGTGGGTGCATATGACTCCCAGCAGTGGACAGACATATGGGGGTGGGTTCATATCACTACCAGCAGTGGACAGACATATGGGGATGGGTGCATATGACTCCCAGCAGTGGACCGACATATGGGGGTGGGTGCATATCACTACCAGCAGTGTCCAGACATATGGGGGTGGGTGCATATGACTCCCAGCAGTGGACAGACATATGGGGGTGGGTTCATATCACTACCAGCAGTGTCCAGACATATGGGGGTGGGTGCATATGACTCCCAGCAGTGGACAGACATATGGGGGTGGGTGCATATCACTACAAGCAGTGGACAGACATATGAGGGTGGGTGCATATCACTACCAGCAGTGGACAGACATATGAGGGGTGGGTGCAGAGGACTCCCAGCAGTGGACAGACATATGAGGGGTGGGTGCATATCACTACCAGCAGTGGACAGACATATGAGGGGTGGGTGCATATCACTACCAGCAGTGGACAGACATATGGGGGTGGGTGCATATGACTCCCAGCAGTGGACAGACATATGGGGGTGGGTGCATATCACTACCAGCAGTGTCCAGACATATGGGGGTGGGTGCATATGACTCCCAGCAGTGGACAGAGATATGAGGGGTGGGTGCATATGACTCCCAGCAGTGTCCAGACATATGGGGGTGGGTGCATATCACTACCAGCAGTGTCCAGACATATGGGGGTGGGTGGATATGACTCCCAGCAGTGGACAGACATATGGGGGTGGGTGCATATCACTACCAGCAGTGTCCAGACATATGGGGGTGGGTGCATATCACTACCAGCAGTGGACAGACATATGAGGGGTGGGTGCAGAGGACTCCCAGCAGTGGACAGACATATGGAGGTGGGTGCATATCACTAGCAGCAGTGTCCAGACATATGGGGGTGGGTGCATATGACTCCCAGCAGTGGACAGACATATGGGGGTGGGTGCATATCACTACCAGCAGTGTCCAGACATATGGGGGTGGGTGCATATGACTCCCAGCAGTGGACAGAGATATGAGGGGTGTGTGCATATGACTCCCAGCAGTGTCCAGACATACGGGGGTGGGTGCATATCACTACCAGCAGTGTCCAGACATATGGGGGTGGGTGCATATGACTCCCAGCAGTGGACAGACATATGAGGGGTGGGTGCATATCACTACCAGCAGTGGACAGACATATGGGGATGGGTGCATATGACTCCCAGCAGTGGACCGACATATGGGGGTGGGTGCATATCACTACCAGCAGTGTCCAGACATATGGGGGTGGGTGCATATGACTCCCAGCAGTGGACAGACATATGGGGGTGGGTTCATATCACTACCAGCAGTGTCCAGACATATGGGGGTGGGTGCATATGACTCCCAGCAGTGGACAGACATATGGGGGTGGGTGCATATCACTACAAGCAGTGGACAGACATATGAGGGTGGGTGCATATCACTACCAGCAGTGGACAGACATATGAGGGGTGGGTGCAGAGGACTCCCAGCAGTGGACAGACATATGAGGGGTGGGTGCATATCACTACCAGCAGTGGACAGACATATGAGGGGTGGGTGCATATCACTACCAGCAGTGGACAGACATATGGGGGTGGGTGCATATGACTCCCAGCAGTGGACAGACATATGGGGGTGGGTGCATATCACTACCAGCAGTGTCCAGACATATGGGGGTGGGTGCATATGACTCCCAGCAGTGGACAGAGATATGAGGGGTGGGTGCATATGACTCCCAGCAGCGTCCAGACATATGGGGGTGGGTGCATATCACTACCAGCAGTGTCCAGACACATGGGGGTGGGTGCATATGACTCCCAGCAGTGGGCAGACATATGAGGGGTGGGTGCATATCACTACCAGCAGTGGACAGACATATGGGGGGTGGGTGCATATGACTCCCAGCAGTGTCCAGACATATGGGGGTGGGTGCATATCACTACCAGCAGTGTCCAGACATAGGGGGGTGGGTGCATATGACTCCCAGCAGTGGACAGAGATATGAGGGGTGGGTGCATATCACTACCAGCAGTGTCCAGACATATGGGGGTGGGTGCATATGACTCCCAGCAGTGGACAGAGATATGAGGGGTGGGTGCATATGACTCCCAGCAGCGGATAGAGATATGAGGGGTGGGTGCATATGACTCCCAGCAGTGTCCAGACATGGGGGTGGGTGCATATCACTACAAGCCGTGGAAAGACATATGAGGGGTGGGTGCATATCACTACCAGCAGTGTCCAGACATATGGGGGTGGGTGCATATGACTCCCAGCAGTGGACAGAGATATGAGGGGTGGGTGCATATGACTCCCAGCAGTGTCCAGACATATGAGGGTGGGTGCATATCACTACCAGCAGTGGACAGACATACGAGGGGTGGGTGCAGAGGACTCCCAGCAGTGGACAGACATATGGGGGTGGGTGCATAGCACTACCAGCAGTGTCCAGACATATGGGTGTGGGTGCATATTACTCCCAGCAGTGGACAGACATATGGGGTGGGTGCATATCACTACCAGCAGTGTCCAGACATATGGGGGTGGGTGCATATAATTCCCAGCAGTGGACAGATATGAGGGGTGGGTGCATTTGACTCCCAGCAGTGGACAGACATATGGGGGTGGGTGCATATCACTACCAGCAGTGTCCAGACATATGGGGGTGGGTGCATATGACTCCCAGCAGTGGACAGACATATGGGGGTGGGTGCATATCACTACCAGCAGTGTCCAGCCATATGGGGGTGGGTGCATATGACTCCCAGCAGTGGACAGAGATATGAGGGGTGGGTGCATATCACTACCAGCAGTGTCTAGACATATGGGGTGGGTGCATATCACTACCAGCAGTGGAGTGACATATGAGGGGTGCGTGCAGAGGACTCCCAGCAGTGGACAGACATATGAGGGGTGGGTGCATATCACTACCAGCAGTGGACAGACATATGGGGGTGGGTGCATATGACTCCCAGCAGTGTCCAGACATATGGGGGTGGGTGCATATCACTACCAGCAGTGTCCAGACATATGGGGGTGGGTGCATATGACTCACAGCAGTGGACAGAGATATGAGGGGTGGGTGCATATGACTCCCAGCAGTGTCCAGACATTTGGGGGCGAGTGCATATCACTACCAGCAGTGTCCAGACATATGAGGGGTGGGTGCATATCACTACCAGCAGTGGACAGACATATGAGGGGTGGGTGCATATCACTACCAGCAGTGTCCAGACATATGGGGATGGGTGCACATGACTCCCAGCAGTGGACAGAGATATGAGGGGTGGGTGCATATGACTCCCAGCAGTGTCCAGACATATGGGGGTGGGTGCATATCACTACCAGCAGTGTCCAGACATATGAGGGTGGGTGCATATGACACCCAGCAGTGGACAGAGATATGAGGGGTGGGTGCATATCACTACCAGCAGTGTCCAGACATATGGGGGTGGGTGCATATCACTACCAGCAGTGGACAGACATATGAGGGGTGGCTGCAGAGGACTCCCAGCAGTGGACAGACATATGGGGGTGGATGCATATCACTACCAGCAGTGTCCAGACATATGGGGGTGGGTGGATATGACTCCCAGCAGTGGACAGACATATGGGGGTGGGTGCATATCACTACCAGCAGTGTCCAGACATATGGGGGTGGGTGCATATCACTACCAGCAGTGGACAGACATATGAGGGGTGGGTGCAGAGGACTCCCAGCAGTGGACAGACATATGGAGGTGGGTGCATATCACTACCAGCAGTGTCCAGACATATGGGGGTGGGTGCATATGACTCCCAGCAGTGGACAGACATATGGGGGTGGGTGCATATCACTACCAGCAGTGTCCAGACATATGGGGGTGGGTGCATATGACTCCCAGCAGTGGACAGAGATATGAGGGGTGTGTGCATATGACTCCCAGCAGTGTCCAGACATACGGGGGTGGGTGCATATCACTACCAGCAGTGTCCAGACATATGGGGGTGGGTGCATATGACTCCCAGCAGTGGACAGACATGAGGGGTGGGTGCATATCACTACCAGCAGTGGACAGACATATGGGGATGGGTGCATATGACTCCCAGCAGTGGACCGACATATGGGGGTGGGTGCATATCACTACCAGCAGTGGACAGACATATGGGGATGGGTGCATATGACTCCCAGCAGTGGACAGACATATGGGGGTGGGTACATATCACTACAAGCAGTGGACAGACATATGAGGGTGGGTGCATATCACTACCAGCAGTGGACAGACATATGAGGGGTGGGTGCAGAGGACTCCCAGCAGTGGACAGACGTATGAGGGGTGGGTGCATATCACTACCAGCAGTGGACAGACATATGAGGGGTGGGTGCATATCACTACCAGCAGTGGACAGACATATGGGGGTGGGTGCATATGACTCCCAGCAGTGGACAGACATATGGGGGTGGGTGCATATCACTACCAGCAGTGTCCAGACATATGGGGGTGGGTGCATATGACTCCCAGCAGTGGACAGAGATATGAGGGGTGGGTGCATATGACTCCCAGCAGTGTCCAGACATATGGGGGTGGGTGCATATCACTACCAGCAGTGTCCAGACACATGGGGGTGGGTGCATATGACTCCCAGCAGTGGGCAGACATATGAGGGGTGGGTGCATATCACTACCAGCAGTGGACAGACATATGGGTGGTGGGTGCATATGACTCCCAGCAGTGTCCAGACATATGGGGGTGGGTGCATATCACTACCAGCAGTGTCCAGACATAGGGGGGTGGGTGCATATGACTCCCAGCAGTGGACAGAGATATGAGGGGTGGGTGCATATCACTACCAGCAGTGTCCAGACATATGGGGGTGGGTGCATATCAGTACCAGCAGTGGACAGACTTATGAGGGGTGGGTGCAGAGGACTCCCAGCAGTGGACAGACATATGGGGGTGGGTGCACATCACTACAAGCAGTGGACAGACATATGGGGGTGGGTGCATATGACTCCCAGCAGTGTCCAGACATATGGGGGTGGGTGCATATGACTCCCAGCCGTGTCCAGACATATGGGGGTGGATGCATATGACTCCCAGCAGTGGACAGAGATATGAGGGGTGGGTGCATATCACTACCAGCAGTGTCCAGACATATGGGGGTGGGTGCATATCACTACCAGCAGTGGACAGACACATGAGGGGTGGGTGCAGAGGACTCCCAGCAGTGTCCAGACATATGGGGGTGGGTGCATATCACCACCAGCAGTGTCCAGACATATGGGGGTGGGTGCATATGACACCCAGCAGTGGACAGACATATGAGGGGTGGGTGCAGAGGACTCCCAGCAGTGGACAGACATATGGGGGTGGGTGCATATGTGTTGGACCCGGCCTCGCAGAACGGCCCGCCGTGCACCCGCACCACCGAAACCTGGTACCTGCCGCCCCAACCACCCGGCCCAGCCGGTCCTTCCTACCAGAACACCCACACCCGGCCCGGACATCCCCGTCCATGGCCTCTCTCCTTTCGGCCACCCCGGGCCCGCAGGCCCACTTCATGCGTCAAGATGGCCGCCCGGCCCCAGCGCGACCCTGGCCTAGAGGCGCCACTCCGGCTGGAGGACATCACACTTCCCGGGGGATGAGAGAGGGAGGAGCAGTTTCTATCGCACCTCTGGACTCCCCTGGGACGATGGGTTTCGATCGGCCCTCCGGCCTCCCTGAGAGCTGGCTCCACGCCTGCTGGGTGTCTGGGACTCCTCCCGGCCCGGCCCTGAACGAGATCAAAAGACAATAGCAGGAAACCCCGACAAGCGACCCCCAGGTGACAAGACCCCTGCCTCGACCGACCCCGGACATCAAAGAGGGGTCGACCTATAACAGGGGGTGCTTCGGGTCGGTCCGGAGATTCGACGCTGGAACAACGTAAGCCTGCTGAGTGACTCGCGGCTCCTGAAAGATCGTAACATCTCTGAACTTGCGCCTAAGCCTGCTGAGTGACTCGCGGCCCCTGGAAGATCGTACCACCTCTGAACCTGTGCCTAAGCCTGCTGAGTGACTCGCGGCTCCTGGAAGATCGTACCACCTCTGAACCTGTGCCTAAGCCTGCTGAGTGACTCGCGGCTCCTGAAAGATCGTAACATCTCTGAACTTGCGCCTAAGCCTGCTGAGTGACTCGCGGCTCCTTGAAGATCGGACACCCCTGAACCTGTACCTGAGCCCGCTGAGTGACTCGCGGCTCCCCCAGACTCTCCCGGTCCCGCCGGACCCCGACTACGACCCCGTATCCCCCGGCTCGAGGATTGTGAGCTGTGCGCCGGGTACGTCCCTGCTTGAACTTTTGCCAAAGACTGTCCCGCTACCCCCCTACCTTTCCGAGACTCTTGAACCCGTGAATACCTTGTACATATTTGCCGTGATAACCTACTTGATAAAGATTGTTTCTGAGAACAACCGGTGTGATTACTCTGTGTCGTGTGGCGCCAGAAGTACGATCCTAGCTGCGAGATTCCTCCCCCTGGGGAGTCTCCCGCCAGTGCCCGGCTACGATACTTTGAGGGTGGGTCTCAGGGTAATCAGGACCCCCTTTCCGGGCTCCTCTGAGGTCGCCGTCTAACATTGGTGGCAAGCGACGGGATTCGGGCCCATCACCTAGAGATCGTACCGTGAACAACGGACGCACCACCGACAAGGATGGCAGAAGGAAGCGCCATGAGCCCCGCAGAAACCAACGCCAACAGGGTGTTCCAGGTGGAGCATCTAGAGGAATATACACACAAGGAGCTGAAGCAGTTTTGCAAGGAACTTAAAATCGCTACCACTGGTCTCAACACAAAGGAAGATTTGCAGAAAGCACTGAAAACCTGGGTGGAGACCGGAGCCTCCCGCCCGGAAAGCACGGGGGAGCGCCCCGACGAAACCGAACCTCCCCAAAGTGAAAGCAGCAGCAATCAGGTGCGAGGAGGTGTACCAGACGGGGGCTTCTCCCCAGAAGAACTCGCGGACAGAGAGAGAAGCCGCAATCATGAACTAGAGCTGGCCAAACTCAAAATTGAGGGCGAGTTGAAGCTAGCGAAAAAAAAGCTAGCGGTAGAACAAATGCGTGTGCAAGGCGAACTGGAGGAGAAAAAGCTCCAACGAGAGCATGAAGGAAGGAAGCTCCAGCTGGAGCACGAACGCAGCTTAAAGGAACTCGAGCTCAAGGCCCGAAACGAGGAAGGGAGGCCCCCAAGTAACCGAGAGGCGGTCTCCCCAGCGGAACAGAGGGTCCACATCCCGAAGGATGTGGTCAAGGAATATTATAAAAACGATGACATTCAGCAATGGTTTCGGGCCTACGAGGTCGCCATGACCTCCCATCGGATCCCAGAGAAGGACTGGGGGGCGGGGTTGTGGGGGCGGTTTCTGAGCGAAGGAAGGGACACCCTGCTCGACCTACCCCTCTCCCTGCAGACCTCCTACAGCCACATGAAAGAGGCTCTCCTCACAAGATACGGCCTCACCCCAGAAATGTACCGTCAACGGTTCCGGGACTGCAGGAAGATCCCGGGCACCACATGGGTGGAATATGTAAACTTTTTCAGTCGGGCCTTCGATGGGTGGACCAAGGGCAGCAAGGTCACCACCCTGGCCGAACTCACTGATCTCATGTTGTGGGAACATCTAGCTGCGAACTGCTTCGTAGAACTACGTCAGCATCTGCTGGACAGTAAGCTCACAGATCCCCGGAAGCTGGCTGTGGAGGCCGACCGCTGGACCAACACCCGGGTCTCCCGGGGCATGGTAGGAGAGTACCCCCGAACCAGTCAGGGACCACCCCGCCAGAGAGGGGGAGGGAACCAGGGAGGGCCAAGAGAGTCCCAGCCTAGCCCCCCGAAGACACCACCTCCACCTTTCCCGGCACCCCCTCCACCAGTAACCGGGCCCCCTGGGAAACGGGGACACCGGGTGACCGTCACATGTTTTCGCTGCCAGAAACCCGGGCACTACGCCAATGACCCAGAGTGCCCCATGGCCCCCCAAGTCCCCCCGACGAGACAGATAGCCAACGTAGCCCTGGGGGAGGGAGTAGAGGAAGCCGAGGAGTGGGAACCCGCAGCAATGGCCCTAGTATCCCTGGGAGATAGGGAGATGATCCCTGGTAGCCTCCTCCCCTCCAACACCCAGAAGTATGGGCAACTTGTCAAAATCAATGGCCACCAAGTAGAGGCCCTGCGAGACACCGGGGCCAGTATCACCGGTGTCCTCAGGCACCTAGTCCCCGAAGAGCAGATCCTCCCCAACGTCTTTTGCCCTGTTATATCCGCAGACAATCGAGAGAGCATGTGCCAGGTAGCCCTGGTGCCATTTGAGTGGGGAGGGGTGATAGGCAAACTCAAGGTGGCCGTAAGAACCTCCCAGCCGGTCGACTGCCTTTTAGGGAACGACCTAGAGAGTTCCCCATGGAAGCACGTGGAGCGTAAGGCCCACTTGGGAATGATGGGACTCCCCGAGTGGGTGTGCGCCACCACCCGCTCTATGTCCGCCCGACTCACTCCCCAGAGGGAGGTCGAGAGCACCCCGATCGAAGAGATCAGAACAGTCCCCGCCGAGGGTCCTTCCGTCCCCCCCTCAGAAGGGTCCGTCGCTAGCGATGAACCCACACCATCCGACCCTGACCCAGTCCCTGAGTTAGGCGATCTACCCGAGTTGGCCCAATGGCGCCACGAGGGCGGACCCACTCGGGAAGAGTTTTGCAGGGAGCAAGCCACTTGTCCTTCCCTGGTCGGGCTGCGGCGCCAAGCCGAGGGCCAAGCCGCAGGGGACCAGACCGGGACGCACCGAATCTATTGGGAGAATAGCATCCTGTACAGTGAGCAGAAGTCGGTGGAGCTGGGATCGGGACGGGTACTGGTAGTACCCCTCCGCTTCCGAGATTTCCTCCTGGGTTTAGCCCACGACGTCCCCCTCGCCGGTCACCTGGGACAGGACAAGACGTACAACCGTCTTGTGACCCATTTTTACTGGCCTAAGATGAGAGCAGCAGTAGAGGCCCATTGCAAGTCCTGCCCCACGTGCCAGGCTAGTGGAAAGAGTGGAGGGAAACTCAAGGCTCCCCTCCAACCCTTCCCGGTCGTCAGTACCCCCTTCGAACGAGTCGGGATCGACATCGTGGGACCACTGGACCCCCCCACCTCCCAAGGCCACCGTTTTATCTTGGTCCTAGTGGACCACGCCACCCGATACCCAGAGGCTATCCCCCTGCGCACCATTACGGCCCCTGTGGTGGGCCGGGCCCTGATGGGGATCTTTTCCAGGGTGGGGTTTCCCCGCGAGGTCGTGAGCGATCGCGGCACTAATTTCATCTCAAAGTATATGACGTCCCTGTGGCAACAATGTGGGGTGTCCTATAAGTTCACTACCCCGTACCATCCCCAAGGAAACGGCCTAGTAGAAAGATTTAATAGGACTTTGAAAGGGATGATCACTGGCCTAGACGAACCCCTCCGGCGGAAGTGGGATGTCCTGCTCCCTTGCCTATTGTTCGCGTATAGAGAGGTCCCCCAGAAGTCCCTAGGATTCAGCCCGTTTGAGTTGCTCTATGGGCACCCCGTCCGAGGTCCCCTCAGTTTGGTAAAGGAAGAGTGGGAGGCGACACCCCAGACCACTCCCCGAGATGTGTTCCAATACGTCTTGGCCCTCCGGAACCAGACCAGGAAGTTCCGAGAACTGGCCGAGGCCAACCTGGAGGCGAGTCAAGAAGAGATGAAACGCTGGTACGACCAGAATGCCACTCTGGTTGAGTTCCAGCCGGGCCAGCAGGTGTGGGTCATGGCCCCCGTGAAGCCTGGCGCCCTCCAGGACCGATGGACTGGGCCGTACAAGGTGGTGGGGCGAAAGAGTCCAGTTACGTACTTGGTGGACGTCCAGTCGCCACGGGACCCCCTCCGGGTCCTGCACGTGAACCGACTCAAGCCTCACTTCGTGCGGACAGAACTGAGCCTCCTGCTGGCCACCGATGACGGGGCCGAAGATGAGTCAGATCCCCTCCCGGACCTCCTGTGTGTCAAGGAGCAGGATGGCTCCGTGGAGGGAGTGAACCTTTCCCCAGCCCTCACTGCCCAACAACAAGCGGACTGCCGCCAGCTCCTAAGACAATTTGCCGACCTCTTCTCTCTGACCCCCCGGGTCACCAACTGGTGTGTTCATGACGTGAACACCGGGGACAGCCCGCCGGTGAGACACCGAGCCTACCGGGTTCCTGACCGGGTCCGGGCCTGCATTCAAGATGAAGTCTCGAAGATGCTGACCCTGGGGGTGATTGAGCCCTCTGACAGTCCCTGGGCCAGCCCCGTGGTCCTGGTCCCGAAGGCAGCGGCCCCCGGTGTCGCCCCCGAGCTCCGATTCTGCGTGGATTACCGGGGGCTCAATGATGTTACCCGAGCCGATGCCCACCCCATTCCACGAGCCGACGAACTCATTGACCGACTAGGGGCAGCTCGGTTCCTCAGCACATTCGACCTCACCTGCGGATACTGGCAGATTGCGCTCACCGAAGGGGCCAAGGAGCGGTCCGCTTTCTCCACCCCCGACGGGCACTACCGCTTCCGCGTGATGCCCTTCGGGATGAAAAATGCCCCGGCCACTTTCCAGCGACTGGTGAATAGGGTCCTGGCCGGGTTGGAACAGTTCAGCGCGGCATATCTAGACGATATCGCCGTCTTCAGTTCGGAGTGGAGTGGGCATCTCCAGCATCTCCGGAGGGTGCTAACCGCCCTGCGCCAGGCAGGCCTCACAATAAAAGCTAGCAAGTGCCAGATCGGACAAAGCTCCGTAGTCTACCTGGGGCACCGGGTCGGGAGCGGCCAGGTAGCCCCTCTACAACCAAAGATCGACGCCATCCTGGCCTGGGAACCACCAATCACCCAGACGGAGGTCCGAGCCTTCCTGGGACTCACAGGATACTACCGACGCTTCATTCGGGGATATGGCAGCCTGGTCGGCCCTCTCACCGAACTCACATCTAAAAAACAGCCAACGAAGGTGCAGTGGACGGCTGCCTGCCAGGAGGCTTTCGATGCTCTAAAAAAGGCCATGTGCACTGCTCCCGTCCTCCGGGCTCCCGACTATGCCAAGGAGTTCCTAGTCCAGACCGATGCCTCCGAACATGGCATTGGGGCCGTCCTGTCCCAAGTGAATGACCAAGGCCTAGACCAGCCCGTCGCCTTCCTCAGTCGGCGGCTGCTGCCCCGAGAGCAGAGGTGGAGCACCATAGAGCGCGAAGCCTTTGCCGTGGTCTGGGCACTCAAGAAGCTACGACCCTACCTGTTCGGCACGCATTTCAGAGTCCAAACTGACCATCGGCCCTTGCGGTGGCTCATGCAGATGCGAGGAGAAAACCCCAAGCTACTGCGGTGGTCAATCTCCCTCCAGGGGATGGATTTCACCGTAGAACACCGCCCTGGTACGGACCACGCCAACGCTGACGGCCTCTCCCGGTTCTTCCGCCTCAGCGAAGAGAACCCCCCAAGATGATGGGCAGTTCTCTCCGGCTTTCAGCTGGGGGGGACGCGTGTTGGACCCGGCCTCGCAGAACGGCCCGCCGTGCACCCGCACCACCGAAACCTGGTACCTGCCGCCCCAACCACCCGGCCCAGCCGGTCCTTCCTACCAGAACACCCACACCCGGCCCGGACATCCCCGTCCATGGCCTCTCTCCTTTCGGCCACCCCGGGCCCGCAGGCCCACTTCATGCGTCAAGATGGCCGCCCGGCCCCAGCGCGACCCTGGCCTAGAGGCGCCACTCCGGCTGGAGGACATCACACTTCCCGGGGGATGAGAGAGGGAGGAGCAGTTTCTATCGCACCTCTGGACTCCCCTGGGACGATGGGTTTCGATCGGCCCTCCGGCCTCCCTGAGAGCTGGCTCCACGCCTGCTGTGTGTCTGGGACTCCTCCCGGCCCGGCCCTGAACGAGATCAAAAGACAATAGCAGGAAACCCCGACAAGCGACCCCCAGGTGACAAGACCCCTGCCTCGACCGACCCCGGACATCAAAGAGGGGTCGACCTATAACAGGGGGTGCTTCGGGTCGGTCCGGAGATTCGACGCTGGAACAACGTAAGCCTGCTGAGTGACTCGCGGCTCCTGAAAGATCGTAACATCTCTGAACTTGCGCCTAAGCCTGCTGAGTGACTCGCGGCCCCTGGAAGATCGTACCACCTCTGAACCTGTGCCTAAGCCTGCTGAGTGACTCGCGGCTCCTGGAAGATCGTACCACCTCTGAACCTGTGCCTAAGCCTGCTGAGTGACTCGCGGCTCCTGAAAGATCGTAACATCTCTGAACTTGCGCCTAAGCCTGCTGAGTGACTCGCGGCTCCTTGAAGATCGGACACCCCTGAACCTGTACCTGAGCCCGCTGAGTGACTCGCGGCTCCCCCAGACTCTCCCGGTCCCGCCGGACCCCGACTACGACCCCGTATCCCCCGGCTCGAGGATTGTGAGCTGTGCGCCGGGTACGTCCCTGCTTGAACTTTTGCCAAAGACTGTCCCGCTACCCCCCTACCTTTCCGAGACTCTTGAACCCGTGAATACCTTGTACATATTTGCCGTGATAACCTACTTGATAAAGATTGTTTCTGAGAACAACCGGTGTGATTACTCTGTGTCGTGTGGCGCCAGAAGTACGATCCTAGCTGCGAGATTCCTCCCCCTGGGGAGTCTCCCGCCAGTGCCCGGCTACGATACTTTGAGGGTGGGTCTCAGGGTAATCAGGACCCCCTTTCCGGGCTCCTCTGAGGTCGCCGTCTAACAATATGACTCCCAGCAGTGTCCAGACATATGGGGGTGGGTGCATATCACTACCAGCAGTGTCCAGACATATGGGGGTGGGTGCATATCACTACCAGCAGTGTCCAGACATATGGGGGTGGGTGCATATGACTCCCAGCAGTGGACAGAGATATGAGGGGTGGGTGCATATCACTACCAGCAGTGTCCAGACATATGAGGGTGGGTGCATATCACTACCAGCAGTGGACAGACATATGAGGGGTGGGTGCAGAGGACTCCCAGCAGTGGACAGACATATGGGGGTGGGTGCATATCACTACAAGCAGTGGACAGACATATGGGGGTGGGTGCATATGACTCCCAGCAGTGTCCAGACATATGGGGGTTGGTGCATATCACTACCAGCAGTGTCCAGACATATGGGGGTGGGTGCATATGACTCCCAGCAGTGGACAGATATATTAGGGGTGGGTGCATATCACTACCAGCAGTGGACAGACATATGTGGGTGGGTGCATGTCACTACCAGCAGTGGACAGACATATGGGGGTGGGTGCATATCACTACCAACAGTGTCCAGACATATGGGGGTGGGTGCATATCACTACCAGCAGTGTCCAGACATATGGGGGTGGGTGCATATCACTACCAGCAGTGTCCAGACATATGGGGGTGGGTGCATATGACTCGCAGCAGTGGACAGAGATATGAGGGGTGGGTGCATATCACTACCAGCAGTGTCCAGACATATGGGGGTGGGTGCATATCACTACCAGCAGTGGACAGACATATGAGGGGTGGGTGCAGAGGACTCCCAGCAGTGGACAGACATATGGGGGTGGGTGCATATCACTACCAGCAGTGTCCAGACATATGGGGGTGGGTGCATATCACTACCAGCAGTGTCCAGACATATGGGGGTGGATGCATATGACTCCCAGCAGTGGACAGACATATGAGGGGTGGGTGCATATCACTACTAGCAGTGGACAGACATTGGGGGTGGGTGCATATGACTCCCAGCAGTGTCCAGACATATGGGGGTGGGTGCATATCACTACCAGCAGTGTCCAGACATATGGGGGTGGGTGCATATGACTCCCAGCAGTGGACAGAGATATGAGGGGTGGGTGCATATCACTACCAGCAGTGGACAGACATATGGGGGGTGGGTGCATATGACTCCCAGCAGTGTCCAGACATATGGGGGTGGGTGCATATCACTACCAGCAGTGTCCAGACATAGGGGGGTGGTTGCATATGACTCCCAGCAGTGGACAGACTTATGAGGGGTGGGTGCAGAGGACTCCCAGCAGTGGACAGACATATGGGGTGGGTGCATATCACTACAAGCAGTGGACAGACTTATGGGGGTGGGTGCATATGACCCCCAGCAGTGTCCAGACATACGGGGTGGGTGCATATCACTACCAGCCGTGTCCAGACATATGGGGGTGGATGCATATGACTCCCAGCAGTGGACAGAGATATGAGGGGTGGGTGCATATCACTACCAGCAGTGTCCAGCCATATGGGGGTGGGTGCATATGACTCCCAGCAGTGGACAGAGATATGAGGGGTGGGTGCATATCACTACCAGCAGTGTCTAGACATATGGGGTGGGTGCATATCACTACCAGCAGTGGAGTCACATATGAGGGGTGCGTGCAGAGGACTCCCAGCAGTGGACAGACATATGAGGGGTGGGTGCATATCACTACCAGCAGTGGACAGACATATGGGGGTGGGTGCATATGACTCCCAGCAGTGTCCAGACATATGGGGGTGGGTGCATATCACTACCAGCAGTGTCCAGACATATGGGGGTGGGTGCATATGACTCACAGCAGTGGACAGAGATATGAGGGGTGGGTGCATATGACTCCCAGCAGTGTCCAGACATTTGGGGGCGAGTGCATATCACTACCAGCAGTGTCCAGACATATGAGGGGTGGGTGCATATCACTACCAGCAGTGGACAGACATATGAGGGGTGGGTGCATATCACTACCAGCAGTGTCCAGACATATGGGGATGGGTGCACATGACTCCCAGCAGTGGACAGAGATATGAGGGGTGGGTGCATATGACTCCCAGCAGTGTCCAGACATATGGGGGTGGGTGCATATCACTACCAGCAGTGTCCAGACATATGAGGGTGGGTGCATATGACACCCAGCAGTGGACAGAGATATGAGGGGTGGGTGCATATCACTACCAGCAGTGTCCAGACATATGGGGGTGGGTGCATATCACTACCAGCAGTGGACAGACATATGAGGGGTGGCTGCAGAGGACTCCCAGCAGTGGACAGACATATGGGGGTGGATGCATATCACTACCAGCAGTGTCCAGACATATGGGGGTGGGTGGATATGACTCCCAGCAGTGGACAGACATATGGGGGTGGGTGCATATCACTACCAGCAGTGTCCAGACATATGGGGGTGGGTGCATATCACTACCAGCAGTGGACAGACATATGAGGGGTGGGTGCAGAGGACTCCCAGCAGTGGACAGACATATGGAGGTGGGTGCATATCACTACCAGCAGTGTCCAGACATATGGGGGTGGGTGCATATGACTCCCAGCAGTGGACAGACATATGGGGGTGGGTGCATATCACTACCAGCAGTGTCCAGACATATGGGGGTGGGTGCATATGACTCCCAGCAGTGGACAGAGATATGAGGGGTGTGTGCATATGACTCCCAGCAGTGTCCAGACATACGGGGGTGGGTGCATATCACTACCAGCAGTGTCCAGACATATGGGGGTGGGTGCATATGACTCCCAGCAGTGGACAGACATGAGGGGTGGGTGCATATCACTACCAGCAGTGGACAGACATATGGGGATGGGTGCATATGACTCCCAGCAGTGGACCGACATATGGGGGTGGGTGCATATCACTACCAGCAGTGGACAGACATATGGGGATGGGTGCATATGACTCCCAGCAGTGGACAGACATATGGGGGTGGGTGCATATCACTACAAGCAGTGGACAGACATATGAGGGTGGGTGCATATCACTACCAGCAGTGGACAGACATATGAGGGGTGGGTGCAGAGGACTCCCAGCAGTGGACAGACGTATGAGGGGTGGGTGCATATCACTACCAGCAGTGGACAGACATATGGGGGTGGGTGCATATCACTACCAGCAGTGGACAGACATATGGGGGTGGGTGCATATGACTCCCAGCAGTGGACAGACATATGGGGGTGGGTGCATATCACTACCAGCAGTGTCCAGACATATGGGGGTGGGTGCATATGACTCCCAGCAGTGGACAGAGATATGAGGGGTGGGTGCATATGACTCCCAGCAGTGTCCAGACATATGGGGGTGGGTGCATATCACTACCAGCAGTGTCCAGACACATGGGGGTGGGTGCATATGACTCCCAGCAGTGGGCAGACATATGAGGGGTGGGTGCATATCACTACCAGCAGTGGACAGACATATGGGGGGTGGGTGCATATCACTACCAGCAGTGGACAGACATATGGGGGGTGGGTGCATAGGACTCCCAGCAGTGTCCAGACATATGGGGGTGGGTGCATATCACTACCAGCAGTGTCCAGACATAGGGGGGTGGGTGCATATGACTCCCAGCAGTGGACAGATATGAGGGGTGGGTGCATTTCACTACCAGCAGTGTCCAGACATATGGGGGTGGGTGCATATCAGTACCAGCAGTGGACAGACTTATGAGGGGTGGGTGCAGAGGACTCCCAGCAGTGGACAGACATATGGGGGTGGGTGCACATCACTACAAGCAGTGGACAGACATATGGGGGTGGATGCATATGACTCCCAGCAGTGTCCAGACATATGGGGGTGGGTGCATATGACTCCCAGCCGTGTCCAGACATATGGGGGTGGATGCATATGACTCCCAGCAGTGGACAGAGATATGAGGGGTGGGTGCATATCACTACCAGCAGTGTCCAGACATATGGGGGTGGGTGCATATCACTACCAGCAGTGGACAGACACATGAGGGGTGGGTGCAGAGGACTCCCAGCAGTGTCCAGACATATGGGGGTGGGTGCATATCACCACCAGCAGTGTCCAGACATATGGGGGTGGGTGCATATGACACCCAGCAGTGGACAGACATATGAGGGGTGGGTGCAGAGGACTCCCAGCAGTGGACAGACATATGGGGGTGGGTGCATATGACTCCCAGCAGTGTCCAGACATATGGGGGTGGGTGCATATCACTACCAGCAGTGTCCAGACATATGGGGGTGGGTGCATATCACTACCAGCAGTGTCCAGACATATGGGGGTGGGTGCATATGACTCCCAGCAGTGGACAGAGATATGAGGGGTGGGTGCATATCACTACCAGCAGTGTCCAGACATATGAGGGTGGGTGCATATCACTACCAGCAGTGGACAGACATATGAGGGGTGGGTGCAGAGGACTCCCAGCAGTGGACAGACATATGGGGGTGGGTGCATATCACTACAAGCAGTGGACAGACATATGGGGGTGGGTGCATATGACTCCCAGCAGTGTCCAGACATATGGGGGTTGGTGCATATCACTACCAGCAGTGTCCAGACATATGGGGGTGGGTGCATATGACTCCCAGCAGTGGACAGATATATTAGGGGTGGGTGCATATCACTACCAGCAGTGGACAGACATATGTGGGTGGGTGCATGTCACTACCAGCAGTGGACAGACATATGGGGGTGGGTGCATATCACTACCAACAGTGTCCAGACATATGGGGGTGGGTGCATATCACTACCAGCAGTGTCCAGACATATGGGGGTGGGTGCATATCACTACCAGCAGTGTCCAGACATATGGGGGTGGGTGCATATGACTCGCAGCAGTGGACAGAGATATGAGGGGTGGGTGCATATCACTACCAGCAGTGTCCAGACATATGGGGGTGGGTGCATATCACTACCAGCAGTGGACAGACATATGAGGGGTGGGTGCAGAGGACTCCCAGCAGTGGACAGACATATGGGGGTGGGTGCATATCACTACCAGCAGTGTCCAGACATATGGGGGTGGGTGCATATCACTACCAGCAGTGTCCAGACATATGGGGGTGGATGCATATGACTCCCAGCAGTGGACAGACATATGAGGGGTGGGTGCATATCACTACTAGCAGTGGACAGACATTGGGGGTGGGTGCATATGACTCCCAGCAGTGTCCAGACATATGGGGGTGGGTGCATATCACTACCAGCAGTGTCCAGACATATGGGGGTGGGTGCATATGACTCCCAGCAGTGGACAGAGATATGAGGGGTGGGTGCATATCACTACCAGCAGTGGACAGACATATGGGGGGTGGGTGCATATGACTCCCAGCAGTGTCCAGACATATGGGGGTGGGTGCATATCACTACCAGCAGTGTCCAGACATAGGGGGGTGGTTGCATATGACTCCCAGCAGTGGACAGACTTATGAGGGGTGGGTGCAGAGGACTCCCAGCAGTGGACAGACATATGGGGTGGGTGCATATCACTACAAGCAGTGGACAGACTTATGGGGGTGGGTGCATATGACCCCCAGCAGTGTCCAGATATACGGGGTGGGTGCATATCACTACCAGCCGTGTCCAGACATATGGGGGTGGATGCATATGACTCCCAGCAGTGGACAGAGATATGAGGGGTGGGTGCATATCACTACCAGCAGTGTCCAGACATATGGGGGTGGGTGCATATCACTACCAGCAGTGGACAGACATATGAGGGGTGGGTGCAGAGGACTCCCAGCAGTGGACAGACAAATGGGGGTGGGTGCATATCACTACCAGCAGTGTCCAGACATATGGGGGTGGGTGCATATCACCACCAGCAGTGTCCAGACATATGGGTGTGGGTGCATATGACACCCAGCAGTGGACAGACGTATGAGGGGTGGGTGCATATCACTACCAGCAGTGGACAGACATATGGGGGTGGGTGCATATGACTCCCAGCAGTGTCCAGACATATGGGGGTGGGTGCATATCACTACCAGCAGTGTCCAGACATATAGGGGTGGGTGCATATGACTCCCAGCAGTGGACAGACATATGAGGGGTGGGTGCAGAGGACTCCCAGCAGTGGACAGACATATGGGGGTGGGTGCATATCACTACCAGCAGTGTCCAGACATATGGGGGTGGGTGCATATCACTACCAGCAGTGGACAGACATGAGGGGTGGGTGCAGAGTACTCCCAGCAGTGGACAGACATATGGGGGTGGGTGCATATCACTACCAGCAGTGTCCAGACATAGGGGGGTGGGTGCATATCACCACCAGCAGTGTCCAGACATATGGGGGTGGGTGCATATGACACCCAGCAGTGGACAGACATATGAGGGGTGGGTGCAGAGGACTCCCAGCAGTGGACAGACATATGGGGGGTGGGTGCATATGACTCCCAGCAGTGGACAGATATGAGGGGTGGGTGCATATGACTCCCAGCAGTGTTCAGACTTGGGGGTGGGTGCATATGACTCCCAGCAGTGTCCAAACATATGGGGGTGGGTGCATATGACTCCCAGCAGTGTCCAGACATATGGGGGTGGGTGCATATGACTCCCAGCAGTGGACAAAGATATGAGGGGTGGGTGCATATGACTCCCAGCAGTGTCCAGACATATGGGGGTGGGTGCATATCACTACCAGCAGTGTCCAGACATTTGGGGGTGGGTGCATATGACTCCCAGCAGTGGACAGAGATATGAGGGGTGGGTGCATATCACTACCAGCAGTGTCCAGACATATGGGGGTGGGTGCATATGACTCCCAGCAGTGGACAGAGATATGAGGGGTGGGTGCATATGACTCCCAGCAGCGGATAGAGATATGAGGGGTGGGTGCATATGACTCCCAGCAGTGTCCAGACATGGGAGTGGGTGCATATGACTCCCAGCAGTGTCCAGACATATGAGGGGTGGGTGCATATCACTACAAGCCGTGGACAGACATATGAGGGGTGGGTGCATATCACTACCAGCAGTGTCCAGACATATGGGGGTGGGTGCATATGACTCCCAGCAGTGGACAGAGATATGAGGGGTGGGTGCATATGACTCCCAGCAGTGTCCAGACATATGAGGGTGGGTGCATATCACTACCAGCAGTGGACAGACATACGAGGGGTGGGTGCAGAGGACTCCCAGCAGTGGACAGACATATGGGGGTGGGTGCATATCACTACCAGCAGTGTCCAGACATATGGGTGTGGGTGCATATTACTCCCAGCAGTGGACAGACATATGGGGTGGGTGCATATCACTACCAGCAGTGTCCAGACATATGGGGGTGGGTGCATATAATTCCCAGCAGTGGACAGATATGAGGGGTGGGTGCATATGACTCCCAGCAGTGGACAGACATATGGGGGTGGGTGCATATCACTACCAGCAGTGTCCAGACATATGGGGGTGGGTGCATATGACTCCCAGCAGTGAACAGACATATGGGGGTGGGTGCATATCACTACCAGCAGTGTCCAGCCATATGGGGGTGGGTGCACATGACTCCCAGCAGTGGACAGAGATATGAGGGGTGGGTGCATATGACTCCCAGCAGTGTCGAGACATATGGGGGTGGGTGCATATCACTACCAGCCGTGTCCAGACATATGGGGGGTGGGTGCATATGACTCCCAGCAGTGGACAGAGATATGAGGGGTGGGTGCATATCACTACCAGCAGTGTCTAGACATATGGGGTGGGTGCATATCACTACCAGCAGTGGAGAGACATATGAGGGGTGCGTGCAGAGGACTCCCAGCAGTGGACAGACATATGAGGGGTGGGTGCATATCCCTACCAGCAGTGGACAGACATATGGGGGTGGGTGCATATGACTCCCAGCAGTGTCCAGACATATGGGGGTGGGTGCATATCACTACCAGCAGTGTCCAGCCATATGGGGGTGGGTGCATATGACTCACAGCAGTGGACAGAGATATGAGGGGTGGGTGCATATGACTCCCAGCAGTGTCCAGACATTTGGGGGCGAGTGCATATCACTACCAGCAGTGTCCAGACATATGAGGGGTGGGTGCATATCACTACCAGCAGTGGACAGACATATGAGGGGTGGGTGCATATCACTACCAGCAGTGTCCAGACATATGGGGATGGGTGCACATGACTCCCAGCAGTGGACAGAGATATGAGGGGTGGGTGCATATGACTCCCAGCAGTGTCCAGACATATGGGGGTGGGTGCATATCACTACCAGCAGTGTCCAGACATATGAGGGTGGGTGCATATGACACCCAGCAGTGGACAGAGATATGAGGGGTGGGTGCATATCACTAGCAGCAGTGTCCAGACATATGGGGGTGGGTGCATATCACTACCAGCAGTGGACAGACATATGAGGGGTGGCTGCAGAGGACTCCCAGCAGTGGACAGACATATGGGGGTGGATGCATATCACTACCAGCAGTGTCCAGACATATGGGGGTGGGTGGATATGACTCCCAGCAGTGGACAGACATATGGGGGTGGGTGCATATCACTACCAGCAGTGTCCAGACATATGGGGGTGGGTGCATATCACTACCAGCAGTGGACAGACATATGAGGGGTGGGTGCAGAGGACTCCCAGCAGTGGACAGACATATGGAGGTGGGTGCATATCACTACCAGCAGTGTCCAGACATATGGGGGTGGGTGCATATGATGCCCAGCAGTGGACAGACATATGGGGGTGGGTGCATATCACTACCAGCAGTGTCCAGACATATGGGGGTGGGTGCATATGACTCCCAGCAGTGGACAGAGATATGAGGGGTGTGTGCATATGACTCCCAGCAGTGTCCAGACTTACGGGGGTGGGTGCATATCACTACCAGCAGTGTCCAGACATATGGGGGTGGGTGCATATGACTCCCAGCAGTGGACAGACATATGAGGGGTGGGTGCATATCACTACCAGCAGTGGACAGACATATGGGGATGGGTGCATATGACTCCCAGCAGTGGACCGACATATGGGGGTGGGTGCATATCACTACCAGCAGTGTCCAGACATATGGGGGTGGGTGCATATGACTCCCAGCAGTGGACAGACATATGGGGGTGGGTTCATATCACTACCAGCAGTGTCCAGACATATGGGGGTGGGTGCATATGACTCCCAGCAGTGGACAGACATATGGGGGTGGGTGCATATCACTACAAGCAGTGGACAGACATATGAGGGTGGGTGCATATCACTACCAGCAGTGGTCAGACATATGAGGGGTGGGTGCAGAGGACTCCCAGCAGTGGACAGACATATGAGGGGTGGGTGCATATCACTACCAGCAGTGGACAGACATATGAGGGGTGGGTGCATATCACTACCAGCAGTGGACAGACATATGCGGGTGGGTGCATATGACTCCCAGCAGTGGACAGACATATGGGGGTGGGTGCATATCACTACCAGCAGTGTCCAGACATATGGGGGTGGGTGCATATGACTCCCAGCAGTGGACAGAGATATGAGGGGTGTGTGCATATGACTCCCAGCAGTGTCCAGACATACGGGGGTGGGTGCATATCACTACCAGCAGTGTCCAGACATATGGGGGTGGGTGCATATGACTCCCAGCAGTGGACAGACATGAGGGGTGGGTGCATATCACTACCAGCAGTGGACAGACATATGGGGATGGGTGCATATGACTCCCAGCAGTGGACCGACATATGGGAGTGGGTGCATATCACTACCAGCAGTGTCCAGACATATGGGGGTGGGTGCATATGACTCCCAGCAGTTGACAGACCTATGGGGGTGGGTTCATATCACTACCAGCAGTGTCCAGACATATGGGGGTGGGTGCATATGACTCCCAGCAGTGGACAGACATATGGGGGTGGGTGCATATCACTACAAGCAGTGGACAGACATATGAGGGTGGGTGCATATCACTACCAGCAGTGGACAGACATATGAGGGGTGGGTGCAGAGGACTCCCAGCAGTGGACAGACGTATGAGGGGTGGGTGCATATCACTACCAGCAGTGGACAGACATATGAGGGGTGGGTGCATATCACTACCAGCAGTGGACAGACATATGGGGGTGGGTGCATATGACTCCCAGCAGTGGACAGACATATGGGGGTGGGTGCATATCACTACCAGCAGTGTCCAGACATATGGGGGTGGGTGCATATGACTCCCAGCAGTGGACAGAGATATGAGGGGTGGGTGCATATGACTCCCAGCAGTGTCCAGACATATGGGGGTGGGTGCATATAATTACCAGCAGTGTCCAGACACATGGGGGTGGGTGCATATGACTCCCAGCAGTGGGCAGACATATGAGGGGTGGGTGCATATCACTACCAGCAGTGGACAGACATATGGGGGGTGGGTGCATATGTCTCCCAGCAGTGTCCAGACATATGGGGGTGGGTGCATATCACTACCAGCAGTGTCCAGACATAGGGGGGTGGGTGCATATGACTCCCAGCAGTGGACAGAGATATGAGGGGTGGGTGCATATCACTACCAGCAGTGTCCAGACATATGGGGGTGGGTGCATATCAGTACCAGCAGTGGACAGACTTATGAGGGGTGGGTGCAGAGGACTCCCAGCAGTGGACAGACATATGGGGGTGGGTGCATATCACTACAAGCAGTGTGCAGACATATGGGGGTGGGTGCATATGACTCCCAGCAGTGTCCAGACATATGGGGGTGGGTGCATATGACTCCCAGCCGTGTCCAGACATATGGGGGTGGATGCATATGACTCCCAGCAGTGGACAGAGATATGAGGGGTGGGTGCATATCACTACCAGCAGTGTCCAGACATATGGGGGTGGGTGCATATCACTACCAGCAGTGGACAGACATATGAGGGGTGGGTACAGAGGACTCCCAGCAGTGTCCAGACATATGGGGGTGGGTGCATATCACCACCAGCAGTGTCCAGACATATGGGGGTGGGTGCATATGACTCCCAGCAGTGTCCAGACATATGGGGGTGGGTGCATATGACACCCAGCAGTGGACAGACATATGAGGGGTGGGTGCAGAGGACTCCCAGCAGTGGACAGACATATGGGGGTGGGTGCATATCACTACAAGCAGTGGACAGACATATGGGGGTGGGTGCATATGACTCCCAGCAGTGTCCAGACATATGGGGGTGGGTGCATATCACTACCAGCAGTGTCCAGACATATGGGGGTGGGTGCATATGACTCCCAGCAGTGGACAGAGATATGAGGGGTGGGTGCATATCACTACCAGCAGTGTCCAGACATATGAGGGTGGGTGCATATCACTACCAGCAGTGGACAGACATATGAGGGGTGGGTGCAGAGGACTCCCAGCAGTGGACAGACATATGGGGGTGGGTGCATATCACTACAAGCAGTGGACAGACATATGGGGGTGGGTGCATATGACTCCCAGCAGTGTCCAGACATATGGGGGTTGGTGCATATCACTACCAGCAGTGTCCAGACATATGGGGGTGGGTGCATATGACTCCCAGCAGTGGACAGATATATTAGGGGTGGGTGCATATCACTACCAGCAGTGGACAGACATATGTGGGTGGGTGCATGTCACTACCAGCAGTGGACAGACATATGGGGGTGGGTGCATATCACTACCAACAGTGTCCAGACATATGGGGGTGGGTGCATATCACTACCAGCAGTGTCCAGACATATGGGGGTGGGTGCATATCACTACCAGCAGTGTCCAGACATATGGGGGTGGGTGCATATGACTCGCAGCAGTGGACAGAGATATGAGGGGTGGGTGCATATCACTACCAGCAGTGTCCAGACATATGGGGGTGGGTGCATATCACTACCAGCAGTGGACAGACATATGAGGGGTGGGTGCAGAGGACTCCCAGCAGTGGACAGACATATGGGGGTGGGTGCATATCACTACCAGCAGTGTCCAGACATATGGGGGTGGGTGCATATCACTACCAGCAGTGTCCAGACATATGGGGGTGGATGCATATGACTCCCAGCAGTGGACAGACATATGAGGGGTGGGTGCATATCACTACCAGCAGTGGACAGACATTGGGGGTGGGTGCATATGACTCCCAGCAGTGTCCAGACATATGGGGGTGGGTGCATATCACTACCAGCAGTGTCCAGACATATGGGGGTGGGTGCATATGACTCCCAGCAGTGGACAGAGATATGAGGGGTGGGTGCATATCACTACCAGCAGTGGACAGACATATGGGGGGTGGGTGCATATGACTCCCAGCAGTGTCCAGACATATGGGGGTGGGTGCATATCACTACCAGCAGTGTCCAGACATATGGGGGTGGGTGCATATGACTCACAGCAGTGGACAGAGATATGAGGGGTGGGTGCATATGACTCCCAGCAGTGTCCAGACATTTGGGGGCGAGTGCATATCACTACCAGCAGTGTCCAGACATATGAGGGGTGGGTGCATATCACTACCAGCAGTGGACAGACATATGAGGGGTGGGTGCATATCACTACCAGCAGTGTCCAGACATATGGGGATGGGTGCACATGACTCCCAGCAGTGGACAGAGATATGAGGGGTGGGTGCATATGACTCCCAGCAGTGTCCAGACATATGGGGGTGGGTGCATATCACTACCAGCAGTGTCCAGACATATGAGGGTGGGTGCATATGACACCCAGCAGTGGACAGAGATATGAGGGGTGGGTGCATATCACTACCAGCAGTGTCCAGACATATGGGGGTGGGTGCATATCACTACCAGCAGTGGACAGACATATGAGGGGTTGCTGCAGAGGACTCCCAGCAGTGGACAGACATATGGGGGTGGATGCATATCACTACCAGCAGTGTCCAGACATATGGGGGTGGGTGGATATGACTCCCAGCAGTGGACAGACATATGGGGGTGGGTGCATATCACTACCAGCAGTGTCCAGACATATGGGGGTGGGTGCATATCACTACCAGCAGTGGACAGACATATGAGGGGTGGGTGCAGAGGACTCCCAGCAGTGGACAGACATATGGAGGTGGGTGCATATCACTAGCAGCAGTGTCCAGACATATGGGGGTGGGTGCATATGACTCCCAGCAGTGGACAGACATATGGGGGTGGGTGCATATCACTACCAGCAGTGTCCAGACATATGGGGGTGGGTGCATATGACTCCCAGCAGTGGACAGAGATATGAGGGGTGTGTGCATATGACTCCCAGCAGTGTCCAGACATACGGGGGTGGGTGCATATCACTACCAGCAGTGTCCAGACATATGGGGGTGGGTGCATATGACTCCCAGCAGTGGACAGACATATGAGGGGTGGGTGCATATCACTCCCAGCAGTGGACAGACATATGGGGATGGGTGCATATGACTCCCAGCAGTGGACCGACATATGGGGGTGGGTGCATATCACTACCAGCAGTGTCCAGACATATGGGGGTGGGTGCATATGACTCCCAGCAGTGGACAGACATATGGGGGTGGGTTCATATCACTACCAGCAGTGTCCAGACATATGGGGGTGGGTGCATATGACTCCCAGCAGTGGACAGACATATGGGGGTGGGTGCATTTACCCCAGTATTGGAACTTTCATAGATTCTCATGCTTTGTATCATTCCCCGTCGTCGGAATGGGAGCCTCGGTAACAAAAATATATATATATATATACATATGTATAACCATAGAAACAAAAGAGAAAAATAGGCCTAGGCCTCATCTCATTTTGTAGTATATCACCCTCTTTGTGTAAAAGAGCCCAAACTTTTGCCAGGGCCAATCAGCACAGCCTCACCCTCTGGAACCTTCCTGAGAGAGCTCAGAGCCTCAGATTTTTCTACCGCACGTTGTGCTAGGGAGTCTCCACTGAGCTCTGCTCAGTTTTTCACAGAGTTACTTTTGGATATCTTTATTACCATCTTTTGAGACAGAATGTCAGAAAAGGAGAAGAAAGCTTTATTTAGGGCTTGTGCCTCTTGTGGGAAGAAGAGACTGTTTGTGGAAGACAGGCATGAGAACTGCATATACTGCCTGTACCCGGAACACAAGGCCACCGACTGTAAAATCTGTCGGACCTTCTCGACCAAGACCTTGAGAGACAGAGAGGGGCGCTTGCTGACGTGGCTGCAGAAGATAAAGACCAGGGAGGTCATTTCTTCGGATGAGGAAGAATCTATCTCTGGCACCTCCTCCAGGAGATCGAAGAAGAGGGGTAGGTCATCGCCCTCCACTTCTGCGGAACCCCCTCTCAAGGTTCCTCTCAAAGCCCCTCACGGGATCTCTGACAGGTCTGAGGAGGCTGGTCCCAAAAAATCTCCTCACGACAGTGTAAAGGAGAGGCAGGGACGGGCTGCTGTGGACATAGCCCCTAAGGACAATAAGGGGGTTGCTACATCTACCCCTCCGTCCCAGAAGGAGAAACCTGTAAAGAAACAGGCTGCAGAAACTCCTCAGTCGGTGCCACTGAAGAAACCGCGTCCGTCGACGCAGGCGGCAGCAGGTACGTCGACGACGATCTCCTCAGTTAAGCCTATTTCCATGGGGTCGTCCACGAGACCGTCGACAATATCTACTTCGTCGTCTTCGACGGCGGTGTCGACGACGAAGACCACGTCGACGATGACGACGACGACGACGAGTTCGTCGATGTTGATGACTACAAGTTCGTCGACGAGACTGTCGACGGGTGCTCCGCCGACGATGAAACATACTACGTCGACGAAAAAGAAAGCTCCGTCGACGACTGCTCCGTCGACGACTGCTCCGTCGACGACAGCTCCGCCGGCGACTGCTCCGGTGACGGCTGCCCCGTCGATGACTGCTCCGTCGACGGCTGCTCCGTCGACGAGGATTACAGGACTGTCGACGGCCTCATCGTCGACGACGATTTCAGCTCCGTCGACGACAGTTGCCTTTCAGTCGTCGTCGAGTGCGTCGACATTGGAAATCCCGTTGCCATCGACTCCGTCGACGAGACCGCCGACGGGACCGTCGACGACGAAAAATTTGGATTTTTCAACCCAAAGATTAGTGATTACACCGGACATGACTTCCCCTAGGCGGGTCACGCCTTTGCCACCATCCATGCTTCTCGAGGACTCGGAGGAGGATGGGCAGTTTGGGGACGCATACAGCCTTTCAGACCTGAATGTCAAACAGCAGGACACAGATACGGAGGAGTTTTATGGCCCAGAGGGGCAGGAGGGGCACCAACAGGGATTACGCCCCCGCCCTCTAAGGCAGGACCTAATTGCCTTGCCAGTGGCTTTGGTGTCGGATTTGCAACAGATGCTGCAAGACTATAGATCTCGTTTTCCGACGTTGCCGGATCGCACTCCAGTGCGTCCTTCTCCTTTGGAAGTGCCACGTGACATGCCAATGGACTTGCCACCTCTACCAAGAGAGGTACCTCGGTCCATTTCACCAGTGCTGCCCTTAGTGGTTCCCCAGCCTTCAGGTACGGAACCTGCTGATGATGACGCGGACGATGGAGATACGGACGAAGACGACGAGGGACAGGTGATCCCTCTTACAGATCCAGGGGATCCAGATGGGGACCCTGATGATACACAGGATCCTGATGCTGTAGGCCGAGAAACAAATATATCGCCTCCGGTGGACATCGGTGGTTTCCATAATTTGATGGAAAGGGCATCCAAGAGGTTTGGTTTGCCCTTTACGGTGGAGCAGTCCGACTGCTTCCTATATGACTTTAAAGCCCAATATAAGAAGTCTGTAAGATCAATTCCCATTATAGAACATGTCTGGGATGAGGGACTGAAGACAATGCAGAATCCAGCAACCGTCATTCCGGTTCTTCCCCGGCTGGAGAAGAAATACAAGGCACCAGAGGGCAGTCCTGCGTGTCTTCTAGGACAGGGGGAGACAGCATGAGTATCTCATGTTGCCCTCACACATCCCGAGGGATGTCATGCTTCATCATCGGGCGGTGCTCCTCGTCGGGCCGGCGGTGCAATGCCCTACGGGTCCCCCGAAGGGTCTCTTTAGCGGAGATCTTTTAAGAGCGCTGCCGTTTGGTGCATGCGGGTATGTGGAGGGGAAGTACCAAGGTCAGTGGTGCTAGTGGTGTGTGCAGGAATAAAAATACCTAAGGGTTACCAGGGAAGCTAGTTTAATACGAAGGTACCCTTGGTACATTAAAATACGTGGCAAAAGTGTTACTAATTAAAACGTGATGTGTTTAGTAGTAACTAAAGGTACAGGTCAAATGGTCGACATGTTTCGCGCCTAGTGGTGGTCAAAATGATCCGGGGCGCTTCATCAGGACCAGTAGAGGTGAATAGTGTGGGGAGAGGTGCCCAGACTATGTGTAGTGGCGGGGGGTAAAATATCGCCCTCCCACTCGGCAATAAAGGGGGGGGGTTTAGTGTCTCCTAAACAGGTGGTGTCTGCAGGGAGAGGTATGTTATGCCCCCTTTGAATTAGACCTAGATCAAAGGGAAGAAAAAAGAAGGAGAAATGCAGAAGTTAAAAACATATGCGGACTGGCCTTGTCGGTCCGCATAAGTACATAGTGATCCTGAGAGATCACACTTTTACAATGAGACAGTCATAATGTCGTGCACCCTGAAGCCCAGGCTATTCTCAGATTTCTATAGGAGCGAGGAGGCGTGGGTGTGGTCCCATGCCAGTCAAGATGTGGTTGGTCCCGGGCCCCGGTGGCGGTCACAGAACCCAGCTAGAGGTTCGATAGGTAAACTGCTGTACCCCGCGGGGCCCAGACACCTCCAACCTGGCTGTGCAACGGGCTCACCCGGCGTGTCATCCACTGGGAGAGTCAAGTAGACACGTGTGTTGTATGTCCAACTCGAATCGTAGTTACAACACAGAAAGGTGCATTTAGAGTAATCTTACCTAAAGTAGGAGCTGGAGTTGCTCCTTGAGTTTAAAAAGCGGCGTAGGAGGCCCACACCATCTAGGGCTGTAAGTTGGAAAGAAAGCATAACAGTAGGAAATACCCAAAGGGTAAAAAGAACAAAAGTGAGGCGTTAGATTTAACTTACATCATAGCCGTTTGTAGAGCAGGAGATTTTGCTTACGTAGTGATCTGGGTAGCCTCGAATCATACTCACGGGTTGCTCAGGTGACGGCACTGGAAACCTGCCCGGTCCTGACGCCTGCTCGAAGGTGAATGTTGTTTGCCTTCCCCATTGTATTTAAAGACTGAGCCCCGTGATTGAAGGAGGTACCTGTTTCCGGTTCTGACGGCACGGAAGGTCATGAGAGGCCGGAGCTGCGCATGCGCGGTGAACTAAGATGTTTCCAGTGTTCTCTTGAGCATGCGTGAGGAGGTGCTTTTGGCGCATGCGTGGTGTGTGTTAGTTACTAGTGCATGCGGGCCTTGTTTACAAAATGTAAAGCCAGGAGCCAGAGACCAGATCACAAAAAAGTGGCAAAACATGAGTGTGACATTGTCTGCCCATCCTGTAAGATTGCCCGGGTCGAGGAGGTGATGGTATGTGGGCGGGGGCATATGTGAACTTGCTCACGGGTGTAAAAGGTGTGAAAGTTCACATCCGTTGCAGGCTAATGTTTTCAATTGAGCAGTGCACCTAAACGCTAATGTGACACACTAATTGTTCAGTTATGTTGCTTCAGGCTGGTGTAGAGCGGTTTACACATAGTACATGCACACAACAGTGTCAATGTCAGAGCTCAGTCCATGGGATATCGTCATTAAGCCCCTGGGTGTCTGTGTGCAGACGGTGCACCCAGCGTTGTTCACGCCTAAAGAGCGACTCACTACTCCAGTTATTGTTGGATTCCAGAATGGTCCATTGGATCGCTTCGCACGGGTGTCCTTTTTCCAGAAAGTGGTTTGTCAGTTTTGTGGCTGCGCGCGCTCGTCTGATGGTACTTTTGTGTTCGCTGATCCTAGTTTTGATGGGTCTGGTGGTCATGCCTACATAGTAAAGTTCGCAGGGACACGAGATCAAGTATACACAATTTGTGGTGTTACAATTCGTGTGCTTCCTTTGTTCCCACTTCAGCTCGCCAATTTCTAAGACTTTCGTGTGTCGTGTCGTGGTGCAAGCACTGCATGAGCCACACGGGTAGTGCCCCTTGACTGCTGGCAAATCCCAGAGAGTGTTCTCTATTCTCGCTGGTTTCTGGCGTGGCCGTGTATTGATCAGTTGGTCTCTCAAATTGCTGGTTCTTTTGAAGGCAAACCGAGGTGCTGGGATGTTAAGTGTATCACTATTGATGATTTTCCAGTTGCGGTTGATGATTTTTTTAATTTTGTTGGAGAGGGGGGTAAAGGTTGTGACGCAGGTGATCACATTGTTGGTCTCGGGCTCTCTTGTTTCCAGGAGGCCCTCACGAGTGTTGTTTCTAGCCCGTTTTTTGGCTTGGTTAATTACTTTTACTGGATAGTGCCTCTTCGCCAGATTGTCAGATAGGGTGTAGGCTTGTCTCTCAAAGTCCTGTAGTTTGCTGCAATTTCGCCTGATCCTGAGAAATTGGCCATAGGGTAGGTTCTCCCGTAGAGCTTTAGGGTGGTGGCTCTTAAAGCTCAGGAGGCTGTTGCAGTCAGTCTCTTTTTTGTACGTGCTGGTGTGAAGTATCCCATTTTCTAGTTGGATCAATAAGTCCAGGAAGGGGATTTTCTCGTCACTGGAAGTCATGGTGAAGCGTAAATGGGGGTCCAACCTCTAGCTGGGTTCTGTGACCGCCACCGGGGCCCGGGACCAACCACATCTTGACTGGCATGGGACCACACCCACGCCTCCTCGCTCCTATAGAAATCTGAGAATAGCCTGGGCTTCAGGGTGCACGACATTATGACTGTCTCATTGTAAAAGTGTGATCTCTCAGGATCACTATGTACTTATGCGGACCGACAAGGCCAGTCCGCATATGTTTTTAACTTCTGCATTTCTCCTTCTTTTTTCTTCCCTTTGATCTAGGTCTAATTCAAAGGGGGCATAACATACCTCTCCCTGCAGACACCACCTGTTTAGGAGACACTAAACCCCCCCCCTTTATTGCCGAGTGGGAGGGCGATATTTTACCCCCCGCCACTACACATAGTCTGGGCACCTCTCCCCACACTATTCACCTCTACTGGTCCTGATGAAGCGCCCCGGATCATTTTGACCACCACTAGGCGCGAAACATGTCGACCATTTGACCTGTACCTTTAGTTACTACTAAACACATCACGTTTTAATTAGTAACACTTTTGCCACGTATTTTAATGTACCAAGGGTACCTTCGTATTAAACTAGCTTCCCTGGTAACCCTTAGGTATTTTTATTCCTGCACACACCACTAGCACCACTGACCTTGGTACTTCCCCTCCACATACCCGCATGCACCAAACGGCAGCGCTCTTAAAAGATCTCCGCTAAAGAGACCCTTCGGGGGACCCGTAGGGCATTGCACCGCCGGCCCGACGAGGAGCACCGCCCGATGATGAAGCATGACATCCCTCGGGATGTGTGAGGGCAACATGAGATACTCATGCTGTCTCCCCCCTTCCTAAGTACCCCACCCTAGACCTCTATCATATAGATACTTCTCTTTACTTTCTCTCTGTTGAGGTACGGTCTGGGTTGATTTTCAATCAGACCGACCCTGGAACAGTGCCTTACAGTAATTACCCAATTGACTTTTCGGAGCACAGGCACTGGACCGCTAACCTGCTCCTGGTCCCCCCCCTCCCTCCTTTTTTGGATACAGTATTTAGCACGGCGGATCAGCCGAGGGACCCTCTCTTTCACCTGTCTTTCCCCCCTTTTTTCTTCTCCCTCTCCTTTCTTTCCTCTTCCTCTCCCACTCCCTTTTCCACTCCCTGAATCTTACTCTCCCCGAGACATGTCTTTTTCAACCCTGGGGGAGAACCTAGGCCTCAGCTACGGTGAGGACATTGTGGCTGAAATCCTGAGAACTCCATCACTCTTAGATGGTGATGGCAACACAGCAGGGACCAGCGCACAAGGCGACTGGAATACCCTTACTTCTCTCAAAAAACTTCAGGTTAAGACCGCTCTTCACGGTTCTATTATGACCGAATACCTCAGAGCAAACTCAGCACCTAACGGATTGTTGGTCCGCACGGCACCAAGGATCTTTTTGGAAGACCTTATATTCAGACGCGAATGGAGCCAAATTGCATGGAAATGCACTCGAGATTGGATCATTTTGATCATCAGTACCGCAAAACGGTTGTCGGATGCCTTGATTGTCAAAATTAATATAGCTGAGAACGGCCTAAAAACCAGTATCAGCCTTTCTGCATATAAAACTCGCTTAGCAGAAATAAACTCAGAAATCTCTGACCACCGAGATTACCTGCTTAACCAGAAGATAAACAAACTACAAAAGGACCTGAAGAGATTCGATAGGGAGAAAATCTATCCCTATACAAAAGAGGATTTCCAACCCACAGAGACCGACACAATCTCTGACGATGGATCATCCACGTCCAACCGTTCAGGTCACTCTTCGGGTAGCAACTCGAGTAACAATAGCTGGGGTCGTCGTTCTAACCCACAGGGTCTATTACCTCCACCACTAGGGCCACCACCTTTTTATGGTTTC
The DNA here is from genome assembly GCF_964204655.1 of Triturus cristatus. NCBI lineage: Eukaryota > Metazoa > Chordata > Amphibia > Caudata > Salamandridae > Triturus > Triturus cristatus. The sequence goes on from NC_140579.1 coordinate 513,111,318, forward strand.
CCGCCCCAACCATTCCCACAACACGGACCCATGTGGTACCCACCATACAACCCACTACAACAGGGTTTTCAGCAACCGTTCCTCCATAACCCTCCTCCACCTTTTCAGAACAGAGGCAGGGGCAGAGGCAGAGGAAGAAGAAGAGGGAACAAACAGGTACATTGGCAAGATCCGGACAACCAACAGAGAACAACGAGAAGCATGGCACAACACCAACAAAAAAACTGATCGTCAACCTGTCTTCGAGACCTCTGAGCACCGACGAGACCACAGCCTTGGAACTAGGACTTGGGTTTGTGCCCACCCCACAGGAGGATAACTTCAGAACCAACGAGGAACTGCATCAACTGTTTCGCAAAGTGAGACTGAGGGCCTTCTTCAAAGACAACCAAACACAGACTGAGGACGACACTGGCCTGAGACCTCCGTCGAAATTCACCCCCAGCGCTGGTATGGTCCCACACGAGGTCCTCACTTTCGAAAAAGCTGTCCTCAAGGAGGTTAACCGACTAGAACCTCCTAACGCCTACAACAACTTCCCCAAAAAACTACGGAGGGCGGTGACCACCCTTCAGAATGATGATTCCATCATAATAAAACCTGCGGACAAAGGGGGAGCCACTGTGATCCTCGACATACAGGATTATGATAAGGAGTGCTTGCGCCAACTCAACAACACTGAGTACTACGAGATTCTAGAGACCGATCCCACTTCAAGGCTACTGAATCAGATCAGGACCATGGTCAACGAAGCAGCCACAGAGGGATGGATCACCTCAAAAGAAGCAGCCTTTCTGGTGAATTCGTCTCCTAGGATGCCCTACTTCTACCTTCTACCTAAAATTCATAAGGGGGTTACCCCTTGCCCCGGCCGTCCGATCGTGTCAGGGATAGGCTCCCTTCTGGAACCCTTGAGTCAGTTCAGTGACTTCTTTTTGCGCCCTTTGGTCCAGGCCACTCCAGCTTACCTCAAAGACACCAGAGATGTGCTCAACCTCATCCAAACCATCAATGATGAAAACACTGAGGAAATCAACTTACTGCTCACATTGGATGTGGAAGCACTGTATACAAATATCCCGCAGGAAGCAACCATCGAAGTGGTAAGCAGTCTGTTACATAACTCAGAACTTCCAACTTCGACACCGGCAAGCTTCATCTCGGCCCTCATTACCCTTGCTCTCACTAACAACTATTTTATGTACAAAACCACCATCTACCACCAGGTACAAGGGACCAGCATGGGGAGCACTTTTGCGCCGAGCTTGGCGGGACTGTACATGTCACACTTTGAGGCCAACCACATCTTCACAGACGCCAACCCATTTCATCGACATATGGTCACTTGGAAACGGTATATAGACGATGTGCTGATCCTATGGAGAGGACAGGCATCTAAGACAATAAAATTCTTTGAGTGGATCAACAATCTGGACCCCCATTTACGCTTCACCATGACTTCCAGTGACGAGAAAATCCCCTTCCTGGACTTATTGATCCAACTAGAAAATGGGATACTTCACACCAGCACGTACAAAAAAGAGACTGACTGCAACAGCCTCCTGAGCTTTAAGAGCCACCACCCTAAAGCTCTACGGGAGAACCTACCCTATGGCCAATTTCTCAGGATCAGGCGAAATTGCAGCAAACTACAGGACTTTGAGAGACAAGCCTACACCCTATCTGACAATCTGGCGAAGAGGCACTATCCAGTAAAAGTAATTAACCAAGCCAAAAAACGGGCTAGAAACAACACTCGTGAGGGCCTCCTGGAAACAAGAGAGCCCGAGACCAACAATGTGATCACCTGCGTCACAACCTTTACCCCCCTCTCCAACAAAATTAAAAAAATCATCAACCGCAACTGGAAAATCATCAATAGTGATACACTTAACATCCCAGCACCTCGGTTTGCCTTCAAAAGAACCAGCAATTTGAGAGACCAACTGATCAATACACGGCCACGCCAGAAACCAGCGAGAATAGAGAACACTCTCTGGGATTTGCCAGCAGTCAAGGGGCACTACCCGTGTGGCTCATGCAGTGCTTGCACCACGACACGACACACGAAAGTCTTAGAAATTGGCGAGCTGAAGTGGGAACAAAGGAAGCACACGAATTGTAACACCACAAATTGTGTATACTTGATCTCGTGTCCCTGCGAACTTTACTATGTAGGCATGACCACCAGACCCATCAAAACTAGGATCAGCGAACACAAAAGTACCATCAGACGAGCGCGCGCAGCCACAAAACTGACAAACCACTTTCTGGAAAAAGGACACCCGTGCGAAGCGATCCAATGGACCATTCTGGAATCCAACAATAACTGGAGTAGTGAGTCGCTCTTTAGGCGTGAACAACGCTGGGTGCACCGTCTGCACACAGACACCCAGGGGCTTAATGACGATATCCCATGGACTGAGCTCTGACATTGACACTGTTGTGTGCATGTACTATGTGTAAACCGCTCTACACCAGCCTGAAGCAACATAACTGAACAATTAGTGTGTCACATTAGCGTTTAGGTGCACTGCTCAATTGAAAACATTAGCCTGCAACGGATGTGAACTTTCACACCTTTTACACCCGTGAGCAAGTTCACATATGCCCCCGCCCACATACCATCACCTCCTCGACCCGGGCAATCTTACAGGATGGGCAGACAATGTCACACTCATGTTTTGCCACTTTTTTGTGATCTGGTCTCTGGCTCCTGGCTTTACATTTTGTAAACAAGGCCCGCATGCACTAGTAACTAACACACACCACGCATGCGCCAAAAGCACCTCCTCACGCATGCTCAAGAGAACACTGGAAACATCTTAGTTCACCGCGCATGCGCAGCTCCGGCCTCTCATGACCTTCCGTGCCGTCAGAACCGGAAACAGGTACCTCCTTCAATCACGGGGCTCAGTCTTTAAATACAATGGGGAAGGCAAACAACATTCACCTTCGAGCAGGCGTCAGGACCGGGCAGGTTTCCAGTGCCGTCACCTGAGCAACCCGTGAGTATGATTCGAGGCTACCCAGATCACTACGTAAGCAAAATCTCCTGCTCTACAAACGGCTATGATGTAAGTTAAATCTAACGCCTCACTTTTGTTCTTTTTACCCTTTGGGTATTTCCTACTGTTATGCTTTCTTTCCAACTTACAGCCCTAGATGGTGTGGGCCTCCTACGCCGCTTTTTAAACTCAAGGAGCAACTCCAGCTCCTACTTTAGGTAAGATTACTCTAAATGCACCTTTCTGTGTTGTAACTACGATTCGAGTTGGACATACAACACACGTGTCTACTTGACTCTCCCAGTGGATGACACGCCGGGTGAGCCCGTTGCACAGCCAGGTTGGAGGTGTCTGGGCCCCGCGGGGTACAGCAGTTTACCTATCGAACCTCTAGCTGGGTTCTGTGACCGCCACCGGGGCCCGGGACCAACCACATCTTGACTGGCATGGGACCACACCCACGCCTCCTCGCTCCTATAGAAATCTGAGAATAGCCTGGGCTTCAGGGTGCACGACATTATGACTGTCTCATTGTAAAAGTGTGATCTCTCAGGATCACTATGTACTTATGCGGACCGACAAGGCCAGTCCGCATATGTTTTTAACTTCTGCATTTCTCCTTCTTTTTTCTTCCCTTTGATCTAGGTCTAATTCAAAGGGGGCATAACATACCTCTCCCTGCAGACACCACCTGTTTAGGAGACACTAAACCCCCCCCCTTTATTGCCGAGTGGGAGGGCGATATTTTACCCCCCGCCACTACACATAGTCTGGGCACCTCTCCCCACACTATTCACCTCTACTGGTCCTGATGAAGCGCCCCGGATCATTTTGACCACCACTAGGCGCGAAACATGTCGACCATTTGACCTGTACCTTTAGTTACTACTAAACACATCACGTTTTAATTAGTAACACTTTTGCCACGTATTTTAATGTACCAAGGGTACCTTCGTATTAAACTAGCTTCCCTGGTAACCCTTAGGTATTTTTATTCCTGCACACACCACTAGCACCACTGACCTTGGTACTTCCCCTCCACATACCCGCATGCACCAAACGGCAGCGCTCTTAAAAGATCTCCGCTAAAGAGACCCTTCGGGGGACCCGTAGGGCATTGCACCGCCGGCCCGACGAGGAGCACCGCCCGATGATGAAGCATGACATCCCTCGGGATGTGTGAGGGCAACATGAGATACTCATGCTGTCTCCCCCCTTCCTAAGTACCCCACCCTAGACCTCTATCATATAGATACTTCTCTTTACTTTCTCTCTGTTGAGGTACGGTCTGGGTTGATTTTCAATCAGACCGACCCTGGAACAGTGCCTTACAGTAATTACCCAATTGACTTTTCGGAGCACAGGCACTGGACCACTAACCTGCTCCTGGTCCCCCCCCTCCCTCCTTTTTTGGATACTGTCTTCTAGGACAACCTAAGCCGGATTCTGTTATTTCACAAGCTGCTCAAAGTAAATCTAAGAATCCGTCCACTCCTTTAACCACGCCTCCAGATAAAGAAGGCAGAAGACTGGACAATGTGGGTAAAAGATTCTCCACCATGGCCAGCTTGTTGGTGCGGGCAGCTAATTCTCTGGCTATTCTGGGCAGATACGACCGCCAGATGTGGTGTGATATGGAACCATTCCTGGACCAGCTACCAGAAACTAGTCAAGACGAAGCCAGACAGGTGCTGATGGAGGGAGAACGATGCTCTTCGGAAGTCATCGACTGTGCGATGGACATTGCCTCAACTGCTTTCAGGGCTTTGGCGGGCTCAGCCGTCTTGCGCCGCCAAGGCTGGTTGAAGGCGACTTGGTTTCGCCAGGAGGTCCAGAATAAGATCTTGGACCTCCCCTTTGACGGAGAGATGCTTTTTGGAAAGCATGTGGATGACGCCCTCCAAGGCATTAAAAAGGACACCGATACAGCTAAGTCCTTAGGCTCTTTGACCTACCGCAAGGTGCCATTTAAGGGGGCACGTGGTCGGGGGTTTTCTAACTACAGAGGAAACCAACGACAGTATTCCTCTCAATCTGGACAGTCCTATAAGGGACAATATTCCAGCCAGCGCCAAGGACAGTCGGCGTCTTTCTCTCGGCAGTCCCAGAGAGGACGTCAGAATCGTCAGGGACGAGACAACGCCAAGAGGCAATAGCGGCCTCCTGGCTCTGGCTACTGTTCCTCCCCTGCCACAAACACCGGTCGGGGGCAGGATATCTTTTTGTCTGGACAGCTGGGTGCGTTTAACATCAGACCGGTGGGTCTTGAACATAGTTCAGAGTGGCCATACGTTGGAGTTCCAAGATCTTCCTCCAACAAGAGCTCCAGACGCCCGTGCAGCGAAACATCTCCGACTATTACATCTCGAAGCCCACCAGCTTTTCATCAAGGGGGCGATAGAGCCCGTGCCACTTTCACAAAGGGGCAAGGGGTTTTATTCCAGGTTCTTCCTGGTTCGGAAGACGGAGGAGGCATGGCGTCCTATACTAGACCTCAGGGAGCTCAACACCTATCTCATCAAGCTCTCTTTCAGGATGGTCACACTCCAGGATATTCTAAGGCTGCTCAATCCGGGAGATTTTTTGGCATCCCTGGATTTAGAGGATGCTTACTTTCATGTTCCGATCCACCCAGCTCACAGGCAATATCTACGCTTCACAGTAGGCAAGAGCCATTTCCAGTTCAAGGTGCTCCCGTTTGGCCTTCGGTCGGCACCCCGCATTTTCACAAAGATGCTGGCACCAGTCGCTGCTTTCCTGAGGAAGCAGTCCTTGGAAGTGTTCCCGTACTTGGACGACTGGCTCATCAAGGCTCCGTCGTTCAGGGCAACGTCTCAGGCTGTGTCAACTTGCATAAGATTGTTCGCCCATTTGGGTCTTCAGCTCAATGTGTCCAAGTCGGAACTGATACCCTCCAGGTCACGGAAGTTCCTTGGGGCAATTCTGGACACGAGACGATGCACGGCTCGTCCGTCAGAGGAGCGTCAGGGCAAACTGGCCGCTTCCGCTCGTCTAATACTGCACAAGAGACATGTATCGGTTCGACAGTACAAGTCCTTGCTCGGATCAATCTCATCCTGCATACCTTTGATACCGCATTGCAGGCTACATATGCGTCCTCTACAGGAGGAGCTGGACAAACAGTGGCGTCAGGCAGAAGGATCGTTCAACGACAAAGTATGGATAACACCTGCCATGCGCACGGCTTGCGAATGGTGGCTGGTGAAGGAAAACATCGCAGGAGGATTAACGTTCCGAATCCCTCCTTCTCCTATGGTGGTGACCACGGATGCTTCCCTAGAAGGGTGGGGAGCTGTCCTCCAGGAGCTTCAGGTCAGCGGTCACTGGAGTCCAGCAGACAGACTGCGCCACATCAATCTTTTGGAGCTGAGGGCCATTCACTTAGCCTTGCTGGCGTTCCTCCCCAGACTTCAGAACCGTGCAGTGCTGGTCCGGACAGACAACACTACGGCCATGCACTATATAAACAAGCAAGGGGGAACGAGATCACGGACGCTGTCCAAAGAAGCTCAGGTGATCTGGGAATTTGCCATCTCTCACGGGATCACTCTGCGAGCCGAGCACCTGGCGGGGTGTCTCAACATCACAGCGGATGCTCTAAGTCGGCAGACGAAGGTGACACACGAGTGGGAGCTGGATCAGGCCACTCTGGAGGCAGTGTTCAAGAAATGGGGTACTCCGACCATAGACCTCTTTGCGACCCCGGAGAACGCCAAGTGCCGGTTTTACGCAAGCAAGGTTCCCCAGCGAGGGTCTCTGGGGAATGCCCTTTCGATTGCTTGGTTCGGCGCATTTTGCTACGCCTTTCCTCCGATTCCCCTCATTCCTCGAGTTCTCAGGAAGGTCAGGGCAGAACCATGCAAAATGATCCTCATTGCTCCAGCATGGGCGCGGCAGTTCTGGTACTCGGAACTCCTACTTCTCTCCCAAGATCGCCAGATTCGCTTGCCACTGATTCCATCTCTGTTATCGAGAAATCAGGGGCAAGTCCTCCATACGGATCCGGAGTCACTTCACTTGTCAGCGTGGCTCCTGAACACAGAGAATTCCGCCATCTGAATCTGTCTAAGGAATGCAGGGATGTTCTATCTCAGGCACGGGCACCAAGCACTAATAAGACCTACAGGGCAAAGTGGAAGAGATTTTGCCTTTGGTGCCAGAGGAATAAACTCCATCCTTACAAATCCCGGCCACATCAGATTCTGCCCTACATCCTGTCTCTGGCTAAATCAGGTCTGGCGCACTCTTCGATCAAGGTGCATCTGGCTGCCTTATCCCGCTTTCGACGGAAGACATCGGGGCCATCTCTATGGTCTGCAAGAATTGTTAAGCAGTTCCTTAAGGGGTTATTTCGGATGTATCCTCCGGTCCGGCCACCTCCGCCTATCTGGCAGCTTAACCTGGTACTGGCTCAACTGATGAAAGCGCCCTTTGAGCCGATTCACAAAGCGGACTTGAAGTTCCTATCTGGGAAACTGGCCCTTCTCCTAGCATTGACTTCGGCTAGGAGAGTTAGTGAACTCCAGGCTCTCTCTATAGTGGAGCCTTTTCTACAGTTCAAGAGGGATGTCACGATTTTGAGAACCAACCCAAAATTCATCCTGAAGGTGCCTTCGGAGTTTCATTTGAATGAACCCTTAATTTTGAACTCCTTTTTTCCGCGTCCTTCCACTCAAGCGGAACGAACATTGCATTCTTTGGATGTCCAAAGATGCCTGAAATTCTATCTGGAGCGCACACGCTCTTTCAGAAAGTCTACTCAACTATTTATCGCCTACAGTGCACCACGGAAGGGGTTACCGCTCGCCAAGAGTGGCATTTCCCGCTGGATCTCCAGTGCAATTCAGTACTGTCATCAGGCTGCGGGCAAACCTTTGGATAAAAGGGCCCGGGCGCATTCTACGAGAGCGATGGCGTCTTCAGTGGCTCTCTTTGCTGGAGTGGCGATTAAGGACATCTGCAGGGCAGCAACGTGGAGCAGTGTACACACCTTCACGAAGCACTACTGCCTGGAATCGGTGGGACGAGCGGACGCTGCGGTTGGTCAAGCAGTCCTCCGGAATCTTTTTCAATGAGAGGTGAGCTTTCCCTACAATCCCTCCATCCTGGTAAGCACATTTGGTTTCAGTAATGGTTGTTTTATCATGTGCACTGAGATGATTTTGTAAAGCCATGTAATTACCGAAATGTGCTTGTCGTGATCTACTGCTTGCTATTCTGATACAAAGCATGAGAATCTATGAAAGTTCCAATACTGGGGTAAGAAAACAAGTTACTTACCTGTAACTTTGGTTCCCCAGTATTGGTAACTTTCATAGATTCTCATGCGCCCACCCACCTCCCCTGGGAAAGCTCTGCCGGTTTACTAAGGTAGTGGCTGTTGGCACAACGGCTACGAAAATCTGAGGCTCTGAGCTCTCTCAGGAAGGTTCCAGAGGGTGAGGCTGTGCTGATTGGCCCTGGCAAAAGTTTGGGCTCTTTTACACAAAGAGGGTGATATACTACAAAATGAGATGAGGCCTAGGCCTATTTTTCTCTTTTGTTTCTATGGTTATACATATGTATATATATATATATATATTTTTGTTACCGAGGCTCCCATTCCGACGACGGGGAATGATACAAAGCATGAGAATCTATGAAAGTTACCAATACTGGGGAACCAAAGTTACAGGTAAGTAACTTGTTTTCATCACTACAAGCAGTGGACAGACATATGAGGGTGGGTGCATATCACTACCAGCAGTGGACAGACATATGAGGGGTGGGTGCAGAGGACTCCCAGCAGTGGACAGACATATGAGGGGTGGGTGCATATCACTACCAGCAGTGGACAGACATATGAGGGGTGGGTGCATATCACTACCAGCAGTGGACAGACATATGGGGGTGGGTGCATATGACTCCCAGCAGTGGACAGACATATGGGGGTGGGTGCATATCACTACCAGCAGTGTCCAGACATATGGGGGTGGGTGCATATGACTCCCAGCAGTGGACAGAGATATGAGGGGTGGGTGCATATGACTCCCAGCAGTGTCCAGACATATGGGGGTGGGTGCATATCACTACCAGCAGTGTCCAGACACATGGGGGTGGGTGCATATGACTCCCAGCAGTGGGCAGACATATGGGGGTGGGTGCATATGACTCCCAGCAGTGGGCAGACATATGAGGGGTGGGTGCATATCACTACCAGCAGTGGACAGACATATGGGGGGTGGGTGCATATGACTCCCAGCAGTGTCCAGACATATGGGGGTGGGTGCATATCACTACCAGCAGTGTCCAGACATAGGGGGGTGGGTGCATATGACTCCCAGCAGTGGACAGAGATATGAGGGGTGGGTGCATATCACTACCAGCAGTGTCCAGACATATGGGGGTGGGTGCATATGACTCTCAGCAGTGGACAGAGATATGAGGGGTGGGTGCATATGACTCCCAGCAGCGGATAGAGATATGAGGGGTGGGTGCATATGACTCCCAGCAGTGTCCAGACATGGGGGTGGGTGCATATCACTACAAGCCGTGGAAAGACATATGAGGGGTGGGTGCATATCACTACCAGCAGTGTCCAGACATATGGGGGTGGGTGCATATGACTCCCAGCAGTGGACAGAGATATGAGGGGTGGGTGCATATGACTCCCAGCAGTGTCCAGACATATGAGGGTGGGTGCATATCACTACCAGCAGTGGACAGACATACGAGGGGTGGGTGCAGAGGACTCCCAGCAGTGGACAGACATATGGGGGTGGGTGCATAGCACTACCAGCAGTGTCCAGACATATGGGTGTGGGTGCATATTACTCCCAGCAGTGGACAGACATATGGGGTGGGTGCATATCACTACCAGCAGTGTCCAGACATATGGGGGTGGGTGCATATAATTCCCAGCAGTGGACAGATATGAGGGGTGGGTGCATTTGACTCCCAGCAGTGGACAGACATATGGGGGTGGGTGCATATCACTACCAGCAGTGTCCAGACATATGGGGGTGGGTGCATATGACTCCCAGCAGTGGACAGACATATGGGGGTGGGTGCATATCACTACCAGCAGTGTCCAGCCATATGGGGGTGGGTGCATATGACTCCCAGCAGTGGACAGAGATATGAGGGGTGGGTGCATATCACTACCAGCAGTGTCTAGACATATGGGGTGGGTGCATATCACTACCAGCAGTGGAGAGACATATGAGGGGTGCGTGCAGAGGACTCCCAGCAGTGGACAGACATATGAGGGGTGGGTGCATATCACTACCAGCAGTGGACAGACATATGGGGGTGGGTGCATATGACTCCCAGCAGTGTCCAGACATATGGGGGTGGGTGCATATCACTACCAGCAGTGTCCAGACATATGGGGGTGGGTGCATATGACTCACAGCAGTGGACAGAGATATGAGGGGTGGGTGCATATGACTCCCAGCAGTGTCCAGACATTTGGGGGCGAGTGCATATCACTACCAGCAGTGTCCAGACATATGAGGGGTGGGTGCATATCACTACCAGCAGTGTCCAGACATATGGGGATGGGTGCACATGACTCCCAGCAGTGGACAGAGATATGAGGGGTGGGTGCATATGACTCCCAGCAGTGTCCAGACATATGGGGGTGGGTGCATATCACTACCAGCAGTGTCCAGACATATGAGGGTGGGTGCATATGACACCCAGCAGTGGACAGAGATATGAGGGGTGGGTGCATATCACTACCAGCAGTGGACAGAAATATGAGGGGTGGCTGCAGAGGACTCCCAGCAGTGGACAGACATATGGGGGTGGATGCATATCACTACCAGCAGTGTCCAGACATATGGGGGTGGGTGGATATGACTCCCAGCAGTGGACAGACATATGGGGGTGGGTGCATATCACTACCAGCAGTGTCCAGACATATGGGGGTGGGTGCATATCACTACCAGCAGTGGACAGACATATGAGGGGTGGGTGCAGAGGACTCCCAGCAGTGGACAGACATATGGAGGTGGGTGCATATCACTACCAGCAGTGTCCAGACATATGGGGGTGGGTGCATATGACTCCCAGCAGTGGACAGACATATGGGGGTGGGTGCATATCACTACCAGCAGTGTCCAGACATATGGGGGTGGGTGCATATGACTCCCAGCAGTGGACAGAGATATGAGGGGTGTGTGCATATGACTCCCAGCAGTGTCCAGACATACGGGGGTGGGTGCATATCACTACCAGCAGTGTCCAGACATATGGGGGTGGGTGCATATGACTCCCAGCAGTGGACAGACATGAGGGGTGGGTGCATATCACTACCAGCAGTGGACAGACATATGGGGATGGGTGCATATGACTCCCAGCAGTGGACCGACATATGGGGGTGGGTGCATATCACTACCAGCAGTGTCCAGACATATGGGGGTGGGTGCATATGACTCCCAGCAGTGGACAGACCTATGGGGGTGGGTTCATATCACTACCAGCAGTGTCCAGACATATGGGGGTGGGTGCATATGACTCCCAGCAGTGGACAGACATATGGGGGTGGGTGCATATCACTACAAGCAGTGGACAGACATATGAGGGTGGGTGCATATCACTACCAGCAGTGGACAGACATATGAGGGGTGGGTGCAGAGGACTCCCAGCAAGGGACAGACGTATGAGGGGTGGGTGCATATCACTACCAGCAGTGGACAGACATATGAGGGGTGGGTGCATATCACTACCAGCAGTGGACAGACATATGGGGGTGGGTGCATATGACTCCCAGCAGTGGACAGACATATGGGGGTGGGTGCATATCACTACCAGCAGTGTCCAGACATATGGGGGTGGGTGCATATGACTCCCAGCAGTGGACAGAGATATGAGGGGTGGGTGCATATGACTCCCAGCAGTGTCCAGACATATGGGGGTGGGTGCATATCACTACCAGCAGTGTCCAGACACATGGGGGTGGGTGCATATGACTCCCAGCAGTGGACAGACATATGGGGGTGGGTGCATATCACTACCAGCAGTGGACAGAGATATGAGGGGTGGGTGCATATCACTACCAGCAGTGTCCAGACATATGGGGGTGGGTGCATATCAGTACCAGCAGTGGACAGACTTATGAGGGGTGGGTGCAGAGGACTCCCAGCAGTGGACAGACATATGGGGGTGGGTGCACATCACTACAAGCAGTGGACAGACATATGGGGGTGGGTGCATATGACTCCCAGCAGTGTCCAGACATATGGGGGTGGGTGCATATGACTCCCAGCCGTGTCCAGACATATGGGGGTGGATGCATATGACTCCCAGCAGTGGACAGAGATATGAGGGGTGGGTGCAGAGGACTCCCAGCAGTGGACAGACATATGGAGGTGGGTGCATATCACTACCAGCAGTGTCCAGACATATGGGGGTGGGTGCATATGACTCCCAGCAGTGGACAGACATATGGGGGTGGGTGCATATCACTACCAGCAGTGTCCAGACATATGGGGGTGGGTGCATATGACTCCCAGCAGTGGACAGAGATATGAGGGGTGTGTGCATATGACTCCCAGCAGTGTCCAGACATACGGGGGTGGGTGCATATCACTACCAGCAGTGTCCAGACATATGGGGGTGGGTGCATATGACTCCCAGCAGTGGACAGACATGAGGGGTGGGTGCATATCACTACCAGCAATGGACAGACATATGGGGATGGGTGCATATGACTCCCAGCAGTGGACCGACATATGGGGGTGGGTGCATATCACTACCAGCAGTGTCCAGACATATGGGGGTGGGTGCATATGACTCCCAGCAGTGGACAGACCTATGGGGGTGGGTTCATATCACTACCAGCAGTGTCCAGACATATGGGGGTGGGTGCATATGACTCCCAGCAGTGGACAGACATATGGGGGTGGGTGCATATCACTACAAGCAGTGGACAGACATATGAGGGTGGGTGCATATCACTACCAGCAGTGGACAGACATATGAGGGGTGGGTGCAGAGGACTCCCAGCAGTGGACAGACGTATGAGGGGTGGGTGCATATCACTACCAGCAGTGGACAGACATATGAGGGGTGGGTGCATATCACTACCAGCAGTGGACAGACATATGGGGGTGGGTGCATATGACTCCCAGCAGTGGACAGACATATGGGGGTGGGTGCATATCACTACCAGCAGTGTCCAGACATATGGGGGTGGGTGCATATGACTCCCAGCAGTGGACAGAGATATGAGGGGTGGGTGCATATGACTCCCAGCAGTGTCCAGACATATGGGGGTGGGTGCATATCACTACCAGCAGTGTCCAGACACATGGGGGTGGGTGCATATGACTCCCAGCAGTGGGCAGACATATGAGGGGTGGGTGCATATCACTACCGGCAGTGGACAGACATATGGGGGTGGGTGCATATGACTCCCAGCAGTGTCCAGACATATGGGGGTGGGTGCATATCACTACCAGCAGTGTCCAGACATAGGGGGGTGGGTGCATATGACTCCCAGCAGTGGACAGAGATATGAGGGGTGGGTGCATATCACTACCAGCAGTGTCCAGACATATGGGGGTGGGTGCATATCAGTACCAGCAGTGGACAGACTTATGAGGGGTGGGTGCAGAGGACTCCCAGCAGTGGACAGACATATGGGGGTGGGTGCACATCACTACAAGCAGTGGACAGACATATGGGGGTGGGTGCATATGACTCCCAGCAGTGTCCAGACATATGGGGGTGGGTGCATATGACTCCCAGCCGTGTCCAGACATATGGGGGTGGATGCATATGACTCCCAGCAGTGGACAGAGATATGAGGGGTGGGTGCATATCACTACCAGCAGCGGATAGAGATATGAGGGGTGGGTGCATATGACTCCCAGCAGTGTCCAGACATGGGGGTGGGTGCATATCACTACAAGCCGTGGAAAGACATATGAGGGGTGGGTGCATATCACTACCAGCAGTGTCCAGACATATGGGGGTGGGTGCATATGACTCCCAGCAGTGTCCAGACATATGGGGGTGGGTGCATATCACTACCAGCAGTGTCCAGACATATGGGGGTGGGTGCATATGACTCACAGCAGTGGACAGAGATATGAGGGGTGGGTGCATATGACTCCCAGCAGTGTCCAGACATTTGGGGGCGAGTGCATATCACTACCAGCAGTGTCCAGACATATGAGGGGTGGGTGCATATCACTACCAGCAGTGGACAGACATATGAGGGGTGGGTGCATATCACTACCAGCAGTGTCCAGACATATGGGGATGGGTGCACATGACTCCCAGCAGTGGACAGAGATATGAGGGGTGGGTGCATATGACTCCCAGCAGTGTCCAGACATATGGGGGTGGGTGCATATCACTACCAGCAGTGTCCAGACATATGAGGGTGGGTGCATATGACACCCAGCAGTGGACAGAGATATGAGGGGTGGGTGCATATCACTACCAGCAGTGTCCAGACATATGGGGGTGGGTGCATATCACTACCAGCAGTGGACAGAAATATGAGGGGTGGCTGCAGAGGACTCCCAGCAGTGGACAGACATATGGGGGTGGATGCATATCACTACCAGCAGTGTCCAGACATATGGGGGTGGGTGGATATGACTCCCAGCAGTGGACAGACATATGGGGGTGGGTGCATATCACTACCAGCAGTGTCCAGACATATGGGGGTGGGTGCATATCACTACCAGCAGTGGACAGACATATGAGGGGTGGGTGCAGAGGACTCCCAGCAGTGGACAGACATATGGAGGTGGGTGCATATCACTACCAGCAGTGTCCAGACATATGGGGGTGGGTGCATATGACTCCCAGCAGTGGACAGACATATGGGGGTGGGTGCATATCACTACCAGCAGTGTCCAGACATATGGGGGTGGGTGCATATGACTCCCAGCAGTGGACAGAGATATGAGGGGTGTGTGCATATGACTCCCAGCAGTGTCCAGACATACGGGGGTGGGTGCATATCACTACCAGCAGTGTCCAGACATATGGGGGTGGGTGCATATGACTCCCAGCAGTGGACAGACATGAGGGGTGGGTGCATATCACTACCAGCAGTGGACAGACATATGGGGATGGGTGCATATGACTCCCAGCAGTGGACCGACATATGGGGGTGGGTGCATATCACTACCAGCAGTGTCCAGACATATGGGGGTGGGTGCATATGACTCCCAGCAGTGGACAGACCTATGGGGGTGGGTTCATATCACTACCAGCAGTGTCCAGACATATGGGGGTGGGTGCATATGACTCCCAGCAGTGGACAGACATATGGGGGTGGGTGCATATCACTACAAGCCGTGGACAGACATATGAGGGTGGGTGCATATCACTACCAGCAGTGGACAGACATATGAGGGGTGGGTGCAGAGGACTCCCAGCAGTGGACAGACGTATGAGGGGTGGGTGCATATCACTACCAGCAGTGGACAGACATATGAGGGGTGGGTGCATATCACTACCAGCAGTGGACAGACATATGGGGGTGGGTGCATATGACTCCCAGCAGTGGACAGACATATGGGGGTGGGTGCATATCACTACCAGCAGTGTCCAGACATATGGGGGTGGGTGCATATGACTCCCAGCAGTGGACAGAGATATGAGGGGTGGGTGCATATGACTCCCAGCAGTGTCCAGACATATGGAGGTGGGTGCATATCACTACCAGCAGTGTCCAGACACAAGGGGGTGGGTGCATATGACTCCCAGCAGTGGGCAGACATATGAGGGGTGGGTGCATATCACTACCGGCAGTGGACAGACATATGGGGGGTGGGTGCATATGACTCCCAGCAGTGTCCAGACATATGGGGGTGGGTGCATATCACTACCAGCAGTGTCCAGACATAGGGGGGTGGGTGCATATGACTCCCAGCAGTGGACAGAGATATGAGGGGTGGGTGCATATCACTACCAGCAGTGTCCAGACATATGGGGGTGGGTGCATATCAGTACCAGCAGTGGACAGACTTATGAGGGGTGGGTGCAGAGGACTCCCAGCAGTGGACAGACATATGGGGGTGGGTGCACATCACTACAAGCAGTGGACAGACATATGGGGGTGGGTGCATATGACTCCCAGCAGTGTCCAGACATATGGGGGTGGGTGCATATGACTCCCAGCCGTGTCCAGACATATGGGGGTGGATGCATATGACTCCCAGCAGTGGACAGAGATATGAGGGGTGGGTGCATATCACTACCAGCAGTGTCCAGACATATGGGGGTGGGTGCATATCACTACCAGCAGTGGACAGACACATGAGGGGTGGGTGCAGAGGACTCCCAGCAGTGTCCAGACATATGGGGGTGGGTGCATATCACCCCCAGCAGTGTCCAGACATATGGGGGTGGGTGCATATGACACCCAGCAGTGGACAGACATATGAGGGGTGGGTGCAGAGGACTCCCAGCAGTGGACAGACATATGGGGGTGGGTGCATATGACTCCCAGCAGTGTCCAGACATATGGGGGTGGGTGCATATCACTACCAGCAGTGTCCAGACATATGGGGGTGGGTGCATATCACTACCACCAGTGTCCAGACATATGGGGGTGGGTGCATATGACTCCCAGCAGTGGACAGAGATATGAGGGGTGGGTGCATATCACTACCAGCAGTGTCCAGACATATGAGGGTGGGTGCATATCACTACCAGCAGTGGACAGACATATGAGGGGTGGGTGCAGAGGACTCCCAGCAGTGGACAGACATATGGGGGTGGGTGCATATCACTACAAGCAGTGGACAGACATATGGGGGTGGGTGCATATGACTCCCAGCAGTGTCCAGACATTTGGGGGTGGGTGCATATGACTCCCAGCAGTGGACAGAGATATGAGGGGTTGGTGCATATCACTACCAGCAGTGTCCAGACATATGGGGGTGGGTGCATATGACTCCCAGCAGTGGACAGATATATTAGGGGTGGGTGCATATCACTACCAGCAGTGGACAGACATATGTGGGTGGGTGCATGTCACTACCAGCAGTGGACAGACATATGGGGGTGGGTGCATATCACTACCAACAGTGTCCAGACATATGGGGGTGGGTGCATATCACTACCAGCAGTGTCCAGACATATGGGGGTGGGTGCATATCACTACCAGCAGTGTCCAGACATATGGGGGTGGGTGCATATGACTCGCAGCAGTGGACAGAGATATGAGGGGTGGGTGCATATCAATACCAGCAGTGTCCAGACATATGGGGGTGGGTGCATATCACTACCAGCAGTGGACAGACATATGAGGGGTGGGTGCAGAGGACTCCCAGCAGTGGACAGACATATGGGGGTGGGTGCATATCACTACCAGCAGTGTCCAGACATATGAGGGTGGGTGCATATCACTACCAGCAGTGTCCAGACATATGGGGGTGGATGCATATGACTCCCAGCAGTGGACAGACATATGAGGGGTGGGTGCATATCACTACTAGCAGTGGACAGACATTGGGGGTGGGTGCATATGACTCCCAGCAGTGTCCAGACATATGGGGGTGGGTGCATATCACTACCAGCAGTGTCCAGACATATGGGGGTGGGTGCATATGACTCCCAGCAGTGGACAGAGATATGAGGGGTGGGTGCATATCACTACCAGCAGTGGACAGACATATGGGGGGTGGGTGCATATGACTCCCAGCAGTGTCCAGACATATGGGGGTGGGTGCATATCAATACCAGCAGTGTCCAGACATAGGGGGGTGGTTGCATATGACTCCCAGCAGTGGACAGACTTATGAGGGGTGGGTGCAGAGGACTCCCAGCAGTGGACAGACATATGGGGTGGGTGCATATCACTACAAGCAGTGGACAGACTTATGGGGGTGGGTGCATATGACCCACAGCAGTGTCCAGACATACGGGGTGGGTGCATATCACTACCAGCCGTGTCCAGACATATGGGGGTGGATGCATATGACTCCCAGCAGTGGACAGAGATATGAGGGGTGGGTGCATATCACTACCAGCAGTGTCCAGACATATGGGGGTGGGTGCATATCACTACCAGCAGTGGACAGACATATGAGGGGTGGGTGCAGAGGACTCCCAGCAGTGGACAGACAAATGGGGGTGGGTGCATATCACTACCAGCAGTGTCCAGACATATGGGGGTGGGTGCATATCACCACCAGCAGTGTCCAGACATATGGGTGTGGGTGCATATGACACCCAGCAGTGGACAGACGTATGAGGGGTGGGTGCATATCACTACCAGCAGTGGACAGACATATGGGGGTGGGTGCATATGACTCCCAGCAGTGTCCAGACATATGGGGGTGGGTGCATATCACTACCAGCAGTGTCCAGACATATAGGGGTGGGTGCATATGACTCCCAGCAGTGGACAGACATATGAGGGGTGGGTGCAGAGGACTCCCAGCAGTGGACAGACATATGGGGGTGGGTGCATATCACTACCAGCAGTGTCCAGACATATGGGGGTGGGTGCATATCACTACCAGCAGTGGACAGACATGAGGGGTGGGTGCAGAGTACTCCCAGCAGTGGACAGACATATGGGGGTGGGTGCATATCACTACCAGCAGTGTCCAGACATAGGGGGGTGGGTGCATATCACCACCAGCAGTGTCCAGACATATGGGGGTGGGTGCATATGACACCCAGCAGTGGACAGACATATGAGGGGTGGGTGCAGAGGACTCCCAGCAGTGGACAGACATATGGGGGGTGGGTGCATATGACTCCCAGCAGTGGACAGATATGAGGGGTGGGTGCATATGATTTCCAGCAGTGTTCAGACTTGGGGGTGGGTGCATATGACTCCCAGCAGTGTCCAAACATATGGGGGTGGGTGCATATGACTCCCAGCAGTGTCCAGACATATGGGGGTGGGTGCATATGACTCCCAGCAGTGGACAGAGATATGAGGGGTGGGTGCATATGACTCCCAGCAGTGTCCAGACATATGGGGGTGGGTGCATATCACTACCAGCAGTGTCCAGACATTTGGGGGTGGGTGCATATGACTCCCAGCAGTGGACAGAGATATGAGGGGTGGGTGCATATCACTACCAGCAGTGTCCAGACATATGGGGGTGGGTGCATATGACTCCCAGCAGTGGACAGAGATATGAGGGGTGGGTGCATATGACTCCCAGCAGCGGATAGAGATATGAGGGGTGGGTGCATATGACTCCCAGCAGTGTCCAGACATGGGGGTGGGTGCATATGACTCCCAGCAGTGTCCAGACATATGAGGGGTGGGTGCATATCACTACAAGCCGTGGACAGACATATGAGGGGTGGGTGCATATCACTACCAGCAGTGTCCAGACATATGAGGGTGGGTGCATATGACTCCCAGCAGTGGACAGAGATATGAGGGGTGGGTGCATATGACTCCCAGCAGTGTCCAGACATATGAGGGTGGGTGCATATCACTACCAGCAGTGGACAGACATACGAGGGGTGGGTGCAGAGGACTCCCAGCAGTGGACAGACATATGGGGGTGGGTGCATATCACTACCAGCAGTGTCCAGACATATGGGTGTGGGTGCATATTACTCCCAGCAGTGGACAGACATATGGGGTGGGTGCATATCACTACCAGCAGTGTCCAGACATATGGGGGTGGGTGCATATAATTCCCAGCAGTGGACAGATATGAGGGGTGGGTGCATATGACTCCCAGCAGTGGACAGACATATGGGGGTGGGTGCATATCACTACCAGCAGTGTCCAGACATATGGGGGTGGGTGCATATGACTCCCAGCAGTGGACAGACATATGGGGGTGGGTGCATATCACTACCAGCAGTGTCCAGCCATATGGGGGTGGGTGCACATGACTCCCAGCAGTGGACAGAGATATGAGGGGTGGGTGCATATGACTCCCAGCAGTGTCCAGACATATGGGGGTGGGTGCATATCACTACCAGCCGTGTCCAGACATATGGGGGGTGGGTGCATATGACTCCCAGCAGTGGACAGAGATATGAGGGGTGGGTGCATATCACTACCAGCAGTGTCTAGACATATGGGGTGGGTGCATATCACTACCAGCAGTGGAGAGACATATGAGGGGTGCGTGCAGAGGACTCCCAGCAGTGGACAGACATATGAGGGGTGGGTGCATATCCCTACCAGCAGTGGACAGACATATGGGGGTGGGTGCATATGACTCCCAGCAGTGTCTAGACATATGGGGTGGGTGCATATCACTACCAGCAGTGGAGAGACATATGAGGGGTGCGTGCAGAGGACTCCCAGCAGTGGACAGACATATGAGGGGTGGGTGCATATCCCTACCAGCAGTGGACAGACATATGGGGGTGGGTGCATATGACTCCCAGCAGTGTCCAGACATATGGGGGTGGGTGCATATCACTACCAGCAGTGTCCAGCCATATGGGGGTGGGTGCATATGACTCACAGCAGTGGACAGAGATATGAGGGGTGGGTGCATATGACTCCCAGCAGTGTCCAGACATTTGGGGGCGAGTGCATATCACTACCAGCAGTGTCCAGACATATGAGGGGTGGGTGCATATCACTACCAGCAGTGGACAGACATATGAGGGGTGGGTGCATATCACTACCAGCAGTGTCCAGACATATGGGGATGGGTGCACATGACTCCCAGCAGTGGACAGAGATATGAGGGGTGGGTGCATATGACTCCCAGCAGTGTCCAGACATATGGGGGTGGGTGCATATCACTACCAGCAGTGTCCAGACATATGAGGGTGGGTGCATATGACACCCAGCAGTGGACAGAGATATGAGGGGTGGGTGCATATCACTACCAGCAGTGTCCAGACATATGGGGGTGGGTGCATATCACTACCAGCAGTGGACAGACATATGAGGGGTGGCTGCAGAGGACTCCCAGCAGTGGACAGACATATGGGGGTGGATGCATATCACTACCAGCAGTGTCCAGACATATGGGGGTGGGTGGATATGACTCCCAGCAGTGGACAGACATATGGGGGTGGGTGCATATCACTACCAGCAGTGTCCAGACATATGGGGGTGGGTGCATATCACTACCAGCAGTGGACAGACATATGAGGGGTGGGTGCAGAGGACTCCCAGCAGTGGACAGACATATGGAGGTGGGTGCATATCACTACCAGCAGTGTCCAGACATATGGGGGTGGGTGCATATGATGCCCAGCAGTGGACAGACATATGGGGGTGGGTGCATATCACTACCAGCAGTGTCCAGACATATGGGGGTGGGTGCATATGACTCCCAGCAGTGGACAGAGATATGAGGGGTGTGTGCATATGACTCCCAGCAGTGTCCAGACTTACGGGGGTGGGTGCATATCACTACCAGTAGTGTCCAGACATATGGGGGTGGGTGCATATGACTCCCAGCAGTGGACAGACATATGAGGGGTGGGTGCATATCACTACCAGCAGTGGACAGACATATGGGGATGGGTGCATATGACTCCCAGCAGTGGACCGACATATGGGGGTGGGTGCATATCACTACCAGCAGTGTCCAGACATATGGGGGTGGGTGCATATGACTCCCAGCAGAGGACAGACATATGGGGGTGGGTTCATATCACTACCAGCAGTGTCCAGACATATGGGGGTGGGTGCATATCACTACAAGCAGTGGACAGACATATGAGGGTGGGTGCATATCACTACCAGCAGTGGTCAGACATATGAGGGGTGGGTGCAGAGGACTCCCAGCAGTGGACAGACATATGAGGGGTGGGTGCATATCACTACCAGCAGTGGACAGACATATGAGGGGTGGGTGCATATCACTACCAGCAGTGGACAGACATATGCGGGTGGGTGCATATGACTCCCAGCAGTGGACAGACATATGGGGGTGGGTGCATATCACTACCAGCAGTGTCCAGACATATGGGGGTGGGTGCATATGACTCCCAGCAGTGGACAGAGATATGAGGGGTGTGTGCATATGACTCCCAGCAGTGTCCAGACATACGGGGGTGGGTGCATATCACTACCAGCAGTGTCCAGACATATGGGGGTGGGTGCATATGACTCCCAGCAGTGGACAGACATGAGGGGTGGGTGCATATCACTACCAGCAGTGGACAGACATATGGGGATGGGTGCATATGACTCCCAGCAGTGGACCGACATATGGGGGTGGGTGCATATCACTACCAGCAGTGTCCAGACATATGGGGGTGGGTGCATATGACTCCCAGCAGTTGACAGACCTATGGGGGTGGGTTCATATCACTACCAGCAGTGTCCAGACATATGGGGGTGGGTGCATATGACTCCCAGCAGTGGACAGACATATGGGGGTGGGTGCATATCACTACAAGCAGTGGACAGACATATGAGGGTGGGTGCATATCACTACCAGCAGTGGACAGACATATGAGGGGTGGGTGCAGAGGACTCCCAGCAGTGGACAGACGTATGAGGGGTGGGTGCATATCACTACCAGCAGTGGACAGACATATGAGGGGTGGGTGCATATCACTACCAGCAGTGGACAGACATATGGGGGTGGGTGCATATGACTCCCAGCAGTGGACAGACATATGGGGGTGGGTGCATATAATTACCAGCAGTGTCCAGACATATGGGGGTGGGTGCATATGACTCCCAGCAGTGGGCAGACATATGAGGGGTGGGTGCATATCACTACCAGCAGTGGACAGACATATGGGGGGTGGGTGCATATGTCTCCCAGCAGTGTCCAGACATATGGGGGTGGGTGCATATCACTACCAGCAGTGTCCAGACATAGGGGGGTGGGTGCATATGACTCCCAGCAGTGGACAGAGATATGAGGGGTGGGTGCATATCACTACCAGCAGTGTCCAGACATATGGGGGTGGGTGCATATCAGTACCAGCAGTGGACAGACTTATGAGGGGTGGGTGCAGAGGACTCCCAGCAGTGGACAGACATATGGGGGTGGGTGCATATCACTACAAGCAGTGGACAGACATATGGGGGTGGGTGCATATGACTCCCAGCCGTGTCCAGACATATGGGGGTGGATGCATATGACTCCCAGCAGTGGACAGAGATATGAGGGGTGGGTGCATATCACTACCAGCAGTGTCCAGACATATGGGGGTGGGTGCATATCACTACCAGCAGTGGACAGACATATGAGGGGTGGGTACAGAGGACTCCCAGCAGTGTCCAGACATATGGGGGTGGGTGCATATCACCACCAGCAGTGTCCAGACATATGGGGGTGGGTGCATATGACACCCAGCAGTGGACAGACATATGAGGGGTGGGTGCAGAGGACTCCCAGCAGTGGACAGACATATGGGGGTGGGTGCATATCACTACAAGCAGTGGACAGACATATGGGGGTGGGTGCATATGACTCCCAGCAGTGTCCAGACATATGGGGGTGGGTGCATATCACTACCAGCAGTGTCCAGACATATGGGGGTGGGTGCATATGACTCCCAGCAGTGGACAGAGATATGAGGGGTGGGTGCATATCACTACCAGCAGTGTCCAGACATATGAGGGTGGGTGCATATCACTACCAGCAGTGGACAGACATATGAGGGGTGGGTGCAGAGGACTCCCAGCAGTGGACAGACATATGGGGGTGGGTGCATATCACTACAAGCAGTGGACAGACATATGGGGGTGGGTGCATATGACTCCCAGCAGTGTCCAGACATATGGGGGTTGGTGCATATCACTACCAGCAGTGTCCAGACATATGGGGGTGGGTGCATATGACTCCCAGCAGTGGACAGATATATTAGGGGTGGGTGCATATCACTACCAGCAGTGGACAGACATATGTGGGTGGGTGCATGTCACTACCAGCAGTGGACAGACATATGGGGGTGGGTGCATATCACTACCAACAGTGTCCAGACATATGGGGGTGGGTGCATATCACTACCAGCAGTGTCCAGACATATGGGGGTGGGTGCATATCACTACCAGCAGTGTCCAGACATATGGGGGTGGGTGCATATGACTCGCAGCAGTGGACAGAGATATGAGGGGTGGGTGCATATCACTACCAGCAGTGTCCAGACATATGGGGGTGGGTGCATATCACTACCAGCAGTGGACAGACATATGAGGGGTGGGTGCAGAGGACTCCCAGCAGTGGACAGACATATGGGGGTGGGTGCATATCACTATCAGCAGTGTCCAGACATATGGGGGTGGGTGCATATCACTACCAGCAGTGTCCAGACATATGGGGGTGGATGCATATGACTCCCAGCAGTGGACAGACATATGAGGGGTGGGTGCATATCACTACCAGCAGTGGACAGACATTGGGGGTGGGTGCATATGACTCCCAGCAGTGTCCAGACATATGGGGGTGGGTGCATATCACTACCAGCAGTGTCCAGACATATGGGGGTGGGTGCATATGACTCCCAGCAGTGGACAGAGATATGAGGGGTGGGTGCATATCACTACCAGCAGTGGACAGACATATGGGGGTGGGTGCATATGACTCCCAGCAGTGTCCAGACATATGGGGGTGGGTGCATATCACTACCAGCAGTGTCCAGACATAGGGGGGTGGTTGCATATGACTCCCAGCAGTGGACAGACTTATGAGGGGTGGGTGCAGAGGACTCCCAGCAGTGGACAGACATATGGGGGTGGGTGCATATCACTACAAGCAGTGGACAGACTTATGGGGGTGGGTGCATATGACCCCCAGCAGTGTCCAGACATATGGGGGTGGGTGCATATCACTACCAGCCGTGTCCAGACATATGGGGGTGGATGCATATGACTCCCAGCAGTGGACAGAGATATGAGGGGTGGGTGCATATCACTACCAGCAGTGTCCAGACATATGGGGGTGGGTGCATATCACTACCAGCAGTGGACAGACATATGAGGGGTGGGTGCAGAGGACTCCCAGCAGTGGACAGACAAATGGGGGTGGGTGCATATCACTACCAGCAGTGTCCAGACATATGGGGGTGGGTGCATATCACCACCAGCAGTGTCCAGACATATGGGTGTGGGTGCATATGACACCCAGCAGTGGACAGACGTATGAGGGGTGGGTGCATATCACTACCAGCAGTGGACAGACATATGGGGGTGGGTGCATATGACTCCCAGCAGTGTCCAGACATATGGGGGTGGGTGCATATCACTACCAGCAGTGTCCAGACATATAGGGGTGGGTGCATATGACTCCCAGCAGTGGACAGACATATGAGGGGTGGGTGCAGAGGACTCCCAGCAGTGGACAGACATATGGGGGTGGGTGCATATCACTACCAGCAGTGTCCAGACATATGGGGGTGGGTGCATATCACTACCAGCAGTGGACAGACATGAGGGGTGGGTGCAGAGTACTCCCAGCAGTGGACAGACATATGGGGGTGGGTGCGTATCACTACCAGCAGTGTCCAGACATATGGGGGTGGGTGCATATCACCACCAGCAGTGTCCAGACATATGGGGGTGGGTGCATATGACACCCAGCAGTGGACAGACATATGAGGGGTGGGTGCAGAGGACTCCCAGCAGTGGACAGACACATGGGGGGTGGGTGCATATGACTCCCAGCAGTGGACAGATATGAGGGGTGGGTGCATATGACTCCCAGCAGTGTTCAGACTTGGGGGTGGGTGCATATGACTCCCAGCAGTGTCCAAACATATGGGGGTGGGTGCATATGACTCCCAGCAGTGTCCAGACATATGGGGGTGGGTGCATATGACTCCCAGCAGTGGACAGAGATATGAGGGGTGGGTGCATATCACTACCAGCAGTGTCCAGACATATGGGGGTGGGTGCATATGACTCCCAGCAGTGGACAGAGATATGAGGGGTGGGTGCATATGACTCCCAGCAGCGGATAGAGATATGAGGGGTGGGTGCATATGACTCCCAGCAGTGTCCAGACATGGGGGTGGGTGCATATGACTCCCAGCAGTGTCCAGACATATGAGGGGTGGGTGCATATCACTACAAGCCGTGGACAGACATATGAGGGGTGGGTGCATATCACTACCAGCAGTGTCCAGACATATGGGGGTGGGTGCATATGACTCCCAGCAGTGGACAGAGATATGAGGGGTGGGTGCATATGACTCCCAGCAGTGTCCAGACATATGAGGGTGGGTGCATATCACTACCAGCAGTCGACAGACATACGAGGGGTGGGTGCAGAGGACTCCCAGCAGTGGACAGACATATGGGGGTGGGTGCATATCCCTACCAGCAGTGTCCAGACATATGGGTGTGGGTGCATATTACTCCCAGCAGTGGACAGACATATGGGGTGGGTGCATATCACTACCAGCAGTGTCCAGACATATGGGGGTGGGTGCATATAATTCCCAGCAGTGGACAGATATGAGGGGTGGGTGCATATGACTCCCAGCAGTGGACAGACATATGGGGGTGGGTGCATATCACTACCAGCAGTGTCCAGACATATGGGGGTGGGTGCATATGACTCCCAGCAGTGGACAGACATATGGGGGTGGGTGCATATCACTACCAGCAGTGTCCAGCCATATGGGGGTGGGTGCACATGACTCCCAGCAGTGGACAGAGATATGAGGGGTGGGTGCATATGACTCCCAGCAGTGTCCAGACATATGGGGGTGGGTGCATATCACTACCAGCCGTGTCCAGACATATGGGGGGTGGGTGCATATGACTCCCAGCAGTGGACAGAGATATGAGGGGTGGGTGCATATCACTACCAGCAGTGTCTAGACATATGGGGTGGGTGCATATCACTACCAGCAGTGGAGAGACATATGAGGGGTGCGTGCAGAGGACTCCCAGCAGTGGACAGACATATGAGGGGTGGGTGCATATCACTACCAGCAGTGGACAGACATATGGGGGTGGGTGCATATGTGTTGGACCTGGCCCATCTGGCAGGTCCGCCCCTGAAGTTTTTATGCTATATGTAACCTGGGGATGGTGATTCCCCCTCTGAGTGAGTGTGAGGAGAGAGCGACCTCCCCTTCCATAGGAATACATGGGGAATGGATGAGTCCTCAGTAGTTCCCGGTGCGTAGGGTGTGCAGGGTCAAGTCTGGTATGGATGAACTCGGGAGGTTGAATGCTGCGCAACGGTATATGAGGTATGAGTGTGTCTAGTGCAGAAGTCCCTCTTTTGGAAGTTGGCATATTTGTGGAATATGTGCCTGGCGTATGATTGGCCGGGGCTGGCTGGTGAGCCTGGCTCCCAGGATCTGGGAGGGTCTGCCCGGTGGTGAATGGAGTGTTTAGCATACTGATGTGAGGGGAGGAGTGAGCCTGGGTCTGCTTGTGGATTGACCGTCTGGTTTGAGTGTCATGAATGAGGCTGGGTTTTCCCCAGACACTGCTGGCTCCACCCCCTGGGGTGCGGCTGATGTTCCTAGCCTGGCCAGTGTAAAGAATCCCCCATAACCAGTTCCAGCTGGTTCTCCCCCTGCCTGCCCCTTCAGACCAAGAATGTGTGTATAAAAAGGGTGCTGGGACACCCTGGACTTGTTCTTGTTCTCCAACTTGAATCTACCCGGAGCTGCTGCTGCTGGGGCTCAGGGGTGGCGAGCCTCCCTGGGCCCTGCCCTACTCCTGGACTAAGGATGGCCCCTTCCCCTCTTTGGCGCTGTTGGGCCCCCTTGAGGTCCTGGACTACTGACGGACTTTGGTAGCCTGCATCTAGCGCTGGGGGAGCGCTGTCCCTTCTGCCCAGCGCCTGGAAGCGCTGCTCCCTGCCCCTGCCGCTTTGGGGTCCTTCACTCCTGCACCAGCGCTGGTAGCGCTACATTCAACGAGCCGGTGCCCACCCGGCGTCTACCCCGTGCTCCCAGTGTTCGATACCCCCAGCGAGTGCCTACCTCGCTTTATTCCCTGCCCGTGTGCCTTACGAGGGAGCCCACTCCTCGTCGATTTCTCCCCGAGTTCACCGCCGCCGCCCGGGACCCTAGTGACGTCATCCCCGGGCCGCGCTGGTATTGGCTGCCGGCCCGGGATTCCCCACTGGCGTCATCCCCCAGGCCGCGCCGTGATTGGCCGCCGGCCCGGGAGAAGGAGGAGAGGCCGGCCGAAGGAAAACGACGTAGCAGGAGCGGCGGGAGCTCACTCCGCGCCCCTGCGATACCCCCGTGAAGCTGCTGACCTTCCCCGGGGCTCCCGAGAGAGAGAGAGCCCCGGAGCACAAGGAGAAGGCTGGCGCAGCGAAGGAGACCGGCGCACCAAAACCGGTGAGTGCTGCTGCGAGCCCCAGGGAGGAGGGGCGTCGGGACACGTTGTCGGTGTCCGCCCCCCCTCGAGTGAATCTCCGGTTGTGCCCGAGGCCCAGGAGGCCTCCCACGAAGCCCAGTCCCCCGAGAGGGACTCCGCGTGCCCCCCCAATGGTCTGAGCCCTGCGAGGCTCCACCTGTGGCATTGCCCCCAGAGCCCAAGAGGCTCCACCGTATCATTGCCCCCAGAGCTCGAGTGGCCCCACCCGTTGGCACCCTTTTCCCCAGGGCCGGTAAGGCTCCCACGGGGTCCCTCAGTGGCCCAGCACTTAGTGGGCCACTGCTACGTTTAGCTTTGCCCCGGGCTCCCTGCCATGAACATCGAGACACTTGGGCACCTTGCCCCAGAAAGGCCCGCTGGCCTGTGGATTGCCATGGACCAGGTCTAATGTGATCCCTACACGTATTCTGTGTTGCACCTCTACGGGTGCTCCTGTTGTTGTGTACCTTGTCCTATTTTCCCCCCTTGAATACCAGATGTCCCCTATGTGATTCCTGGCCGTGGTCCCTTGGCCCTGTGCTGTACCTTCTTCCCCGAAGCCCCTACCCGTGCCCCTGGCACCTTGTACGATGTGTGTTCCTATGTGTCCTGCTTAATACAGAATCTATTTTTCATATATATATACTTGGTGTGGAGTTCCTTTGTGGGAGGCCCGGGAGGTTGTTGTTGGTGGGTGCGTGCGCAAATGCTTCACATGTCCTCCGAGATAGGCCTGGCTGCCAGCGCCGCGTTGCCTAGAGGGCGAGCAGGGGTCGACCTTTCATAGGAGTGGTGGTCTCTGTCTGGCTGTGGCGCAAGCCCTGGCCGGCCGGGGGTCCCATTTCCTACACTGGTGTCAGAAGTGGGATCCGGACTTGTGTTTGCGCAGTACCCCAACGATAACTGGCCTCCCTGCAAAACTCTGTATTGTACATGGTCGCAAAGAAAGGAGATTATTGTTTTAAGGGGTTACGTAAATGTCCGCTCTGTGAAAGATGTGTTCGAGTCAGGTGTCCCCCCCGTACCCCGCTGAATATGGTTTAGGCGTCAGGTGTCGCCCTGGCTGAATTGACGTTACCGCGCTGAATGTGTTGGAGGCATCCTGTGTTCCGTGCACCGCTGAATGTGTCTGATGCGTCAGGGTCCTTCCTTACCCCGCTGAATGTGTTGGAGGCATCATGTGTTCCGTGCACCGCTGAATGTGTCTGATGCGTCAGGTGTCCCCCCCGTACCCCGCTGAATATGGTTTAGGCGTCAGGTGTCGCCCTGGCTGAATTTACGTTAAGTTGTATCCTGGACAAGGAAGACCTGCTGGCTCGGCCGCGGCTTGCCTTGGGGAGAGCTGAACATTGAGACCTGCTGGCGCTGCCGCGGCTCGTTTTGTGAAAGTTATGGTAGTTGTATCCCGGACAAGGAAGCCCTGCTGGCTCGGCCGCGGCTTGCCTTGGGGAGAGCTGAACCTTGAGACCTGCTGGCGCTGCCGCGGCTCGTTTTGTGAAAGTTATGGTAGTTGTATCCCGGACAAGGAAGACCTGCTGGCTCGGCCGCGGCTTGCCTTGGGGAGAGCTGAACCTTGAGACCGGCTAGTGCTGCCGCGGCTCGTTTTATTGAATTTATGTTAAGTTGTATCCTGGACAAGGGAGACCGCTGGCGCTGCTGCGGCTTGCCTTGGGGAGAGCTGAACGCTTAGTTCCCAGGTGGAAGACCAGTGGAGGGAGGAAGTTCCAAAACTGATAGGAAGGTGTGTTCTGAGGGTGTTCCCCCTGGGAGGACGCGGAACCTCAGAAGTAGAGGTAGGGTGGGGCATTCTTGCCCGTGACCTCTGGCAAGCCTGAGGGTGCGGACCCTAGGTGGAAGGAACAGTGGTAGGCGTGGCTACCCTGAGAAAGGGAGTGGAGAAGGGCTATTGTGGGCCCGGGGTTACCACCCCCCACTCCGGATTAGCAGGGACCAGTGGTATCTGGGGAGCCCAGGGCCTGGTCCTAGTCACAGACAACTAAGGCGTACCAGTAGGATAGCCTGGTTGGGCCTATGTCTTCATTGTTTTTCATTTTTTTTCACATTTTTAGCCTGTGTGTGTCTATCGGTCCAGGTAGGCGTTGAACTGGAGGGTGGCTCGGTAGCGCGGGCCACGTCCATGTTCTATCGCCCTGCAAGCAGGGAAGTCCATCACGGTAGTGATTGGTCTACCCTGCCTTTGGGCTGGGAGGGACGTGTGTTGGACCTGGCCCATCTGGCAGGTCCGCCCCTGAAGTTTTTATGCTATATGTAACCTGGGGATGGTGATTCCCCCTCTGAGTGAGTGTGAGGAGAGAGCGACCTCCCCTTCCATAGGAATACATGGGGAATGGATGAGTCCTCAGTAGTTCCCGGTGCGTAGGGTGTGCAGGGTCAAGTCTGGTATGGATGAACTCGGGAGGTTGAATGCTGCGCAACGGTATATGAGGTATGAGTGTGTCTAGTGCAGAAGTCCCTCTTTTGGAAGTTGGCATATTTGTGGAATATGTGCCTGGCGTATGATTGGCCGGGGCTGGCTGGTGAGCCTGGCTCCCAGGATCTGGGAGGGTCTGCCCGGTGGTGAATGGAGTGTTTAGCATACTGATGTGAGGGGAGGAGTGAGCCTGGGTCTGCTTGTGGATTGACCGTCTGGTTTGAGTGTCATGAATGAGGCTGGGTTTTCCCCAGACACTGCTGGCTCCACCCCCTGGGGTGCGGCTGATGTTCCTAGCCTGGCCAGTGTAAAGAATCCCCCATAACCAGTTCCAGCTGGTTCTCCCCCTGCCTGCCCCTTCAGACCAAGAATGTGTGTATAAAAAGGGTGCTGGGACACCCTGGACTTGTTCTTGTTCTCCAACTTGAATCTACCGGGAGCTGCTGCTGCTGGGGCTCAGGGGTGGCGAGCCTCCCTGGGCCCTGCCCTACTCCTGGACTAAGGATGGCCCCTTCCCCTCTTTGGCGCTGTTGGGCCCCCTTGAGGTCCTGGACTACCGACGGACTTTGGTAGCCTGCATCTAGCGCTGGGGGAGCGCTGTCCCTTCTGCCCAGCGCCTGGAAGCGCTGCTCCCTGCCCCTGCCGCTTTGGGGTCCTTCACTCCTGCACCAGCGCTGGTAGCGCTACATTCAACGAGCCGGTGCCCACCCGGCGTCTACCCCGTGCTCCCAGTGTTCGATACCCCCAGCGAGTGCCTACCTCGCTTTATTCCCTGCCCGTGTGCCTTACGAGGGAGCCCACTCCTCGTCGATTTCTCCCCGAGTTCACCGCCGCCGCCCGGGACCCTAGTGACGTCATCCCCGGGCCGCGCTGGTATTGGCTGTCGGCCCGGGATTCCCCACTGGCGTCATCCCCCAGGCCGCGCCGTGATTGGCTGCCGGCCCGGGAGAAGGAGGAGAGGCCGGCCGAAGGAAAACGACGTAGCAGGAGCGGCGGGAGCTCACTCCGCGCCCCTGCGATACCCCCGTGAAGCTGCTGACCTTCCCCGGGGCTCCCGAGAGAGAGAGAGCCCCGGAGCACAAGGAGAAGGCTGGCGCAGCGAAGGAGACCGGCGCACCAAAACCGGTGAGTGCTGCTGCGAGCCCCAGGGAGGAGGGGCGTCGGGACACGTTGTCGGTGTCCGCCCCCCCTCGAGTGAATCTCCGGTTGTGCCCGAGGCCCAGGAGGCCTCCCACGAAGCCCAGTCCCCCGAGAGGGACTCCGCGTGCCCCCCCAATGGTCTGAGCCCTGCGAGGCTCCACCTGTGGCATTGCCCCCAGAGCCCAAGAGGCTCCACCGTATCATTGCCCCCAGAGCCCGAGTGGCCCCACCCGTTGGCACCCTTTTCCCCAGGGCCGGTAAGGCTCCCACGGGGTCCCTCAGTGGCCCAGCACTTAGTGGGCCACTGCTACGTTTAGCTTTGCCCCGGGCTCCCTGCCATGAACATCGAGACACTTGGGCACCTTGCCCCAGAAAGGCCCGCTGGCCTGTGGATTGCCATGGACCAGGTCTAATGTGATCCCTACACGTATTCTGTGTTGCACCTCTACGGGTGCTCCTGTTGTTGTGTACCTTGTCCTATTTTCCCCCCTTGAATACCAGATGTCCCCTATGTGATTCCTGGCCGTGGTCCCTTGGCCCTGTGCTGTACCTTCTTCCCCGAAGCCCCTACCCGTGCCCCTGGCACCTTGTACGATGTGTGTTCCTATGTGTCCTGCTTAATACAGAATTTATTTTTCATATATATATACTTGGTGTGGAGTTCCTTTGTGGGAGGCCCGGGAGGTTGTTGTTGGTGGGTGCGTGCGCAAATGCTTCACATGTCCTCCGAGATAGGCCTGGCTGCCAGCGCCGCGTTGCCTAGAGGGCGAGCAGGGGTCGACCTTTCATAGGAGTGGTGGTCTCTGTCTGGCTGTGGCGCAAGCCCTGGCCGGCCGGGGGTCCCATTTCCTACAATATGACTCCCAGCAGTGTCCAGACATATGGGGGTGGGTGCATATCACTACCAGCAGTGTCCAGACATATGGGGGTGGGTGCATATGACTCACAGCAGTGGACAGAGATATGAGGGGTGGGTGCATATGACTCCCAGCAGTGTCCAGACATTTGGGGGCGAGTGCATATCACTACCAGCAGTGTCCAGACATATGAGGGGTGGGTGCATATCACTACCAGCAGTGGACAGACATATGAGGGGTGGGTGCATATCACTACCAGCAGTGTCCAGACATATGGGGATGGGTGCACATGACTCCCAGCAGTGGACAGAGATATGAGGGGTGGGTGCATATGA
Source organism: Triturus cristatus (assembly GCF_964204655.1). NCBI lineage: Eukaryota > Metazoa > Chordata > Amphibia > Caudata > Salamandridae > Triturus > Triturus cristatus. The sequence continues at coordinate 513,144,308 of NC_140579.1, forward strand.
CTCCCAGCAGTGTCCAGACATATGGGGGTGGGTGCATATCACTACCAGCAGTGTCCAGACATATGAGGGTGGGTGCATATGACACCCAGCAGTGGACAGAGATATGAGGGGTGGGTGCATATCACTACCAGCAGTGTCCAGACATATGGGGGTGGGTGCATATCACTACCAGCAGTGGACAGACATATGAGGGGTGGCTGCAGAGGACTCCCAGCAGTGGACAGACATATGGGGGTGGATGCATATCACTACCAGCAGTGTCCAGACATATGGGGGTGGGTGGATATGACTCCCAGCAGTGGACAGACATATGGGGGTGGGTGCATATCACTACCAGCAGTGTCCAGACATATGGGGGTGGGTGCATATGACTCCCAGCAGTGGACAGAGATATGAGGGGTGTGTGCATATGACTCCCAGCAGTGTCCAGACATACGGGGGTGGGTGCATATCACTACCAGCAGTGTCCAGACATATGGGGGTGGGTGCATATGACTCCCAGCAGTGGACAGACATATGAGGGGTGGGTGCATATCACTACCAGCAGTGGACAGACATATGGGGATGGGTGCATATGACTCCCAGCAGTGGACCGACATATGGGGGTGGGTGCATATCACTACCAGCAGTGTCCAGACATATGGGGGTGGGTGCATATGACTCCCAGCAGTGGACAGACATATGGGGGTGGGTTCATATCACTACCAGCAGTGTCCAGACATATGGGGGTGGGTGCATATGACTCCCAGCAGTGGACAGACATATGGGGGTGGGTGCATATCACTACAAGCAGTGGACAGACATATGAGGGTGGGTGCATATCACTACCAGCAGTGGACAGACATATGAGGGGTGGGTGCAGAGGACTCCCAGCAGTGGACAGACATATGAGGGGTGGGTGCATATCACTACCAGCAGTGGACAGACATATGAGGGGTGGGTGCATATCACTACCAGCAGTGGACAGACATATGCGGGTGGGTGCTTATGACTCCCAGCAGTGGACAGACATATGGGGGTGGGTGCATATCACTACCAGCAGTGTCCAGACATATGGGGGTGGGTGCATATGACTCCCAGCAGTGGACAGAGATATGAGGGGTGGGTGCATATGACTCCCAGCAGTGTCTAGACATATGGGGGTGGGTGCATATCACTACCAGCAGTGTCCAGACACATGGGGGTGGGTGCATATGACTCCCAGCAGTGGACAGACATATGAGGGGTGGGTGCATATGACTCCCAGCAGTGGACAGAGATATGAGGGGTGGGTGCATATCACTACCAGCAGTGTCCAGACATATGGGGGTGGGTGCATATCACTACCAGCAGTGGACAGACATATGAGGGGTGGGTGCAGAGGACTCCCAGCAGTGTCCAGACATATGGGGGTGGGTGCATATCACCACCAGCAGTGTCCAGACATATGGGGGTGGGTGCATATGACACCCAGCAGTGGACAGACATATGGGGGTTGGTGCATATCACTACCAGCAGTGTCCAGACATATGGGGGTGGGTGCATATGACTCCCAGCAGTGGACAGATATATTAGGGGTGGGTGCATATCACTACCAGCAGTGGACAGACATATGTGGGTGGGTGCATGTCACTACCAGCAGTGGACAGACATATGGGGGTGGGTGCATATCACTACCAACAGTGTCCAGACATATGGGGGTGGGTGCATATCACTACCAGCAGTGTCCAGACATATGGGGGTGGGTGCATATGACTCGCAGCAGTGGACAGAGATATGAGGGGTGGGTGCATATCACTACCAGCAGTGTCCAGACATATGGGGGTGGGTGCATATCACTACCAGCAGTGGACAGACATATGAGGGGTGGGTGCAGAGGACTCCCAGCAGTGGACAGACATATGGGGGTGGGTGCATATCACTACCAGCAGTGTCAAGACATATGGGGGTGGGTGCATATCACTACCAGCAGTGTCCAGACATATGGGGGTGGGTGCATATGACTCCCAGCAGTGGACAGACATATGAGGGGTGGGTGCATATCACTACCAGCAGTGGACAGACATGGGGGGTGGGTGCATATGACTCCCAGCAGTGTCCAGACATATGGGGGTGGGTGCATATCACTACCAGCAGTGTCCAGACATATGGGGGTGGGTGCATATGACTCCCAGCAGTGGACAGGCATATGAGGGTGGGTGCATATCACTACCAGCAGTGGACAGACATATGAGGGGTGGGTGCAGAGGACTCCCAGCAGTGGACAGACATATGAGGGGTGGGTGCATATCACTACCAGCAGTGGACAGACATATGAGGGGTGGGTGCATATCACTACCAGCAGTGGACAGACATATGCGGGTGGGTGCATATGACTCCCAGCAGTGGACAGACATATGGGGGTGGGTGCATATCACTACCAGCAGTGTCCAGACATATGGGGGTGGGTGCATATGACTCCCAGCAGTGGACAGAGATATGAGGGGTGGGTGCATATGACTCCCAGCAGTGTCCAGACATATGGGGGTGGGTGCATATCACTACCAGCAGTGTCCAGACACATGGGGGTGGGTGCATATGACTCCCAGCAGTGGACAGACATATGAGGGGTGGGTGCATATGACTCCCAGCAGTGGACAGAGATATGAGGGGTGGGTGCATATCACTACCAGCAGTGTCCAGACATATGGGGGTGGGTGCATATCACTACCAGCAGTGGACAGACATATGAGGGGTGGGTGCAGAGGACTCCCAGCAGTGTCCAGACATATGGGGGTGGGTGCATATGACACCCAGCAGTGGACAGACATATGGGGGTTGGTGCATATCACTACCAGCAGTGTCCAGACATATGGGGGTGGGTGCATATGACTCCCAGCAGTGGACAGATATATTAGGGGTGGGTGCATATCACTACCAGCAGTGGACAGACATATGTGGGTGGGTGCATGTCACTACCAGCAGTGGACAGACATATGGGGGTGGGTGCATATCACTACCAACAGTGTCCAGACATATGGGGGTGGGTGCATATCACTACCAGCAGTGTCCAGACATATGGGGGTGGGTGCATATGACTCGCAGCAGTGGACAGAGATATGAGGGGTGGGTGCATATCACTACCAGCAGTGTCCAGACATATGGGGGTGGGTGCATATCACTACCAGCAGTGGACAGACATATGAGGGGTGGGTGCAGAGGACTCCCAGCAGTGGACAGACATATGGGGGTGGGTGCATATCACTACCAGCAGTGTCCAGACATATGGGGGTGGGTGCATATCACTACCAGCAGTGTCCAGACATATGGGGGTGGGTGCATATGACTCCCAGCAGTGGACAGACATATGAGGGGTGGGTGCATATCACTACCAGCAGTGGACAGACATGGGGGGTGGGTGCATATGACTCCCAGCAGTGTCCAGACATATGGGGGTGGGTGCATATCACTACCAGCAGTGTCCAGACATATGGGGGTGGGTGCATATGACTCCCAGCAGTGGACAGACATATGAGGGGTGGGTGCATATCACTACCAGCAGTGGACAGACATATGGGGGGTGGGTGCATATGACTCCCAGCAGTGTCCAGACATATGGGGGTGGGTGCATATCACTACCAGCAGTGTCCAGAGATATGAGGGGTGGGTGCATATCACTACCAGCAGTGTCCAGAAATATGGGGGTGGATGCATATCACTACCAGCAGTGGACAGACATATGAGGGGTGGGTGCATATGACTCCCAGCAGTGGACAGACATATTGGGGTGGGTGCATATCACTACAAGCAGTGGACAGACATATGGGGGTGGGTGCATATGACCCCCAGCAGTGTCCAGACATATGGGGGTGGGTGCATATCACTACCAGCCGTGTCCAGACATATGGGGGTGGATGCATATGACTCCCAGCAGTGGACAGAGATATGAGGGGTGGGTGCATATCACTACCAGCAGTGTCCAGAAATATGGGGGTGGATGCATATCACTACCAGCAGTGGACAGACATATGAGGGGTGGGTGCAGAGGACTCCCAGCAGTGGACAGACATATGGGGGTGGGTGCATATCACTACAAGCAGTGGACAGACATATGGGGGTGGGTGCATATGACTCCCAGCAGTGTATCACTACCAGCCGTGTCCAGACATATGGGGGTGGGTGCATATCACTACCAGCAGTGGACAAACATGAGGGGTGGGTACAGAGTACTCCCAGCAGTGGACAGACATATGGGGGTGGGTGCATATCACTACCAGCAGTGTCCAGACATATGGGGGTGGGTGCATATCACCACCAGCAGTGTCCAGACATATGGGGGTGGGTGCATATGACACCCAGCAGTGGACAGACATATGAGGGGTGGGTGCAGAGGACTCCCAGCAGTGGACAGACATATGGGGGGTGGGTGCATATGACTCCCAGCAGTGTCCAGACTTGGGGGTGGGTGCATATGACTCCCAGCAGTGTCCAGACATATGGGGGTGGGTGCATATCACTACCAGCAGTGTCCAGACATATGAGGGGTGGGTGCATATGACTCCCAGCAGTGGACAGAGATATGAGGGGTGGGTGCATATGACTCCCAGCAGTGTCCAGACATATGGGGGTGGGTGCATATGACTCCCAGCAGTGTCCAGACATATGGGGGGTGGGTGCATATCACTACAAGCAGTGGACAGACATATGAGGGGTGGGTGCATATCACTACCAGCAGTGGACAGACATATGAGGGGTGTGTGCAGAGGACTCCCAGCAGTGGACAGACATATGAGGGGTGGGTGCATATCACTACCAGCAGTGGACAGACATATGTGGGTGGGTGCATGTCACTACCAGCAGTGGACAGACATATGGGGGTGGGTGCATATCACTACCAACAGTGTCCAGACATATGGGGGTGGGTGCATATCACTACCAGCAGTGGACAGAGATATGAGGGGTGGGTGCATATCACTACCAGCAGTGTCCAGAAATATGGGGGTGGATGCATATCACTACCAGCAGTGGACAGACATATGAGGGGTGGGTGCAGAGGACTCCCAGCAGTGGACAGACATATGGGGGTGGGTGCATATCACTACCAGCAGTGTCCAGACATATGGGGGTGGGTGCATATCACTACCAGCAGTGTCCAGACATATGGGGGTGGGTGCATATGACTCCCAGCAGTGGACAGACATATGAGGGGTGGGTGCATATCACTACCAGCAGTGGACAGACATGGGGAGTGGGTGCATATGACTCCCAGCAGTGTCCAGACATATGGGGGTGGGTGCATATCACTACCAGCAGTGTCCAGACATATGGGGGTGGGTGCATATGACTCGCAGCAGTGGACAGAGATATGAGGGGTGGGTGCATATCACTACCAGCAGTGTCCAGACATATGGGGGTGGGTGCATATCACTACCAGCAGTGGACAGACATATGAGGGGTGGGTGCAGAGGACTCCCAGCAGTGGACAGACATATGGGGGTGGGTGCATATCACTACCAGCAGTGTCCAGACATATGGGGGTGGGTGCATATCACTACCAGCAGTGTCCAGACATATGGGGGTGGGTGCATATGACTCCCAGCAGTGGACAGACATATGAGGGGTGGGTGCATATCACTACCAGCAGTGGACAGACATGGGGAGTGGGTGCATATGACTCCCAGCAGTGTCCAGACATATGGGGGTGGGTGCTTATCACTACCAGCAGTGTCCAGACATATGGGGGTGGGTGCATATGACTCCCAGCAGTGGACAGACATATGAGGGGTGGGTGCATATCACTACCAGCAGTGGACAGACATATGGGGGGTGGGTGCATATGACTCCCAGCAGTGTCCAGACATATGGGGGTGGGTGCATATCACTACCAGCAGTGTCCAGAGATATGAGGGGTGGGTGCATATCACTACCAGCAGTGTCCAGAAATATGGGGGTGGATGCATATCACTACCAGCAGTGGACAGACATATGAGGGGTGGGTGCATATGACTCCCAGCAGTGGACAGACATATTGGGGTGGGTGCATATCACTACAAGCAGTGGACAGACATATGGGGGTGGGTGCATATGACCCCCAGCAGTGTCCAGACATATGGGGGTGGGTGCATATCACTACCAGCCGTGTCCAGACATATGGGGGTGGGTGCATATGACTCCCAGCAGTGGACAGAGATATGAGGGGTGGGTGCATATCACTACCAGCAGTGTCCAGAAATATGGGGGTGGATGCATATCACTACCAGCAGTGGACAGACATATGAGGGGTGGGTGCAGAGGACTCCCAGCAGTGGACAGACATATGGGGGTGGGTGCATATCACTACAAGCAGTGGACAGACATATGGGGGTGGGTGCATATGACTCCCAGCAGTGTATCACTACCAGCCGTGTCCAGACATATGGGGGTGGGTGCATATCACTACCAGCAGTGGACAAACATGAGGGGTGGGTGCAGAGTACTCCCAGCAGTGGACAGACATATGGGGGTGGGTGCATATCACTACCAGCAGTGTCCAGACATATGGGGGTGGGTGCATATCACCACCAGCAGTGTCCAGACATATGGGGGTGGGTGCATATGACACCCAGCAGTGGACAGACATATGAGGGGTGGGTGCAGAGGACTCCCAGCAGTGGACAGACATATGGGGGGTGGGTGCATATGACTCCCAGCAGTGTCCAGACTTGGGGGTGGGTGCATATGACTCCCAGCAGTGTCCAGACATATGGGGGTGGGTGCATATCACTACCAGCAGTGTCCAGACATATGAGGGGTGGTTGCATATGACTCCCAGCAGTGGACAGAGATATGAGGGGTGGGTGCATGCGACTCCCAGCAGTGTCCAGACATATGGGGGTGGGTGCATATGACTCCCAGCAGTGTCCAGACATATGGGGGGTGGGTGCATATCACTACAAGCAGTGGACAGACATATGAGGGGTGGGTGCATATCACTACCAGCAGTGGACAGACATATGAGGGGTGGGTGCAGAGGACTCCCAGCAGTGGACAGACATATGAGGGGTGGGTGCATATCACTACCAGCAGTGGACAGACATATGAGGGGTGGGTGCATATCACTACCAGCAGTGGACAGACATATGGGGGTGGGTGCATATGACTCCCAGCAGTGGACAGACATATGGGGGTGGGTGCATATCACTACCAGCAGTGTCCAGACATATGGGGGTGGGTGCATATGACACCCAGCAGTGGACAGAGATATGAGGGGTGGGTGCATATGACTCCCAGCAGTGTCCAGACATATGGGGGTGGGTGCATATCACCACCAGCAGTGTCCAGACATATGGGGGTGGGTGCATATGACACCCAGCAGTGGACAGACATATGAGGGGTGGGTGCAGAGGACTCCCAGCAGTGGACAGACATATGGGGGTGGGTGCATATCACTACAAGCAGTGGACAGACATATGGGGGTGGGTGCATATGACTCCCAGCAGTGTCCAGACATATGGGGGTTGGTGCATATCACTACCAGCAGTGTCCAGACATATGGGGGTGGGTGCATATGACTCCCAGCAGTGGACAGAGATATGAGGGGTGGGTGCATATCACTACCAGCAGTGTCCAGACATATGTGGGTGGGTGCATATCACCACCAGCAGTGTCCAGACATATGGGGGTGGGTGCATATGACACCCAGCAGTGGACAGACATATGAGGGGTGGGTGCAGAGGACTCCCAGCAGTGGACAGACATATGGGGGGTGGGTGCATATGACTCCCAGCAGTGGACAGATATGAGGGGTGGGTGCATATGACTCCCAGCAGTGTTCAGACTTGGGGGTGGGTGCATATGACTCCCAGCAGTGGACAGACATATGAGGGGTGGGTGCATATGACTCCCAGCACTGTCCAGACATATGGGGGTGGGTGCATATGACTCCCAGCAGTGGACAGAGATATGAGGGGTGGGTGCATATCACTACCAGCAGTGTCCAGACAAATGAGGGTGGGTGCATATCACTACCAGCAGTGGACAGACATATGAGGGGTGGGTGCAGAGGACTCCCAGCAGTGGACAGACATATGGGGGTGGGTGCATATCACTACAAGCAGTGGACAGACATATGGGGGTGGGTGCATATGACTCCCAGCAGTGTCCAGACATATGGGGGTTGGTGCATATCACTACCAGCAGTGTCCAGACATATGGGAGTGGGTGCATATGACTCCCAGCAGTGGACAGATATATTAGGGGTGGGTGCATATCACTACCAGCAGTGGACAGACATATGTGGGTGGATGCATGTCACTACCAGCAGTGGACAGACATATGGGGGTGGGTGCATATCACTACCAACAGTGTCCAGACATATGGGGGTGGGTGCATATCACTACCAGCAGTGTCCAGACATATGGGGGTGGGTGCATATCACTACCAGCAGTGTCCAGACATATGGGGGTGGGTGCATATGACTCGCAGCAGTGGACAGAGATATGAGGGGTGGGTGCATATCACTACCAGCAGTGTCCAGACATATGGGGGTGGGTGCATATCACTACCAGCAGTGGACAGACATATGAGGGGTGGGTGCAGAGGACTCCCAGCAGTGGATAGACATATGGGGGTGGGTGCATATCACTACCAGCAGTGTCCAGACATATGGGGTGGGTGCATATCACTACCAGCAGTGTCCAGACATATGGGGGTGGATGCATATGACTCCCAGCAGTGGACAGACATATGAGGGGTGGGTGCATATCACTACCAGCAGTGGACAGACATTGGGGGTGGGTGCATATGACTCCCAGCAGTGTCCAGACATATGGGGGTGGGTGCATATCACTACCAGCAGTGTCCAGACATATGGGGGTGGGTGCATATGACTCCCAGCAGTGGACAGAGATATGAGGGGTGGGTGCATATCACTACCAGCAGTGGACAGACATATGGGGGGTGGGTGCATATGACTCCCAGCAGTGTCCAGACATATGGGGGTGGGTGCATATCACTACCAGCAGTGTCCAGACATAGGGGGGTGGTTGCATATGACTCCCAGCAGTGGACAGACTTATGAGGGGTGGGTGCAGAGGACTCCCAGCAGTGGACAGACATATGGGGGTGGGTGCATATCACTACAAGCAGTGGACAGACTTATGGGGGTGGGTGCATATGACCCCCAGCAGTGTCCAGACATATGGGGGTGGGTGCATATCACTACCAGCCGTGTCCAGACATATGGGGGTGGATGCATATGACTCCCAGCAGTGGACAGAGATATGAGGGGTGGGTGCATATCACTACCAGCAGTGTCCAGACATATGGGGGTGGGTGCATATCACTACCAGCAGTGGACAGACATATGAGGGGTGGGTGCAGAGGACTCCCAGCAGTGGACAGACAAATGGGGGTGGGTGCATATCACTACCAGCAGTGTCCAGACATATGGGGGTGGGTGCATATCACCACCAGCAGTGTCCAGACATATGGGTGTGGGTGCATATGACACCCAGCAGTGGACAGACGTATGAGGGGTGGGTGCATATCACTACCAGCAGTGGACAGACATATGGGGGTGGGTGCATATGACTCCCAGCAGTGTCCAGACATATGGGGGTGGGTGCATATCACTACCAGCAGTGTCCAGACATATAGGGGTGGGTGCATATGACTCCCAGCAGTGGACAGACATATGAGGGGTAGGTGCAGAGGACTCCCAGCAGTGGACAGACATATGGGGGTGGGTGCATATCACTACCAGCAGTGTCCAGACATATGGGGGTGGGTGCATATCACTACCAGCAGTGGACAGACATGAGGGGTGGGTGCAGAGTACTCCCAGCAGTGCACAGACATATGGGGGTGGGTGCATATCACTACCAGCAGTGTCCAGACATATGGGGGTGGGTGCATATCACCACCAGCAGTGTCCAGACATATGGGGGTGGGTGCATATGACACCCAGCAGTGGACAGACATATGAGGGGTGGGTGCAGAGGACTCTCAGCAGTGGACAGACATATGGGGGGTGGGTGCATATGACTCCCAGCAGTGGACAGATATGAGGGGTGGGTGCATATGACTCCCAGCAGTGTTCAGACTTGGGGGTGGGTGCATATGACTCCCAGCAGTGTCCAAACATATGGGGGTGGGTGCATATGACTCCCAGCAGTGTCCAGACATATGGGGGTGGGTGCATATGACTCCCAGCAGTGGACAGAGATATGAGGGGTGGGTGCATATCACTACCAGCAGTATCCAGACATATGGGGGTGGGTGCATATCACTACCAGCAGTGGACAGACATATGAGGGGTGGGTGCAGAGGACTCCCAGCAGTGGACAGACATATGGGGGTGGGTGCATATCACTACCAGCAGTGTCCAGACATATGGGGGTGGGTGCATATCACTACCAGCAGTGTCCAGACATATGGGGGTGGGTGCATATGACTCCCAGCAGTGGACAGACATATGAGGGGTGGGTGCATATCACTACCAGCAGTGGACAGACATGGGGGGTGGGTGCATATGACTCCCAGCAGTGTCCAGACATATGGGGGTGGGTGCATATCACTACCAGCAGTGTCCAGACATATGGGGGTGGGTGCATATGACTCCCAGCAGTGGACAGACATATGAGGGGTGGGTGCATATCACTACCAGCAGTGGACAGACATATGGGGGGTGGGTGCATATGACTCCCAGCAGTGTCCAGACATATGGGGGTGGGTGCATATCACTACCAGCAGTGTCCAGAGATATGAGGGGTGGGTGCATATCACTACCAGCAGTGTCCAGAAATATGGGGGTGGATGCATATCACTACCAGCAGTGGACAGACATATGAGGGGTGGGTGCATATGACTCCCAGCAGTGGACAGACATATTGGGGTGGGTGCATATCACTACAAGCAGTGGACAGACATATGGGGGTGGGTGCATATGACCCCCAGCAGTGTCCAGACATATGGGGGTGGGTGCATATCACTACCAGCCGTGTCCAGACATATGGGGGTGGATGCATATGACTCCCAGCAGTGGACAGAGATATGAGGGGTGGGTGCAGAGGACTCCCAGCAGTGGACAGACATATGGGGGTGGGTGCATATCACTACAAGCAGTGGACAGACATATGGGGGTGGGTGCATGTCACTACCAGCAGTGGACAGACATATGGGGGTGGGTGCATATCACTACCAACAGTGTCCAGACATATGGGGGTGGGTGCATATCACTACCAGCAGTGTCCAGAAATATGGGGGTGGATGCATATCACTACCAGCAGTGTCCAGAAATATGGGGGTGGATGCATATCACTACCAGCAGTGGACAGACATATGAGGGGTGGGTGCAGAGGACTCCCAGCAGTGGACAGACATATGGGGGTGGGTGCATATCACTACCAGCAGTGTCCAGACATATGGGGGTGGGTGCATATCACTACCAGCAGTGTCCAGACATATGGGGGTGGGTGCATATGACTCCCAGCAGTGGACAGACATATGAGGGGTGGGTGCATATCACTACCAGCAGTGGACAGACATGGGGAGTGGGTGCATATGACTCCCAGCAGTGTCCAGACATATGGGGGTGGGTGCATATCACTACCAGCAGTGTCCAGACATATGGGGGTGGGTGCATATGACTCGCAGCAGTGGACAGAGATATGAGGGGTGGGTGCATATCACTACCAGCAGTGTCCAGACATATGGGGGTGGGTGCATATCACTACCAGCAGTGGACAGACATATGAGGGGTGGGTGCAGAGGACTCCCAGCAGTGGACAGACATATGGGGGTGGGTGCATATCACTACCAGCAGTGTCCAGACATATGGGGGTGGGTGCATATCACTACCAGCAGTGTCCAGACATATGGGGGTGGGTGCATATGACTCCCAGCAGTGGACAGACATATGAGGGGTGGGTGCATATCACTACCAGCAGTGGACAGACATGGGGAGTGGGTGCATATGACTCCCAGCAGTGTCCAGACATATGGGGGTGGGTGCTTATCACTACCAGCAGTGTCCAGACATATGGGGGTGGGTGCATATGACTCCCAGCAGTGGACAGACATATGAGGGGTGGGTGCATATCACTACCAGCAGTGGACAGACATATGGGGGGTGGGTGCATATGACTCCCAGCAGTGTCCAGACATATGGGGGTGGGTGCATATCACTACCAGCAGTGGACAGACACATGAGGGGTGGGTGCAGAGGACTCCCAGCAGTGTCCAGACATATGGGGGTGGGTGCATATCACCCCCAGCAGTGTCCAGACATATGGGGGTGGGTGCATATGACACCCAGCAGTGGACAGACATATGAGGGGTGGGTGCAGAGGACTCCCAGCAGTGGACAGACATATGGGGGTGGGTGCATATGACTCCCAGCAGTGTCCAGACATATGGGGGTGGGTGCATATCACTACCAGCAGTGTCCAGACATATGGGGGTGGGTGCATATCACTACCACCAGTGTCCAGACATATGGGGGTGGGTGCATATGACTCCCAGCAGTGGACAGAGATATGAGGGGTGGGTGCATATCACTACCAGCAGTGTCCAGACATATGAGGGTGGGTGCATATCACTACCAGCAGTGGACAGACATATGAGGGGTGGGTGCAGAGGACTCCCAGCAGTGGACAGACATATGGGGGTGGGTGCATATCACTACAAGCAGTGGACAGACATATGGGGGTGGGTGCATATGACTCCCAGCAGTGTCCAGACATATGGGGGTTGGTGCATATCACTACCAGCAGTGTCCAGACATATGGGGGTGGGTGCATATGACTCCCAGCAGTGGACAGATATATTAGGGGTGGGTGCATATCACTACCAGCAGTGGACAGACATATGTGGGTGGGTGCATGTCACTACCAGCAGTGGACAGACATATGGGGGTGGGTGCATATCACTACCAACAGTGTCCAGACATATGGGGGTGGGTGCATATCACTACCAGCAGTGTCCAGACATATGGGGGTGGGTGCATATCACTACCAGCAGTGTCCAGACATATGGGGGTGGGTGCATATGACTCGCAGCAGTGGACAGAGATATGAGGGGTGGGTGCATATCAATACCAGCAGTGTCCAGACATATGGGGGTGGGTGCATATCACTACCAGCAGTGGACAGACATATGAGGGGTGGGTGCAGAGGACTCCCAGCAGTGGACAGACATATGGGGGTGGGTGCATATCACTACCAGCAGTGTCCAGACATATGAGGGTGGGTGCATATCACTACCAGCAGTGTCCAGACATATGGGGGTGGATGCATATGACTCCCAGCAGTGGACAGACATATGAGGGGTGGGTGCATATCACTACTAGCAGTGGACAGACATTGGGGGTGGGTGCATATGACTCCCAGCAGTGTCCAGACACATGGGGGTGGGTGCATATCACTACCAGCAGTGTCCAGACATATGGGGGTGGGTGCATATGACTCCCAGCAGTGGACAGAGATATGAGGGGTGGGTGCATATCACTACCAGCAGTGGACAGACATATGGGGGGTGGGTGCATATGACTCCCAGCAGTGTCCAGACATATGGGGGTGGGTGCATATCAATACCAGCAGTGTCCAGACATAGGGGGGTGGTTGCATATGACTCCCAGCAGTGGACAGACTTATGAGGGGTGGGTGCAGAGGACTCCCAGCAGTGGACAGACATATGGGGTGGGTGCATATCACTACAAGCAGTGGACAGACTTATGGGGGTGGGTGCATATGACCCACAGCAGTGTCCAGACATACGGGGTGGGTGCATATCACTACCAGCCGTGTCCAGACATATGGGGGTGGATGCATATGACTCCCAGCAGTGGACAGAGATATGAGGGGTGGGTGCATATCACTACCAGCAGTGTCCAGACATATGGGGGTGGGTGCATATCACTACCAGCAGTGGACAGACATATGAGGGGTGGGTGCAGAGGACTCCCAGCAGTGGACAGACAAATGGGGGTGGGTGCATATCACTACCAGCAGTGTCCAGACATATGGGGGTGGGTGCATATCACCACCAGCAGTGTCCAGACATATGGGTGTGGGTGCATATGACACCCAGCAGTGGACAGACGTATGAGGGGTGGGTGCATATCACTACCAGCAGTGGACAGACATATGGGGGTGGGTGCATATGACTCCCAGCAGTGTCCAGACATATGGGGGTGGGTGCATATCACTACCAGCAGTGTCCAGACATATAGGGGTGGGTGCATATGACTCCCAGCAGTGGACAGACATATGAGGGGTGGGTGCAGAGGACTCCCAGCAGTGGACAGACATATGGGGGTGGGTGCATATCACTACCAGCAGTGTCCAGACATATGGGGGTGGGTGCATATCACTACCAGCAGTGGACAGACATGAGGGGTGGGTGCAGAGTACTCCCAGCAGTGGACAGACATATGGGGGTGGGTGCATATCACTACCAGCAGTGTCCAGACATAGGGGGGTGGGTGCATATCACCACCAGCAGTGTCCAGGCATATGGGGGTGGGTGCATATGACACCCAGCAGTGGACAGACATATGAGGGGTGGGTGCAGAGGACTCCCAGCAGTGGACAGACATATGGGGGGTGGGTGCATATGACTCCCAGCAGTGGACAGATATGAGGGGTGGGTGCATATGACTCCCAGCAGTGTTCAGACTTGGGGGTGGGTGCATATGACTCCCAGCAGTGTCCAAACATATGGGGGTGGGTGCATATGACTCCCAGCAGTGTCCAGACATATGGGGGTGGGTGCATATGACTCCCAGCAGTGGACAGAGATATGAGGGGTGGGTGCATATGACTCCCAGCAGTGTCCAGACATATGGGGGTGGGTGCATATCACTACCAGCAGTGTCCAGACATTTGGGGGTGGGTGCATATGACTCCCAGCAGTGGACAGAGATATGAGGGGTGGGTGCATATCACTACCAGCAGTGTCCAGACATATGGGGGTGGGTGCATATGACTCCCAGCAGTGGACAGAGATATGAGGGGTGGGTGCATATGACTCCCAGCAGCGGATAGAGATATGAGGGGTGGGTGCATATGACTCCCAGCAGTGTCCAGACATGGGGGTGGGTGCATATGACTCCCAGCAGTGTCCAGACATATGAGGGGTGGGTGCATATCACTACAAGCCGTGGACAGACATATGAGGGGTGGGTGCATATCACTACCAGCAGTGTCCAGACATATGAGGGTGGGTGCATATGACTCCCAGCAGTGGACAGAGATATGAGGGGTGGGTGCATATGACTCCCAGCAGTGTCCAGACATATGAGGGTGGGTGCATATCACTACCAGCAGTGGACAGACATACGAGGGGTGGGTGCAGAGGACTCCCAGCAGTGGACAGACATATGGGGGTGGGTGCATATCACTACCAGCAGTGTCCAGACATATGGGTGTGGGTGCATATTACTCCCAGCAGTGGACAGACATATGGGGTGGGTGCATATCACTACCAGCAGTGTCCAGACATATGGGGGTGGGTGCATATAATTCCCAGCAGTGGACAGATATGAGGGGTGGGTGCATATGACTCCCAGCAGTGGACAGACATATGGGGGTGGGTGCATATCACTACCAGCAGTGTCCAGACATATGGGGGTGGGTGCATATGACTCCCAGCAGTGGACAGACATATGGGGGTGGGTGCATATCACTACCAGCAGTGTCCAGCCATATGGGGGTGGGTGCACATGACTCCCAGCAGTGGACAGAGATATGAGGGGTGGGTGCATATGACTCCCAGCAGTGTCCAGACATATGGGGGTGGGTGCATATCACTACCAGCCGTGTCCAGACATATGGGGGGTGGGTGCATATGACTCCCAGCAGTGGACAGAGATATGAGGGGTGGGTGCATATCACTACCAGCAGTGTCTAGACATATGGGGTGGGTGCATATCACTACCAGCAGTGGAGAGACATATGAGGGGTGCGTGCAGAGGACTCCCAGCAGTGGACAGACATATGAGGGGTGGGTGCATATCCCTACCAGCAGTGGACAGACATATGGGGGTGGGTGCATATGACTCCCAGCAGTGTCTAGACATATGGGGTGGGTGCATATCACTACCAGCAGTGGAGAGACATATGAGGGGTGCGTGCAGAGGACTCCCAGCAGTGGACAGACATATGAGGGGTGGGTGCATATCCCTACCAGCAGTGGACAGACATATGGGGGTGGGTGCATATGACTCCCAGCAGTGTCCAGACATATGGGGGTGGGTGCATATCACTACCAGCAGTGTCCAGCCATATGGGGGTGGGTGCATATGACTCACAGCAGTGGACAGAGATATGAGGGGTGGGTGCATATGACTCCCAGCAGTGTCCAGACATTTGGGGGCGAGTGCATATCACTACCAGCAGTGTCCAGACATATGAGGGGTGGGTGCATATCACTACCAGCAGTGGACAGACATATGAGGGGTGGGTGCATATCACTACCAGCAGTGTCCAGACATATGGGGATGGGTGCACATGACTCCCAGCAGTGGACAGAGATATGAGGGGTGGGTGCATATGACTCCCAGCAGTGTCCAGACATATGGGGGTGGGTGCATATCACTACCAGCAGTGTCCAGACATATGAGGGTGGGTGCATATGACACCCAGCAGTGGACAGAGATATGAGGGGTGGGTGCATATCACTACCAGCAGTGTCCAGACATATGGGGGTGGGTGCATATCACTACCAGCAGTGGACAGACATATGAGGGGTGGCTGCAGAGGACTCCCAGCAGTGGACAGACATATGGGGGTGGATGCATATCACTACCAGCAGTGTCCAGACATATGGGGGTGGGTGGATATGACTCCCAGCAGTGGACAGACATATGGGGGTGGGTGCATATCACTACCAGCAGTGTCCAGACATATGGGGGTGGGTGCATATCACTACCAGCAGTGGACAGACATATGAGGGGTGGGTGCAGAGGACTCCCAGCAGTGGACAGACATATGGAGGTGGGTGCATATCACTACCAGCAGTGTCCAGACATATGGGGGTGGGTGCATATGATGCCCAGCAGTGGACAGACATATGGGGGTGGGTGCATATCACTACCAGCAGTGTCCAGACATATGGGGGTGGGTGCATATGACTCCCAGCAGTGGACAGACTTACGGGGGTGGGTGCATATCACTACCAGTAGTGTCCAGACATATGGGGGTGGGTGCATATGACTCCCAGCAGTGGACAGACATATGAGGGGTGGGTGCATATCACTACCAGCAGTGGACAGACATATGGGGATGGGTGCATATGACTCCCAGCAGTGGACCGACATATGGGGGTGGGTGCATATCACTACCAGCAGTGTCCAGACATATGGGGGTGGGTGCATATGACTCCCAGCAGTGGACAGACATATGGGGGTGGGTTCATATCACTACCAGCAGTGTCCAGACATATGGGGGTGGGTGCATATCACTACAAGCAGTGGACAGACATATGAGGGTGGGTGCATATCACTACCAGCAGTGGTCAGACATATGAGGGGTGGGTGCAGAGGACTCCCAGCAGTGGACAGACATATGAGGGGTGGGTGCATATCACTACCAGCAGTGGACAGACATATGAGGGGTGGGTGCATATCACTACCAGCAGTGGACAGACATATGCGGGTGGGTGCATATGACTCCCAGCAGTGGACAGACATATGGGGGTGGGTGCATATCACTACCAGCAGTGTCCAGACATATGGGGGTGGGTGCATATGACTCCCAGCAGTGGACAGAGATATGAGGGGTGTGTGCATATGACTCCCAGCAGTGTCCAGACATACGGGGGTGGGTGCATATCACTACCAGCAGTGTCCAGACATATGGGGGTGGGTGCATATGACTCCCAGCAGTGGACAGACATGAGGGGTGGGTGCATATCACTACCAGCAGTGGACAGACATATGGGGATGGGTGCATATGACTCCCAGCAGTGGACCGACATATGGGGGTGGGTGCATATCACTACCAGCAGTGTCCAGACATATGGGGGTGGGTGCATATGACTCCCAGCAGTTGACAGACCTATGGGGGTGGGTTCATATCACTACCAGCAGTGTCCAGACATATGGGGGTGGGTGCATATGACTCCCAGCAGTGGACAGACATATGGGGGTGGGTGCATATCACTACAAGCAGTGGACAGACATATGAGGGTGGGTGCATATCACTACCAGCAGTGGACAGACATATGAGGGGTGGGTGCAGAGGACTCCCAGCAGTGGACAGACGTATGAGGGGTGGGTGCATATCACTACCAGCAGTGGACAGACATATGAGGGGTGGGTGCATATCACTACCAGCAGTGGACAGACATATGGGGGTGGGTGCATATGACTCCCAGCAGTGGACAGACATATGGGGGTGGGTGCATATAATTACCAGCAGTGTCCAGACATATGGGGGTGGGTGCATATGACTCCCAGCAGTGGGCAGACATATGAGGGGTGGGTGCATATCACTACCAGCAGTGGACAGACATATGGGGGGTGGGTGCATATGTCTCCCAGCAGTGTCCAGACATATGGGGGTGGGTGCATATCACTACCAGCAGTGTCCAGACATAGGGGGGTGGGTGCATATGACTCCCAGCAGTGGACAGAGATATGAGGGGTGGGTGCATATCACTACCAGCAGTGTCCAGACATATGGGGGTGGGTGCATATCAGTACCAGCAGTGGACAGACTTATGAGGGGTGGGTGCAGAGGACTCCCAGCAGTGGACAGACATATGGGGGTGGGTGCATATCACTACAAGCAGTGGACAGACATATGGGGGTGGGTGCATATGACTCCCAGCCGTGTCCAGACATATGGGGGTGGATGCATATGACTCCCAGCAGTGGACAGAGATATGAGGGGTGGGTGCATATCACTACCAGCAGTGTCCAGACATATGGGGGTGGGTGCATATCACTACCAGCAGTGGACAGACATATGAGGGGTGGGTACAGAGGACTCCCAGCAGTGTCCAGACATATGGGGGTGGGTGCATATCACCACCAGCAGTGTCCAGACATATGGGGGTGGGTGCATATGACACCCAGCAGTGGACAGACATATGAGGGGTGGGTGCAGAGGACTCCCAGCAGTGGACAGACATATGGGGGTGGGTGCATATCACTACAAGCAGTGGACAGACATATGGGGGTGGGTGCATATGACTCCCAGCAGTGTCCAGACATATGGGGGTGGGTGCATATCACTACCAGCAGTGTCCAGACATATGGGGGTGGGTGCATATGACTCCCAGCAGTGGACAGAGATATGAGGGGTGGGTGCATATCACTACCAGCAGTGTCCAGACATATGAGGGTGGGTGCATATCACTACCAGCAGTGGACAGACATATGAGGGGTGGGTGCAGAGGACTCCCAGCAGTGGACAGACATATGGGGGTGGGTGCATATCACTACAAGCAGTGGACAGACATATGGGGGTGGGTGCATATGACTCCCAGCAGTGTCCAGACATATGGGGGTTGGTGCATATCACTACCAGCAGTGTCCAGACATATGGGGGTGGGTGCATATGACTCCCAGCAGTGGACAGATATATTAGGGGTGGGTGCATATCACTACCAGCAGTGGACAGACATATGTGGGTGGGTGCATGTCACTACCAGCAGTGGACAGACATATGGGGGTGGGTGCATATCACTACCAACAGTGTCCAGACATATGGGGGTGGGTGCATATCACTACCAGCAGTGTCCAGACATATGGGGGTGGGTGCATATCACTACCAGCAGTGTCCAGACATATGGGGGTGGGTGCATATGACTCGCAGCAGTGGACAGAGATATGAGGGGTGGGTGCATATCACTACCAGCAGTGTCCAGACATATGGGGGTGGGTGCATATCACTACCAGCAGTGGACAGACATATGAGGGGTGGGTGCAGAGGACTCCCAGCAGTGGACAGACATATGGGGGTGGGTGCATATCACTATCAGCAGTGTCCAGACATATGGGGGTGGATGCATATGACTCCCAGCAGTGGACAGACATATGAGGGGTGGGTGCATATCACTACCAGCAGTGGACAGACATTGGGGGTGGGTGCATATGACTCCCAGCAGTGTCCAGACATATGGGGGTGGGTGCATATCACTACCAGCAGTGTCCAGACATATGGGGGTGGGTGCATATGACTCCCAGCAGTGGACAGAGATATGAGGGGTGGGTGCATATCACTACCAGCAGTGGACAGACATATGGGGGTGGGTGCATATGACTCCCAGCAGTGTCCAGACATATGGGGGTGGGTGCATATCACTACCAGCAGTGTCCAGACATAGGGGGGTGGTTGCATATGACTCCCAGCAGTGGACAGACTTATGAGGGGTGGGTGCAGAGGACTCCCAGCAGTGGACAGACATATGGGGGTGGGTGCATATCACTACAAGCAGTGGACAGACTTATGGGGGTGGGTGCATATGACCCCCAGCAGTGTCCAGACATATGGGGGTGGGTGCATATCACTACCAGCCGTGTCCAGACATATGGGGGTGGATGCATATGACTCCCAGCAGTGGACAGAGATATGAGGGGTGGGTGCATATCACTACCAGCAGTGTCCAGACATATGGGGGTGGGTGCATATCACTACCAGCAGTGGACAGACATATGAGGGGTGGGTGCAGAGGACTCCCAGCAGTGGACAGACAAATGGGGGTGGGTGCATATCACTACCAGCAGTGTCCAGACATATGGGGGTGGGTGCATATCACCACCAGCAGTGTCCAGACATATGGGTGTGGGTGCATATGACACCCAGCAGTGGACAGACGTATGAGGGGTGGGTGCATATCACTACCAGCAGTGGACAGACATATGGGGGTGGGTGCATATGACTCCCAGCAGTGTCCAGACATATGGGGGTGGGTGCATATCACTACCAGCAGTGTCCAGACATATAGGGGTGGGTGCATATGACTCCCAGCAGTGGACAGACATATGAGGGGTGGGTGCAGAGGACTCCCAGCAGTGGACAGACATATGGGGGTGGGTGCATATCACTACCAGCAGTGTCCAGACATATGGGGGTGGGTGCATATCACTACCAGCAGTGGACAGACATGAGGGGTGGGTGCAGAGTACTCCCAGCAGTGGACAGACATATGGGGGTGGGTGCGTATCACTACCAGCAGTGTCCAGACATATGGGGGTGGGTGCATATCACCACCAGCAGTGTCCAGACATATGGGGGTGGGTGCATATGACACCCAGCAGTGGACAGACATATGAGGGGTGGGTGCAGAGGACTCCCAGCAGTGGACAGACACATGGGGGGTGGGTGCATATGACTCCCAGCAGTGGACAGATATGAGGGGTGGGTGCATATGACTCCCAGCAGTGTTCAGACTTGGGGGTGGGTGCATATGACTCCCAGCAGTGTCCAAACATATGGGGGTGGGTGCATATGACTCCCAGCAGTGTCCAGACATATGGGGGTGGGTGCATATGACTCCCAGCAGTGGACAGAGATATGAGGGGTGGGTGCATATCACTACCAGCAGTGTCCAGACATATGGGGGTGGGTGCATATGACTCCCAGCAGTGGACAGAGATATGAGGGGTGGGTGCATATGACTCCCAGCAGCGGATAGAGATATGAGGGGTGGGTGCATATGACTCCCAGCAGTGTCCAGACATGGGGGTGGGTGCATATGACTCCCAGCAGTGTCCAGACATATGAGGGGTGGGTGCATATCACTACAAGCCGTGGACAGACATATGAGGGGTGGGTGCATATCACTACCAGCAGTGTCCAGACATATGGGGGTGGGTGCATATGACTCCCAGCAGTGGACAGAGATATGAGGGGTGGGTGCATATGACTCCCAGCAGTGTCCAGACATATGAGGGTGGGTGCATATCACTACCAGCAGTCGACAGACATACGAGGGGTGGGTGCAGAGGACTCCCAGCAGTGGACAGACATATGGGGGTGGGTGCATATCCCTACCAGCAGTGTCCAGACATATGGGTGTGGGTGCATATTACTCCCAGCAGTGGACAGACATATGGGGTGGGTGCATATCACTACCAGCAGTGTCCAGACATATGGGGGTGGGTGCATATAATTCCCAGCAGTGGACAGATATGAGGGGTGGGTGCATATGACTCCCAGCAGTGGACAGACATATGGGGGTGGGTGCATATCACTACCAGCAGTGTCCAGACATATGGGGGTGGGTGCATATGACTCCCAGCAGTGGACAGACATATGGGGGTGGGTGCATATCACTACCAGCAGTGTCCAGCCATATGGGGGTGGGTGCACATGACTCCCAGCAGTGGACAGAGATATGAGGGGTGGGTGCATATGACTCCCAGCAGTGTCCAGACATATGGGGGTGGGTGCATATCACTACCAGCCGTGTCCAGACATATGGGGGGTGGGTGCATATGACTCCCAGCAGTGGACAGAGATATGAGGGGTGGGTGCATATCACTACCAGCAGTGTCTAGACATATGGGGTGGGTGCATATCACTACCAGCAGTGGAGAGACATATGAGGGGTGCGTGCAGAGGACTCCCAGCAGTGGACAGACATATGAGGGGTGGGTGCATATCACTACCAGCAGTGGACAGACATATGGGGGTGGGTGCATATGTGTTGGACCTGGCCCATCTGGCAGGTCCGCCCCTGAAGTTTTTATGCTATATGTAACCTGGGGATGGTGATTCCCCCTCTGAGTGAGTGTGAGGAGAGAGCGACCTCCCCTTCCATAGGAATACATGGGGAATGGATGAGTCCTCAGTAGTTCCCGGTGCGTAGGGTGTGCAGGGTCAAGTCTGGTATGGATGAACTCGGGAGGTTGAATGCTGCGCAACGGTATATGAGGTATGAGTGTGTCTAGTGCAGAAGTCCCTCTTTTGGAAGTTGGCATATTTGTGGAATATGTGCCTGGCGTATGATTGGCCGGGGCTGGCTGGTGAGCCTGGCTCCCAGGATCTGGGAGGGTCTGCCCGGTGGTGAATGGAGTGTTTAGCATACTGATGTGAGGGGAGGAGTGAGCCTGGGTCTGCTTGTGGATTGACCGTCTGGTTTGAGTGTCATGAATGAGGCTGGGTTTTCCCCAGACACTGCTGGCTCCACCCCCTGGGGTGCGGCTGATGTTCCTAGCCTGGCCAGTGTAAAGAATCCCCCATAACCAGTTCCAGCTGGTTCTCCCCCTGCCTGCCCCTTCAGACCAAGAATGTGTGTATAAAAAGGGTGCTGGGACACCCTGGACTTGTTCTTGTTCTCCAACTTGAATCTACCCGGAGCTGCTGCTGCTGGGGCTCAGGGGTGGCGAGCCTCCCTGGGCCCTGCCCTACTCCTGGACTAAGGATGGCCCCTTCCCCTCTTTGGCGCTGTTGGGCCCCCTTGAGGTCCTGGACTACTGACGGACTTTGGTAGCCTGCATCTAGCGCTGGGGGAGCGCTGTCCCTTCTGCCCAGCGCCTGGAAGCGCTGCTCCCTGCCCCTGCCGCTTTGGGGTCCTTCACTCCTGCACCAGCGCTGGTAGCGCTACATTCAACGAGCCGGTGCCCACCCGGCGTCTACCCCGTGCTCCCAGTGTTCGATACCCCCAGCGAGTGCCTACCTCGCTTTATTCCCTGCCCGTGTGCCTTACGAGGGAGCCCACTCCTCGTCGATTTCTCCCCGAGTTCACCGCCGCCGCCCGGGACCCTAGTGACGTCATCCCCGGGCCGCGCTGGTATTGGCTGCCGGCCCGGGATTCCCCACTGGCGTCATCCCCCAGGCCGCGCCGTGATTGGCCGCCGGCCCGGGAGAAGGAGGAGAGGCCGGCCGAAGGAAAACGACGTAGCAGGAGCGGCGGGAGCTCACTCCGCGCCCCTGCGATACCCCCGTGAAGCTGCTGACCTTCCCCGGGGCTCCCGAGAGAGAGAGAGCCCCGGAGCACAAGGAGAAGGCTGGCGCAGCGAAGGAGACCGGCGCACCAAAACCGGTGAGTGCTGCTGCGAGCCCCAGGGAGGAGGGGCGTCGGGACACGTTGTCGGTGTCCGCCCCCCCTCGAGTGAATCTCCGGTTGTGCCCGAGGCCCAGGAGGCCTCCCACGAAGCCCAGTCCCCCGAGAGGGACTCCGCGTGCCCCCCCAATGGTCTGAGCCCTGCGAGGCTCCACCTGTGGCATTGCCCCCAGAGCCCAAGAGGCTCCACCGTATCATTGCCCCCAGAGCCCGAGTGGCCCCACCCGTTGGCACCCTTTTCCCCAGGGCCGGTAAGGCTCCCACGGGGTCCCTCAGTGGCCCAGCACTTAGTGGGCCACTGCTACGTTTAGCTTTGCCCCGGGCTCCCTGCCATGAACATCGAGACACTTGGGCACCTTGCCCCAGAAAGGCCCGCTGGCCTGTGGATTGCCATGGACCAGGTCTAATGTGATCCCTACACGTATTCTGTGTTGCACCTCTACGGGTGCTCCTGTTGTTGTGTACCTTGTCCTATTTTCCCCCCTTGAATACCAGATGTCCCCTATGTGATTCCTGGCCGTGGTCCCTTGGCCCTGTGCTGTACCTTCTTCCCCGAAGCCCCTACCCGTGCCCCTGGCACCTTGTACGATGTGTGTTCCTATGTGTCCTGCTTAATACAGAATCTATTTTTCATATATATATACTTGGTGTGGAGTTCCTTTGTGGGAGGCCCGGGAGGTTGTTGTTGGTGGGTGCGTGCGCAAATGCTTCACATGTCCTCCGAGATAGGCCTGGCTGCCAGCGCCGCGTTGCCTAGAGGGCGAGCAGGGGTCGACCTTTCATAGGAGTGGTGGTCTCTGTCTGGCTGTGGCGCAAGCCCTGGCCGGCCGGGGGTCCCATTTCCTACACTGGTGTCAGAAGTGGGATCCGGACTTGTGTTTGCGCAGTACCCCAACGATAACTGGCCTCCCTGCAAAACTCTGTATTGTACATGGTCGCAAAGAAAGGAGATTATTGTTTTAAGGGGTTACGTAAATGTCCGCTCTGTGAAAGATGTGTTCGAGTCAGGTGTCCCCCCCGTACCCCGCTGAATATGGTTTAGGCGTCAGGTGTCGCCCTGGCTGAATTGACGTTACCGCGCTGAATGTGTTGGAGGCATCATGTGTTCCGTGCACCGCTGAATGTGTCTGATGCGTCAGGGTCCTTCCTTACCCCGCTGAATGTGTTGGAGGCATCATGTGTTCCGTGCACCGCTGAATGTGTCTGATGCGTCAGGTGTCCCCCCCGTACCCCGCTGAATATGGTTTAGGCGTCAGGTGTCGCCCTGGCTGAATTTACGTTAAGTTGTATCCTGGACAAGGAAGACCTGCTGGCTCGGCCGCGGCTTGCCTTGGGGAGAGCTGAACATTGAGACCTGCTGGCGCTGCCGCGGCTCGTTTTGTGAAAGTTATGGTAGTTGTATCCCGGACAAGGAAGCCCTGCTGGCTCGGCCGCGGCTTGCCTTGGGGAGAGCTGAACCTTGAGACCTGCTGGCGCTGCCGCGGCTCGTTTTGTGAAAGTTATGGTAGTTGTATCCCGGACAAGGAAGACCTGCTGGCTCGGCCGCGGCTTGCCTTGGGGAGAGCTGAACCTTGAGACCGGCTAGTGCTGCCGCGGCTCGTTTTATTGAATTTATGTTAAGTTGTATCCTGGACAAGGGAGACCGCTGGCGCTGCTGCGGCTTGCCTTGGGGAGAGCTGAACGCTTAGTTCCCAGGTGGAAGACCAGTGGAGGGAGGAAGTTCCAAAACTGATAGGAAGGTGTGTTCTGAGGGTGTTCCCCCTGGGAGGACGCGGAACCTCAGAAGTAGAGGTAGGGTGGGGCATTCTTGCCCGTGACCTCTGGCAAGCCTGAGGGTGCGGACCCTAGGTGGAAGGAACAGTGGTAGGCGTGGCTACCCTGAGAAAGGGAGTGGAGAAGGGCTATTGTGGGCCCGGGGTTACCACCCCCCACTCCGGATTAGCAGGGACCAGTGGTATCTGGGGAGCCCAGGGCCTGGTCCTAGTCACAGACAACTAAGGCGTACCAGTAGGATAGCCTGGTTGGGCCTATGTCTTCATTGTTTTTCATTTTTTTTCACATTTTTAGCCTGTGTGTGTCTATCGGTCCAGGTAGGCGTTGAACTGGAGGGTGGCTCGGTAGCGCGGGCCACGTCCATGTTCTATCGCCCTGCAAGCAGGGAAGTCCATCACGGTAGTGATTGGTCTACCCTGCCTTTGGGCTGGGAGGGACGTGTGTTGGACCTGGCCCATCTGGCAGGTCCGCCCCTGAAGTTTTTATGCTATATGTAACCTGGGGATGGTGATTCCCCCTCTGAGTGAGTGTGAGGAGAGAGCGACCTCCCCTTCCATAGGAATACATGGGGAATGGATGAGTCCTCAGTAGTTCCCGGTGCGTAGGGTGTGCAGGGTCAAGTCTGGTATGGATGAACTCGGGAGGTTGAATGCTGCGCAACGGTATATGAGGTATGAGTGTGTCTAGTGCAGAAGTCCCTCTTTTGGAAGTTGGCATATTTGTGGAATATGTGCCTGGCGTATGATTGGCCGGGGCTGGCTGGTGAGCCTGGCTCCCAGGATCTGGGAGGGTCTGCCCGGTGGTGAATGGAGTGTTTAGCATACTGATGTGAGGGGAGGAGTGAGCCTGGGTCTGCTCGTGGATTGACCGTCTGGTTTGAGTGTCATGAATGAGGCTGGGTTTTCCCCAGACACTGCTGGCTCCACCCCCTGGGGTGCGGCTGATGTTCCTAGCCTGGCCAGTGTAAAGAATCCCCCATAACCAGTTCCAGCTGGTTCTCCCCCTGCCTGCCCCTTCAGACCAAGAATGTGTGTATAAAAAGGGTGCTGGGACACCCTGGACTTGTTCTTGTTCTCCAACTTGAATCTACCCGGAGCTGCTGCTGCTGGGGCTCAGGGGTGGCGAGCCTCCCTGGGCCCTGCCCTACTCCTGGACTAAGGATGGCCCCTTCCCCTCTTTGGCGCTGTTGGGCCCCCTTGAGGTCCTGGACTACCGACGGACTTTGGTAGCCTGCATCTAGCGCTGGGGGAGCGCTGTCCCTTCTGCCCAGCGCCTGGAAGCGCTGCTCCCTGCCCCTGCCGCTTTGGGGTCCTTCACTCCTGCACCAGCGCTGGTAGCGCTACATTCAACGAGCCGGTGCCCACCCGGCGTCTACCCCGTGCTCCCAGTGTTCGATACCCCCAGCGAGTGCCTACCTCGCTTTATTCCCTGCCCGTGTGCCTTACGAGGGAGCCCACTCCTCGTCGATTTCTCCCCGAGTTCACCGCCGCCGCCCGGGACCCTAGTGACGTCATCCCCGGGCCGCGCTGGTATTGGCTGTCGGCCCGGGATTCCCCACTGGCGTCATCCCCCAGGCCGCGCCGTGATTGGCTGCCGGCCCGGGAGAAGGAGGAGAGGCCGGCCGAAGGAAAACGACGTAGCAGGAGCGGCGGGAGCTCACTCCGCGCCCCTGCGATACCCCCGTGAAGCTGCTGACCTTCCCCGGGGCTCCCGAGAGAGAGAGAGCCCCGGAGCACAAGGAGAAGGCTGGCGCAGCGAAGGAGACCGGCGCACCAAAACCGGTGAGTGCTGCTGCGAGCCCCAGGGAGGAGGGGCGTCGGGACACGTTGTCGGTGTCCGCCCCCCCTCGAGTGAATCTCCGGTTGTGCCCGAGGCCCAGGAGGCCTCCCACGAAGCCCAGTCCCCCGAGAGGGACTCCGCGTGCCCCCCCAATGGTCTGAGCCCTGCGAGGCTCCACCTGTGGCATTGCCCCCAGAGCCCAAGAGGCTCCACCGTATCATTGCCCCCAGAGCCCGAGTGGCCCCACCCGTTGGCACCCTTTTCCCCAGGGCCGGTAAGGCTCCCACGGGGTCCCTCAGTGGCCCAGCACTTAGTGGGCCACTGCTACGTTTAGCTTTGCCCCGGGCTCCCTGCCATGAACATCGAGACACTTGGGCACCTTGCCCCAGAAAGGCCCGCTGGCCTGTGGATTGCCATGGACCAGGTCTAATGTGATCCCTACACGTATTCTGTGTTGCACCTCTACGGGTGCTCCTGTTGTTGTGTACCTTGTCCTATTTTCCCCCCTTGAATACCAGATGTCCCCTATGTGATTCCTGGCCGTGGTCCCTTGGCCCTGTGCTGTACCTTCTTCCCCGAAGCCCCTACCCGTGCCCCTGGCACCTTGTACGATGTGTGTTCCTATGTGTCCTGCTTAATACAGAATTTATTTTTCATATATATATACTTGGTGTGGAGTTCCTTTGTGGGAGGCCCGGGAGGTTGTTGTTGGTGGGTGCGTGCGCAAATGCTTCACATGTCCTCCGAGATAGGCCTGGCTGCCAGCGCCGCGTTGCCTAGAGGGCGAGCAGGGGTCGACCTTTCATAGGAGTGGTGGTCTCTGTCTGGCTGTGGCGCAAGCCCTGGCCGGCCGGGGGTCCCATTTCCTACAATATGACTCCCAGCAGTGTCCAGACATATGGGGGTGGGTGCATATCACTACCAGCAGTGTCCAGACATATGGGGGTGGGTGCATATGACTCACAGCAGTGGACAGAGATATGAGGGGTGGGTGCATATGACTCCCAGCAGTGTCCAGACATTTGGGGGCGAGTGCATATCACTACCAGCAGTGTCCAGACATATGAGGGGTGGGTGCATATCACTACCAGCAGTGGACAGACATATGAGGGGTGGGTGCATATCACTACCAGCAGTGTCCAGACATATGGGGATGGGTGCACATGACTCCCAGCAGTGGACAGAGATATGAGGGGTGGGTGCATATGACTCCCAGCAGTGTCCAGACATATGGGGGTGGGTGCATATCACTACCAGCAGTGTCCAGACATATGAGGGTGGGTGCATATGACACCCAGCAGTGGACAGAGATATGAGGGGTGGGTGCATATCACTACCAGCAGTGTCCAGACATATGGGGGTGGGTGCATATCACTACCAGCAGTGGACAGACATATGAGGGGTGGCTGCAGAGGACTCCCAGCAGTGGACAGACATATGGGGGTGGATGCATATCACTACCAGCAGTGTCCAGACATATGGGGGTGGGTGGATATGACTCCCAGCAGTGGACAGACATATGGGGGTGGGTGCATATCACTACCAGCAGTGTCCAGACATATGGGGGTGGGTGCATATGACTCCCAGCAGTGGACAGAGATATGAGGGGTGTGTGCATATGACTCCCAGCAGTGTCCAGACATACGGGGGTGGGTGCATATCACTACCAGCAGTGTCCAGACATATGGGGGTGGGTGCATATGACTCCCAGCAGTGGACAGACATATGAGGGGTGGGTGCATATCACTACCAGCAGTGGACAGACATATGGGGATGGGTGCATATGACTCCCAGCAGTGGACCGACATATGGGGGTGGGTGCATATCACTACCAGCAGTGTCCAGACATATGGGGGTGGGTGCATATGACTCCCAGCAGTGGACAGACATATGGGGGTGGGTTCATATCACTACCAGCAGTGTCCAGACATATGGGGGTGGGTGCATATGACTCCCAGCAGTGGACAGACATATGGGGGTGGGTGCATATCACTACAAGCAGTGGACAGACATATGAGGGTGGGTGCATATCACTACCAGCAGTGGACAGACATATGAGGGGTGGGTGCAGAGGACTCCCAGCAGTGGACAGACATATGAGGGGTGGGTGCATATCACTACCAGCAGTGGACAGACATATGAGGGGTGGGTGCATATCACTACCAGCAGTGGACAGACATATGCGGGTGGGTGCTTATGACTCCCAGCAGTGGACAGACATATGGGGGTGGGTGCATATCACTACCAGCAGTGTCCAGACATATGGGGGTGGGTGCATATGACTCCCAGCAGTGGACAGAGATATGAGGGGTGGGTGCATATGACTCCCAGCAGTGTCCAGACATATGGGGGTGGGTGCATATCACTACCAGCAGTGTCCAGACACATGGGGGTGGGTGCATATGACTCCCAGCAGTGGACAGACATATGAGGGGTGGGTGCATATGACTCCCAGCAGTGGACAGAGATATGAGGGGTGGGTGCATATCACTACCAGCAGTGTCCAGACATATGGGGGTGGGTGCATATCACTACCAGCAGTGGACAGACATATGAGGGGTGGGTGCAGAGGACTCCCAGCAGTGTCCAGACATATGGGGGTGGGTGCATATCACCACCAGCAGTGTCCAGACATATGGGGGTGGGTGCATATGACACCCAGCAGTGGACAGACATATGGGGGTTGGTGCATATCACTACCAGCAGTGTCCAGACATATGGGGGTGGGTGCATATGACTCCCAGCAGTGGACAGATATATTAGGGGTGGGTGCATATCACTACCAGCAGTGGACAGACATATGTGGGTGGGTGCATGTCACTACCAGCAGTGGACAGACATATGGGGGTGGGTGCATATCACTACCAACAGTGTCCAGACATATGGGGGTGGGTGCATATCACTACCAGCAGTGTCCAGACATATGGGGGTGGGTGCATATGACTCGCAGCAGTGGACAGAGATATGAGGGGTGGGTGCATATCACTACCAGCAGTGTCCAGACATATGGGGGTGGGTGCATATCACTACCAGCAGTGGACAGACATATGAGGGGTGGGTGCAGAGGACTCCCAGCAGTGGACAGACATATGGGGGTGGGTGCATATCACTACCAGCAGTGTCAAGACATATGGGGGTGGGTGCATATCACTACCAGCAGTGTCCAGACATATGGGGGTGGGTGCATATGACTCCCAGCAGTGGACAGACATATGAGGGGTGGGTGCATATCACTACCAGCAGTGGACAGACATGGGGGGTGGGTGCATATGACTCCCAGCAGTGTCCAGACATATGGGGGTGGGTGCATATCACTACCAGCAGTGTCCAGACATATGGGGGTGGGTGCATATGACTCCCAGCAGTGGACAGGCATATGAGGGTGGGTGCATATCACTACCAGCAGTGGACAGACATATGAGGGGTGGGTGCAGAGGACTCCCAGCAGTGGACAGACATATGAGGGGTGGGTGCATATCACTACCAGCAGTGGACAGACATATGAGGGGTGGGTGCATATCACTACCAGCAGTGGACAGACATATGCGGGTGGGTGCATATGACTCCCAGCAGTGGACAGACATATGGGGGTGGGTGCATATCACTACCAGCAGTGTCCAGACATATGGGGGTGGGTGCATATGACTCCCAGCAGTGGACAGAGATATGAGGGGTGGGTGCATATGACTCCCAGCAGTGTCCAGACATATGGGGGTGGGTGCATATCACTACCAGCAGTGTCCAGACACATGGGGGTGGGTGCATATGACTCCCAGCAGTGGACAGACATATGAGGGGTGGGTGCATATGACTCCCAGCAGTGGACAGAGATATGAGGGGTGGGTGCATATCACTACCAGCAGTGTCCAGACATATGGGGGTGGGTGCATATCACTACCAGCAGTGGACAGACATATGAGGGGTGGGTGCAGAGGACTCCCAGCAGTGTCCAGACATATGGGGGTGGGTGCATATGACACCCAGCAGTGGACAGACATATGGGGGTTGGTGCATATCACTACCAGCAGTGTCCAGACATATGGGGGTGGGTGCATATGACTCCCAGCAGTGGACAGATATATTAGGGGTGGGTGCATATCACTACCAGCAGTGGACAGACATATGTGGGTGGGTGCATGTCACTACCAGCAGTGGACAGACATATGGGGGTGGGTGCATATCACTACCAACAGTGTCCAGACATATGGGGGTGGGTGCATATCACTACCAGCAGTGTCCAGACATATGGGGGTGGGTGCATATGACTCGCAGCAGTGGACAGAGATATGAGGGGTGGGTGCATATCACTACCAGCAGTGTCCAGACATATGGGGGTGGGTGCATATCACTACCAGCAGTGGACAGACATATGAGGGGTGGGTGCAGAGGACTCCCAGCAGTGGACAGACATATGGGGGTGGGTGCATATCACTACCAGCAGTGTCCAGACATATGGGGGTGGGTGCATATCACTACCAGCAGTGTCCAGACATATGGGGGTGGGTGCATATGACTCCCAGCAGTGGACAGACATATGAGGGGTGGGTGCATATCACTACCAGCAGTGGACAGACATGGGGGGTGGGTGCATATGACTCCCAGCAGTGTCCAGACATATGGGGGTGGGTGCATATCACTACCAGCAGTGTCCAGACATATGGGGGTGGGTGCATATGACTCCCAGCAGTGGACAGACATATGAGGGGTGGGTGCATATCACTACCAGCAGTGGACAGACATATGGGGGGTGGGTGCATATGACTCCCAGCAGTGTCCAGACATATGGGGGTGGGTGCATATCACTACCAGCAGTGTCCAGAGATATGAGGGGTGGGTGCATATCACTACCAGCAGTGTCCAGAAATATGGGGGTGGATGCATATCACTACCAGCAGTGGACAGACATATGAGGGGTGGGTGCATATGACTCCCAGCAGTGGACAGACATATTGGGGTGGGTGCATATCACTACAAGCAGTGGACAGACATATGGGGGTGGGTGCATATGACCCCCAGCAGTGTCCAGACATATGGGGGTGGGTGCATATCACTACCAGCAGTGTCCAGAAATATGGGGGTGGATGCATATCACTACCAGCAGTGGACAGACATATGAGGGGTGGGTGCAGAGGACTCCCAGCAGTGGACAGACATATGGGGGTGGGTGCATATCACTACAAGCAGTGGACAGACATATGGGGGTGGGTGCATATGACTCCCAGCAGTGTATCACTACCAGCCGTGTCCAGACATATGGGGGTGGGTGCATATCACTACCAGCAGTGGACAAACATGAGGGGTGGGTACAGAGTACTCCCAGCAGTGGACAGACATATGGGGGTGGGTGCATATCACTACCAGCAGTGTCCAGACATATGGGGGTGGGTGCATATCACCACCAGCAGTGTCCAGACATATGGGGGTGGGTGCATATGACACCCAGCAGTGGACAGACATATGAGGGGTGGGTGCAGAGGACTCCCAGCAGTGGACAGACATATGGGGGGTGGGTGCATATGGCTCCCAGCAGTGTCCAGACTTGGGGGTGGGTGCATATGACTCCCAGCAGTGTCCAGACATATGGGGGTGGGTGCATATCACTACCAGCAGTGTCCAGACATATGAGGGGTGGGTGCATATGACTCCCAGCAGTGGACAGAGATATGAGGGGTGGGTGCATATGACTCCCAGCAGTGTCCAGACATATGGGGGTGGGTGCATATGACTCCCAGCAGTGTCCAGACATATGGGGGGTGGGTGCATATCACTACAAGCAGTGGACAGACATATGAGGGGTGGGTGCATATCACTACCAGCAGTGGACAGACATATGAGGGGTGTGTGCAGAGGACTCCCAGCAGTGGACAGACATATGAGGGGTGGGTGCATATCACTACCAGCAGTGGACAGACATATGTGGGTGGGTGCATGTCACTACCAGCAGTGGACAGACATATGGGGGTGGGTGCATATCACTACCAACAGTGTCCAGACATATGGGGGTGGGTGCATATCACTACCAGCAGTGGACAGAGATATGAGGGGTGGGTGCATATCACTACCAGCAGTGTCCAGAAATATGGGGGTGGATGCATATCACTACCAGCAGTGGACAGACATATGAGGGGTGGGTGCAGAGGACTCCCAGCAGTGGACAGACATATGGGGGTGGGTGCATATCACTACCAGCAGTGTCCAGACATATGGGGGTGGGTGCATATCACTACCAGCAGTGTCCAGACATATGGGGGTGGGTGCATATGACTCCCAGCAGTGGACAGACATATGAGGGGTGGGTGCATATCACTACCAGCAGTGGACAGACATGGGGAGTGGGTGCATATGACTCCCAGCAGTGTCCAGACATATGGGGGTGGGTGCATATCACTACCAGCAGTGTCCAGACATATGGGGGTGGGTGCATATGACTCGCAGCAGTGGACAGAGATATGAGGGGTGGGTGCATATCACTACCAGCAGTGTCCAGACATATGGGGGTGGGTGCATATCACTACCAGCAGTGGACAGACATATGAGGGGTGGGTGCAGAGGACTCCCAGCAGTGGACAGACATATGGGGGTGGGTGCATATCACTACCAGCAGTGTCCAGACATATGGGGGTGGGTGCATATCACTACCAGCAGTGTCCAGACATATGGGGGTGGGTGCATATGACTCCCAGCAGTGGACAGACATATGAGGGGTGGGTGCATATCACTACCAGCAGTGGACAGACATGGGGAGTGGGTGCATATGACTCCCAGCAGTGTCCAGACATATGGGGGTGGGTGCTTATCACTACCAGCAGTGTCCAGACATATGGGGGTGGGTGCATATGACTCCCAGCAGTGGACAGACATATGAGGGGTGGGTGCATATCACTACCAGCAGTGGACAGACATATGGGGGGTGGGTGCATATGACTCCCAGCAGTGTCCAGACATATGGGGGTGGGTGCATATCACTACCAGCAGTGTCCAGAGATATGAGGGGTGGGTGCATATCACTACCAGCAGTGTCCAGAAATATGGGGGTGGATGCATATCACTACCAGCAGTGGACAGACATATGAGGGGTGGGTGCATATGACTCCCAGCAGTGGACAGACATATTGGGGTGGGTGCATATCACTACAAGCAGTGGACAGACATATGGGGGTGGGTGCATATGACCCCCAGCAGTGTCCAGACATATGGGGGTGGGTGCATATCACTACCAGCCGTGTCCAGACATATGGGGGTGGGTGCATATGACTCCCAGCAGTGGACAGAGATATGAGGGGTGGGTGCATATCACTACCAGCAGTGTCCAGAAATATGGGGGTGGATGCATATCACTACCAGCAGTGGACAGACATATGAGGGGTGGGTGCAGAGGACTCCCAGCAGTGGACAGACATATGGGGGTGGGTGCATATCACTACAAGCAGTGGACAGACATATGGGGGTGGGTGCATATGACTCCCAGCAGTGTATCACTACCAGCCGTGTCCAGACATATGGGGGTGGGTGCATATCACTACCAGCAGTGGACAAACATGAGGGGTGGGTGCAGAGTACTCCCAGCAGTGGACAGACATATGGGGGTGGGTGCATATCACTACCAGCAGTGTCCAGACATATGGGGGTGGGTGCATATCACCACCAGCAGTGTCCAGACATATGGGGGTGGGTGCATATGACACCCAGCAGTGGACAGAGATATGAGGGGTGGGTGCATGCGACTCCCAGCAGTGTCCAGACATATGGGGGTGGGTGCATATGACTCCCAGCAGTGTCCAGACATATGGGGGGTGGGTGCATATCACTACAAGCAGTGGACAGACATATGAGGGGTGGGTGCATATCACTACCAGCAGTGGACAGACATATGAGGGGTGGGTGCAGAGGACTCCCAGCAGTGGACAGACATATGAGGGGTGGGTGCATATCACTACCAGCAGTGGACAGACATATGAGGGGTGGGTGCATATCACTACCAGCAGTGGACAGACATATGGGGGTGGGTGCATATGACTCCCAGCAGTGGACAGACATATGGGGGTGGGTGCATATCACTACCAGCAGTGTCCAGACATATGGGGGTGGGTGCATATGACACCCAGCAGTGGACAGAGATATGAGGGGTGGGTGCATATGACTCCCAGCAGTGTCCAGACATATGGGGGTGGGTGCATATCACCACCAGCAGTGTCCAGACATATGGGGGTGGGTGCATATGACACCCAGCAGTGGACAGACATATGAGGGGTGGGTGCAGAGGACTCCCAGCAGTGGACAGACATATGGGGGTGGGTGCATATCACTACAAGCAGTGGACAGACATATGGGGGTGGGTGCATATGACTCCCAGCAGTGTCCAGACATATGGGGGTTGGTGCATATCACTACCAGCAGTGTCCAGACATATGGGGGTGGGTGCATATGACTCCCAGCAGTGGACAGAGATATGAGGGGTGGGTGCATATCACTACCAGCAGTGTCCAGACATATGTGGGTGGGTGCATATCACCACCAGCAGTGTCCAGACATATGGGGGTGGGTGCATATGACACCCAGCAGTGGACAGACATATGAGGGGTGGGTGCAGAGGACTCCCAGCAGTGGACAGACATATGGGGGGTGGGTGCATATGACTCCCAGCAGTGGACAGATATGAGGGGTGGGTGCATATGACTCCCAGCAGTGTTCAGACTTGGGGGTGGGTGCATATGACTCCCAGCAGTGGACAGACATATGAGGGGTGGGTGCATATGACTCCCAGCAGTGTCCAGACATATGGGGGTGGGTGCATATGACTCCCAGCAGTGGACAGAGATATGAGGGGTGGGTGCATATCACTACCAGCAGTGTCCAGACAAATGAGGGTGGGTGCATATCACTACCAGCAGTGGACAGACATATGAGGGGTGGGTGCAGAGGACTCCCAGCAGTGGACAGACATATGGGGGTGGGTGCATATCACTACAAGCAGTGGACAGCCATATGGGGGTGGGTGCATATGACTCCCAGCAGTGTCCAGACATATGGGGGTTGGTGCATATCACTACCAGCAGTGTCCAGACATATGGGAGTGGGTGCATATGACTCCCAGCAGTGGACAGATATATTAGGGGTGGGTGCATATCACTACCAGCAGTGGACAGACATATGTGGGTGGGTGCATGTCACTACCAGCAGTGGACAGACATATGGGGGTGGGTGCATATCACTACCAACAGTGTCCAGACATATGGGGGTGGGTGCATATCACTACCAGCAGTGTCCAGACATATGGGGGTGGGTGCATATCACTACCAGCAGTGTCCAGACATATGGGGGTGGGTGCATATGACTCGCAGCAGTGGACAGAGATATGAGGGGTGGGTGCATATCACTACCAGCAGTGTCCAGACATATGGGGGTGGGTGCATATCACTACCAGCAGTGGACAGACATATGAGGGGTGGGTGCAGAGGACTCCCAGCAGTGGATAGACATATGGGGGTGGGTGCATATCACTACCAGCAGTGTCCAGACATATGGGGGTGGGTGCATATCACTACCAGCAGTGTCCAGACATATGGGGGTGGATGCATATGACTCCCAGCAGTGGACAGACATATGAGGGGTGGGTGCATATCACTACCAGCAGTGGACAGACATTGGGGGTGGGTGCATATGACTCCCAGCAGTGTCCAGACATATGGGGGTGGGTGCATATCACTACCAGCAGTGTCCAGACATATGGGGGTGGGTGCATATGACTCCCAGCAGTGGACAGAGATATGAGGGGTGGGTGCATATCACTACCAGCAGTGGACAGACATATGGGGGGTGGGTGCATATGACTCCCAGCAGTGTCCAGACATATGGGGGTGGGTGCATATCACTACCAGCAGTGTCCAGACATAGGGGGGTGGTTGCATATGACTCCCAGCAGTGGACAGACTTATGAGGGGTGGGTGCAGAGGACTCCCAGCAGTGGACAGACATATGGGGGTGGGTGCATATCACTACAAGCAGTGGACAGACTTATGGGGGTGGGTGCATATGACCCCCAGCAGTGTCCAGACATATGGGGGTGGGTGCATATCACTACCAGCCGTGTCCAGACATATGGGGGTGGATGCATATGACTCCCAGCAGTGGACAGAGATATGAGGGGTGGGTGCATATCACTACCAGCAGTGTCCAGACATATGGGGGTGGGTGCATATCACTACCAGCAGTGGACAGACATATGAGGGGTGGGTGCAGAGGACTCCCAGCAGTGGACAGACAAATGGGGGTGGGTGCATATCACTACCAGCAGTGTCCAGACATATGGGGGTGGGTGCATATCACCACCAGCAGTGTCCAGACATATGGGTGTGGGTGCATATGACACCCAGCAGTGGACAGACGTATGAGGGGTGGGTGCATATCACTACCAGCAGTGGACAGACATATGGGGGTGGGTGCATATGACTCCCAGCAGTGTCCAGACATATGGGGGTGGGTGCATATCACTACCAGCAGTGTCCAGACATATAGGGGTGGGTGCATATGACTCCCAGCAGTGGACAGACATATGAGGGGTAGGTGCAGAGGACTCCCAGCAGTGGACAGACATATGGGGGTGGGTGCATATCACTACCAGCAGTGTCCAGACATATGGGGGTGGGTGCATATCACTACCAGCAGTGGACAGACATGAGGGGTGGGTGCAGAGTACTCCCAGCAGTGGACAGACATATGGGGGTGGGTGCATATCACTACCAGCAGTGTCCAGACATATGGGGGTGGGTGCATATCACCACCAGCAGTGTCCAGACATATGGGGGTGGGTGCATATGACACCCAGCAGTGGACAGACATATGAGGGGTGGGTGCAGAGGACTCTCAGCAGTGGACAGACATATGGGGGGTGGGTGCATATGACTCCCAGCAGTGGACAGATATGAGGGGTGGGTGCATATGACTCCCAGCAGTGTTCAGACTTGGGGGTGGGTGCATATGACTCCCAGCAGTGTCCAAACATATGGGGGTGGGTGCATATGACTCCCAGCAGTGTCCAGACATATGGGGGTGGGTGCATATGACTCCCAGCAGTGGACAGAGATATGAGGGGTGGGTGCATATCACTACCAGCAGTATCCAGACATATGGGGGTGGGTGCATATCACTACCAGCAGTGGACAGACATATGAGGGGTGGGTGCAGAGGACTCCCAGCAGTGGACAGACATATGGGGGTGGGTGCATATCACTACCAGCAGTGTCCAGACATATGGGGGTGGGTGCATATCACTACCAGCAGTGTCCAGACATATGGGGGTGGGTGCATATGACTCCCAGCAGTGGACAGACATATGAGGGGTGGGTGCATATCACTACCAGCAGTGGACAGACATGGGGGGTGGGTGCATATGACTCCCAGCAGTGTCCAGACATATGGGGGTGGGTGCATATCACTACCAGCAGTGTCCAGACATATGGGGGTGGGTGCATATGACTCCCAGCAGTGGACAGACATATGAGGGGTGGGTGCATATCACTACCAGCAGTGGACAGACATATGGGGGGTGGGTGCATATGACTCCCAGCAGTGTCCAGACATATGGGGGTGGGTGCATATCACTACCAGCAGTGTCCAGAGATATGAGGGGTGGGTGCATATCACTACCAGCAGTGTCCAGAAATATGGGGGTGGATGCATATCACTACCAGCAGTGGACAGACATATGAGGGGTGGGTGCATATGACTCCCAGCAGTGGACAGACATATTGGGGTGGGTGCATATCACTACAAGCAGTGGACAGACATATGGGGGTGGGTGCATATGACCCCCAGCAGTGTCCAGACATATGGGGGTGGGTGCATATCACTACCAGCCGTGTCCAGACATATGGGGGTGGATGCATATGACTCCCAGCAGTGGACAGAGATATGAGGGGTGGGTGCATATCACTACCAGCAGTGTCCAGAAATATGGGGGTGGATGCATATCACTACCAGCAGTGGACAGACATATGAGGGGTGGGTGCAGAGGACTCCCAGCAGTGGACAGACATATGGGGGTGGGTGCATATCACTACAAGCAGTGGACAGACATATGGGGGTGGGTGCATGTCACTACCAGCAGTGGACAGACATATGGGGGTGGGTGCATATCACTACCAACAGTGTCCAGACATATGGGGGTGGGTGCATATCACTACCAGCAGTGGACAGAGATATGAGGGGTGGGTGCATATCACTACCAGCAGTGTCCAGAAATATGGGGGTGGATGCATATCACTACCAGCAGTGGACAGACATATGAGGGGTGGGTGCAGAGGACTCCCAGCAGTGGACAGACATATGGGGGTGGGTGCATATCACTACCAGCAGTGTCCAGACATATGGGGGTGGGTGCATATCACTACCAGCAGTGTCCAGACATATGGGGGTGGGTGCATATGACTCCCAGCAGTGGACAGACATATGAGGGGTGGGTGCATATCACTACCAGCAGTGGACAGACATGGGGAGTGGGTGCATATGACTCCCAGCAGTGTCCAGACATATGGGGGTGGGTGCATATCACTACCAGCAGTGTCCAGACATATGGGGGTGGGTGCATATGACTCGCAGCAGTGGACAGAGATATGAGGGGTGGGTGCATATCACTACCAGCAGTGTCCAGACATATGG
Organism: Triturus cristatus; assembly: GCF_964204655.1. Taxonomy (NCBI): domain Eukaryota; kingdom Metazoa; phylum Chordata; class Amphibia; order Caudata; family Salamandridae; genus Triturus; species Triturus cristatus. Next base: position 513,184,469 of record NC_140579.1, read on the forward strand.
GGGTGGGTGCATATCACTACCAGCAGTGGACAGACATATGAGGGGTGGGTGCAGAGGACTCCCAGCAGTGGACAGACATATGGGGGTGGGTGCATATCACTACCAGCAGTGTCCAGACATATGGGGGTGGGTGCATATCACTACCAGCAGTGTCCAGACATATGGGGGTGGGTGCATATGACTCCCAGCAGTGGACAGACATATGAGGGGTGGGTGCATATCACTACCAGCAGTGGACAGACATGGGGAGTGGGTGCATATGACTCCCAGCAGTGTCCAGACATATGGGGGTGGGTGCTTATCACTACCAGCAGTGTCCAGACATATGGGGGTGGGTGCATATGACTCCCAGCAGTGGACAGACATATGAGGGGTGGGTGCATATCACTACCAGCAGTGGACAGACATATGGGGGGTGGGTGCATATGACTCCCAGCAGTGTCCAGACATATGGGGGTGGGTGCATATCACTACCAGCAGTGTCCAGAGATATGAGGGGTGGGTGCATATCACTACCAGCAGTGTCCAGAAATATGGGGGTGGATGCATATCACTACCAGCAGTGGACAGACATATGAGGGGTGGGTGCATATGACTCCCAGCAGTGGACAGACATATTGGGGTGGGTGCATATCACTACAAGCAGTGGACAGACATATGGGGGTGGGTGCATATGACCCCCAGCAGTGTCCAGACATATGGGGGTGGGTGCATATCACTACCAGCCGTGTCCAGACATATGGGGGTGGGTGCATATGACTCCCAGCAGTGGACAGAGATATGAGGGGTGGGTGCATATCACTACCAGCAGTGTCCAGAAATATGGGGGTGGATGCATATCACTACCAGCAGTGGACAGACATATGAGGGGTGGGTGCAGAGGACTCCCAGCAGTGGACAGACATATGGGGGTGGGTGCATATCACTACAAGCAGTGGACAGACATATGGGGGTGGGTGCATATGACTCCCAGCAGTGTATCACTACCAGCCGTGTCCAGACATATGGGGGTGGGTGCATATCACTACCAGCAGTGGACAAACATGAGGGGTGGGTGCAGAGTACTCCCAGCAGTGGACAGACATATGGGGGTGGGTGCATATCACTACCAGCAGTGTCCAGACATATGGGGGTGGGTGCATATCACCACCAGCAGTGTCCAGACATATGGGGGTGGGTGCATATGACACCCAGCAGTGGACAGACATATGAGGGGTGGGTGCAGAGGACTCCCAGCAGTGGACAGACATATGGGGGGTGGGTGCATATGACTCCCAGCAGTGTCCAGACTTGGGGGTGGGTGCATATGACTCCCAGCAGTGTCCAGACATATGGGGGTGGGTGCATATCACTACCAGCAGTGTCCAGACATATGAGGGGTGGTTGCATATGACTCCCAGCAGTGGACAGAGATATGAGGGGTGGGTGCATGCGACTCCCAGCAGTGTCCAGACATATGGGGGTGGGTGCATATGACTCCCAGCAGTGTCCAGACATATGGGGGGTGGGTGCATATCACTACAAGCAGTGGACAGACATATGAGGGGTGGGTGCATATCACTACCAGCAGTGGACAGACATATGAGGGGTGGGTGCAGAGGACTCCCAGCAGTGGACAGACATATGAGGGGTGGGTGCATATCACTACCAGCAGTGGACAGACATATGAGGGGTGGGTGCATATCACTACCAGCAGTGGACAGACATATGGGGGTGGGTGCATATGACTCCCAGCAGTGGACAGACATATGGGGGTGGGTGCATATCACTACCAGCAGTGTCCAGACATATGGGGGTGGGTGCATATGACACCCAGCAGTGGACAGAGATATGAGGGGTGGGTGCATATGACTCCCAGCAGTGTCCAGACATATGGGGGTGGGTGCATATCACCACCAGCAGTGTCCAGACATATGGGGGTGGGTGCATATGACACCCAGCAGTGGACAGACATATGAGGGGTGGGTGCAGAGGACTCCCAGCAGTGGACAGACATATGGGGGTGGGTGCATATCACTACAAGCAGTGGACAGACATATGGGGGTGGGTGCATATGACTCCCAGCAGTGTCCAGACATATGGGGGTTGGTGCATATCACTACCAGCAGTGTCCAGACATATGGGGGTGGGTGCATATGACTCCCAGCAGTGGACAGAGATATGAGGGGTGGGTGCATATCACTACCAGCAGTGTCCAGACATATGTGGGTGGGTGCATATCACCACCAGCAGTGTCCAGACATATGGGGGTGGGTGCATATGACACCCAGCAGTGGACAGACATATGAGGGGTGGGTGCAGAGGACTCCCAGCAGTGGACAGACATATGGGGGGTGGGTGCATATGACTCCCAGCAGTGGACAGATATGAGGGGTGGGTGCATATGACTCCCAGCAGTGTTCAGACTTGGGGGTGGGTGCATATGACTCCCAGCAGTGGACAGACATATGAGGGGTGGGTGCATATGACTCCCAGCAGTGTCCAGACATATGGGGTGGGTGCATATGACTCCCAGCAGTGGACAGAGATATGAGGGGTGGGTGCATATCACTACCAGCAGTGTCCAGACAAATGAGGGTGGGTGCATATCACTACCAGCAGTGGACAGACATATGAGGGGTGGGTGCAGAGGACTCCCAGCAGTGGACAGACATATGGGGGTGGGTGCATATCACTACAAGCAGTGGACAGACATATGGGGGTGGGTGCATATGACTCCCAGCAGTGTCCAGACATATGAGGGTTGGTGCGTATCACTACCAGCAGTGTCCAGACATATGGGAGTGGGTGCATATGACTCCCAGCAGTGGACAGATATATTAGGGGTGGGTGCATATCACTACCAGCAGTGGACAGACATATGTGGGTGGGTGCATGTCACTACCAGCAGTGGACAGACATATGGGGGTGGGTGCATATCACTACCAACAGTGTCCAGACATATGGGGGTGGGTGCATATCACTACCAGCAGTGTCCAGACATATGGGGGTGGGTGCATATCACTACCAGCAGTGTCCAGACATATGGGGGTGGGTGCATATGACTCGCAGCAGTGGACAGAGATATGAGGGGTGGGTGCATATCACTACCAGCAGTGTCCAGACATATGGGGGTGGGTGCATATCACTACCAGCAGTGGACAGACATATGAGGGGTGGGTGCAGAGGACTCCCAGCAGTGGATAGACATATGGGGGTGGGTGCATATCACTACCAGCAGTGTCCAGACATATGGGGGTGGGTGCATATCACTACCCGCAGTGTCCAGACATATGGGGGTGGATGCATATGACTCCCAGCAGTGGACAGACATATGAGGGGTGGGTGCATATCACTACCAGCAGTGGACAGACATTGGGGGTGGGTGCATATGACTCCCAGCAGTGTCCAGACATATGGGGGTGGGTGCATATCACTACCAGCAGTGTCCAGACATATGGGGGTGGGTGCATATGACTCCCAGCAGTGGACAGAGATATGAGGGGTGGGTGCATATCACTACCAGCAGTGGACAGACATATGGGGGGTGGGTGCATATGACTCCCAGCAGTGTCCAGACATATGGGGGTGGGTGCATATCACTACCAGCAGTGTCCAGACATAGGGGGGTGGTTGCATATGACTCCCAGCAGTGGACAGACTTATGAGGGGTGGGTGCAGAGGACTCCCAGCAGTGGACAGACATATGGGGGTGGGTGCATATCACTACAAGCAGTGGACAGACTTATGGGGGTGGGTGCATATGACCCCCAGCAGTGTCCAGACATATGGGGGTGGGTGCATATCACTACCAGCCGTGTCCAGACATATGGGGGTGGATGCATATGACTCCCAGCAGTGGACAGAGATATGAGGGGTGGGTGCATATCACTACCAGCAGTGTCCAGACATATGGGGGTGGGTGCATATCACTACCAGCAGTGGACAGACATATGAGGGGTGGGTGCAGAGGACTCCCAGCAGTGGACAGACAAATGGGGGTGGGTGCATATCACTACCAGCAGTGTCCAGACATATGGGGGTGGGTGCATATCACCACCAGCAGTGTCCAGACATATGGGTGTGGGTGCATATGACACCCAGCAGTGGACAGACGTATGAGGGGTGGGTGCATATCACTACCAGCAGTGGACAGACATATGGGGGTGGGTGCATATGACTCCCAGCAGTGTCCAGACATATGGGGGTGGGTGCATATCACTACCAGCAGTGTCCAGACATATAGGGGTGGGTGCATATGACTCCCAGCAGTGGACAGACATATGAGGGGTAGGTGCAGAGGACTCCCAGCAGTGGACAGACATATGGGGGTGGGTGCATATCACTACCAGCAGTGTCCAGACATATGGGGGTGGGTGCATATCACTACCAGCAGTGGACAGACATGAGGGGTGGGTGCAGAGTACTCCCAGCAGTGGACAGACATATGGGGGTGGGTGCATATCACTACCAGCAGTGTCCAGACATATGGGGGTGGGTGCATATCACCACCAGCAGTGTCCAGACATATGGGGGTGGGTGCATATGACACCCAGCAGTGGACAGACATATGAGGGGTGGGTGCAGAGGACTCTCAGCAGTGGACAGACATATGGGGGGTGGGTGCATATGACTCCCAGCAGTGGACAGATATGAGGGGTGGGTGCATATGACTCCCAGCAGTGTTCAGACTTGGGGGTGGGTGCATATGACTCCCAGCAGTGTCCAAACATATGGGGGTGGGTGCATATGACTCCCAGCAGTGTCCAGACATATGGGGGTGGGTGCATATGACTCCCAGCAGTGGACAGAGATATGAGGGGTGGGTGCATATCACTACCAGCAGTATCCAGACATATGGGGGTGGGTGCATATCACTACCAGCAGTGGACAGACATATGAGGGGTGGGTGCAGAGGACTCCCAGCAGTGGACAGACATATGGGGGTGGGTGCATATCACTACCAGCAGTGTCCAGACATATGGGGGTGGGTGCATATCACTACCAGCAGTGTCCAGACATATGGGGGTGGGTGCATATGACTCCCAGCAGTGGACAGACATATGAGGGGTGGGTGCATATCACTACCAGCAGTGGACAGACATGGGGGGTGGGTGCATATGACTCCCAGCAGTGTCCAGACATATGGGGGTGGGTGCATATCACTACCAGCAGTGTCCAGACATATGGGGGTGGGTGCATATGACTCCCAGCAGTGGACAGACATATGAGGGGTGGGTGCATATCACTACCAGCAGTGGACAGACATATGGGGGTGGGTGCATATGACTCCCAGCAGTGTCCAGACATATGGGGGTGGGTGCATATCACTACCAGCAGTGTCCAGAGATATGAGGGGTGGGTGCATATCACTACCAGCAGTGTCCAGAAATATGGGGGTGGATGCATATCACTACCAGCAGTGGACAGACATATGAGGGGTGGGTGCATATGACTCCCAGCAGTGGACAGACATATTGGGGTGGGTGCATATCACTACAAGCAGTGGACAGACATATGGGGGTGGGTGCATATGACCCCCAGCAGTGTCCAGACATATGGGGGTGGGTGCATATCACTACCAGCCGTGTCCAGACATATGGGGGTGGATGCATATGACTCCCAGCAGTGGACAGAGATATGAGGGGTGGGTGCATATCACTACCAGCAGTGTCCAGAAATATGGGGGTGGATGCATATCACTACCAGCAGTGGACAGACATATGAGGGGTGGGTGCAGAGGACTCCCAGCAGTGGACAGACATATGGGGGTGGGTGCATATCACTACAAGCAGTGGACAGACATATGGGGGTGGGTGCATATGACTCCCAGCAGTGTATCACTACCAGCCGTGTCCAGACATATGGGGGTGGGTGCATATCACTACCAGCAGTGGACAAACATGAGGGGTGGGTGCAGAGTACTCCCAGCAGTGGACAGACATATGGGGGTGGGTGCATATCACTACCAGCAGTGTCCAGACATATGGGGGTGGGTGCATATCACCACCAGCAGTGTCCAGACATATGGGGGTGGGTGCATATGACACCCAGCAGTGGACAGACATATGAGGGGTGGGTGCAGAGGACTCCCAGCAGTGGACAGACATATGGGGGGTGGGTGCATATGACTCCCAGCAGTGTCCAGACTTGGGGGTGGGTGCATATGACTCCCAGCAGTGTCCAGACATATGGGGGTGGGTGCATATCACTACCAGCAGTGTCCAGACATATGAGGGGTGGGTGCATATGACTCCCAGCAGTGGACAGAGATATGAGGGGTGGGTGCATACGACTCCCAGCAGTGTCCAGACATATGGGGGTGGGTGCATATGACTCCCAGCAGTGTCCAGACATATGGGGGGTGGGTGCATATCACTACAAGCAGTGGACAGACATATGAGGGGTGGGTGCATATCACTACCAGCAGTGGACAGACATATGAGGGGTGGGTGCAGAGGACTCCCAGCAGTGGACAGACATATGAGGGGTGGGTGCATATCACTACCAGCAGTGGACAGACATATGAGGGGTGGGTGCATATCACTACCAGCAGTGGACAGACATATGGGGGTGGGTGCATATGACTCCCAGCAGTGGACAGACATATGGGGGTGGGTGCATATCACTACCAGCAGTGTCCAGACATATGGGGGTGGGTGCATATGACACCCAGCAGTGGACAGAGATATGAGGGGTGGGTGCATATGACTCCGAGCAGTGTCCAGACATATGGGGGTGGGTGCATATCACCACCAGCAGTGTCCAGACATATGGGGGTGGGTGCATATGACACCCAGCAGTGGACAGACATATGAGGGGTGGGTGCAGAGGACTCCCAGCAGTGGACAGACATATGGGGGTGGGTGCATATCACTACAAGCAGTGGACAGACATATGGGGGTGGGTGCATATGACTCCCAGCAGTGTCCAGACATATGGGGGTTGGTGCATATCACTACCAGCAGTGTCCAGACATATGGGGGTGGGTGCATATGACTCCCAGCAGTGGACAGAGATATGAGGGGTGGGTGCATATCACTACCAGCAGTGTCCAGACATATGTGGGTGGGTGCATATCACCACCAGCAGTGTCCAGACATATGGGGGTGGGTGCATATGACACCCAGCAGTGGACAGACATATGAGGGGTGGGTGCAGAGGACTCCCAGCAGTGGACAGACATATGGGGGGTGGGTGCATATGACTCCCAGCAGTGGACAGATATGAGGGGTGGGTGCATATGACTCCCAGCAGTGTTCAGACTTGGGGGTGGGTGCATATGACTCCCAGCAGTGGACAGACATATGAGGGGTGGGTGCATATGACTCCCAGCAGTGTCCAGACATATGGGGGTGGGTGCATATGACTCCCAGCAGTGGACAGAGATATGAGGGGTGGGTGCATATCACTACCAGCAGTGTCCAGACATATGAGGGTGGGTGCATATCACTACCAGCAGTGGACAGACATATGAGGGGTGGGTGCAGAGGACTCCCAGCAGTGGACAGACATATGGGGGTGGGTGCATATCACTACAAGCAGTGGACAGACATATGGGGGTGGGTGCATATGACTCCCAGCAGTGTCCAGACATATGGGGGTTGGTGCATATCACTACCAGCAGTGTCCAGACATATGGGGGTGGGTGCATATGACTCCCAGCAGTGGACAGATATATTAGGGGTGGGTGCATATCACTACCAGCAGTGGACAGACATATGTGGGTGGGTGCATGTCACTACCAGCAGTGGACAGACATATGGGGTGGGTGCATATCACTACCAACAGTGTCCAGACATATGGGGGTGGGTGCATATCACTACCAGCAGTGTCCAGACATATGGGGGTGGGTGCATATCACTACCAGCAGTGTCCAGACATATGGGGGTGGGTGCATATGACTCGCAGCAGTGGACAGAGATATGAGGGGTGGGTGCATATCACTACCAGCAGTGTCCAGACATATGGGGGTGGGTGCATATCACTACCAGCAGTGGACAGACATATGAGGGGTGGGTGCAGAGGACTCCCAGCAGTGGACAGACATATGGGGGTGGGTGCATATCACTACCAGCAGTGTCCAGACATATGGGGGTGGGTGCATATCACTACCAGCAGTGTCCAGACATATGGGGGTGGATGCATATGACTCCCAGCAGTGGACAGACATATGAGGGGTGGGTGCATATCACTACCAGCAGTGGACAGACATTGGGGGTGGGTGCATATGACTCCCAGCAGTGTCCAGACATATGGGGGTGGGTGCATATCACTACCAGCAGTGTCCAGACATATGGGGTGGGTGCATATGACTCCCAGCAGTGGACAGAGATATGAGGGGTGGGTGCATATCACTACCAGCAGTGGACAGACATATGGGGGGTGGGTGCATATGACTCCCAGCAGTGTCCAGACATATGGGGGTGGGTGCATATCACTACCAGCAGTGTCCAGACATAGGGGGGTGGTTGCATATGACTCCCAGCAGTGGACAGACTTATGAGGGGTGGGTGCAGAGGACTCCCAGCAGTGGACAGACATATGGGGGTGGGTGCATATCACTACAAGCAGTGGACAGACTTATGGGGGTGGGTGCATATGACCCCCAGCAGTGTCCAGACATATGGGGGTGGGTGCATATCACTACCAGCCGTGTCCAGACATATGGGGGTGGATGCATATGACTCCCAGCAGTGGACAGAGATATGAGGGGTGGGTGCATATCACTACCAGCAGTGTCCAGACATATGGGGGTGGGTGCATATCACTACCAGCAGTGGACAGACATATGAGGGGTGGGTGCAGAGGACTCCCAGCAGTGGACAGACAAATGGGGGTGGGTGCATATCACTACCAGCAGTGTCCAGACATATGGGGGTGGGTGCATATCACCACCAGCAGTGTCCAGACATATGGGTGTGGGTGCATATGACACCCAGCAGTGGACAGACGTATGAGGGGTGGGTGCATATCACTACCAGCAGTGGACAGACATATGGGGGTGGGTGCATATGACTCCCAGCAGTGTCCAGACATATGGGGGTGGGTGCATATCACTACCAGCAGTGTCCAGACATATAGGGGTGGGTGCATATGACTCCCAGCAGTGGACAGACATATGAGGGGTAGGTGCAGAGGACTCCCAGCAGTGGACAGACATATGGGGGTGGGTGCATATCACTACCAGCAGTGTCCAGACATATGGGGGTGGGTGCATATCACTACCAGCAGTGGACAGACATGAGGGGTGGGTGCAGAGTACTCCCAGCAGTGGACAGACATATGGGGGTGGGTGCATATCACTACCAGCAGTGTCCAGACATATGGGGGTGGGTGCATATCACCACCAGCAGTGTCCAGACATATGGGGGTGGGTGCATATGACACCCAGCAGTGGACAGACATATGAGGGGTGGGTGCAGAGGACTCCCAGCAGTGGACAGACATATGGGGGGTGGGTGCATATGACTCCCAGCAGTGGACAGATATGAGGGGTGGGTGCATATGACTCCCAGCAGTGTTCAGACTTGGGGGTGGGTGCATATGACTCCCAGCAGTGTCCAAACATATGGGGGTGGGTGCATATGACTCCCAGCAGTGTCCAGACATATGGGGGTGGGTGCATATGACTCCCAGCAGTGGACAGAGATATGAGGGGTGGGTGCATATGACTCCCAGCAGTGTCCAGACATATGGGGGTGGGTGCATATAACTACCAGCAGTGTCCAGACATATGGGGGTGGGTGCATATGACTCCCAGCAGTGGACAGAGATATGAGGGGTGGGTGCATATCACTACCAGCAGTGTCCAGACATATGGGGGTGGGTGCATATGACTCCCAGCAGTGGACAGAGATATGAGGGGTGGGTGCATATGACTCCCAGCAGCGGATAGAGATATGAGGGGTGGGTGCATATGACTCCCAGCAGTGTCCAGACATGGGGGTTGGTGCATATGACTCCCAGCAGTGTCCAGACATATGAGGGGTGGGTGCATATCACTACAAGCCGTGGACAGACATATGAGGGGTGGGTGCATATCACTACCAGCAGTGTCCAGACATATGGGGGTGGGTGCATATGACTCCCAGCAGTGGACAGAGATATGAGGGGTGGGTGCATATGACTCCCAGCAGTGTCCAGACATATGAGGGTGGGTGCATATCACTACCAGCAGTGGACAGACATACGAGGGGTGGGTGCAGAGGACTCCCAGCAGTGGACAGACATATGGGGGTGGGTGCATATCCCTACCAGCAGTGTCCAGACATATGGGTGTGGGTGCATATTACTCCCAGCAGTGGACAGACATATGGGGTGGGTGCATATCACTACCAGCAGTGTCCAGACATATGGGGGTGGGTGCATATAATTCCCAGCAGTGGACAGATATGAGGGGTGGGTGCATATGACTCCCAGCAGTGGACAGACATATGGGGGTGGGTGCATATCACTACCAGCAGTGTCCAGACATATGGGGGTGGGTGCATATGACTCCCAGCAGTGGACAGACATATGGGGGTGGGTGCATATCACTACCAGCAGTGTCCAGCCATATGGGGGTGGGTGCACATGACTCCCAGCAGTGGACAGAGATATGAGGGGTGGGTGCATATGACTCCCAGCAGTGTCCAGACATATGGGGGTGGGTGCATATCACTACCAGCCGTGTCCCGACATATGGGGGGTGGGTGCATATGACTCCCAGCAGTGGACAGAGATATGAGGGGTGGGTGCATATCACTACCAGCAGTGTCTAGACATATGGGGTGGGTGCATATCACTACCAGCAGTGGAGAGACATATGAGGGGTGCGTGCAGAGGACTCCCAGCAGTGGACAGACATATGAGGGGTGGGTGCATATCACTACCAGCAGTGGACAGACATATGGGGGTGGGTGCATATTACTCCCAGCAGTGTCCAGACATATGGGGGTGGGTGCATACCACTACCAGCAGTGTCCAGACATATGGGGGTGGGTGCATATGACTCACAGCAGTGGACAGAGATATGAGGGGTGGGTGCATATGACTCCCAGCAGTGTCCAGACATTTGGGGGCGAGTGCATATCACTACCAGCAGTGTCCAGACATATGAGGGGTGGGTGCATATCACTACCAGCAGTGGACAGACATATGAGGGGTGGGTGCATATCACTACCAGCAGTGTCCAGACATATGGGGATGGGTGCACATGACTCCCAGCAGTGGACAGAGATATGAGGGGTGGGTGCATATGACTCCCAGCAGTGTCCAGACATATGGGGGTGGGTGCATATCACTACCAGCAGTGTCCAGACATATGAGGGTGGGTGCATATGACACCCAGCAGTGGACAGAGATATGAGGGGTGGGTGCATATCACTACCAGCAGTGTCCAGACATATGGGGGTGGGTGCATATCACTACCAGCAGTGGACAGACATATGAGGGGTGGCTGCAGAGGACTCCCAGCAGTGGACAGACATATGGGGGTGGATGCATATCACTACCAGCAGTGTCCAGACATATGGGGGTGGGTGGATATGACTCCCAGCAGTGGACAGACATATGGGGGTGGGTGCATATCACTACCAGCAGTGTCCAGACATATGGGGGTGGGTGCATATCACTACCAGCAGTGGACAGACATATGAGGGGTGGGTGCAGAGGACTCCCAGCAGTGGACAGACATATGGAGGTGGGTGCATATCACTACCAGCAGTGTCCAGACATATGGGGGTGGGTGCATATGACTCCCAGCAGTGGACAGACATATGGGGGTGGGTGCATATCACTACCAGCAGTGTCCAGACATATGGGGGTGGGTGCATATGACTCCCAGCAGTGGACAGAGATATGAGGGGTGTGTGCATATGACTCCCAGCAGTGTCCAGACATACGGGGGTGGGTGCATATCACTACCAGCAGTGTCCAGACATATGGGGGTGGGTGCATATCACTACCAGCAGTGGACAGACATATGGGGATGGGTGCATATGACTCCCAGCAGTGGACCGACATATGGGGGTGGGTGCATATCACTACCAGCAGTGTCCAGACATATGGGGGTGGGTGCATATGACTCCCAGCAGTGGACAGACATATGGGGGTGGGTTCATATCACTACCAGCAGTGTCCAGACATATGGGGGTGGGTGCATATGACTCCCAGCAGTGGACAGACATATGGGGGTGGGTGCATATCACTACAAGCAGTGGACAGACATATGAGGGTGGGTGCATATCACTACCAGCAGTGGACAGACATATGAGGGGTGGGTGCAGATGACTCCCAGCAGTGGACAGACATATGAGGGGTGGGTGCATATCACTACCAGCAGTGGACAGACATATGAGGGGTGGGTGCATATCACTACCAGCAGTGGACAGACATATGCGGGTGGGTGCTTATGACTCCCAGCAGTGGACAGACATATGGGGGTGGGTGCATATCACTACCAGCAGTGTCCAGACATATGGGGGTGGGTGCATATGACTCCCAGCAGTAGACAGAGATATGAGGGGTGGGTGCATATGACTCCCAGCAGTGTCCAGACATATGGGGGTGGGTGCATATCACTACCAGCAGTGTCCAGACACATGGGGGTGGGTGCATATGACTCCCAGCAGTGGACAGACATATGAGGGGTGGGTGCATATGACTCCCAGCAGTGGACAGAGATATGAGGGGTGGGTGCATATCACTACCAGCAGTGTCCAGACATATGGGGGTGGGTGCATATCACTACCAGCAGTGGACAGACATATGAGGGGTGGGTGCAGAGGACTCCCAGCAGTGTCCAGACATATGGGGGTGGGTGCATATCACCACCAGCAGTGTCCAGACATATGGGGGTGGGTGCATATGACACCCAGCAGTGGACAGACATATGGGGGTTGGTGCATATCACTACCAGCAGTGTCCAGACATATGGGGGTGGGTGCATATGACTCCCAGCAGTGGACAGATATATTAGGGGTGGGTGCATATCACTACCAGCAGTGGACAGACATATGTGGGTGGGTGCATGTCACTACCAGCAGTGGACAGACTTATGGGGGTGGGTGCATATCACTACCAACAGTGTCCAGACATATGGGGGTGGGTGCATATCACTACCAGCAGTGTCCAGACATATGGGGGTGGGTGCATATGACTCGCAGCAGTGGACAGAGATATGAGGGGTGGGTGCATATCACTACCAGCAGTGTCCAGACATATGGGGGTGGGTGCATATCACCACCAGCAGTGTCCAGACATATGGGGGTGGGTGCATATGACACCCAGCAGTGGACAGACATATGGGGGTTGGTGCATATCACTACCAGCAGTGTCCAGACATATGGGGGTGGGTGCATATGACTCCCAGCAGTGGACAGATATATTAGGGGTGGGTGCATATCACTACCAGCAGTGGACAGACATATGTGGGTGGGTGCATGTCACTACCAGCAGTGGACATACTTATGGGGGTGGGTGCATATCACTACCAACAGTGTCCAGACATATGGGGGTGGGTGCATATCACTACCAGCAGTGTCCAGACATATGGGGGTGGGTGCATATGACTCGCAGCAGTGGACAGAGATATGAGGGGTGGGTGCATATCACTACCAGCAGTGTCCAGACATATGGGGGTGGGTGCATATCACTACCAGCAGTGGACAGACATATGAGGGGTGGGTGCAGAGGACTCCCAGCAGTGGACAGACATATGGGGGTGGGTGCATATCACTACCAGCAGTGTCAAGACATATGGGGGTGGGTGCATATCACTACCAGCAGTGTCCAGACATATGGGGGTGGGTGCATATGACTCCCAGCAGTGGACAGACATATGAGGGGTGGGTGCATATCACTACCAGCAGTGGACAGACATGGGGGGTGGGTGCATATGACTCCCAGCAGTGTCCAGACATATGGGGGTGGGTGCATATCACTACCAGCAGTGTCCAGACATATGGGGGTGGGTGCATATGACTCCCAGCAGTGGACAGACATATGAGGGTGGGTGCATATCACTACCAGCAGTGGACAGACATATGAGGGGTGGGTGCAGAGGACTCCCAGCAGTGGACAGACATATGAGGGGTGGGTGCATATCACTACCAGCAGTGGACAGACATATGAGGGGTGGGTGCATATCACTACCAGCAGTGGACAGACATATGCGGGTGGGTGCATATGACTCCCAGCAGTGGACAGACATATGGGGGTGGGTGTATATCACTACCAGCAGTGTCCAGACATATGGGGGTGGGTGCATATGACTCCCAGCAGTGGACAGAGATATGAGGGGTGGGTGCATATGACTCCCAGCAGTGTCCAGACATATGGGGGTGGGTGCATATCACTACCAGCAGTGTCCAGACACATGGGGGTGGGTGCATATGACTCCCAGCAGTGGACAGACATATGAGGGGTGGGTGCATATGACTCCCAGCAGTGGACAGAGATATGAGGGGTGGGTGCATATCACTACCAGCAGTGTCCAGACATATGGGGGTGGGTGCATATCACTACCAGCAGTGGACAGACATATGAGGGGTGGGTGCAGAGGACTCCCAGCAGTGTCCAGACATATGGGGGTGGGTGCATATCACCACCAGCAGTGTCCAGACATATGGGGGTGGGTGCATATGACACCCAGCAGTGGACAGACATATGGGGGTTGGTGCATATCACTACCAGCAGTGTCCAGACATATGGGGGTGGGTGCATATGACTCCCAGCAGTGGACAGATATATTAGTGGTGGGTGCATATCACTACCAGCAGTGGACAGACATATGTGGGTGGGTGCATGTCACTACCAGCAGTGGACAGACATATGGGGGTGGGTGCATATCACTACCAACAGTGTCCAGACATATGGGGGTGGGTGCATATCACTACCAGCAGTGTCCAGACATATGGGGGTGGGTGCATATGACTCGCAGCAGTGGACAGAGATATGAGGGGTGGGTGCATATCACTACCAGCAGTGTCCAGACATATGGGGGTGGGTGCATATCACTACCAGCAGTGGACAGACATATGAGGGGTGGGTGCAGAGGACTCCCAGCAGTGGACAGACATATGGGGGTGGGTGCATATCACTACCAGCAGTGTCCAGACATATGGTGGTGGGTGCATATCACTACCAGCAGTGTCCAGACATATGGGGGTGGGTGCATATGACTCCCAGCAGTGGACAGACATATTGGGGTGGGTGCATATCACTACAAGCAGTGGACAGACATATGGGGGTGGGTGCATATGACCCCCAGCAGTGTCCAGACATATGGGGGTGGGTGCATATCACTACCAGCCGTGTCCAGACATATGGGGGTGGATGCATATGACTCCCAGCAGTGGACAGAGATATGAGGGGTGGGTGCATATCACTACCAGCCGTGTCCAGACATATGGGGGTGGATGCATATGACTCCCAGCAGTGGACAGAGATATGAGGGGTGGGTGCATATCACTACCAGCAGTGTCCAGAAATATGGGGGTGGATGCATATCACTACCAGCAGTGGACAGACATATGAGGGGTGGGTGCAGAGGACTCCCAGCAGTGGACAGACATATGGGGGTGGGTGCATATCACTACAAGCAGTGGACAGACATATGGGGGTGGGTGCATATGACTCCCAGCAGTGTATCACTACCAGCCGTGTCCAGACATATGGGGGTGGGTGCATATCACTACCAGCAGTGGACAAACATGAGGGGTGGGTGCAGAGTACTCCCAGCAGTGGACAGACATATGGGGGTGGGTGCATATCACTACCAGCAGTGTCCAGACATATGGGGGTGGGTGCATATCACCACCAGCAGTGTCCAGACATATGGGGGTGGGTGCATATGACACCCAGCAGTGGACAGACATATGAGGGGTGGGTGCAGAGGACTCCCAGCAGTGGACAGACATATGGGGGGTGGGTGCATATGACTCCCAGCAGTGTCCAGACTTGGGGGTGGGTGCATGTGACTCCCAGCAGTGTCCAGACATATGGGGGTGGGTGCATATCACTACCAGCAGTGTCCAGACATATGAGGGGTGGGTGCATATGACTCCCAGCAGTGGACAGAGATATGAGGGGTGGGTGCATATGACTCCCAGCAGTGTCCAGACATATGGGGGTGGGTGCATATGACTCCCAGCAGTGTCCAGACATATGGGGGGTGGGTGCATATCACTACAAGCAGTGGACAGACATATGAGGGGTGGGTGCATATCACTACCAGCAGTGGACAGACATATGAGGGGTGGGTGCAGAGGACTCCCAGCAGTGGACAGACATATGAGGGGTGGGTGCATATCACTACCAGCAGTGGACAGACATATGAGGGGTGGGTGCATATCACTACCAGCAGTGGACAGACATATGGGGGTGGGTGCATATGACTCCCAGCAGTGGACAGACATATGGGGGTGGGTGCATATCACTACCAGCAGTGTCCAGACATATGGGGGTGGGTGCATATGACACCCAGCAGTGGACAGAGATATGAGGGGTGGGTGCATATGACTCCCAGCAGTGTCCAGACATATGGGGGTGGGTGCATATCACCACCAGCAGTGTCCAGACATATGGGGGTGGGTGCATATGACACCCAGCAGTGGACAGACATATGAGGGGTGGGTGCATATGACTCCCAGCAGTGTTCAGACTTGGGGGTGGGTGCATATGACTCCCAGCAGTGTCCAAACATATGGGGGTGGGTGCATATGACTCCCAGCAGTGTCCAGACATATGGGGGTGGGTGCATATGACTCCCAGCAGTGGACAGAGATATGAGGGGTGGGTGCATATGACTCCCAGCAGTGTCCAGACATATGGGGGTGGGTGCATATCACTACCAGCAGTGTCCAGACATATGGGGGTGGGTGCATATGACTCCCAGCAGTGGACAGAGATATGAGGGGTGGGTGCATATGACTCCCAGCAGCGGATAGAGATATGAGGGGTGGGTGCATATGACTCCCAGCAGTGTCCAGACATGGGGGTGGGTGCATATGACTCCCAGCAGTGTCCAGACATATGAGGGGTGGGTGCATATCACTACAAGCCGTGGACAGACATATGAGGGGTGGGTGCATATCACTACCAGCAGTGTCCAGACATATGGGGGTGGGTGCATATGACTCCCAGCAGTGGACAGAGATATGAGGGGTGGGTGCATATGACTCCCAGCAGTGTCCAGACATATGAGGGTGGGTGCATATCACTACCAGCAGTGGACAGACATACGAGGGGTGGGTGCAGAGGACTCCCAGCAGTGGACAGACATATGGGGGTGGGTGCATATCCCTACCAGCAGTGTCCAGACATATGGGTGTGGGTGCATATTACTCCCAGCAGTGGACAGACATATGGGGTGGGTGCATATCACTACCAGCAGTGTCCAGACATATGGGGGTGGGTGCATATAATTCCCAGCAGTGGACAGATATGAGGGGTGGGTGCATATGACTCCCAGCAGTGGACAGACATATGGGGGTGGGTGCATATCACTACCAGCAGTGTCCAGACATATGGGGGTGGGTGCATATGACTCCCAGCAGTGGACAGACATATGGGGGTGGGTGCATATCACTACCAGCAGTGTCCAGCCATATGGGGGTGGGTGCACATGACTCCCAGCAGTGGACAGAGATATGAGGGGTGGGTGCATATGACTCCCAGCAGTGTCCAGACATATAGGGGTGGGTGCATATCACTACCAGCCGTGTCCCGACATATGGGGGGTGGGTGCATATGACTCCCAGCAGTGGACAGAGATATGAGGGGTGGGTGCATATCACTACCAGCAGTGTCTAGACATATGGGGTGGGTGCATATCACTACCAGCAGTGGAGAGACATATGAGGGGTGCGTGCAGAGGACTCCCAGCAGTGGACAGACATATGAGGGGTGGGTGCATATCACTACCAGCAGTGGACAGACATATGGGGGTGGGTGCATATTACTCCCAGCAGTGTCCAGACATATGGGGGTGGGTGCATACCACTACCAGCAGTGTCCAGACATATGGGGGTGGGTGCATATGACTCACAGCAGTGGACAGAGATATGAGGGGTGGGTGCATATGACTCCCAGCAGTGTCCAGACATTTGGGGGCGAGTGCATATCACTACCAGCAGTGTCCAGACATATGAGGGGTGGGTGCATATCACTACCAGCAGTGGACAGACATATGAGGGGTGGGTGCATATCACTACCAGCAGTGTCCAGACATATGGGGATGGGTGCACATGACTCCCAGCAGTGGACAGAGATATGAGGGGTGGGTGCATATGACTCCCAGCAGTGTCCAGACATATGGGGGTGGGTGCATATCACTACCAGCAGTGTCCAGACATATGAGGGTGGGTGCATATGACACCCAGCAGTGGACAGAGATATGAGGGGTGGGTGCATATCACTACCAGCAGTGTCCAGACATATGGGGGTGGGTGCATATCACTACCAGCAGTGGACAGACATATGAGGGGTGGCTGCAGAGGACTCCCAGCAGTGGACAGACATATGGGGGTGGATGCATATCACTACCAGCAGTGTCCAGACATATGGGGGTGGGTGGATATGACTCCCAGCAGTGGACAGACATATGGGGGTGGGTGCATATCACTACCAGCAGTGTCCAGACATATGGGGGTGGGTGCATATCACTACCAGCAGTGGACAGACATATGAGGGGTGGGTGCAGAGGACTCCCAGCAGTGGACAGACATATGGAGGTGGGTGCATATCACTACCAGCAGTGTCCAGACATATGGGGGTGGGTGCATATGACTCCCAGCAGTGGACAGACATATGGGGGTGGGTGCATATCACTACCAGCAGTGTCCAGACATATGGGGGTGGGTGCATATGACTCCCAGCAGTGGACAGAGATATGAGGGGTGTGTGCATATGACTCCCAGCAGTGTCCAGACATACGGGGGTGGGTGCATATCACTACCAGCAGTGTCCAGACATATGGGGGTGGGTGCATATGACTCCCAGCAGTGGACAGACATATGAGGGGTGGGTGCATATCACTACCAGCAGTGGACAGACATATGGGGATGGGTGCATATGACTCCCAGCAGTGGACCGACATATGGGGGTGGGTGCATATCACTACCAGCAGTGTCCAGACATATGGGGGTGGGTGCATATGACTCCCAGCAGTGGACAGACATATGGGGGTGGGTTCATATCACTACCAGCAGTGTCCAGACATATGGGGGTGGGTGCATATGACTCCCAGCAGTGGACAGACATATGGGGGTGGGTGCATATCACTACAAGCAGTGGACAGACATATGAGGGTGGGTGCATATCACTACCAGCAGTGGACAGACATATGAGGGGTGGGTGCAGAGGACTCCCAGCAGTGGACAGACATATGAGGGGTGGGTGCATATCACTACCAGCAGTGGACAGACATATGAGGGGTGGGTGAATATCACTACCAGCAGTGGACAGACATATGCGGGTGGGTGCTTATGACTCCCAGCAGTGGACAGACATATGGGGGTGGGTGCATATCACTACCAGCAGTGTCCAGACATATGGGGGTGGGTGCATATGACTCCCAGCAGTAGACAGAGATATGAGGGGTGGGTGCATATGACTCCCAGCAGTGTCCAGACATATGGGGGTGGGTGCATATCACTACCAGCAGTGTCCAGACACATGGGGGTGGGTGCATATGACTCCCAGCAGTGGACAGACATATGAGGGGTGGGTGCATAGGACTCCCAGCAGTGGACAGAGATATGAGGGGTGGGTGCATATCACTACCAGCAGTGTCCAGACATATGGGGGTGGGTGCATATCACTACCAGCAGTGGACAGACATATGAGGGGTGGGTGCAGAGGACTCCCAGCAGTGTCCAGACATATGGGGGTGGGTGCATATCACCACCAGCAGTGTCCAGACATATGGGGGTGGGTGCATATGACACCCAGCAGTGGACAGACATATGGGGGTTGGTGCATATCACTACCAGCAGTGTCCAGACATATGGGGGTGGGTGCATATGACTCCCAGCAGTGGACAGATATATTAGGGGTGGGTGCATATCACTACCAGCAGTGGACAGACATATGTGGGTGGGTGCATGTCACTACCAGCAGTGGACAGACTTATGGGGGTGGGTGCATATCACTACCAACAGTGTCCAGACATATGGGGGTGGGTGCATATCACTACCAGCAGTGTCCAGACATATGGGGGTGGGTGCATATGACTCGCAGCAGTGGACAGAGATATGAGGGGTGGGTGCATATCACTACCAGCAGTGTCCAGACATATGGGGGTGGGTGCATATCACTACCAGCAGTGGACAGACATATGAGGGGTGGGTGCAGAGGACTCCCAGCAGTGGACAGACATATGGGGGTGGGTGCATATCACTACCAGCAGTGTCAAGACATATGGGGGTGGGTGCATATCACTACCAGCAGTGTCCAGACATATGGGGGTGGGTGCATATGACTCCCAGCAGTGGACAGACATATGAGGGGTGGGTGCATATCACTACCAGCAGTGGACAGACATGGGGGGTGGGTGCATATGACTCCCAGCAGTGTCCAGACATATGAGGGGTGGGTGCATATCACTACCAGCAGTGGACAGACATATGAGGGGTGGGTGCATATCACTACCAGCAGTGGACAGACATATGCGGGTGGGTGCATATGACTCCCAGCAGTGGACAGACATATGGGGGTGGGTGTATATCACTACCAGCAGTGTCCAGACATATGGGGGTGGGTGCATATGACTCCCAGCAGTGGACAGAGATATGAGGGGTGGGTGCATATGACTCCCAGCAGTGTCCAGACATATGGGGGTGGGTGCATATCACTACCAGCAGTGTCCAGACACATGGGGGTGGGTGCATATGACTCCCAGCAGTGGACAGACATATGAGGGGTGGGTGCATATGACTCCCAGCAGTGGACAGAGATATGAGGGGTGGGTGCATATCACTACCAGCAGTGTCCAGACATATGGGGGTGGGTGCATATCACTACCAGCAGTGGACAGACATATGAGGGGTGGGTGCAGAGGACTCCCAGCAGTGTCCAGACATATGGGGGTGGGTGCATATCACCACCAGCAGTGTCCAGACATATGGGGGTGGGTGCATATGACACCCAGCAGTGGACAGACATATGGGGGTTGGTGCATATCACTACCAGCAGTGTCCAGACATATGGGGGTGGGTGCATATGACTCCCAGCAGTGGACAGATATATTAGGGGTGGGTGCATATCACTACCAGCAGTGGACAGACATATGTGGGTGGGTGCATGTCACTACCAGCAGTGGACAGACATATGGGGGTGGGTGCATATCACTACCAACAGTGTCCAGACATATGGGGGTGGGTGCATATCACTACCAGCAGTGTCCAGACATATGGGGGTGGGTGCATATGACTCGCAGCAGTGGACAGAGATATGAGGGGTGGGTGCATATCACTACCAGCAGTGTCCAGACATATGGGGGTGGGTGCATATCACTACCAGCAGTGGACAGACATATGAGGGGTGGGTGCAGAGGACTCCCAGCAGTGGACAGACATATGGGGGTGGGTGCATATCACTACCAGCAGTGTCCAGACATATGGTGGTGGGTGCATATCACTACCAGCAGTGTCCAGACATATGGGGGTGGGTGCATATGACTCCCAGCAGTGGACAGACATATTGGGGTGGGTGCATATCACTACAAGCAGTGGACAGACATATGGGGGTGGGTGCATATGACCCCCAGCAGTGTCCAGACATATGGGGGTGGGTGCATATCACTACCAGCCGTGTCCAGACATATGGGGGTGGATGCATATGACTCCCAGCAGTGGACAGAGATATGAGGGGTGGGTGCATATCACTACCAGCCGTGTCCAGACATATGGGGGTGGATGCATATGACTCCCAGCAGTGGACAGAGATATGAGGGGTGGGTGCATATCACTACCAGCAGTGTCCAGAAATATGGGGGTGGATGCATATCACTACCAGCAGTGGACAGACATATGAGGGGTGGGTGCAGAGGACTCCCAGCAGTGGACAGACATATGGGGGTGGGTGCATATCACTACAAGCAGTGGACAGACATATGGGGGTGGGTGCATATGACTCCCAGCAGTGTATCACTACCAGCCGTGTCCAGACATATGGGGGTGGGTGCATATCACTACCAGCAGTGGACAAACATGAGGGGTGGGTGCAGAGTACTCCCAGCAGTGGACAGACATATGGGGGTGGGTGCATATCACTACCAGCAGTGTCCAGACATATGGGGGTGGGTGCATATCACCACCAGCAGTGTCCAGACATATGGGGGTGGGTGCATATGACACCCAGCAGTGGACAGACATATGAGGGGTGGGTGCAGAGGACTCCCAGCAGTGGACAGACATATGGGGGGTGGGTGCATATGACTCCCAGCAGTGTCCAGACTTGGGGGTGGGTGCATTTGACTCCCAGCAGTGTCCAGACATATGGGGGTGGGTGCATATCACTACCAGCAGTGTCCAGACATATGAGGGGTGGGTGCATATGACTCCCAGCAGTGGACAGAGATATGAGGGGTGGGTGCATATGACTCCCAGCAGTGTCCAGACATATGGGGGTGGGTGCATATGACTCCCAGCAGTGTCCAGACATATGGGGGGTGGGTGCATATCACTACAAGCAGTGGACAGACATATGAGGGGTGGGTGCATATCACTACCAGCAGTGGACAGACATATGAGGGGTGGGTGCAGAGGACTCCCAGCAGTGGACAGACATATGAGGGGTGGGTGCATATCACTACCAGCAGTGGACAGACATATGAGGGGTGGGTGCATATCACTACCAGCAGTGGACAGACATATGGGGGTGGGTGCATATGACTCCCAGCAGTGGACAGACATATGGGGGTGGGTGCATATCACTACCAGCAGTGTCCAGACATATGGGGGTGGGTGCATATGACACCCAGCAGTGGACAGAGATATGAGGGGTGGGTGCATATGACTCCCAGCAGTGTCCAGACATATGGGGGTGGGTGCATATCACCACCAGCAGTGTCCAGACATATGGGGGTGGGTGCATATGACACCCAGCAGTGGACAGACATATGAGGGGTGGGTGCAGAGGACTCCCAGCAGTGGACAGACATATGGGGGTGGGTGCATATCACTACAAGCAGTGGACAGACATATGGGGATGGGTGCATATGACTCCCAGCAGTGTCCAGACATATGGGGGTTGGTGCATATCACTACCAGCAGTGTCCAGACATATGGGGGTGGGTGCATATGACTCCCAGCAGTGGACAGAGATATGAGGGGTGGGTGCATATCACTACCAGCAGTGTCCAGACATATGTGGGTGGGTGCATATCACCACCAGCAGTGTCCAGACATATGGGGGTGGGTGCATATGACACCCAGCAGTGGACAGACATATGAGGGGTGGGTGCAGAGGACTCCCAGCAGTGGACAGACATATGGGGGGTGGGTGCATATGACTCCCAGCAGTGGACAGATATGAGGGGTGGGTGCATATGACTCCCAGCAGTGTTCAGACTTGGGGGTGGGTGCATATGACTCCCAGCAGTGGACAGACATATGAGGGGTGGGTGCATATGACTCCCAGCAGTGTCCAGACATATGGGGGTGGGTGCATATGACTCCCAGCAGTGGACAGAGATATGAGGGGTGGGTGCATATCACTACCAGCAGTGTCCAGACATATGAGGGTGGGTGCATATCACTACCAGCAGTGGACAGACATATGAGGGGTGGGTGCAGAGGACTCCCAGCAGTGGACAGACATATGGGGGTGGGTGCATATCACTACAAGCAGTGGACAGACATATGGGGGTGGGTGCATATGACTCCCAGCAGTGTCCAGACATATGGGGGTTGGTGCATATCACTACCAGCAGTGTCCAGACATATGGGGGTGGGTGCATATGACTCCCAGCAGTGGACAGATATATTAGGGGTGGGTGCATATCACTACCAGCAGTGGACAGACATATGTGGGTGGGTGCATGTCACTACCAGCAGTGGACAGACATATGGGGGTGGGTGCATATCACTACCAACAGTGTCCAGACATATGGGGGTGGGTGCATATCACTACCAGCAGTGTCCAGACATATGGGGGTGGGTGCATATCACTACCAGCAGTGTCCAGACATATGGGGGTGGGTGCATATGACTCGCAGCAGTGGACAGAGATATGAGGGGTGGGTGCATATCACTACCAGCAGTGTCCAGACATATGGGGGTGGGTGCATATCACTACCAGCAGTGGACAGACATATGAGGGGTGGGTGCAGAGGACTCCCAGCAGTGGACAGACATATGGGGGTGGGTGCATATCACTACCAGCAGTGTCCAGACATATGGGGGTGGGTGCATATCACTACCAGCAGTGTCCAGACATATGGGGGTGGATGCATATGACTCCCAGCAGTGGACAGACATATGAGGGGTGGGTGCATATCACTACCAGCAGTGGACAGACATTGGGGGGTGGGTGCATATGACTCCCAGCAGTGTCCAGACATAAGTGGGGGCATATCACTACCAGCAGTGTCCAGACATATGGGGGTGGGTGCATATGACTCCCAGCAGTGGACAGAGATATGAGGGGTGGGTGCATATCACTACCAGCAGTGGACAGACATATGGGGGGTGGGTGCATATGACTCCCAGCAGTGTCCAGACATATGGGGGTGGCTGCATATCACTACCAGCAGTGTCCAGACATAGGGGGGTGGTTGCATATGACTCCCAGCAGTGGACAGACTTATGAGGGGTGGGTGCAGAGGACTCCCAGCAGTGGACAGACATATGGGGGTGGGTGCATATCACTACAAGCAGTGGACAGACTTATGGGGGTGGGTGCATATGACCCCCAGCAGTGTCCAGACATATGGGGGTTGGTGCATATCACTACCAGCCGTGTCCAGACATATGGGGGTGGATGCATGTTAGAAAGGGTAGACGGACCGGGAGGGTCGGCCGGGGTCAGGAGGAGAGGTCTCCAGGGAGAGCCGTCTCCAGCGATCGTACAGACAAGTAACTTCCCCCCCCCACAGACAGATACCACACACGGATAAGGTTCAGGGTTCTTTATAAGCACTTCTTAGGGTACGGTTGAATGGTACAAGGAGGTCTGGACTCAGGGGTCCCCTCGATTCAAGTCTCTCAAAGCGGGGTAAGGGGTAGCGGGACAGTCTGTCTACCAGTCAGGTAGTTTGGATGAGATGATGATTAGCTCACAATCCTCGAGCTTAGTTGGTACGGGCCGCGGCAGCGCCAGCAGGTCCCGGTGGAGATGGTCGGTACACGGTCCGCGGCAGCGCCAGCAGGTCCCAGTGGAGATGGTCGAGGTACGGTCCGCGGCAGCGCCAGCAGGTCCCAGTGGAGATGGTCGAGGTACGGTCCGCGGCAGCGCCAGCAGGTCCCGGTGAGGATGGTCGTTACAACGGGCCGCGGCAGCGCCAGCAGGTCCTGACGAGGATGGATGTTGTAGAAGGCCGCGGCAGCGCCAGCAGGCAGGACGATGGTTCACAAGAGCGGGCTACGGCAGCGCCAGTAGTCCGTCAAGGCTGAGTTCTCTCGGTGTCTCTCGACTCCAGGATACAACTGCCTTCCTGCTCCGGAGTTGCCCCAGTTATAGGGCAGCCGCCCTTTGATGTCCGGACCCTCGCACTTGGAGGTCGGAGGGCCCGGGATGAAGGTGTCCAGACACCCAGCAGGGGGTGGAGCCAGCGCCTGGGGGAGCTGGAGGCGATCGGCACCTGGCGGGGGAAGAGCTCTTGACACTTCGTCCTCCCATTGACCTGACAAGTGGTCCGCTCACCTCCCGGGTGGATGGTGGTGCCGGGATGTCGGGGCCGGCCAGGCCCGGGGTTAGGGTCGGGGCTAGGCCACGCGGCCTCGTGGTGCAGGGCCCAAGATGGCGGCTTGAACCGGCCGGGGGAGCCGGTGGGGCTGGGCCCCGGCCCCGTGATGAGTAGAGGTCCGAGGGCAGAAGATCCGTCGTGAGACGGGGTACAGGTGCTTTTCGTGGGTTATGCCTGGTGGGCCGGAGCTCGGGCCCTGTCGTGCGGGGAGGGAGCAAGCCCTTCGTGTGGCCTGTCCAACAATGCATATGACTCCCAGCAGTGGACAGAGATATGAGGGGTGGGTGCATATCACTACCAGCAGTGTCCAGACATATGGGGGTGGGTGCATATCACTACCAGCAGTGGACAGACATATGAGGGGTGGGTGCAGAGGACTCCCAGCAGTGGACAGACAAATGGGGGTGGGTGCATATCACTACCAGCAGTGTCCAGACATATGGGGGTGGGTGCATATCACCACCAGCAATGTCCAGACATATGGGTGTGGGTGCATATGACACCCAGCAGTGGACAGACGTATGAGGGGTGGGTGCATATCACTACCAGCAGTGGACAGACATATGGGGGTGGGTGCATATGACTCCCAGCAGTGTCCAGACATATGGGGGTGGGTGCATATCACTACCAGCAGTGTCCAGACATATAGGGGTGGGTGCATATGACTCCCAGCAGTGGTCAGACATATGAGGGGTGGGTGCAGAGGACTCCCAGCAGTGGACAGACATATGGGGGTGGGTGCATATCACTACCAGCAGTGTCCAGACATATGGGGGTGGGTGCATATCACTACCAGCAGTGGACAGACATGAGGGGTGGGTGCAGAGTACTCCCAGCAGTGGACAGACATATGGGGGTGGGTGCATATCACTACCAGCAGTGTCCAGACATATGGGGGTGGGTGCATATCACCACCAGCAGTGTCCAGACATATGGGGGTGGGTGCATATGACACCCAGCAGTGGACAGATATATGAGGGGTGGGTGCAGAGGACTCCCAGCAGTGGACAGACATATGGGGGGTGGGTGCATATGACTCCCAGCAGTGGACAGATATGAGGGGTGGGTGCATATGACTCCCAGCAGTGTTCAGACTTGGGGGTGGGTGCATATGACTCCCAGCAGTGTCCAAACATATGGGGGTGGGTGCATATGACTCCCAGCAGTGTCCAGACATATGGGGGTGGGTGCATATGACTCCCAGCAGTGGACAGAGATATGAGGGGTGGGTGCATATGACTCCCAGCAGTGTCCAGACATATGGGGGTGGGTGCATATCACTACCAGCAGTGTCCAGACATATGGGGGTGGGTGCATATGACTCCCAGCAGTGGACAGAGATATGAGGGGTGGGTGCATATCACTACCAGCAGTGTCCAGACATATGGGGGTGGGTGCATATGACTCCCAGCAGTGGACAGAGATATGAGGGGTGGGTGCATATGACTCCCAGCAGCGGATAGAGATATGAGGGGTGGGTGCATATGACTCCCAGCAGTGTCCAGACATGGGGGTGGGTGCATATGACTCCCAGCAGTGTCCAGACATATGAGGGGTGGGTGCATATCACTACAAGCCGTGGACAGACATATGAGGGGTGGGTGCATATCACTACCAGCAGTGTCCAGACATATGGGGGTGGGTGCATATGACTCCCAGCAGTGGACAGAGATATGAGGGGTGGGTGCATATGACTCCCAGCAGTGTCCAGACATATGAGGGTGGGTGCATATCACTACCAGCAGTGGACAGACATACGAGGGGTGGGTGCAGAGGACTCCCAGCAGTGGACAGACATATGGGGGTGGGTGCATATCCCTACCAGCAGTGTCCAGACATATGGGTGTGGGTGCATATTACTCCCAGCAGTGGACAGACATATGGGGTGGGTGCATATCTGTTGGACCTGGCCCATCTGGCAGGTCCGCCCCTGAAGTTTTTATGCTATATGTAACCTGGGGATGGTGATTCCCCCTCTGAGTGAGTGTGAGGAGAGAGCGACCTCCCCTTCCATAGGAATACATGGGGAATGGATGAGTCCTCAGTAGTTCCCGGTGCGTAGGGTGTGCAGGGTCAAGTCTGGTATGGATGAACTCGGGAGGTTGAATGCTGCGCAACGGTATATGAGGTATGAGTGTGTCTGGTGCAGAAGTCCCTCTTTTGGAAGTTGGCATATTTGTGGAATATGTGCCTGGCGTATGATTGGCCGGGGCTGGCTGGTGAGCCTGGCTCCCAGGATCTGGGAGGGTCTGCCCGGTGGTGAATGGAGTGTTTAGCATACTGATGTGAGGGGAGGAGTGAGCCTGGGTCTGCTTGTGGATTGACCGTCTGGTTTGAGTGTCATGAATGAGGCTGGGTTTTCCCCAGACACTGCTGGCTCCACCCCCTGGGGGGCGGCTGATGTTCCTAGCCTGGCCAGTGTAAAGAATCCCCCATAACCAGTTCCAGCTGGTTCTCCCCCTGCCTGCCCCTTCAGACCAAGAACGTGTGTATAAAAAGGGTGCTGGGACACCCTGGACTTGTTCTTGTTCTCCAACTTGAATCTACCCGGAGCTGCTGCTGCTGGGGCTCAGGGGTGGCGTGCCTCCCTGGGCCCTGCCCTACTCCTGGACTAAGGATGGCCCCTTCCCCTCTTTGGCGCTGTTGGGCCCCCCTGAGGTCCTGGACTACCGACGGACTTTGGTAGCCTGCATCTAGCGCTGGGGGAGCGCTGTCCCTTCTGCCCAGCGCCTGGAAGCGCTGCTCCCTGCCCCTGCCGCTTTGGGGTCCTTCACTCCTGCACCAGCGCTGGTAGCGCTACATTCAACGAGCCGGTGCCCACCCGGCGTCTACCCCGTGCTCCCAGTGTTCGATACCCCCAGCGAGTGCCTACCTCGCTTTATTCCCTGCCCGTGTGCCTTACGAGGGAGCCCACTCCTCGTCGATTTCTCCCCGAGTTCACCGCCGCCGCCCGGGACCCTAGTGACGTCATCCCCGGGCCGCGCTGGTATTGGCTGCCGGCCCGGGATTCCCCACTGGCGTCATCCCCCAGGCCGCGCCGTGATTGGCTGCCGGCCCGGGAGAAGGAGGAGAGGCCGGCCGAAGGAAAACGACGTAGCAGGAGCGGCGGGAGCTCACTCCGCGCCCCTGCGATACCCCCGTGAAGCTGCTGACCTTCCCCGGGGCTCCCGAGAGAGAGAGAGCCCCGGAGCTCAAGGAGAAGGCTGGCGCAGCGAAGGAGACCGGCGCACCAAAACCGGTGAGTGCTGCTGCGAGCCCCAGGGAGGAGGGGCGTCGGGACACGTTGTCGGTGTCCGCCCCCCCTCGAGTGAATCTCCGGTTGTGCCCGAGGCCCAGGAGGCCTCCCACGAAGCCCAGTCCCCCGAGAGGGACTCCGCGTGCCCCCCCCCCAATGGTCTGAGCCCTGCGAGGCTCCACCTGTGGCATTGCCCCCAGAGCCCAAGAGGCTCCACCGTATCATTGCCCCCAGAGCCCGAGTGGCCCCACCCGTTGGCACCCTTTTCCCCAGGGCCGGTAAGGCTCCCACGGGGTCCCTCAGTGGCCCAGCACTTAGTGGGCCACTGCTACGTTTAGCTTTGCCCCGGGCTCCCTGCCATGAACATCGAGACACTTGGGCACCTTGCCCCAGAAAGGCCCGCTGGCCTGTGGATTGCCATGGACCAGGTCTAATGTGATCCCTACACGTATTCTGTGTTGCACCTCTACGGGTGCTCCTGTTGTTGTGTACCTTGTCCTATTTTCCCCCCTTGAATACCAGATGTCCCCTATGTGATTCCTGGCCGTGGTCCCTTGGCCCTGTGCTGTACCTTCTTCCCCGAAGCCCCTACCCGTGCCCCTGGCACCTTGTACGATGTGTGTTCCTATGTGTCCTGCTTAATACAGAATCTATTTTTCATATATATATACTTGGTGTGGAGTTCCTTTGTGGGAGGCCCGGGAGGTTGTTGTTGGTGGATGCGTGCGCAAATGCTTCACATGTCCTCCGAGATAGGCCTGGCTGCCCGCGCCGCGTTGCCTAGAGGGCGAGCAGGGGTCGACCTTTCATAGGAGTGGTGGTCTCTGACTGGCTGTGGCGCAAGCCCTGGCCGGCCGGGGGTCCCATTTCCTACAATATCACTACCAGCAGTGTCCAGACATATGGGGGTGGGTGCATATAATTCCCAGCAGTGGACAGATATGAGGGGTGGGTGCATATGACTCCCAGCAGTGGACAGACATATGGGGGTGGGTGCATATCACTACCAGCAGTGTCCAGACATATGGGGGTGGGTGCATATGACTCCCAGCAGTGGACAGACATATGGGGGTGGGTGCATATCACTACCAGCAGTGTCCAGCCATATGGGGGTGGGTGCACATGACTCCCAGCAGTGGACAGAGATATGAGGGGTGGGTGCATATGACTCCCAGCAGTGTCCAGACATATGGGGGTGGGTGCATATCACTACCAGCCGTGTCCAGACATATGGGGGGTGGGTGCATATGACTCCCAGCAGTGGACAGAGATATGAGGGGTGGGTGCATATCACTACCAGCAGTGTCTAGACATATGGGGTGGGTGCATATCACTACCAGCAGTGGAGAGACATATGAGGGGTGCGTGCAGAGGACTCCCAGCAGTGGACAGACATATGAGGGGGGGGTGCATATCACTACCAGCAGTGGACAGACATATGGGGGTGGGTGCATATGACTCCCAGCAGTGTCCAGACATATGGGGGTGGGTGCATATCACTACCAGCAGTGTCCAGACATATGGGGGTGGGTGCATATGACTCACAGCAGTGGACAGAGATATGAGGGGTGGGTGCATATGACTCCCAGCAGTGTCCAGACATTTGGGGGCGAGTGCATATCACTACCAGCAGTGTCCAGACATATGAGGGGTGGGTGCATATCACTACCAGCAGTGGACAGACATATGAGGGGTGGGTGCATATCGCTACCAGCAGTGTCCAGACATATGGGGATGGGTGCACATGACTCCCAGCAGTGGACAGAGATATGAGGGGTGGGTGCATATGACTCCCAGCAGTGTCCAGACATATGGGGGTGGGTGCATATCACTACCAGCAGTGTCCAGACATATGAGGGTGGGTGCATATGACACCCAGCAGTGGACAGAGATATGAGGGGTGGGTGCATATCACTACCAGCAGTGTCCAGACATATGGGGGTGGGTGCATATCACTACCAGCAGTGGACAGACATATGAGGGGTGGCTGCAGAGGACTCCCAGCAGTGGACAGGCATATGGGGGTGGATGCATATCACTACCAGCAGTGTCCAGACATATGGGGGTGGGTGGATATGACTCCCAGCAGTGGACAGACATATGGGGGTGGGTGCATATCACTACCAGCAGTGTCCAGACATATGGGGGTGGGTGCATATCACTACCAGCAGTGGACAGACATATGAGGGGTGGGTGCAGAGGACTCCCAGCAGTGGACAGACATATGGAGGTGGGTGCATATCACTACCAGCAGTGTCCAGACATATGGGGGTGGGTGCATATGACTCCCAGCAGTGGACAGACATATGGGGGTGGGTGCATATCACTACCAGCAGTGTCCAGACATATGGGGGTGGGTGCATATGACTCCCAGCAGTGGACAGAGATATGAGGGGTGTGTGCATATGACTCCCAGCAGTGTCCAGACATACGGGGGTGGGTGCATATCACTACCAGCAGTGTCCAGACATATGGGGGTGGGTGCATATGACTCCCAGCAGTGGACAGACATATGAGGGGTGGGTGCATATCACTACCAGCAGTGGACAGACATACGGGGATGGGTGCATATGACTCCCAGCAGTGGACCGACATATGGGGGTGGGTGCATATCACTACCAGCAGTGTCCAGACATATGGGGGTGGGTGCATATGACTCCCAGCAGTGGACAGACATATGGGGGTGGGTTCATATCACTACCAGCAGTGTCCAGACATATGGGGGTGGGTGCATATGACTCCCAGCAGTGGACAGACATATGGGGGTGGGTGCATATCACTACAAGCAGTGGACAGACATATGAGGGTGGGTGCATATCACTACCAGCAGTGGACAGACATATGAGGGGTGGGTGCAGAGGACTCCCAGCAGTGGACAGACATATGAGGGGTGGGTGCATATCACTACCAGCAGTGGACAGACATATGAGGGGTGGGTGCATATCACTACCAGCAGTGGACAGACATATGCGGGTGGGTGCTTATGACTCCCAGCAGTGGACAGACATATGGGGGTGGGTGCATATCACTACCAGCAGTGTCCAGACATATGGGGGTGGGTGCATATGACTCCCAGCAGTGGACAGAGATATGAGGGGTGGGTGCATATGACTCCCAGCAGTGTCCAGACATATGGGGGTGGGTGCATATCACTACCAGCAGTGTCCAGACACATGGGGGTGGGTGCATATGACTCCCAGCAGTGGACAGACATATGAGGGGTGGGTGCATATGACTCCCAGCAGTGGACAGAGATATGAGGGGTGGGTGCATATCACTACCAGCAGTGTCCAGACATATGGGGGTGGGTGCATATCACTACCAGCAGTGGACAGACATATGAGGGGTGGGTGCAGAGGACTCCCAGCAGTGTCCAGACATATGGGGGTGGGTGCATATCACCACCAGCAGTGTCCAGACATATGGGGGTGGGTGCATATGACACCCAGCAGTGGACAGACATATGGGGGTGGGTGCATATCACTACCAGCAGTGGACAGACATGAGGGGTGGGTGCAGAGTACTCCCAGCAGTGGACAGACATATGGGGGTGGGTGCATATCACTACCGGCAGTGTCCAGACATATGGGGGTGGGTGCATATCACCACCAGCAGTGTCCAGACATATGGGGGTGGGTGCATATGACACCCAGCAGTGGACAGATATATGAGGGGTGGGTGCAGAGGACTCCCAGCAGTGGACAGACATATGGGGGGTGGGTGCATATGACTCCCAGCAGTGGACAGATATGAGGGGTGGGTGCATATGACTCCCAGCAGTGTTCAGACTTGGGGGTGGGTGCATATGACTCCCAGCAGTGTCCAAACATATGGGGGTGGGTGCATATGACTCCCAGCAGTGTCCAGACATATGGGGGTGGGTGCATATGACTCCCAGCAGTGGACAGAGATATGAGGGGTGGGTGCATATGACTCCCAGCAGTGTCCAGACATATGGGGGTGGGTGCATATCACTACCAGCAGTGTCCAGACATATGGGGGTGGGTGCATATGACTCCCAGCAGTGGACAGAGATATGAGGGGTGGGTGCATATCACTACCAGCAGTGTCCAGACATATGGGGGTGGGTGCATATGACTCCCAGCAGTGGACAGAGATATGAGGGGTGGGTGCATATGACTCCCAGCAGCGGATAGAGATATGAGGGGTGGGTGCATATGACTCCCAGCAGTGTCCAGACATGGGGGTGGGTGCATATGACTCCCAGCAGTGTCCAGACATATGAGGGGTGGGTGCATATCACTACAAGCCGTGGACAGACATATGAGGGGTGGGTGCATATCACTACCAGCAGTGTCCAGACATATGGGGGTGGGTGCATATGACTCCCAGCAGTGGACAGAGATATGAGGGGTGGGTGCATATGACTCCCAGCAGTGTCCAGACATATGAGGGTGGGTGCATATCACTACCAGCAGTGGACAGACATACGAGGGGTGGGTGCAGAGGACTCCCAGCAGTGGACAGACATATGGGGGTGGGTGCATATCCCTACCAGCAGTGTCCAGACATATGGGTGTGGGTGCATATTACTCCCAGCAGTGGACAGACATATGGGGTGGGTGCATATCTGTTGGACCTGGCCCATCTGGCAGGTCCGCCCCTGAAGTTTTTATGCTATATGTAACCTGGGGATGGTGATTCCCCCTCTGAGTGAGTGTGAGGAGAGAGCGACCTCCCCTTCCATAGGAATACATGGGGAATGGATGAGTCCTCAGTAGTTCCCGGTGCGTAGGGTGTGCAGGGTCAAGTCTGGTATGGATGAACTCGGGAGGTTGAATGCTGCGCAACGGTATATGAGGTATGAGTGTGTCTGGTGCAGAAGTCCCTCTTTTGGAAGTTGGCATATTTGTGGAATATGTGCCTGGCGTATGATTGGCCGGGGCTGGCTGGTGAGCCTGGCTCCCAGGATCTGGGAGGGTCTGCCCGGTGGTGAATGGAGTGTTTAGCATACTGATGTGAGGGGAGGAGTGAGCCTGGGTCTGCTTGTGGATTGACCGTCTGGTTTGAGTGTCATGAATGAGGCTGGGTTTTCCCCAGACACTGCTGGCTCCACCCCCTGGGGGGCGGCTGATGTTCCTAGCCTGGCCAGTGTAAAGAATCCCCCATAACCAGTTCCAGCTGGTTCTCCCCCTGCCTGCCCCTTCAGACCAAGAACGTGTGTATAAAAAGGGTGCTGGGACACCCTGGACTTGTTCTTGTTCTCCAACTTGAATCTACCCGGAGCTGCTGCTGCTGGGGCTCAGGGGTGGCGTGCCTCCCTGGGCCCTGCCCTACTCCTGGACTAAGGATGGCCCCTTCCCCTCTTTGGCGCTGTTGGGCCCCCCTGAGGTCCTGGACTACCGACGGACTTTGGTAGCCTGCATCTAGCGCTGGGGGAGCGCTGTCCCTTCTGCCCAGCGCCTGGAAGCGCTGCTCCCTGCCCCTGCCGCTTTGGGGTCCTTCACTCCTGCACCAGCGCTGGTAGCGCTACATTCAACGAGCCGGTGCCCACCCGGCGTCTACCCCGTGCTCCCAGTGTTCGATACCCCCAGCGAGTGCCTACCTCGCTTTATTCCCTGCCCGTGTGCCTTACGAGGGAGCCCACTCCTCGTCGATTTCTCCCCGAGTTCACCGCCGCCGCCCGGGACCCTAGTGACGTCATCCCCGGGCCGCGCTGGTATTGGCTGCCGGCCCGGGATTCCCCACTGGCGTCATCCCCCAGGCCGCGCCGTGATTGGCTGCCGGCCCGGGAGAAGGAGGAGAGGCCGGCCGAAGGAAAACGACGTAGCAGGAGCGGCGGGAGCTCACTCCGCGCCCCTGCGATACCCCCGTGAAGCTGCTGACCTTCCCCGGGGCTCCCGAGAGAGAGAGAGCCCCGGAGCTCAAGGAGAAGGCTGGCGCAGCGAAGGAGACCGGCGCACCAAAACCGGTGAGTGCTGCTGCGAGCCCCAGGGAGGAGGGGCGTCGGGACACGTTGTCGGTGTCCGCCCCCCCTCGAGTGAATCTCCGGTTGTGCCCGAGGCCCAGGAGGCCTCCCACGAAGCCCAGTCCCCCGAGAGGGACTCCGCGTGCCCCCCCCCCAATGGTCTGAGCCCTGCGAGGCTCCACCTGTGGCATTGCCCCCAGAGCCCAAGAGGCTCCACCGTATCATTGCCCCCAGAGCCCGAGTGGCCCCACCCGTTGGCACCCTTTTCCCCAGGGCCGGTAAGGCTCCCACGGGGTCCCTCAGTGGCCCAGCACTTAGTGGGCCACTGCTACGTTTAGCTTTGCCCCGGGCTCCCTGCCATGAACATCGAGACACTTGGGCACCTTGCCCCAGAAAGGCCCGCTGGCCTGTGGATTGCCATGGACCAGGTCTAATGTGATCCCTACACGTATTCTGTGTTGCACCTCTACGGGTGCTCCTGTTGTTGTGTACCTTGTCCTATTTTCCCCCCTTGAATACCAGATGTCCCCTATGTGATTCCTGGCCGTGGTCCCTTGGCCCTGTGCTGTACCTTCTTCCCCGAAGCCCCTACCCGTGCCCCTGGCACCTTGTACGATGTGTGTTCCTATGTGTCCTGCTTAATACAGAATCTATTTTTCATATATATATACTTGGTGTGGAGTTCCTTTGTGGGAGGCCCGGGAGGTTGTTGTTGGTGGGTGCGTGCGCAAATGCTTCACATGTCCTCCGAGATAGGCCTGGCTGCCCGCGCCGCGTTGCCTAGAGGGCGAGCAGGGGTCGACCTTTCATAGGAGTGGTGGTCTCTGACTGGCTGTGGCGCAAGCCCTGGCCGGCCGGGGGTCCCATTTCCTACACTGGTGTCAGAAGTGGGATCCGGACTTGTGTTTGCGCAGTACCCCAACGATAACTGGCCTCCCTGCAAAACTCTGTATTGTACATGGTCGCAAAGAAAGGAGATTATTGTTTTAAGGGGTTACGTAAATGTCCGCTCTGTGAAAGATGTGTTCGAGTCAGGTGTCCCCCCCGTACCCCGCTGAATATGGTTTAGGCGTCAGGTGTCGCCCTGGCTGAATTGACGTTACCCCGCTGAATGTGTTGGAGGCATCATGTGTTCCGTGCACCGCTGAATGTGTCTGATGCGTCAGGTGTCCTTCCTTACCCCGCTGAATGTGTTGGAGGCATCATGTGTTCCGTGCACCGCTGAATGTGTCTGATGCGTCAGGTGTCCCCCCCCGTACCCCGCTGAATATGGTTTAGGCGTCAGGTGTCGCCCTGGCTGAATTTACGTTACCGCGCTGAATGTGTTGGAGGCATCATGTGTTCCGTGCACCGCTGAATGTGTCTGATGCGTCAGGGTCCTTCCTTACCCCGCTGAATGTGTTGGAGGCATCATGTGTTCCGTGCACCGCTGAATGTGTCTGATGCGTCAGGTGTCCCCCCCCGTACCCCGCTGAATATGGTTTAGGCGTCAGGTGTCGCCCTGGCTGAATTTACGTTAAGTTGTATCCTGGACAAGGAAGACCTGCTGGCTCGGCCGCGGCTTGCCTTGGGGAGAGCTGAACCTTGAGACCTGCTGGCGCTGCCGCGGCTCGTTTTGTGAAAATTATGGTAGTTGTATCCCGGACAAGGAAGACCTGCTGGCTCGGCCGCGGCTTGCCTTGGGGAGAGCTGAACCTTGAGACCGGCTAGTGCTGCCGCGGCTCGTTTTATTGAATTTATGTTAAGTTGTATCCTGGACAAGGGAGACCGCTGGCGCTGCTGCGGCTTGCCTTGGGGAGAGCTGAACGCTTAGTTCCCAGGTGGAAGACCAGTGGAGGGAGGAAGTTCCAAAACTGATAGGAAGGTGTGTTCTGAGGGTGTTCCCCCTGGGAGGACGCGGAACCTCAGAAGTAGAGGTAGGGTGGGGCATTCTTGCCCGTGACCTCTGGCAAGCCTGAGGGTGCGGACCCTAGGTGGAAGGAACAGTGGTAGGCGTGGCTACCCTGAGAAAGGGAGTGGAGAAGGGCTATTGTGGGCCCGGGGTTACCACCCCCCACTCCGGATTAGCAGGGACCAGTGGTATCTGGGGAGCCCAGGGCCTGGTCCTAGTCACAGACAACTAAGGCGTACCAGTAGGATAGCCTGGTTGGGCCTATGTCTTTATTGTTTTTCATTTTTTTTCACATTTTTAGCCTGTGTGTGTCTATCGGTCCAGGTAGGCGTTGAACTGGAGGGTGGCTCGGTAGCGCGGGCCACGTCCATGTTCTATCGCCCTGCAAGCAGGGAAGTCCATCACGGTAGTGATTGGTCTACCCTGCCTTTGGGCTGGGAGGGACGTGTGTTGGACCTGGCCCATCTGGCAGGTCCGCCCCTGAAGTTTTTATGCTATATGTAACCTGGGGATGGTGATTCCCCCTCTGAGTGAGTGTGAGGAGAGAGCGACCTCCCCTTCCATAGGAATACATGGGGAATGGATGAGTCCTCAGTAGTTCCCGGTGCGTAGGGTGTGCAGGGTCAAGTCTGGTATGGATGAACTCGGGAGGTTGAATGCTGCGCAACGGTATATGAGGTATGAGTGTGTCTGGTGCAGAAGTCCCTCTTTTGGAAGTTGGCATATTTGTGGAATATGTGCCTGGCGTATGATTGGCCGGGGCTGGCTGGTGAGCCTGGCTCCCAGGATCTGGGAGGGTCTGCCCGGTGGTGAATGGAGTGTTTAGCATACTGATGTGAGGGGAGGAGTGAGCCTGGGTCTGCTTGTGGATTGACCGTCTGGTTTGAGTGTCATGAATGAGGCTGGGTTTTCCCCAGACACTGCTGGCTCCACCCCCTGGGGGGCGGCTGATGTTCCTAGCCTGGCCAGTGTAAAGAATCCCCCATAACCAGTTCCAGCTGGTTCTCCCCCTGCCTGCCCCTTCAGACCAAGAACGTGTGTATAAAAAGGGTGCTGGGACACCCTGGACTTGTTCTTGTTCTCCAACTTGAATCTACCCGGAGCTGCTGCTGCTGGGGCTCAGGGGTGGCGTGCCTCCCTGGGCCCTGCCCTACTCCTGGACTAAGGATGGCCCCTTCCCCTCTTTGGCGCTGTTGGGCCCCCCTGAGGTCCTGGACTACCGACGGACTTTGGTAGCCTGCATCTAGCGCTGGGGGAGCGCTGTCCCTTCTGCCCAGCGCCTGGAAGCGCTGCTCCCTGCCCCTGCCGCTTTGGGGTCCTTCACTCCTGCACCAGCGCTGGTAGCGCTACATTCAACGAGCCGGTGCCCACCCGGCGTCTACCCCGTGCTCCCAGTGTTCGATACCCCCAGCGAGTGCCTACCTCGCTTTATTCCCTGCCCGTGTGCCTTACGAGGGAGCCCACTCCTCGTCGATTTCTCCCCGAGTTCACCGCCGCCGCCCGGGACCCTAGTGACGTCATCCCCGGGCCGCGCTGGTATTGGCTGCCGGCCCGGGATTCCCCACTGGCGTCATCCCCCAGGCCGCGCCGTGATTGGCTGCCGGCCCGGGAGAAGGAGGAGAGGCCGGCCGAAGGAAAACGACGTAGCAGGAGCGGCGGGAGCTCACTCCGCGCCCCTGCGATACCCCCGTGAAGCTGCTGACCTTCCCCGGGGCTCCCGAGAGAGAGAGAGCCCCGGAGCACAAGGAGAAGGCTGGCGCAGCGAAGGAGACCGGCGCACCAAAACCGGTGAGTGCTGCTGCGAGCCCCAGGGAGGAGGGGCGTCGGGACACGTTGTCGGTGTCCGCCCCCCCTCGAGTGAATCTCCGGTTGTGCCCGAGGCCCAGGAGGCCTCCCACGAAGCCCAGTCCCCCGAGAGGGACTCCGCGTGCCCCCCCCCCAATGGTCTGAGCCCTGCGAGGCTCCACCTGTGGCATTGCCCCCAGAGCCCAAGAGGCTCCACCGTATCATTGCCCCCAGAGCCCGAGTGGCCCCACCCGTTGGCACCCTTTTCCCCAGGGCCGGTAAGGCTCCCACGGGGTCCCTCAGTGGCCCAGCACTTAGTGGGCCACTGCTACGTTTAGCTTTGCCCCGGGCTCCCTGCCATGAACATCGAGACACTTGGGCACCTTGCCCCAGAAAGGCCCGCTGGCCTGTGGATTGCCATGGACCAGGTCTAATGTGATCCCTACACGTATTCTGTGTTGCACCTCTACGGGTGCTCCTGTTGTTGTGTACCTTGTCCTATTTTCCCCCCTTGAATACCAGATGTCCCCTATGTGATTCCTGGCCGTGGTCCCTTGGCCCTGTGCTGTACCTTCTTCCCCGAAGCCCCTACCCGTGCCCCTGGCACCTTGTACGATGTGTGTTCCTATGTGTCCTGCTTAATACAGAATCTATTTTTCATATATATATACTTGGTGTGGAGTTCCTTTGTGGGAGGCCCGGGAGGTTGTTGTTGGTGGATGCGTGCGCAAATGCTTCACATGTCCTCCGAGATAGGCCTGGCTGCCCGCGCCGCGTTGCCTAGAGGGCGAGCAGGGGTCGACCTTTCATAGGAGTGGTGGTCTCTGACTGGCTGTGGCGCAAGCCCTGGCCGGCCGGGGGTCCCATTTCCTACAATATCACTACCAGCAGTGTCCAGACATATGGGGGTGGGTGCATATAATTCCCAGCAGTGGACAGATATGAGGGGTGGGTGCATATGACTCCCAGCAGTGGACAGACATATGGGGGTGGGTGCATATCACTACCAGCAGTGTCCAGACATATGGGGGTGGGTGCATATGACTCCCAGCAGTGGACAGACATATGGGGGTGGGTGCATATCACTACCAGCAGTGTCCAGCCATATGGGGGTGGGTGCACATGACTCCCAGCAGTGGACAGAGATATGAGGGGTGGGTGCATATGACTCCCAGCAGTGTCCAGACATATGGGGGTGGGTGCATATCACTACCAGCAGTGTCCAGACACATGGGGGTGGGTGCATATGACTCCCAGCAGTGGACAGACATATGAGGGGTGGGTGCATATGACTCCCAGCAGTGGACAGAGATATGAGGGGTGGGTGCATATCACTACCAGCAGTGTCCAGACATATGGGGGTGGGTGCATATCACTACCAGCAGTGGACAGACATATGAGGGGTGGGTGCAGAGGACTCCCAGCAGTGTCCAGACATATGGGGGTGGGTGCATATCACCACCAGCAGTGTCCAGACATATGGGGGTGGGTGCATATGACACCCAGCAGTGGACAGACATATGGGGGTGGGTGCATATCACTACCAGCAGTGGACAGACATGAGGGGTGGGTGCAGAGTACTCCCAGCAGTGGACAGACATATGGGGGTGGGTGCATATCACTACCAGCAGTGTCCAGACATATGGGGGTGGGTGCATATCACCACCAGCAGTGTCCAGACATATGGGGGTGGGTGCATATGACACCCAGCAGTGGACAGATATATGAGGGGTGGGTGCAGAGGACTCCCAGCAGTGGACAGACATATGGGGGGTGGGTGCATATGACTCCCAGCAGTGGACAGATATGAGGGGTGGGTGCATATGACTCCCAGCAGTGTTCAGACTTGGGGGTGGGTGCATATGACTCCCAGCAGTGTCCAAACATATGGGGGTGGGTGCATATGACTCCCAGCAGTGTCCAGACATATGGGGGTGGGTGCATATGACTCCCAGCAGTGGACAGAGATATGAGGGGTGGGTGCATATGACTCCCAGCAGTGTCCAGACATATGGGGGTGGGTGCATATCACTACCAGCAGTGTCCAGACATATGGGGGTGGGTGCATATGACTCCCAGCAGTGGACAGAGATATGAGGGGTGGGTGCATATCACTACCAGCAGTGTCCAGACATATGGGGGTGGGTGCATATGACTCCCAGCAGTGGACAGAGATATGAGGGGTGGGTGCATATGACTCCCAGCAGCGGATAGAGATATGAGGGGTGGGTGCATATGACTCCCAGCAGTGTCCAGACATGGGGGTGGGTGCATATGACTCCCAGCAGTGTCCAGACATATGAGGGGTGGGTGCATATCACTACAAGCCGTGGACAGACATATGAGGGGTGGGTGCATATCACTACCAGCAGTGTCCAGACATATGGGGGTGGGTGCATATGACTCCCAGCAGTGGACAGAGATATGAGGGGTGGGTGCATATGACTCCCAGCAGTGTCCAGACATATGAGGGTGGGTGCATATCACTACCAGCAGTGGACAGACATACGAGGGGTGGGTGCAGAGGACTCCCAGCAGTGGACAGACATATGGGGGTGGGTGCATATCCCTACCAGCAGTGTC
Source organism: Triturus cristatus (assembly GCF_964204655.1). NCBI lineage: Eukaryota > Metazoa > Chordata > Amphibia > Caudata > Salamandridae > Triturus > Triturus cristatus. The sequence goes on from NC_140579.1 coordinate 513,225,762, forward strand.
CAGACATATGGGTGTGGGTGCATATTACTCCCAGCAGTGGACAGACATATGGGGTGGGTGCATATCTGTTGGACCTGGCCCATCTGGCAGGTCCGCCCCTGAAGTTTTTATGCTATATGTAACCTGGGGATGGTGATTCCCCCTCTGAGTGAGTGTGAGGAGAGAGCGACCTCCCCTTCCATAGGAATACATGGGGAATGGATGAGTCCTCAGTAGTTCCCGGTGCGTAGGGTGTGCAGGGTCAAGTCTGGTATGGATGAACTCGGGAGGTTGAATGCTGCGCAACGGTATATGAGGTATGAGTGTGTCTGGTGCAGAAGTCCCTCTTTTGGAAGTTGGCATATTTGTGGAATATGTGCCTGGCGTATGATTGGCCGGGGCTGGCTGGTGAGCCTGGCTCCCAGGATCTGGGAGGGTCTGCCCGGTGGTGAATGGAGTGTTTAGCATACTGATGTGAGGGGAGGAGTGAGCCTGGGTCTGCTTGTGGATTGACCGTCTGGTTTGAGTGTCATGAATGAGGCTGGGTTTTCCCCAGACACTGCTGGCTCCACCCCCTGGGGGGCGGCTGATGTTCCTAGCCTGGCCAGTGTAAAGAATCCCCCATAACCAGTTCCAGCTGGTTCTCCCCCTGCCTGCCCCTTCAGACCAAGAACGTGTGTATAAAAAGGGTGCTGGGACACCCTGGACTTGTTCTTGTTCTCCAACTTGAATCTACCCGGAGCTGCTGCTGCTGGGGCTCAGGGGTGGCGTGCCTCCCTGGGCCCTGCCCTACTCCTGGACTAAGGATGGCCCCTTCCCCTCTTTGGCGCTGTTGGACCCCCTGAGGTCCTGGACTACCGACGGACTTTGGTAGCCTGCATCTAGCGCTGGGGGAGCGCTGTCCCTTCTGCCCAGCGCCTGGAAGCGCTGCTCCCTGCCCCTGCCGCTTTGGGGTCCTTCACTCCTGCACCAGCGCTGGTAGCGCTACATTCAACGAGCCGGTGCCCACCCGGCGTCTACCCCGTGCTCCCAGTGTTCGATACCCCCAGCGAGTGCCTACCTCGCTTTATTCCCTGCCCGTGTGCCTTACGAGGGAGCCCACTCCTCGTCGATTTCTCCCCGAGTTCACCGCCGCCGCCCGGGACCCTAGTGACGTCATCCCCGGGCCGCGCTGGTATTGGCTGCCGGCCCGGGATTCCCCACTGGCGTCATCCCCCAGGCCGCGCCGTGATTGGCTGCCGGCCCGGGAGAAGGAGGAGAGGCCGGCCGAAGGAAAACGACGTAGCAGGAGCGGCGGGAGCTCACTCCGCGCCCCTGCGATACCCCCGTGAAGCTGCTGACCTTCCCCGGGGCTCCCGAGAGAGAGAGAGCCCCGGAGCTCAAGGAGAAGGCTGGCGCAGCGAAGGAGACCGGCGCACCAAAACCGGTGAGTGCTGCTGCGAGCCCCAGGGAGGAGGGGCGTCGGGACACGTTGTCGGTGTCCGCCCCCCCTCGAGTGAATCTCCGGTTGTGCCCGAGGCCCAGGAGGCCTCCCACGAAGCCCAGTCCCCCGAGAGGGACTCCGCGTGCCCCCCCCCCAATGGTCTGAGCCCTGCGAGGCTCCACCTGTGGCATTGCCCCCAGAGCCCAAGAGGCTCCACCGTATCATTGCCCCCAGAGCCCGAGTGGCCCCACCCGTTGGCACCCTTTTCCCCAGGGCCGGTAAGGCTCCCACGGGGTCCCTCAGTGGCCCAGCACTTAGTGGGCCACTGCTACGTTTAGCTTTGCCCCGGGCTCCCTGCCATGAACATCGAGACACTTGGGCACCTTGCCCCAGAAAGGCCCGCTGGCCTGTGGATTGCCATGGACCAGGTCTAATGTGATCCCTACACGTATTCTGTGTTGCACCTCTACGGGTGCTCCTGTTGTTGTGTACCTTGTCCTATTTTCCCCCCTTGAATACCAGATGTCCCCTATGTGATTCCTGGCCGTGGTCCCTTGGCCCTGTGCTGTACCTTCTTCCCCGAAGCCCCTACCCGTGCCCCTGGCACCTTGTACGATGTGTGTTCCTATGTGTCCTGCTTAATACAGAATCTATTTTTCATATATATATACTTGGTGTGGAGTTCCTTTGTGGGAGGCCCGGGAGGTTGTTGTTGGTGGGTGCGTGCGCAAATGCTTCACATGTCCTCCGAGATAGGCCTGGCTGCCCGCGCCGCGTTGCCTAGAGGGCGAGCAGGGGTCGACCTTTCATAGGAGTGGTGGTCTCTGACTGGCTGTGGCGCAAGCCCTGGCCGGCCGGGGGTCCCATTTCCTACACTGGTGTCAGAAGTGGGATCCGGACTTGTGTTTGCGCAGTACCCCAACGATAACTGGCCTCCCTGCAAAACTCTGTATTGTACATGGTCGCAAAGAAAGGAGATTATTGTTTTAAGGGGTTACGTAAATGTCCGCTCTGTGAAAGATGTGTTCGAGTCAGGTGTCCCCCCCGTACCCCGCTGAATATGGTTTAGGCGTCAGGTGTCGCCCTGGCTGAATTGACGTTACCCCGCTGAATGTGTTGGAGGCATCATGTGTTCCGTGCACCGCTGAATGTGTCTGATGCGTCAGGTGTCCTTCCTTACCCCGCTGAATGTGTTGGAGGCATCATGTGTTCCGTGCACCGCTGAATGTGTCTGATGCGTCAGGTGTCCCCCCCCGTACCCCGCTGAATATGGTTTAGGCGTCAGGTGTCGCCCTGGCTGAATTTACGTTACCGCGCTGAATGTGTTGGAGGCATCATGTGTTCCGTGCACCGCTGAATGTGTCTGATGCGTCAGGGTCCTTCCTTACCCCGCTGAATGTGTTGGAGGCATCATGTGTTCCGTGCACCGCTGAATGTGTCTGATGCGTCAGGTGTCCCCCCCGTACCCCGCTGAATATGGTTTAGGCGTCAGGTGTCGCCCTGGCTGAATTTACGTTAAGTTGTATCCTGGACAAGGAAGACCTGCTGGCTCGGCCGCGGCTTGCCTTGGGGAGAGCTGAACCTTGAGACCTGCTGGCGCTGCCGCGGCTCGTTTTGTGAAAATTATGGTAGTTGTATCCCGGACAAGGAAGACCTGCTGGCTCGGCCGCGGCTTGCCTTGGGGAGAGCTGAACCTTGAGACCGGCTAGTGCTGCCGCGGCTCGTTTTATTGAATTTATGTTAAGTTGTATCCTGGACAAGGGAGACCGCTGGCGCTGCTGCGGCTTGCCTTGGGGAGAGCTGAACGCTTAGTTCCCAGGTGGAAGACCAGTGGAGGGAGGAAGTTCCAAAACTGATAGGAAGGTGTGTTCTGAGGGTGTTCCCCCTGGGAGGACGCGGAACCTCAGAAGTAGAGGTAGGGTGGGGCATTCTTGCCCGTGACCTCTGGCAAGCCTGAGGGTGCGGACCCTAGGTGGAAGGAACAGTGGTAGGCGTGGCTACCCTGAGAAAGGGAGTGGAGAAGGGCTATTGTGGGCCCGGGGTTACCACCCCCCACTCCGGATTAGCAGGGACCAGTGGTATCTGGGGAGCCCAGGGCCTGGTCCTAGTCACAGACAACTAAGGCGTACCAGTAGGATAGCCTGGTTGGGCCTATGTCTTTATTGTTTTTCATTTTTTTTCACATTTTTAGCCTGTGTGTGTCTATCGGTCCAGGTAGGCGTTGAACTGGAGGGTGGCTCGGTAGCGCGGGCCACGTCCATGTTCTATCGCCCTGCAAGCAGGGAAGTCCATCACGGTAGTGATTGGTCTACCCTGCCTTTGGGCTGGGAGGGACGTGTGTTGGACCTGGCCCATCTGGCAGGTCCGCCCCTGAAGTTTTTATGCTATATGTAACCTGGGGATGGTGATTCCCCCTCTGAGTGAGTGTGAGGAGAGAGCGACCTCCCCTTCCATAGGAATACATGGGGAATGGATGAGTCCTCAGTAGTTCCCGGTGCGTAGGGTGTGCAGGGTCAAGTCTGGTATGGATGAACTCGGGAGGTTGAATGCTGCGCAACGGTATATGAGGTATGAGTGTGTCTGGTGCAGAAGTCCCTCTTTTGGAAGTTGGCATATTTGTGGAATATGTGCCTGGCGTATGATTGGCCGGGGCTGGCTGGTGAGCCTGGCTCCCAGGATCTGGGAGGGTCTGCCCGGTGGTGAATGGAGTGTTTAGCATACTGATGTGAGGGGAGGAGTGAGCCTGGGTCTGCTTGTGGATTGACCGTCTGGTTTGAGTGTCATGAATGAGGCTGGGTTTTCCCCAGACACTGCTGGCTCCACCCCCTGGGGGGCGGCTGATGTTCCTAGCCTGGCCAGTGTAAAGAATCCCCCATAACCAGTTCCAGCTGGTTCTCCCCCTGCCTGCCCCTTCAGACCAAGAACGTGTGTATAAAAAGGGTGCTGGGACACCCTGGACTTGTTCTTGTTCTCCAACTTGAATCTACCCGGAGCTGCTGCTGCTGGGGCTCAGGGGTGGCGTGCCTCCCTGGGCCCTGCCCTACTCCTGGACTAAGGATGGCCCCTTCCCCTCTTTGGCGCTGTTGGGCCCCCCTGAGGTCCTGGACTACCGACGGACTTTGGTAGCCTGCATCTAGCGCTGGGGGAGCGCTGTCCCTTCTGCCCAGCGCCTGGAAGCGCTGCTCCCTGCCCCTGCCGCTTTGGGGTCCTTCACTCCTGCACCAGCGCTGGTAGCGCTACATTCAACGAGCCGGTGCCCACCCGGCGTCTACCCCGTGCTCCCAGTGTTCGATACCCCCAGCGAGTGCCTACCTCGCTTTATTCCCTGCCCGTGTGCCTTACGAGGGAGCCCACTCCTCGTCGATTTCTCCCCGAGTTCACCGCCGCCGCCCGGGACCCTAGTGACGTCATCCCCGGGCCGCGCTGGTATTGGCTGCCGGCCCGGGATTCCCCACTGGCGTCATCCCCCAGGCCGCGCCGTGATTGGCTGCCGGCCCGGGAGAAGGAGGAGAGGCCGGCCGAAGGAAAACGACGTAGCAGGAGCGGCGGGAGCTCACTCCGCGCCCCTGCGATACCCCCGTGAAGCTGCTGACCTTCCCCGGGGCTCCCGAGAGAGAGAGAGCCCCGGAGCACAAGGAGAAGGCTGGCGCAGCGAAGGAGACCGGCGCACCAAAACCGGTGAGTGCTGCTGCGAGCCCCAGGGAGGAGGGGCGTCGGGACACGTTGTCGGTGTCCGCCCCCCCTCGAGTGAATCTCCGGTTGTGCCCGAGGCCCAGGAGGCCTCCCACGAAGCCCAGTCCCCCGAGAGGGACTCCGCGTGCCCCCCCCCCAATGGTCTGAGCCCTGCGAGGCTCCACCTGTGGCATTGCCCCCAGAGCCCAAGAGGCTCCACCGTATCATTGCCCCCAGAGCCCGAGTGGCCCCACCCGTTGGCACCCTTTTCCCCAGGGCCGGTAAGGCTCCCACGGGGTCCCTCAGTGGCCCAGCACTTAGTGGGCCACTGCTACGTTTAGCTTTGCCCCGGGCTCCCTGCCATGAACATCGAGACACTTGGGCACCTTGCCCCAGAAAGGCCCGCTGGCCTGTGGATTGCCATGGACCAGGTCTAATGTGATCCCTACACGTATTCTGTGTTGCACCTCTACGGGTGCTCCTGTTGTTGTGTACCTTGTCCTATTTTCCCCCCTTGAATACCAGATGTCCCCTATGTGATTCCTGGCCGTGGTCCCTTGGCCCTGTGCTGTACCTTCTTCCCCGAAGCCCCTACCCGTGCCCCTGGCACCTTGTACGATGTGTGTTCCTATGTGTCCTGCTTAATACAGAATCTATTTTTCATATATATATACTTGGTGTGGAGTTCCTTTGTGGGAGGCCCGGGAGGTTGTTGTTGGTGGATGCGTGCGCAAATGCTTCACATGTCCTCCGAGATAGGCCTGGCTGCCCGCGCCGCGTTGCCTAGAGGGCGAGCAGGGGTCGACCTTTCATAGGAGTGGTGGTCTCTGACTGGCTGTGGCGCAAGCCCTGGCCGGCCGGGGGTCCCATTTCCTACAATATCACTACCAGCAGTGTCCAGACATATGGGGGTGGGTGCATATAATTCCCAGCAGTGGACAGATATGAGGGGTGGGTGCATATGACTCCCAGCAGTGGACAGACATATGGGGGTGGGTGCATATCACTACCAGCAGTGTCCAGACATATGGGGGTGGGTGCATATGACTCCCAGCAGTGGACAGACATATGGGGGTGGGTGCATATCACTACCAGCAGTGTCCAGCCATATGGGGGTGGGTGCACATGACTCCCAGCAGTGGACAGAGATATGAGGGGTGGGTGCATATGACTCCCAGCAGTGTCCAGACATATGGGGGTGGGTGCATATCACTACCAGCCGTGTCCAGACATATGGGGGGTGGGTGCATATGACTCCCAGCAGTGGACAGAGATATGAGGGGTGGGTGCATATCACTACCAGCAGTGTCTAGACATATGGGGTGGGTGCATATCACTACCAGCAGTGGAGAGACATATGAGGGGTGCGTGCAGAGGACTCCCAGCAGTGGACAGACATATGAGGGGTGGGTGCATATCACTACCAGCAGTGGACAGACATATGGGGGTGGGTGCATATGACTCCCAGCAGTGTCCAGACATATGGGGGTGGGTGCATATCACTACCAGCAGTGTCCAGACATATGGGGGTGGGTGCATATGACTCACAGCAGTGGACAGAGATATGAGGGGTGGGTGCATATGACTCCCAGCAGTGTCCAGACATTTGGGGGCGAGTGCATATCACTACCAGCAGTGTCCAGACATATGAGGGGTGGGTGCATATCACTACCAGCAGTGGACAGACATATGAGGGGTGGGTGCATATCGCTACCAGCAGTGTCCAGACATATGGGGATGGGTGCACATGACTCCCAGCAGTGGACAGAGATATGAGGGGTGGGTGCATATGACTCCCAGCAGTGTCCAGACATATGGGGGTGGGTGCATATCACTACCAGCAGTGTCCAGACATATGAGGGTGGGTGCATATGACACCCAGCAGTGGACAGAGATATGAGGGGTGGGTGCATATCACTACCAGCAGTGTCCAGACATATGGGGGTGGGTGCATATCACTACCAGCAGTGGACAGACATATGAGGGGTGGCTGCAGAGGACTCCCAGCAGTGGACAGGCATATGGGGGTGGATGCATATCACTACCAGCAGTGTCCAGACATATGGGGGTGGGTGGATATGACTCCCAGCAGTGGACAGACATATGGGGGTGGGTGCATATCACTACCAGCAGTGTCCAGACATATGGGGGTGGGTGCATATCACTACCAGCAGTGGACAGACATATGAGGGGTGGGTGCAGAGGACTCCCAGCAGTGGACAGACATATGGAGGTGGGTGCATATCACTACCAGCAGTGTCCAGACATATGGGGGTGGGTGCATATGACTCCCAGCAGTGGACAGACATATGGGGGTGGGTGCATATCACTACCAGCAGTGTCCAGACATATGGGGGTGGGTGCATATGACTCCCAGCAGTGGACAGAGATATGAGGGGTGTGTGCATATGACTCCCAGCAGTGTCCAGACATACGGGGGTGGGTGCATATCACTACCAGCAGTGTCCAGACATATGGGGGTGGGTGCATATGACTCCCAGCAGTGGACAGACATATGAGGGGTGGGTGCATATCACTACCAGCAGTGGACAGACATACGGGGATGGGTGCATATGACTCCCAGCAGTGGACCGACATATGGGGGTGGGTGCATATCACTACCAGCAGTGTCCAGACATATGGGGGTGGGTGCATATGACTCCCAGCAGTGGACAGACATATGGGGGTGGGTTCATATCACTACCAGCAGTGTCCAGACATATGGGGGTGGGTGCATATGACTCCCAGCAGTGGACAGACATATGGGGGTGGGTGCATATCACTACAAGCAGTGGACAGACATATGAGGGTGGGTGCATATCACTACCAGCAGTGGACAGACATATGAGGGGTGGGTGCAGAGGACTCCCAGCAGTGGACAGACATATGAGGGGTGGGTGCATATCACTACCAGCAGTGGACAGACATATGAGGGGTGGGTGCATATCACTACCAGCAGTGGACAGACATATGCGGGTGGGTGCTTATGACTCCCAGCAGTGGACAGACATATGGGGGTGGGTGCATATCACTACCAGCAGTGTCCAGACATATGGGGGTGGGTGCATATGACTCCCAGCAGTGGACAGAGATATGAGGGGTGGGTGCATATGACTCCCAGCAGTGTCCAGACATATGGGGGTGGGTGCATATGACTCCCAGCAGTGGACAGACATATGAGGGGTGGGTGCATATGACTCCCAGCAGTGGACAGAGATATGAGGGGTGGGTGCATATCACTACCAGCAGTGTCCAGACATATGGGGGTGGGTGCATATCACTACCAGCAGTGGACAGACATATGAGGGGTGGGTGCAGAGGACTCCCAGCAGTGTCCAGACATATGGGGGTGGGTGCATATCACCACCAGCAGTGTCCAGACATATGGGGGTGGGTGCATATGACACCCAGCAGTGGACAGACATATGGGGGTTGGTGCATATCACTACCAGCAGTGTCCAGACATATGGGGGTGGGTGCATATGACTCCCAGCAGTGGACAGATATATTAGGGGTGGGTGCATATCACTACCAGCAGTGGACAGACATATGTGGGTGGGTGCATGTCACTACCAGCAGTGGACAGACTTATGGGGGTGGGTGCATATCACTACCAACAGTGTCCAGACATATGGGGGTGGGTGCATATCACTACCAGCAGTGTCCAGACATATGGGGGTGGGTGCATATGACTCGCAGCAGTGGACAGAGATATGAGGGGTGGGTGCATATCACTACCAGCAGTGTCCAGACATATGGGGGTGGGTGCATATCACTACCAGCAGTGGACAGACATATGAGGGGTGGGTGCAGAGGACTCCCAGCAGTGGACAGACATATGGGGGTGGGTGCATATCACTACCAGCAGTGTCAAGACATATGGGGGTGGGTGCATATCACTACCAGCAGTGTCCAGACATATGGGGGTGGGTGCATATGACTCCCAGCAGTGGACAGACATATGAGGGGTGGGTGCATATCACTACCAGCAGTGGACAGACATGGGGGGTGGATGCATATGACTCCCAGCAGTGTCCAGACATATGGGGGTGGGTGCATATCACTACCAGCAGTGTCCAGACATATGGGGGTGGGTGCATATGACTCCCAGCAGTGGACAGACATATGAGGGTGGGTGCATATCACTACCAGCAGTGGACAGACATATGAGGGGTGGGTGCAGAGGACTCCCAGCAGTGGACAGACATATGAGGGGTGGGTGCATATCACTACCAGCAGTGGACAGACATATGAGGGGTGGGTGCATATCACTACCAGCAGTGGACAGACATATGCGGGTGGGTGCATATGACTCCCAGCAGTGGACAGACATATGGGGGTGGGTGCATATCACTACCAGCAGTGTCCAGACATATGGGGGTGGGTGCATATGACTCCCAGCAGTGGACAGAGATATGAGGGGTGGGTGCATATGACTCCCAGCAGTGTCCAGACATATGGGGGTGGGTGCATATCACTACCAGCAGTGTCCAGACACATGGGGGTGGGTGCATATGACTCCCAGCAGTGGACAGACATATGAGGGGTGGGTGCATATGACTCCCAGCAGTGGACAGATATATGAGGGGTGGGTGCATATCACTACCAGCAGTGTCCAGACATATGGGGGTGGGTGCATATCACTACCAGCAGTGGACAGACATATGAGGGGTGGGTGCAGAGGACTCCCAGCAGTGTCCAGACATATGGGGGTGGGTGCATATCACCACCAGCAGTGTCCAGACATATGGGGGTGGGTGCATATGACACCCAGCAGTGGACAGACATATGGGGGTTGGTGCATATCACTACCAGCAGTGTCCAGACATATGGGGGTGGGTGCATATGACTCCCAGCAGTGGACAGATATATTAGGGGTGGGTGCATATCACTACCAGCAGTGGACAGACATATGTGGGTGGGTGCATGTCACTACCAGCAGTGGACAGACATATGGGGGTGGGTGCATATCACTACCAACAGTGTCCAGACATATGGGGGTGGGTGCATATCACTACCAGCAGTGTCCAGACATATGGGGGTGGGTGCATATGACTCGCAGCAGTGGACAGAGATATGAGGGGTGGGTGCATATCACTACCAGCAGTGTCCAGACATATGGGGGTGGGTGCATATCACTACCAGCAGTGGACAGACATATGAGGGGTGGGTGCAGAGGACTCCCAGCAGTGGACAGACATATGGGGGTGGGTGCATATCACTACCAGCAGTGTCCAGACATATGGGGGTGGGTGCATATCACTACCAGCAGTGTCCAGACATATGGGGGTGGGTGCATATGACTCCCAGCAGTGGACAGACATATTGGGGTGGGTGCATATCACTACAAGCAGTGGACAGACATATGGGGGTGGGTGCATATGACCCCCAGCAGTGTCCAGACATATGGGGGTGGGTGCATATCACTACCAGCCGTGTCCAGACATATGGGGGTGGATGCATATGACTCCCAGCAGTGGACAGAGATATGAGGGGTGGGTGCATATCACTACCAGCAGTGTCCAGAAATATGGGGGTGGATGCATATCACTACCAGCAGTGGACAGACATATGAGGGGTGGGTGCAGAGGACTCCCAGCAGTGGACAGACATATGGGGGTGGGTGCATATCACAACAAGCAGTGGACAGACATATGGGGGTGGGTGCATATGACTCCCAGCAGTGTATCACTACCAGCCGTGTCCAGACATATGGGGGTGGGTGCATATCACTACCAGCAGTGGACAAACATGAGGGGTGGGTGCAGAGTACTCCCAGCAGTGGACAGACATATGGGGGTGGGTGCATATCACTACCAGCAGTGTCCAGACATATGGGGGTGGGTGCATATCACCACCAGCAGTGTCCAGACATATGGGGGTGGGTGCATATGACACCCAGCAGTGGACAGACATATGAGGGGTGGGTGCAGAGGACTCCCAGCAGTGGACAGACATATGGGGGGTGGGTGCATATGACTCCCAGCAGTGTCCAGACTTGGGGGTGGGAGCATATGACTCCCAGCAGTGTCCAGACATATGGGGGTGGGTGCATATCACTACCAGCAGTGTCCAGACATATGAGGGGTGGGTGCATATGACTCCCAGCAGTGGACAGAGATATGAGGGGTGGGTGCATATGACTCCCAGCAGTGTCCAGACATATGGGGGTGGGTGCATATGACTCCCAGCAGTGTCCAGACATATGGGGGGTGGGTGCATATCACTACAAGCAGTGGACAGACATATGAGGGGTGGGTGCATATCACTACCAGCAGTGGACAGACATATGAGGGGTGGGTGCAGAGGACTCCCAGCAGTGGACAGACATATGAGGGGTGGGTGCATATCACTACCAGCAGTGGACAGACATATGAGGGGTGGGTGCATATCACTACCAGCAGTGGACAGACATATGGGGGTGGGTGCATATGACTCCCAGCAGTGGACAGACATATGGGGGTGGGTGCATATCACTACCAGCAGTGTCCAGACATATGGGGGTGGGTGCATATGACACCCAGCAGTGGACAGAGATATGAGGGGTGGGTGCATATGACTCCCAGCAGTGTCCAGACATATGGGGGTGGGTGCATATCACCACCAGCAGTGTCCAGACATATGGGGGTGGGTGCATATGACACCCAGCAGTGGACAGACATATGAGGGGTGGGTGCAGAGGACTCCCAGCAGTGGACAGACATATGGGGGTGGGTGCATATCACTACAAGCAGTGGGCAGACATATGGGGGTGGGTGCATATGACTCCCAGCAGTGTCCAGACATATGGGGGTTGGTGCATATCACTACCAGCAGTGTCCAGACATATGGGGGTGGGTGCATATGACTCCCAGCAGTGGACAGAGATATGAGGGGTGGGTGCATATCACTACCAGCAGTGTCCAGACATATGGGGGTGGGTGCATATCACCACCAGCAGTGTCCAGACATATGGGGGTGGGTGCATATGACACCCAGCAGTGGACAGACATATGAGGGGTGGGTGCAGAGGACTCCCAGCAGTGGACAGACATATGGGGGGTGGGTGCATATGACTCCCAGCAGTGGACAGATATGAGGGGTGGGTGCATATGACTCCCAGCAGTGTTCAGACTTGGGGGTGGGTGCATATGACTCCCAGCAGTGGACAGACATATGAGGGGTGGGTGCATATGACTCCCAGCAGTGTCCAGACATATGGGGGTGGGTGCATATGACTCCCAGCAGTGGACAGAGATATGAGGGGTGGGTGCATATCACTACCAGCAGTGTCCAGACATATGAGGGTGGGTGCATATCACTACCAGCAGTGGACAGACATATGAGGGGTGGGTGCAGAGGACTCCCAGCAGTGGACAGACATATGGGGGTGGGTGCATATCACTACAAGCAGTGGACAGACATATGGGGGTGGGTGCATATGACTCCCAGCAGTGTCCAGACATATGGGGGTTGGTGCATATCACTACCAGCAGTGTCCAGACATATGGGGGTGGGTGCATATGACTCCCAGCAGTGGACAGATATATTAGGGGTGGGTGCATATCACTACCAGCAGTGGACAGACATATGTGGGTGGGTGCATGTCACTACCAGCAGTGGACAGACATATGGGGGTGGGTGCATATCACTACCAACAGTGTCCAGACATATGGGGGTGGGTGCATATCACTACCAGCAGTGTCCAGACATATGGGGGTGGGTGCATATCACTACCAGCAGTGTCCAGACATATGGGGGTGGGTGCATATGACTCGCAGCAGTGGACAGAGATATGAGGGGTGGGTGCATATCACTACCAGCAGTGTCCAGACATATGGGGGTGGGTGCATATCACTACCAGCAGTGGACAGACATATGAGGGGTGGGTGCAGAGGACTCCCAGCAGTGGACAGACATATGGGGGTGGGTGCATATCACTACCAGCAGTGTCCAGACATATGGGGGTGGGTGCATATCACTACCAGCAGTGTCCAGACATATGGGGGTGGATGCATATGACTCCCAGCAGTGGACAGACATATGAGGGGTGGGTGCATATCACTACCAGCAGTGGACAGACATTGGGGGTGGGTGCATATGACTCCCAGCAGTGTCCAGACATATGGGGGTGGGTGCATATCACTACCAGCAGTGTCCAGACATATGGGGGTGGGTGCATATGACTCCCAGCAGTGGACAGAGATATGAGGGGTGGGTGCATATGACTCCCAGCAGTGTCCAGACATATGGGGGTGGGTGCATATGACTCCCAGCAGTGGACAGAGATATGAGGGGTGGGTGCATATCACTACCAGCAGTGTCCAGACATATGAGGGTGGGTGCATATCACTACCAGCAGTGGACAGACATATGAGGGGTGGGTGCAGAGGACTCCCAGCAGTGGACAGACATATGGGGGTGGGTGCATATCACTACAAGCAGTGGACAGACATATGGGGGTGGGTGCATATGACTCCCAGCAGTGTCCAGACATATGGGGGTTGGTGCATATCACTACCAGCAGTGTCCAGACATATGGGGGTGGGTGCATATGACTCCCAGCAGTGGACAGATATATTAGGGGTGGGTGCATATCACTACCAGCAGTGGACAGACATATGTGGGTGGGTGCATGTCACTACCAGCAGTGGACAGACATATGGGGGTGGGTGCATATCACTACCAACAGTGTCCAGACATATGGGGGTGGGTGCATATCACTACCAGCAGTGTCCAGACATATGGGGGTGGGTGCATATCACTACCAGCAGTGTCCAGACATATGGGGGTGGGTGCATATGACTCGCAGCAGTGGACAGAGATATGAGGGGTGGGTGCATATCACTACCAGCAGTGTCCAGACATATGGGGGTGGGTGCATATCACTACCAGCAGTGGACAGACGTATGAGGGGTGGGTGCAGAGGACTCCCAGCAGTGGACAGACATATGGGGGTGGGTGCATATCACTACCAGCAGTGTCCAGACATATGGGGGTGGGTGCATATCACTACCAGCAGTGTCCAGACATATGGGGGTGGATGCATATGACTCCCAGCAGTGGACAGACATATGAGGGGTGGGTGCATATCACTACCAGCAGTGGACAGACATTGGGGGTGGGTGCATATGACTCCCAGCAGTGTCCAGACATATGGGGGTGGGTGCATATCACTACCAGCAGTGTCCAGACATATGGGGGTGGGTGCATATGACTCCCAGCAGTGGACAGAGATATGAGGGGTGGGTGCATATCACTACCAGCAGTGGACAGACATATGGGGGGTGGGTGCATATGACTCCCAGCAGTGTCCAGACATATGGGGGTGGGTGCATATCACTACCAGCAGTGTCCAGACATAGGGGGGTGGTTGCATATGACTCCCAGCAGTGGACAGACTTATGAGGGGTGGGTGCAGAGGACTCCCAGCAGTGGACAGACATATGGGGGTGGGTGCATATCACTACAAGCAGTGGACAGACTTATGGGGGTGGGTGCATATGACCCCCAGCAGTGTCCAGACATATGGGGGTGGGTGCATATCACTACCAGCCGTGTCCAGACATATGGGGGTGGATGCATATGACTCCCAGCAGTGGACAGAGATATGAGGGGTGGGTGCATATCACTACCAGCAGTGTCCAGACATATGGGGGTGGGTGCATATCACTACCAGCAGTGGACAGACATATGAGGGGTGGGTGCAGAGGACTCCCAGCAGTGGACAGACATATGGGGGTGGGTGCATATCACTACAAGCAGTGGACAGACATATGGGGGTGGGTGCATATGACTCCCAGCAGTGTCCAGACATATGGGGGTTGGTGCATATCACTACCAGCAGTGTCCAGACATATGGGGGTGGGTGCATATGACTCCCAGCAGTGTCCAGACATATGGGGGTGGGTGCATATCACCACCAGCAGTGTCCAGACATATGGGTGTGGGTGCATATCACTACCAGCAGTGGACAGACGTATGAGGGGTGGGTGCATATCACTACCAGCAGTGGACAGACATATGGGGGTGGGTGCATATGACTCCCAGCAGTGTCCAGACATATGGGGGTGGGTGCATATCACTACCAGCAGTGTCCAGACATATAGGGGTGGGTGCATATGACTCCCAGCAGTGGACAGACATATGAGGGGTGGGTGCAGAGGACTCCCAGCAGTGGACAGACATATGGGGGTGGGTGCATATCACTACCAGCAGTGTCCAGACATATGGGGGTGGGTGCATATCACTACCAGCAGTGGACAGACATGAGGGGTGGGGGCAGAGTACTCCCAGCAGTGGACAGACATATGGGGGTGGGTGCATATCACTACCAGCAGTGTCCAGACATATGGGGGTGGGTGCATATCACCACCAGCAGTGTCCAGACATATGGGGGTGGGTGCATATGACACCCAGCAGTGGACAGACATATGAGGGGTGGGTGCAGAGGACTCCCAGCAGTGGACAGACATATGGGGGGTGGGTGCATATGACTCCCAGCAGTGGACAGATATGAGGGGTGGGTGCATATGACTCCCAGCAGTGTTCAGACTTGGGGGTGGGTGCATATGACTCCCAGCAGTGTCCAAACATATGGGGGTGGGTGCATATGACTCCCAGCAGTGTCCAGACATATGGGGGTGGGTGCATATGACTCCCAGCAGTGGACAGAGATATGAGGGGTGGGTGCATATGACTCCCAGCAGTGTTCAGACATATGGGGGTGGGTGCATATCACTACCAGCAGTGTCCAGACATATGGGGGTGGGTGCATATGACTCCCAGCAGTGGACAGAGATATGAGGGGTGGGTGCATATCACTACCAGCAGTGTCCAGACATATGGGGGTGGGTGCATATGACTCCCAGCAGTGGACAGAGATATGAGGGGTGGGTGCATATGACTCCCAGCAGCGGATAGAGATATGAGGGGTGGGTGCATATGACTCCCAGCAGTGTCCAGACATGGGGGTGGGTGCATATGACTCCCAGCAGTGTCCAGACATATGAGGGGTGGGTGCATATCACTACAAGCCGTGGACAGACATATGAGGGGTGGGTGCATATCACTACCAGCAGTGTCCAGACATATGGGGGTGGGTGCATATGACTCCCAGCAGTGGACAGAGATATGAGGGGTGGGTGCATATGACTCCCAGCAGTGTCCAGACATATGAGGGTGGGTGCATATCACTACCAGCAGTGGACAGACATACGAGGGGTGGGTGCAGAGGACTCCCAGCAGTGGACAGACATATGGGGGTGGGTGCATATCCCTACCAGCAGTGTCCAGACATATGGGTGTGGGTGCATATTACTCCCAGCAGTGGACAGACATATGGGGTGGGTGCATATCACTACCAGCAGTGTCCAGACATATGGGGGTGGGTGCATATAATTCCCAGCAGTGGACAGATATGAGGGGTGGGTGCATATGACTCCCAGCAGTGGACAGACATATGGGGGTGGGTGCATATCACTACCAGCAGTGTCCAGACATATGGGGGTGGGTGCATATGACTCCCAGCAGTGGACAGACATATGGGGGTGGGTGCATATCACTACCAGCAGTGTCCAGCCATATGGGGTGGGTGCACATGACTCCCAGCAGTGGACAGAGATATGAGGGGTGGGTGCATATGACTCCCAGCAGTGTCCAGACATATGGGGGTGGGTGCATATCACTACCAGCCGTGTCCAGACATATGGGGGGTGGGTGCATATGACTCCCAGCAGTGGACAGAGATATGAGGGGTGGGTGCATATCACTACCAGCAGTGTCTAGACATATGGGGTGGGTGCATATCACTACCAGCAGTGGAGAGACATATGAGGGGTGCGTGCAGAGGACTCCCAGCAGTGGACAGACATATGAGGGGTGGGTGCATATCACTACCAGCAGTGGACAGACATATGGGGGTGGGTGCATATGACTCCCAGCAGTGTCCAGACATATGGGGGTGGGTGCATATCACTACCAGCAGTGTCCAGACATATGGGGGTGGGTGCATATGACTCACAGCAGTGGACAGAGATATGAGGGGTGGGTGCATATGACTCCCAGCAGTGTCCAGACATTTGGGGGCGAGTGCATATCACTACCAGCAGTGTCCAGACATATGAGGGGTGGGTGCATATCACTACCAGCAGTGGACAGACATATGAGGGGTGGGTGCATATCACTACCAGCAGTGTCCAGACATATGGGGATGGGTGCACATGACTCCCAGCAGTGGACAGAGATATGAGGGGTGGGTGCATATGACTCCCAGCAGTGTCCAGACATATGGGGGTGGGTGCATATCACTACCAGCAGTGTCCAGACATATGAGGGTGGGTGCATATGACACCCAGCAGTGGACAGAGATATGAGGGGTGGGTGCATATCACTACCAGCAGTGTCCAGACATATGGGGGTGGGTGCATATCACTACCAGCAGTGGACAGACATATGAGGGGTGGCTGCAGAGGACTCCCAGCAGTGGACAGACATATGGGGGTGGATGCATATCACTACCAGCAGTGTCCAGACATATGGGGGGTGGGTGGATATGACTCCCAGCAGTGGACAGACATATGGGGGTGGGTGCATATCACTACCAGCAGTGTCCAGACATATGGGGGTGGGTGCATATCACTACCAGCAGTGGACAGACATATGAGGGGTGGGTGCAGAGGACTCCCAGCAGTGGACAGACATATGGAGGTGGGTGCATATCACTACCAGCAGTGTCCAGACATATGGGGGTGGGTGCATATGACTCCCAGCAGTGGACAGACATATGGGGGTGGGTGCATATCACTACCAGCAGTGTCCAGACATATGGGGGTGGGTGCATATGACTCCCAGCAGTGGACAGAGATATGAGGGGTGTGTGCATATAACTACCAGCAGTGTCCAGACATATGGGGGTGGGTGCATATGACTCCCAGCAGTGGACAGACATATGGGGGTGGGTGCATATCACTACAAGCAGTGGACAGACATATGAGGGTGGGTGCATATCACTACCAGCAGTGGACAGACATATGAGGGGTGGGTGCAGAGGACTCCCAGCAGTGGACAGACATATGAGGGGTGGGTGCATATCACTACCAGCAGTGGACAGACATATGAGGGGTGGGTGCATATCACTACCAGCAGTGGACAGACATATGCGGGTGGGTGCTTATGACTCCCAGCAGTGGACAGACATATGGGGGTGGGTGCATATCACTACCAGCAGTGTCCAGACATATGGGGGTGGGTGCATATGACTCCCAGCAGTGGACAGAGATATGAGGGGTGGGTGCATATGACTCCCAGCAGTGTCCAGACATATGGGGGTGGGTGCATATCACTACCAGCAGTGTCCAGACACATGGGGGTGGGTGCATATGACTCCCAGCAGTGGACAGACATATGAGGGGTGGGTGCATATGACTCCCAGCAGTGGACAGAGATATGAGGGGTGGGTGCATATCGCTACCAGCAGTGTCCAGACATATGGGGGTGGGTGCATATCACTACCAGCAGTGGACAGACATATGAGGGGTGGGTGCAGAGGACTCCCAGCAGTGTCCAGACATATGGGGGTGGGTGCATATCACCACCAGCAGTGTCCAGACATATGGGGGTGGGTGCATATGACACCCAGCAGTGGACAGACATATGGGGGTTGGTGCATATCACTACCAGCAGTGTCCAGACATATGGGGGTGGGTGCATATGACTCCCAGCAGTGGACAGATATATTAGGGGTGGGTGCATATCACTACCAGCAGTGGACAGACATATGTGGGTGGGTGCATGTCACTACCAGCAGTGGACAGACATATGGGGGTGGGTGCATATCACTACCAACAGTGTCCAGACATATGGGGGTGGGTGCATATCACTACCAGCAGTGTCCAGACATATGGGGGTGGGTGCATATGACTCGCAGCAGTGGACAGAGATATGAGGGGTGGGTGCATATCACTACCAGCAGTGTCCAGACATATGGGGGTGGGTGCATATCACTACCAGCAGTGGGCAGACATATGAGGGGTGGGTGCAGAGGACTCCCAGCAGTGGACAGACATATGGGGGTGGGTGCATATCACTACCAGCAGTGTCCAGACATATGGGGGTGGGTGCATATCACTATCAGCAGTGTCCAGACATATGAGGGTGGGTGCATATCACTACCAGCAGTGGACAGACATATGAGGGGTGGGTGCAGAGGACTCCCAGCAGTGGACAGACATATGAGGGGTGGGTGCATATCACTACCAGCAGTGGACAGACATATGAGGGGTGGGTGCATATCACTACCAGCAGTGGACAGACATATGCGGGTGGGTGCATATGACTCCCAGCAGTGGACAGACATATGGGGGTGGGTGCATATCACTACCAGCAGTGTCCAGACATATGGGGGTGGGTGCATATGACTCCCAGCAGTGGACAGAGATATGAGGGGTGGGTGCATATGACTCCCAGCAGTGTCCAGACATATGGGGGTGGGTGCATATCACTACCAGCAGTGTCCAGACACATGGGGGTGGGTGCATATGACTCCCAGCAGTGGACAGACATATGAGGGGTGGGTGCATATGACTCCCAGCTGTGGACAGAGATATGAGGGGTGGGTGCATATCACTACCAGCAGTGTCCAGACATATGGGGGTGGGTGCATATCACTACCAGCAGTGGACAGACATATGAGGGGTGGGTGCAGAGGACTCCCAGCAGTGTCCAGACATATGGGGGTGGGTGCATATCACCACCAGCAGTGTCCAGACATATGGGGGTGGGTGCATATGACACCCAGCAGTGGACAGACATATGGGGGTTGGTGCATATCACTACCAGCAGTGTCCAGACATATGGGGGTGGGTGCATATGACTCCCAGCAGTGGACAGATATATTAGGGGTGGGTGCATATCACTACCAGCAGTGGACAGACATATGTGGGTGGGTGCATGTCACTACCAGCAGTGGACAGACATATGGGGGTGGGTGCATATCACTACCAACAGTGTCCAGACATATGGGGGTGGGTGCATATCACTACCAGCAGTGTCCAGACATATGGGGGTGGGTGCATATGACTCGCAGCAGTGGACAGAGATATGAGGGGTGGGTGCATATCACTACCAGCAGTGTCCAGACATATGGGGGTGGGTGCATATCACTACCAGCAGTGGACAGACATATGTGGGTGGGTGCATGTCACTACCAGCAGTGGACAGACATATGGGGGTGGGTGCATATCACTACCAGCAGTGTCCAGACATATGGGGGTGGGTGCATATCACTACCAGCAGTGTCCAGACATATGGGGGTGGGTGCATATGACTCCCAGCAGTGGACAGACATATGAGGGGTGGGTGCATATCACTACCAGCAGTGGACAGACATGGGGGGTGGGTGCATATGACTCCCAGAAGTGTCCAGACATATGGGGGTGGGTGCATATCACTACCAGCAGTGTCCAGACATATGGGGGTGGGTGCATATGACTCCCAGCAGTGGACAGACATATGAGGGGTGGGTGCATATCACTACCAGCAGTGGACAGACATATGGGGGGTGGGTGCATATGACTCCCAGCAGTGTCCAGACATATGGGGGTGGGTGCATATCACTACCAGCAGTGTCCAGACATATGGGGGTGGGTGCATATGACTCCCAGCAGTGGACAGACATATTGGGGTGGGTGCATATCACTACAAGCAGTGGACAGACATATGGGGGTGGGTGCATATGACCCCCAGCAGTGTCCAGACATATGGGGGTGGGTGCATATCACTACCAGCCGTGTCCAGACATATGGGGGTGGATGCATATGACTCCCAGCAGTGGACAGAGATATGAGGGGTGGGTGCATATCACTACCAGCAGTGTCCAGAAATATGGGGGTGGATGCATATCACTACCAGCAGTGGACAGACATATGAGGGGTGGGTGCAGAGGACTCCCAGCAGTGGACAGACATATGGGGGTGGGTGCATATCACTACAAGCAGTGGACAGACATATGGGGGTGGGTGCATATGACTCCCAGCAGTGTATCACTACCAGCCGTGTCCAGACATATGGGGGTGGGTGCATATCACTACCAGCAGTGGACAAACATGAGGGGTGGGTGCGGAGTACTCCCAGCAGTGGACAGACATATGGGGGTGGGTGCATATCACTACCAGCAGTGTCCAGACATATGGGGGTGGGTGCATATCACCACCAGCAGTGTCCAGACATATGGGGGTGGGTGCATATGACACCCAGCAGTGGACAGACATATGAGGGGTGGGTGCAGAGGACTCCCAGCAGTGGACAGACATATGGGGGGTGGGTGCATATGACTCCCAGCAGTGTCCAGACTTAGGGGTGGGAGCATATGACTCCCAGCAGTGTCCAGACATATGGGGGTGGGTGCATATCACTACCAGCAGTGTCCAGACATATGAGGGGTGGGTGCATATGACTCCCAGCAGTGGACAGAGATATGAGGGGTGGGTGCATATGACTCCCAGCAGTGTCCAGACATATGGGGGTGGGTGCATATGACTCCCAGCAGTGTCCATACATATGGGGGGTGGGTGCATATCACTACAAGCAGTGGACAGACATATGAGGGGTGGGTGCATATCACTACCAGCAGTGGACAGACATATGAGGGGTGGGTGCAGAGGACTCCCAGCAGTGGACAGACATATGAGGGGTGGGTGCATATCACTACCAGCAGTGGACAGACATATGAGGGGTGGGTGCATATCACTACCAGCAGTGGACAGACATATGGGGGTGGGTGCATATGACTCCCAGCAGTGGACAGACATATGGGGGTGGGTGCATATCACTACCAGCAGTGTCCAGACATATGGGGTTGGGTGCATATGACACCCAGCAGTGGACAGAGATATGAGGGGTGGGTGCATATGACTCCCAGCAGTGTCCAGACATATGGGGGTGGGTGCATATCACCACCAGCAGTGTCCAGACATATGGGGGTGGGTGCATATGACACCCAGCAGTGGACAGACATATGAGGGGTGGGTGCAGAGGACTCCCAGCAGTGGACAGACATATGGGGGTGGGTGCATATCACTACAAGCAGTGGGCAGACATATGGGGGTGGGTGCATATGACTCCCAGCAGTGTCCAGACATATGGGGGTTGGTGCATATCACTACCAGCAGTGTCCAGACATATGGGGGTGGGTGCATATGACTCCCAGCAGTGGACAGAGATTTGAGGGGTGGGTGCATATCACTACCAGCAGTGTCCAGACATATGGGGGTGGGTGCATATCACCACCAGCAGTGTCCAGACATATGGGGGTGGGTGCATATGACACCCAGCAGTGGA
Organism: Triturus cristatus; assembly: GCF_964204655.1. Classification (NCBI taxonomy): domain Eukaryota; kingdom Metazoa; phylum Chordata; class Amphibia; order Caudata; family Salamandridae; genus Triturus; species Triturus cristatus. The sequence continues at coordinate 513,248,152 of NC_140579.1, forward strand.
CAGACATATGAGGGGTGGGTGCAGAGGACTCCCAGCAGTGGACAGACATATGGGGGGTGGGTGCATATGACTCCCAGCAGTGGACAGATATGAGGGGTGGGTGCATATGACTCCCAGCAGTGTTCAGACTTGGGGGTGGGTGCATATGACTCCCAGCAGTGGACAGACATATGAGGGGTGGGTGCATATGACTCCCAGCAGTGTCCAGACATATGGGGGTGGGTGCATATGACTCCCAGCAGTGACAGAGATATGAGGGGTGGGTGCATATCACTACCAGCAGTGTCCAGACATATGAGGGTGGGTGCATATCACTACCAGCAGTGGACAGACATATGAGGGGTGGGTGCAGAGGACTCCCAGCAGTGGACAGACATATGGGGGTGGGTGCATATCACTACAAGCAGTGGACAGACATATGGGGGTGGGTGCATATGACTCCCAGCAGTGTCCAGACATATGGGGGTTGGTGCATATCACTACCAGCAGTGTCCAGACATATGGGGGTGGGTGCATATGACTCCCAGCAGTGGACAGACATATGTGGGTGGGTGCATGTCACTACCAGCAGTGGACAGACATATGGGGGTGGGTGCATGTCACTACCAACAGTGTCCAGACATATGGGGGTGGGTGCATATCACTACCAGCAGTGTCCAGACATATGGGGGTGGGTGCATATCACTACCAGACATATGGGGGTGGGTGCATATGACTCGCAGCAGTGGACAGAGATATGAGGGGTGGGTGCATATCACTACCAGCAGTGTCCAGACATATGGGGGTGGGTGCATATCACTACCAGCAGTGGACAGACATATGAGGGGTGGGTGCAGAGGACTCCCAGCAGTGGACAGACATATGGGGGTGGGTGCATATCACTACCAGCAGTGTCCAGACATATGGGGGTGGGTGCATATCACTACCAGCAGTGTCCAGACATATGGGGGTGGATGCATATGACTCCCAGCAGTGGACAGACATATGAGGGGTGGGTGCATATCACTACCAGCAGTGGACAGACATTGGGGGTGGGTGCATATGACTCCCAGCAGTGTCCAGACATATGGGGGTGGGTGCATATCACTACCAGCAGTGTCCAGACATATGGGGGTGGGTGCATATGACTCCCAGCAGTGGACAGAGATATGAGGGGTGGGTGCATATCACTACCAGCAGTGGACAGACATATGGGGGGTGGGTGCATATGACTCCCAGCAGTGTCCAGACATATGGGGGTGGGTGCATATCACTACCAGCAGTGTCCAGACATAGGGGGGTGGTTGCATATGACTCCCAGCAGTGGACAGACTTATGAGGGGTGGGTGCAGAGGACTCCCAGCAGTGGACAGACATATGGGGGTGGGTGCATATCGCTACAAGCAGTGGACAGACTTATGGGGGTGGGTGCATATGACCCCCAGCAGTGTCCAGACATATGGGGGTGGGTGCATATCACTACCAGCCGTGTCCAGACATATGGGGGTGGATGCATATGACTCCCAGCAGTGGACAGAGATATGAGGGGTGGGTGCATATCACTACCAGCAGTGTCCAGACATATGGGGGTGGGTGCATATCACTACCAGCAGTGGACAGACATATGAGGGGTGGGTGCAGAGGACTCCCAGCAGTGGACAGACAAATGGGGGTGGGTGCATATCACTACCAGCAGTGTCCAGACATATGGGGGTGGGTGCATATCACCACCAGCAGTGTCCAGACATATGGGTGTGGGTGCATATGACACCCAGCAGTGGACAGACGTATGAGGGGTGGGTGCATATCACTACCAGCAGTGGACAGACATATGGGGGTGGGTGCATATGACTCCCAGCAGTGTCCAGACATGGGGGTGGGTGCATATCACTACCAGCAGTGTCCAGACATATAGGGGTGGGTGCATATGACTCCCAGCAGTGGACAGACATATGAGGGGTGGGTGCAGAGGACTCCCAGCAGTGGACAGACATATGGGGGTGGGTGCATATCACTACCAGCAGTGTCCAGACATATGGGGGTGGGTGCATATCACTACCAGCAGTGGACAGACATGAGGAGTGGGTGCAGAGTACTCCCAGCAGTGGGCAGACATATGGGGGTGGGTGCATATCACTACCAGCAGTGTCCAGACATATGGGGGTGGGTGCATATCACCACCAGCAGTGTCCAGACATATGGGGGTGGGTGCATATGACACCCAGCAGTGGACAGACATATGAGGGGTGGGTGCAGAGGACTCCCAGCAGTGGACAGACATATGGGGGGTGGGTGCATATGACTCCCAGCAGTGGACAGATATGAGGGGTGGGTGCATATGACTCCCAGAAGTGTTCAGACTTGGGGGTGGGTGCATATGACTCCCAGCAGTGTCCAAACATATGGGGGTGGGTGCATATGACTCCCAGCAGTGTCCAGACATATGGGGGTGGGTGCATATGACTCCCAGCAGTGGACAGAGATATGAGGGGTGGGTGCATATGACTCCCAGCAGTGTCCAGACATATGGGGGTGGGTGCATATCACTACCAGCAGTGTCCAGACATATGGGGGTGGGTGCATATGACTCCCAGCAGTGGACAGAGATATGAGGGGTGGGTGCATATCACTACCAGCAGTGTCCAGACATATGGGGGTGGGTGCATATGACTCCCAGCAGTGGACAGAGATATGAGGGGTGGGTGCATATGACTCCCAGCAGCGGATAGAGATATGAGGGGTGGGTGCATATGACTCCCAGCAGTGTCCAGACATGGGGGTGGGTGCATATGACTCCCAGCAGTGTCCAGACATATGAGGGGTGGGTGCATATCACTACAAGCCGTGGATAGACATATGAGGGGTGGGTGCATATCACTACCAGCAGTGTCCAGACATATGGGGGTGGGTGCATATGACTCCCAGCAGTGGACAGAGATATGAGGGGTGGGTGCATATGACTCCCAGCAGTGTCCAGACATATGAGGGTGGGTGCATATCACTACCAGCAGTGGACAGACATACGAGGGGTGGGTGCAGAGGACTCCCAGCAGTGGACAGACATATGGGGGTGGGTGCATATCCCTACCAGCAGTGTCCAGACATATGGGTGTGGGTGCATATTACTCCCAGCAGTGGACAGACATATGGGGTGGGTGCATATCACTACCAGCAGTGTCCAGACATATGGGGGTGGGTGCATATAATTCCCAGCAGTGGACAGATATGAGGGGTGGGTGCATATGACTCCCAGCAGTGGACAGACATATGGGGGTGGGTGCATATCACTACCAGCAGTGTCCAGACATATGGGGGTGGGTGCATATGACTCCCAGCAGTGGACAGACATATGGGGGTGGGTGCATATCACTACCAGCAGTGTCCAGCCATATGGGGTGGGTGCACATGACTCCCAGCAGTGGACAGAGATATGAGGGGTGGGTGCATATGACTCCCAGCAGTGTCCAGACATATGGGGGTGGGTGCATATCACTACCAGCCGTGTCCAGACATATGGGGGGTGGGTGCATATGACTCCCAGCAGTGGACAGAGATATGAGGGGTGGGTGCATATCACTACCAGCAGTGTCTAGACATATGGGGTGGGTGCATATCACTACCAGCAGTGGAGAGACATATGAGGGGTGCGTGCAGAGGACTCCCAGCAGTGGACAGACATATGAGGGGTGGGTGCATATCACTACCAGCAGTGGACAGACATATGGGGGTGGGTGCATATGACTCCCAGCAGTGTCCAGACATATGGGGGTGGGTGCATATCACTACCAGCAGTGTCCAGACATATGGGGGTGGGTGCATATGACTCACAGCAGTGGACAGAGATATGAGGGGTGGGTGCATATGACTCCCAGCAGTGTCCAGACATTTGGGGGCGAGTGCATATCACTACCAGCAGTGTCCAGACATATGAGGGGTGGGTGCATATCACTACCAGCAGTGGACAGACATATGAGGGGTGGGTGCATATCACTACCAGCAGTGTCCAGACATATGGGGATGGGTGCACATGACTCCCAGCAGTGGACAGAGATATGAGGGGTGGGTGCATATGACTCCCAGCAGTGTCCAGACATATGGGGGTGGGTGCATATCACTACCAGCAGTGTCCAGACATATGAGGGTGGGTGCATATGACACCCAGCAGTGGACAGAGATATGAGGGGTGGGTGCATATCACTACCAGCAGTGTCCAGACATATGGGGGTGGGTGCATATCACTACCAGCAGTGGACAGACATATGAGGGGTGGCTGCAGAGGACTCCCAGCAGTGGACAGACATATGGGGGTGGATGCATATCACTACCAGCAGTGTCCAGACATATGGGGGTGGGTGGATATGACTCCCAGCAGTGGACAGACATATGGGGGTGGGTGCATATCACTACCAGCAGTGTCCAGACATATGGGGGTGGGTGCATATCACTACCAGCAGTGGACAGACATATGAGGGGTGGGTGCAGAGGACTCCCAGCAGTGGACAGACATATGGAGGTGGGTGCATATCACTACCAGCAGTGTCCAGACATATGGGGGTGGGTGCATATGACTCCCAGCAGTGGACAGACATATGGGGGTGGGTGCATATCACTACCAGCAGTGTCCAGACATATGGGGGTGGGTGCATATGACTCCCAGCAGTGGACAGAGATATGAGGGGTGTGTGCATATAACTACCAGCAGTGTCCAGACATATGGGGGTGGGTGCATATGACTCCCAGCAGTGGACAGACATATGGGGGTGGGTGCATATCACTACAAGCAGTGGACAGACATATGAGGGTGGGTGCATATCACTACCAGCAGTGGACAGACATATGAGGGGTGGGTGCAGAGGACTCCCAGCAGTGGACAGACATATGAGGGGTGGGTGCATATCACTACCAGCAGTGGACAGACATATGAGGGGTGGGTGCATATCACTACCAGCAGTGGACAGACATATGCGGGTGGGTGCTTATGACTCCCAGCAGTGGACAGACATATGGGGGTGGGTGCATATCACTACCAGCAGTGTCCAGACATATGGGGGTGGGTGCATATGACTCCCAGCAGTGGACAGAGATATGAGGGGTGGGTGCATATGACTCCCAGCAGTGTCCAGACATATGGGGGTGGGTGCATATCACTACCAGCAGTGTCCAGACACATGGGGGTGGGTGCATATGACTCCCAGCAGTGGACAGACATATGAGGGGTGGGTGCATATGACTCCCAGCAGTGGACAGAGATATGAGGGGTGGGTGCATATCACTACCAGCAGTGTCCAGACATATGGGGGTGGGTGCATATCACTACCAGCAGTGGACAGACATATGAGGGGTGGGTGCAGAGGACTCCCAGCAGTGTCCAGACATATGGGGGTGGGTGCATATCACCACCAGCAGTGTCCAGACATATGGGGGTGGGTGCATATGACACCCAGCAGTGGACAGACATATGGGGGTTGGTGCATATCACTACCAGCAGTGTCCAGACATATGGGGGTGGGTGCATATGACTCCCAGCAGTGGACAGATATATTAGGGGTGGGTGCATATCACTACCAGCAGTGGACAGACATATGTGGGTGGGTGCATGTCACTACCAGCAGTGGACAGACATATGGGGGTGGGTGCATATCACTACCAGCAGTGTCCAGACATATGGGGGTGGGTGCATATGACTCGCAGCAGTGGACAGAGATATGAGGGGTGGGTGCATATCACTACCAGCAGTGTCCAGACATATGGGGGTGGGTGCATATCACTACCAGCAGTGGACAGACATATGAGGGGTGGGTGCAGAGGACTCCCAGCAGTGGACAGACATATGGGGGTGGGTGCATATCACTACCAGCAGTGTCAAGACATATGGGGGTGGGTGCATATCACTACCAGCAGTGTCCAGACATATGGGGGTGGGTGCATATGACTCCCAGCAGTGGACAGACATATGAGGGGTGGGTGCATATCACTACCAGCAGTGGACAGACATGGGGGGTGGGTGCATATGACTCCCAGCAGTGTCCAGACATATGGGGGTGGGTGCATATGACTCCCAGCAGTGTCCAGACATATGGGGGTGGGTGCATATGACTCCCAGCAGTGGACAGACATATGAGGGTGGGTGCATATCACTACCAGCAGTGGACAGACATATGAGGGGTGGGTGCAGAGGACTCCCAGCAGTGGACAGACATATGAGGGGTGGGTGCATATCACTACCAGCAGTGGACAGACATATGAGGGGTGGGTGCATATCACTACCAGCAGTGGACAGACATATGCGGGTGGGTGCATATGACTCCCAGCAGTGGACAGACATATGGGGGTGGGTGCATATCACTACCAGCAGTGTCCAGACATATGGGGGTGGGTGCATATGACTCCCAGCAGTGGACAGAGATATGAGGGGTGGGTGCATATGACTCCCAGCAGTGTCCAGACATATGGGGGTGGGTGCATATCACTACCAGCAGTGTCCAGACACATGGGGGTGGGTGCATATGACTCCCAGCAGTGGACAGACATATGAGGGGTGGGTGCATATGACTCCCAGCTGTGGACAGAGATATGAGGGGTGGGTGCATATCACTACCAGCAGTGTCCAGACATATGGGGGTGGGTGCATATGACTCCCAGCAGTGGACAGACATATGGGGGTGGGTGCATATCACTACAAGCAGTGGACAGACATATGAGGGTGGGTGCATATCACTACCAGCAGTGGACAGACATATGAGGGGTGGGTGCAGAGGACTCCCAGCAGTGGACAGACATATGAGGGGTGGGTGCATATCACTACCAGCAGTGGACAGACATATGAGGGGTGGGTGCATATCACTACCAGCAGTGGACAGACATATGCGGGTGGGTGCTTATGACTCCCAGCAGTGGACAGACATATGGGGGTGGGTGCATATCACTACCAGCAGTGTCCAGACATATGGGGGTGGGTGCATATGACTCCCAGCAGTGGACAGAGATATGAGGGGTGGGTGCATATGACTCCCAGCAGTGTCCAGACATATGGGGGTGGGTGCATATCACTACCAGCAGTGTCCAGACACATGGGGGTGGGTGCATATGACTCCCAGCAGTGGACAGACATATGAGGGGTGGGTGCATATGACTCCCAGCAGTGGACAGAGATATGAGGGGTGGGTGCATATCACTACCAGCAGTGTCCAGACATATGGGGGTGGGTGCATATCACTACCAGCAGTGGACAGACATATGAGGGGTGGGTGCAGAGGACTCCCAGCAGTGTCCAGACATATGGGGGTGGGTGCATATCACCACCAGCAGTGTCCAGACATATGGGGGTGGGTGCATATGACACCCAGCAGTGGACAGACATATGGGGGTTGGTGCATATCACTACCAGCAGTGTCCAGACATATGGGGGTGGGTGCATATGACTCCCAGCAGTGGACAGATATATTAGGGGTGGGTGCATATCACTACCAGCAGTGGACAGACATATGTGGGTGGGTGCATGTCACTACCAGCAGTGGACAGACATATGGGGGTGGGTGCATATCACTACCAGCAGTGTCCAGACATATGGGGGTGGGTGCATATGACTCGCAGCAGTGGACAGAGATATGAGGGGTGGGTGCATATCACTACCAGCAGTGTCCAGACATATGGGGGTGGGTGCATATCACTACCAGCAGTGGACAGACATATGAGGGGTGGGTGCAGAGGACTCCCAGCAGTGGACAGACATATGGGGGTGGGTGCATATCACTACCAGCAGTGTCAAGACATATGGGGGTGGGTGCATATCACTACCAGCAGTGTCCAGACATATGGGGGTGGGTGCATATGACTCCCAGCAGTGGACAGACATATGAGGGGTGGGTGCATATCACTACCAGCAGTGGACAGACATGGGGGGTGGGTGCATATGACTCCCAGCAGTGTCCAGACATATGGGGGTGGGTGCATATGACTCCCAGCAGTGTCCAGACATATGGGGGTGGGTGCATATGACTCCCAGCAGTGGACAGACATATGAGGGTGGGTGCATATCACTACCAGCAGTGGACAGACATATGAGGGGTGGGTGCAGAGGACTCCCAGCAGTGGACAGACATATGAGGGGTGGGTGCATATCACTACCAGCAGTGGACAGACATATGAGGGGTGGGTGCATATCACTACCAGCAGTGGACAGACATATGCGGGTGGGTGCATATGACTCCCAGCAGTGGACAGACATATGGGGGTGGGTGCATATCACTACCAGCAGTGTCCAGACATATGGGGGTGGGTGCATATGACTCCCAGCAGTGGACAGAGATATGAGGGGTGGGTGCATATGACTCCCAGCAGTGTCCAGACATATGGGGGTGGGTGCATATCACTACCAGCAGTGTCCAGACACATGGGGGTGGGTGCATATGACTCCCAGCAGTGGACAGACATATGAGGGGTGGGTGCATATGACTCCCAGCTGTGGACAGAGATATGAGGGGTGGGTGCATATCACTACCAGCAGTGTCCAGACATATGGGGGTGGGTGCATATCACTACCAGCAGTGGACAGACATATGAGGGGTGGGTGCAGAGGACTCCCAGCAGTGTCCAGACATATGGGGGTGGGTGCATATCACCACCAGCAGTGTCCAGACATATGGGGGTGGGTGCATATGACACCCAGCAGTGGACAGACATATGGGGGTTGGTGCATATCACTACCAGCAGTGTCCAGACATATGGGGGTGGGTGCATATGACTCCCAGCAGTGGACAGATATATTAGGGGTGGGTGCATATCACTACCAGCAGTGGACAGACATATGTGGGTGGGTGCATGTCACTACCAGCAGTGGACAGACATATGGGGGTGGGTGCATATCACTACCAACAGTGTCCAGACATATGGGGGTGGGTGCATATCACTACCAGCAGTGTCCAGACATATGGGGGTGGGTGCATATGACTCGCAGCAGTGGACAGAGATATGAGGGGTGGGTGCAGAGGACTCCCAGCAGTGGACAGACATATGGGGGGTGGGTGCATATGACTCCCAGCAGTGGACAGATATGAGGGGTGGGTGCATATGACTCCCAGCAGTGTTCAGACTTGGGGGTGGGTGCATATGACTCCCAGCAGTGTCCAAACATATGGGGGTGGGTGCATATGACTCCCAGCAGTGTCCAGACATATGGGGGTGGGTGCATATGACTCCCAGCAGTGGACAGAGATATGAGGGGTGGGTGCATATGACTCCCAGCAGTGTCCAGACATATGGGGGTGGGTGCATATCACTACCAGCAGTGTCCAGACATATGGGGGTGGGTGCATATGACTCCCATCAGTGGACAGAGATATGAGGGGTGGGTGCATATCACTACCAGCAGTGTCCAGACATATGGGGGTGGGTGCATATGACTCCCAGCAGTGGACAGAGATATGAGGGGTGGGTGCATATGACTCCCAGCAGCGGATAGAGATATGAGGGGTGGGTGCATATGACTCCCAGCAGTGTCCAGACATGGGGGTGGGTGCATATGACTCCCAGCAGTGTCCAGACATATGAGGGGTGGGTGCATATCACTACAAGCCGTGGACAGACATATGAGGGGTGGGTGCATATCACTACCAGCAGTGTCCAGACATATGGGGGTGGGTGCATATGACTCCCAGCAGTGGACAGAGATATGAGGGGTGGGTGCATATGACTCCCAGCAGAATCCAGACATATGAGGGTGGGTGCATATCACTACCAGCAGTGGACAGACATACGAGGGGTGGGTGCAGAGGACTCCCAGCAGTGGACAGACATATGGGGGTGGGTGCATATCCCTACCAGCAGTGTCCAGACATATGGGTGTGGGTGCATATTACTCCCAGCAGTGGACAGACATATGGGGTGGGTGCATATCACTACCAGCAGTGTCCAGACATATGGGGGTGGGTGCATATAATTCCCAGCAGTGGACAGATATGAGGGGTGGGTGCATATGACTCCCAGCAGTGGACAGACATATGGGGGTGGGTGCATATCACTACCAGCAGTGTCCAGACATATGGGGGTGGGTGCATATGACTCCCAGCAGTGGACAGACATATGGGGGTGGGTGCATATCACTACCAGCAGTGTCCAGCCATATGGGGTGGGTGCACATGACTCCCAGCAGTGGACAGAGATATGAGGGGTGGGTGCATATGACTCCCAGCAGTGTCCAGACATATGGGGGTGGGTGCATATCACTACCAGCCGTGTCCAGACATATGGGGGGTGGGTGCATATGACTCCCAGCAGTGGACAGAGATATGAGGGGTGGGTGCATATCACTACCAGCAGTGTCTAGACATATGGGGTGGGTGCATATCACTACCAGCAGTGGAGAGACATATGAGGGGTGCGTGCAGAGGACTCCCAGCAGTGGACAGACATATGAGGGGTGGGTGCATATCACTACCAGCAGTGGACAGACATATGGGGGTGGGTGCATATGACTCCCAGCAGTGTCCAGACATATGGGGGTGGGTGCATATCACTACCAGCAGTGTCCAGACATATGGGGGTGGGTGCATATGACTCACAGCAGTGGACAGAGATATGAGGGGTGGGTGCATATGACTCCCAGCAGTGTCCAGACATTTGGGGGCGAGTGCATATCACTACCAGCAGTGTCCAGACATATGAGGGGTGGGTGCATATCACTACCAGCAGTGGACAGACATATGAGGGGTGGGTGCATATCACTACCAGCAGTGTCCAGACATATGGGGATGGGTGCACATGACTCCCAGCAGTGGACAGAGATATGAGGGGTGGGTGCATATGACTCCCAGCAGTGTCCAGACATATGGGGGTGGGTGCATATCACTACCAGCAGTGTCCAGACATATGAGGGTGGGTGCATATGACACCCAGCAGTGGACAGAGATATGAGGGGTGGGTGCATATCACTACCAGCAGTGTCCAGACATATGGGGGTGGGTGCATATCACTACCAGCAGTGGACAGACATATGAGGGGTGGCTGCAGAGGACTCCCAGCAGTGGACAGACATATGGGGGTGGATGCATATCACTACCAGCAGTGTCCAGACATATGGGGGTGGGTGGATATGACTCCCAGCAGTGGACAGACATATGGGGGTGGGTGCATATCACTACCAGCAGTGTCCAGACATATGGGGGTGGGTGCATATCACTACCAGCAGTGGACAGACATATGAGGGGTGGGTGCAGAGGACTCCCAGCAGTGGACAGACATATGGAGGTGGGTGCATATCACTACCAGCAGTGTCCAGACATATGGGGGTGGGTGCATATGACTCCCAGCAGTGGACAGACATATGGGGGTGGGTGCATATCACTACCAGCAGTGTCCAGACATATGGGGGTGGGTGCATATGACTCCCAGCAGTGGACAGAGATATGAGGGGTGTGTGCATATGACTCCCAGCAGTGTCCAGACATACGGGGGTGGGTGCATATCACTACCAGCAGTGTCCAGACATATGGGGGTGGGTGCATATGACTCACAGCAGTGTCCAGACATATGGGGGTGGGTGCATATGACTCCCAGCAGTGGACAGACATATGGGGGTGGGTTCATATCACTACTAGCAGTGTCCAGACATATGGGGGTGGGTGCATATGACTCCCAGCAGTGGACAGACATATGGGGGTGGGTGCATATCACTACAAGCAGTGGACAGACATATGAGGGTGGGTGCATATCACTACCAGCAGTGGACAGACATATGAGGGGTGGGTGCAGAGGACTCCCAGCAGTGGACAGACATATGAGGGGTGGGTGCATATCACTACCAGCAGTGGACAGACATATGAGGGGTGGGTGCATATCACTACCAGCAGTGGACAGACATATGCGGGTGGGTGCTTATGACTCCCAGCAGTGGACAGACATATGGGGGTGGGTGCATATCACTACCAGCAGTGTCCAGACATATGGGGGTGGGTGCATATGACTCCCAGCAGTGGACAGAGATATGAGGGGTGGGTGCATATGACTCCCAGCAGTGTCCAGACATATGGGGGTGGGTGCATATCACTACCAGCAGTGTCCAGACACATGGGGGTGGGTGCATATGACTCCCAGCAGTGGACAGACATATGAGGGGTGGGTGCATATGACTCCCAGCAGTGGACAGAGATATGAGGGGTGGGTGCATATCACTACCAGCAGTGTCCAGACATATGGGGGTGGGTGCATATCACTACCAGCAGTGGACAGACATATGAGGGGTGGGTGCAGAGGACTCCCAGCAGTGTCCAGACATATGGGGGTGGGTGCATATCACCACCAGCAGTGTCCAGACATATGGGGGTGGGTGCATATGACACCCAGCAGTGGACAGACATATGGGGGTTGGTGCATATCACTACCAGCAGTGTCCAGACATATGGGGGTGGGTGCATATGACTCCCAGCAGTGGACAGATATATTAGGGGTGGGTGCATATCACTACCAGCAGTGGACAGACATATGTGGGTGGGTGCATGTCACTACCAGCAGTGGACAGACATATGGGGGTGGGTGCATATCACTACCAACAGTGTCCAGACATATGGGGGTGGGTGCATATCACTACCAGCAGTGTCCAGACATATGGGGGTGGGTGCATATGACTCGCAGCAGTGGACAGAGATATGAGGGGTGGGTGCATATCACTACCAGCAGTGTCCAGACATATGGGGGTGGGTGCATATCACTACCAGCAGTGGACAGACATATGAGGGGTGGGTGCAGAGGACTCCCAGCAGTGGACAGACATATGGGGGTGGGTGCATATCACTACCAGCAGTGTCAAGACATATGGGGGTGGGTGCATATCACTACCAGCAGTGTCCAGACATATGGGGGTGGGTGCATATGACTCCCAGCAGTGGACAGACATATGAGGGGTGGGTGCATATCACTACCAGCAGTGGACAGACATGGGGGGTGGGTGCATATGACTCCCAGCAGTGTCCAGACATATGGGGGTGGGTGCATATCACTACCAGCAGTGTCCAGACATATGGGGGTGGGTGCATATGACTCCCAGCAGTGGACAGACATATGAGGGTGGGTGCATATCACTACCAGCAGTGGACAGACATATGAGGGGTGGGTGCAGAGAACTCCCAGCAGTGGACAGACATATGAGGGGTGGGTGCATATCACTACCAGCAGTGGACAGACATATGAGGGGTGGGTGCATATCACTACCAGCAGTGGACAGACATATGCGGGTGGGTGCATATGACTCCCAGCAGTGGACAGACATATGGGGGTGGGTGCATATCACTACCAGCAGTGTCCAGACATATGGGGGTGGGTGCATATGACTCCCAGCAGTGGACAGAGATATGAGGGGTGGGTGCATATGACTCCCAGCAGTGTCCAGACATATGGGGGTGGGTGCATATCACTACCAGCAGTGTCCAGACACATGGGGGTGGGTGCATATGACTCCCATCAGTGGACAGACATATGAGGGGTGGGTGCATATGACTCCCAGCTGTGGACAGAGATATGAGGGGTGGGTGCATATCACTACCAGCAGTGTCCAGACATATGGGGGTGGGTGCATATCACTACCAGCAGTGGACAGACATATGAGGGGTGGGTGCAGAGGACTCCCAGCAGTGTCCAGACATATGGGGGTGGGTGCATATCACCACCAGCAGTGTCCAGACATATGGGGGTGGGTGCATATGACACCCAGCAGTGGACAGACATATGGGGGTTGGTGCATATCACTACCAGCAGTGTCCAGACATATGGGGGTGGGTGCATATGACTCCCAGCAGTGGACAGATATATTAGGGGTGGGTGCATATCACTACCAGCAGTGGACAGACATATGTGGGTGGGTGCATGTCACTACCAGCAGTGAACAGACATATGGGGGTGGGTGCATATCACTACCAACAGTGTCCAGACATATGGGGGTGGGTGCATATCACTACCAGCAGTGTCCAGACATATGGGGGTGGGTGCATATGACTCGCAGCAGTGGACAGAGATATGAGGGGTGGGTGCATATCACTACCAGCAGTGTCCAGACATATGGGGGTGGGTGCATATCACTACCAGCAGTGGACAGACATATGAGGGGTGGGTGCAGAGGACTCCCAGCAGTGGACAGACATATGGGGGTGGGTGCATATCACTACCAGCAGTGTCCAGACATATGGGGGTGGGTGCATATCACTACCAGCAGTGTCCAGACATATGGGGGTGGGTGCATATGACTCCCAGCAGTGGACAGACATATGAGGGGTGGGTGCATATCACTACCAGCAGTGGACAGACATGGGGGGTGGGTGCATATGACTCCCAGCAGTGTCCAGACATATGGGGGTGGGTGCATATCACTACCAGCAGTGTCCAGACATATGGGGGTGGGTGCATATGACTCCCAGCAGTGGACAGACATATGAGGGGTGGGTGCATATCACTACCAGCAGTGGACAGACATATGGGGGGTGGGTGCATATGACTCCCAGCAGTGTCCAGACATATGGGGTTGGGTGCATATCACTACCAGCAGTGTCCAGACATATGGGGGTGGGTGCATATGACTCCCAGCAGTGGACAGACATATTGGGGTGGGTGCATATCACTACAAGCAGTGGACAGACATATGGGGGTGGGTGCATGACTCCCAGCAGTGTCCAGCCATATGGGGGTGGGTGCACATGACTCCCAGCAGTGGACAGAGATATGAGGGGTGGGTGCATATCACTACCAGCAGTGTCCAGAAATATGGGGGTGGATGCATATCACTACCAGCAGTGTCCAGACATATGGGGGTGGGTGCATATGACTCCCAGCAGTGGACAGATATATTAGGGGTGGGTGCATATCACTACCAGCAGTGGACAGACATATGTGGGTGGGTGCATGTCACTACCAGCAGTGGACAGACATATGGGGGTGGGTGCATATCACTACCAACAGTGTCCAGACATATGGGGGTGGGTGCATATCACTACCAGCAGTGTCCAGACATATGGGGGTGGGTGCATATGACTCGCAGCAGTGGACAGAGATATGAGGGGTGGGTGCAGAGGACTCCCAGCAGTGGACAGACATATGGGGGGTGGGTGCATATGACTCCCAGCAGTGGACAGATATGAGGGGTGGGTGCATATGACTCCCAGCAGTGTTCAGACTTGGGGGTGGGTGCATATGACTCCCAGCAGTGTCCAAACATATGGGGGTGGGTGCATATGACTCCCAGCAGTGTCCAGACATATGGGGGTGGGTGCATATGACTCCCAGCAGTGGACAGAGATATGAGGGGTGGGTGCATATGACTCCCAGCAGTGTCCAGACATATGGGGGTGGGTGCATATCACTACCAGCAGTGTCCAGACATATGGGGGTGGGTGCATATGACTCCCATCAGTGGACAGAGATATGAGGGGTGGGTGCATATCACTACCAGCAGTGTCCAGACATATGGGGGTGGGTGCATATGACTCCCAGCAGTGGACAGAGATATGAGGGGTGGGTGCATATGACTCCCAGCAGCGGATAGAGATATGAGGGGTGGGTGCATATGACTCCCAGCAGTGTCCAGACATGGGGGTGGGTGCATATGACTCCCAGCAGTGTCCAGACATATGAGGGGTGGGTGCATATCACTACAAGCCGTGGACAGACATATGAGGGGTGGGTGCATATCACTACCAGCAGTGTCCAGACATATGGGGGTGGGTGCATATGACTCCCAGCAGTGGACAGAGATATGAGGGGTGGGTGCATATGACTCCCAGCAGAATCCAGACATATGAGGGTGGGTGCATATCACTACCAGCAGTGGACAGACATACGAGGGGTGGGTGCAGAGGACTCCCAGCAGTGGACAGACATATGGGGGTGGGTGCATATCCCTACCAGCAGTGTCCAGACATATGGGTGTGGGTGCATATTACTCCCAGCAGTGGACAGACATATGGGGTGGGTGCATATCACTACCAGCAGTGTCCAGACATATGGGGGTGGGTGCATATAATTCCCAGCAGTGGACAGATATGAGGGGTGGGTGCATATGACTCCCAGCAGTGGACAGACATATGGGGGTGGGTGCATATCACTACCAGCAGTGTCCAGACATATGGGGGTGGGTGCATATGACTCCCAGCAGTGGACAGACATATGGGGGTGGGTGCATATCACTACCAGCAGTGTCCAGCCATATGGGGTGGGTGCACATGACTCCCAGCAGTGGACAGAGATATGAGGGGTGGGTGCATATGACTCCCAGCAGTGTCCAGACATATGGGGGTGGGTGCATATCACTACCAGCCGTGTCCAGACATATGGGGGGTGGGTGCATATGACTCCCAGCAGTGGACAGAGATATGAGGGGTGGGTGCATATCACTACCAGCAGTGTCTAGACATATGGGGTGGGTGCATATCACTACCAGCAGTGGAGAGACATATGAGGGGTGCGTGCAGAGGACTCCCAGCAGTGGACAGACATATGAGGGGTGGGTGCATATCACTACCAGCAGTGGACAGACATATGGGGGTGGGTGCATATGACTCCCAGCAGTGTCCAGACATATGGGGGTGGGTGCATATCACTACCAGCAGTGTCCAGACATATGGGGGTGGGTGCATATGACTCACAGCAGTGGACAGAGATATGAGGGGTGGGTGCATATGACTCCCAGCAGTGTCCAGACATTTGGGGGCGAGTGCATATCACTACCAGCAGTGTCCAGACATATGAGGGGTGGGTGCATATCACTACCAGCAGTGGACAGACATATGAGGGGTGGGTGCATATCACTACCAGCAGTGTCCAGACATATGGGGATGGGTGCACATGACTCCCAGCAGTGGACAGAGATATGAGGGGTGGGTGCATATGACTCCCAGCAGTGTCCAGACATATGGGGGTGGGTGCATATCACTACCAGCAGTGTCCAGACATATGAGGGTGGGTGCATATGACACCCAGCAGTGGACAGAGATATGAGGGGTGGGTGCATATCACTACCAGCAGTGTCCAGACATATGGGGGTGGGTGCATATCACTACCAGCAGTGGACAGACATATGAGGGGTGGCTGCAGAGGACTCCCAGCAGTGGACAGACATATGGGGGTGGATGCATATCACTACCAGCAGTGTCCAGACATATGGGGGTGGGTGGATATGACTCCCAGCAGTGGACAGACATATGGGGGTGGGTGCATATCACTACCAGCAGTGTCCAGACATATGGGGGTGGGTGCATATCACTACCAGCAGTGGACAGACATATGAGGGGTGGGTGCAGAGGACTCCCAGCAGTGGACAGACATATGGAGGTGGGTGCATATCACTACCAGCAGTGTCCAGACATATGGGGGTGGGTGCATATGACTCCCAGCAGTGGACAGACATATGGGGGTGGGTGCATATCACTACCAGCAGTGTCCAGACATATGGGGGTGGGTGCATATGACTCCCAGCAGTGGACAGAGATATGAGGGGTGTGTGCATATGACTCCCAGCAGTGTCCAGACATACGGGGGTGGGTGCATATCACTACCAGCAGTGTCCAGACATATGGGGGTGGGTGCATATGACTCACAGCAGTGTCCAGACATATGGGGGTGGGTGCATATGACTCCCAGCAGTGGACAGACATATGGGGGTGGGTTCATATCACTACTAGCAGTGTCCAGACATATGGGGGTGGGTGCATATGACTCCCAGCAGTGGACAGACATATGGGGGTGGGTGCATATCACTACAAGCAGTGGACAGACATATGAGGGTGGGTGCATATCACTACCAGCAGTGGACAGACATATGAGGGGTGGGTGCAGAGGACTCCCAGCAGTGGACAGACATATGAGGGGTGGGTGCATATCACTACCAGCAGTGGACAGACATATGAGGGGTGGGTGCATATCACTACCAGCAGTGGACAGACATATGCGGGTGGGTGCTTATGACTCCCAGCAGTGGACAGACATATGGGGGTGGGTGCATATCACTACCAGCAGTGTCCAGACATATGGGGGTGGGTGCATATGACTCCCAGCAGTGGACAGAGATATGAGGGGTGGGTGCATATGACTCCCAGCAGTGTCCAGACATATGGGGGTGGGTGCATATCACTACCAGCAGTGTCCAGACACATGGGGGTGGGTGCATATGACTCCCAGCAGTGGACAGACATATGAGGGGTGGGTGCATATGACTCCCAGCAGTGGACAGAGATATGAGGGGTGGGTGCATATCACTACCAGCAGTGTCCAGACATATGGGGGTGGGTGCATATCACTACCAGCAGTGGACAGACATATGAGGGGTGGGTGCAGAGGACTCCCAGCAGTGGACAGACATATGGGGGTGGGTGCATATCACTACCAGCAGTGTCAAGACATATGGGGGTGGGTGCATATCACTACCAGCAGTGTCCAGACATATGGGGGTGGGTGCATATGACTCCCAGCAGTGGACAGACATATGAGGGGTGGGTGCATATCACTACCAGCAGTGGACAGACATGGGGGGTGGGTGCATATGACTCCCAGCAGTGTCCAGACATATGGGGGTGGGTGCATATCACTACCAGCAGTGTCCAGACATATGGGGGTGGGTGCATATGACTCCCAGCAGTGGACAGACATATGAGGGTGGGTGCATATCACTACCAGCAGTGGACAGACATATGAGGGGTGGGTGCAGAGAACTCCCAGCAGTGGACAGACATATGAGGGGTGGGTGCATATCACTACCAGCAGTGGACAGACATATGAGGGGTGGGTGCATATCACTACCAGCAGTGGACAGACATATGCGGGTGGGTGCATATGACTCCCAGCAGTGGACAGACATATGGGGGTGGGTGCATATCACTACCAGCAGTGTCCAGACATATGGGGGTGGGTGCATATGACTCCCAGCAGTGGACAGAGATATGAGGGGTGGGTGCATATGACTCCCAGCAGTGTCCAGACATATGGGGGTGGGTGCATATCACTACCAGCAGTGTCCAGACACATGGGGGTGGGTGCATATGACTCCCATCAGTGGACAGACATATGAGGGGTGGGTGCATATGACTCCCAGCTGTGGACAGAGATATGAGGGGTGGGTGCATATCACTACCAGCAGTGTCCAGACATATGGGGGTGGGTGCATATCACTACCAGCAGTGGACAGACATATGAGGGGTGGGTGCAGAGGACTCCCAGCAGTGTCCAGACATATGGGGGTGGGTGCATATCACCACCAGCAGTGTCCAGACATATGGGGGTGGGTGCATATGACACCCAGCAGTGGACAGACATATGGGGGTTGGTGCATATCACTACCAGCAGTGTCCAGACATATGGGGGTGGGTGCATATGACTCCCAGCAGTGGACAGATATATTAGGGGTGGGTGCATATCACTACCAGCAGTGGACAGACATATGTGGGTGGGTGCATGTCACTACCAGCAGTGAACAGACATATGGGGGTGGGTGCATATCACTACCAACAGTGTCCAGACATATGGGGGTGGGTGCATATCACTACCAGCAGTGTCCAGACATATGGGGGTGGGTGCATATGACTCGCAGCAGTGGACAGAGATATGAGGGGTGGGTGCATATCACTACCAGCAGTGTCCAGACATATGGGGGTGGGTGCATATCACTACCAGCAGTGGACAGACATATGAGGGGTGGGTGCAGAGGACTCCCAGCAGTGGACAGACATATGGGGGTGGGTGCATATCACTACCAGCAGTGTCCAGACATATGGGGGTGGGTGCATATCACTACCAGCAGTGTCCAGACATATGGGGGTGGGTGCATATGACTCCCAGCAGTGGACAGACATATGAGGGGTGGGTGCATATCACTACCAGCAGTGGACAGACATGGGGGGTGGGTGCATATGACTCCCAGCAGTGTCCAGACATATGGGGGTGGGTGCATATCACTACCAGCAGTGTCCAGACATATGGGGGTGGGTGCATATGACTCCCAGCAGTGGACAGACATATGAGGGGTGGGTGCATATCACTACCAGCAGTGGACAGACATATGGGGGGTGGGTGCATATGACTCCCAGCAGTGTCCAGACATATGGGGTTGGGTGCATATCACTACCAGCAGTGTCCAGACATATGGGGGTGGGTGCATATGACTCCCAGCAGTGGACAGACATATTGGGGTGGGTGCATATCACTACAAGCAGTGGACAGACATATGGGGGTGGGTGCATGACTCCCAGCAGTGTCCAGCCATATGGGGGTGGGTGCACATGACTCCCAGCAGTGGACAGAGATATGAGGGGTGGGTGCATATCACTACCAGCAGTGTCCAGAAATATGGGGGTGGATGCATATCACTACCAGCAGTGTCCAGACATATGGGGGTGGGTGCATATGACTCCCAGCAGTGGACAGATATATTAGGGGTGGGTGCATATCACTACCAGCAGTGGACAGACATATGTGGGTGGGTGCATGTCACTACCAGCAGTGGACAGACATATGGGGGTGGGTGCATATCACTACCAACAGTGTCCAGACATATGGGGGTGGGTGCATATCACTACCAGCAGTGTCCAGACATATGGGGGTGGGTGCATATGACTCGCAGCAGTGGACAGAGATATGAGGGGTGGGTGCAGAGGACTCCCAGCAGTGGACAGACATATGGGGGGTGGGTGCATATGACTCCCAGCAGTGGACAGATATGAGGGGTGGGTGCATATGACTCCCAGCAGTGTTCAGACTTGGGGGTGGGTGCATATGACTCCCAGCAGTGTCCAAACATATGGGGGTGGGTGCATATGACTCCCAGCAGTGTCCAGACATATGGGGGTGGGTGCATATGACTCCCAGCAGTGGACAGAGATATGAGGGGTGGGTGCATATGACTCCCAGCAGTGTCCAGACATATGGGGGTGGGTGCATATCACTACCAGCAGTGTCCAGACATATGGGGGTGGGTGCATATGACTCCCATCAGTGGACAGAGATATGAGGGGTGGGTGCATATCACTACCAGCAGTGTCCAGACATATGGGGGTGGGTGCATATGACTCCCAGCAGTGGACAGAGATATGAGGGGTGGGTGCATATGACTCCCAGCAGCGGATAGAGATATGAGGGGTGGGTGCATATGACTCCCAGCAGTGTCCAGACATGGGGGTGGGTGCATATGACTCCCAGCAGTGTCCAGACATATGAGGGGTGGGTGCATATCACTACAAGCCGTGGACAGACATATGAGGGGTGGGTGCATATCACTACCAGCAGTGTCCAGACATATGGGGGTGGGTGCATATGACTCCCAGCAGTGGACAGAGATATGAGGGGTGGGTGCATATGACTCCCAGCAGAATCCAGACATATGAGGGTGGGTGCATATCACTACCAGCAGTGGACAGACATACGAGGGGTGGGTGCAGAGGACTCCCAGCAGTGGACAGACATATGGGGGTGGGTGCATATCCCTACCAGCAGTGTCCAGACATATGGGTGTGGGTGCATATTACTCCCAGCAGTGGACAGACATATGGGGTGGGTGCATATCACTACCAGCAGTGTCCAGACATATGGGGGTGGGTGCATATAATTCCCAGCAGTGGACAGATATGAGGGGTGGGTGCATATGACTCCCAGCAGTGGACAGACATATGGGGGTGGGTGCATATCACTACCAGCAGTGTCCAGACATATGGGGGTGGGTGCATATGACTCCCAGCAGTGGACAGACATATGGGGGTGGGTGCATATCACTACCAGCAGTGTCCAGCCATATGGGGTGGGTGCACATGACTCCCAGCAGTGGACAGAGATATGAGGGGTGGGTGCATATGACTCCCAGCAGTGTCCAGACATATGGGGGTGGGTGCATATCACTACCAGCCGTGTCCAGACATATGGGGGGTGGGTGCATATGACTCCCAGCAGTGGACAGAGATATGAGGGGTGGGTGCATATCACTACCAGCAGTGTCTAGACATATGGGGTGGGTGCATATCACTACCAGCAGTGGAGAGACATATGAGGGGTGCGTGCAGAGGACTCCCAGCAGTGGACAGACATATGAGGGGTGGGTGCATATCACTACCAGCAGTGGACAGACATATGGGGGTGGGTGCATATGACTCCCAGCAGTGTCCAGACATATGGGGGTGGGTGCATATCACTACCAGCAGTGTCCAGACATATGGGGGTGGGTGCATATGACTCACAGCAGTGGACAGAGATATGAGGGGTGGGTGCATATGACTCCCAGCAGTGTCCAGACATTTGGGGGCGAGTGCATATCACTACCAGCAGTGTCCAGACATATGAGGGGTGGGTGCATATCACTACCAGCAGTGGACAGACATATGAGGGGTGGGTGCATATCACTACCAGCAGTGTCCAGACATATGGGGATGGGTGCACATGACTCCCAGCAGTGGACAGAGATATGAGGGGTGGGTGCATATGACTCCCAGCAGTGTCCAGACATATGGGGGTGGGTGCATATCACTACCAGCAGTGTCCAGACATATGAGGGTGGGTGCATATGACACCCAGCAGTGGACAGAGATATGAGGGGTGGGTGCATATCACTACCAGCAGTGTCCAGACATATGGGGGTGGGTGCATATCACTACCAGCAGTGGACAGACATATGAGGGGTGGCTGCAGAGGACTCCCAGCAGTGGACAGACATATGGGGGTGGATGCATATCACTACCAGCAGTGTCCAGACATATGGGGGTGGGTGGATATGACTCCCAGCAGTGGACAGACATATGGGGGTGGGTGCATATCACTACCAGCAGTGTCCAGACATATGGGGGTGGGTGCATATCACTACCAGCAGTGGACAGACATATGAGGGGTGGGTGCAGAGGACTCCCAGCAGTGGACAGACATATGGAGGTGGGTGCATATCACTACCAGCAGTGTCCAGACATATGGGGGTGGGTGCATATGACTCCCAGCAGTGGACAGACATATGGGGGTGGGTGCATATCACTACCAGCAGTGTCCAGACATATGGGGGTGGGTGCATATGACTCCCAGCAGTGGACAGAGATATGAGGGGTGTGTGCATATGACTCCCAGCAGTGTCCAGACATACGGGGGTGGGTGCATATCACTACCAGCAGTGTCCAGACATATGGGGGTGGGTGCATATGACTCACAGCAGTGTCCAGACATATGGGGGTGGGTGCATATGACTCCCAGCAGTGGACAGACATATGGGGGTGGGTTCATATCACTACTAGCAGTGTCCAGACATATGGGGGTGGGTGCATATGACTCCCAGCAGTGGACAGACATATGGGGGTGGGTGCATATCACTACAAGCAGTGGACAGACATATGAGGGTGGGTGCATATCACTACCAGCAGTGGACAGACATATGAGGGGTGGGTGCAGAGGACTCCCAGCAGTGGACAGACATATGAGGGGTGGGTGCATATCACTACCAGCAGTGGACAGACATATGAGGGGTGGGTGCATATCACTACCAGCAGTGGACAGACATATGCGGGTGGGTGCTTATGACTCCCAGCAGTGGACAGACATATGGGGGTGGGTGCATATCACTACCAGCAGTGTCCAGACATATGGGGGTGGGTGCATATGACTCCCAGCAGTGGACAGAGATATGAGGGGTGGGTGCATATGACTCCCAGCAGTGTCCAGACATATGGGGGTGGGTGCATATCACTACCAGCAGTGTCCAGACACATGGGGGTGGGTGCATATGACTCCCAGCAGTGGACAGACATATGAGGGGTGGGTGCATATGACTCCCAGCAGTGGACAGAGATATGAGGGGTGGGTGCATATCACTACCAGCAGTGTCCAGACATATGGGGGTGGGTGCATATCACTACCAGCAGTGGACAGACATATGAGGGGTGGGTGCAGAGGACTCCCAGCAGTGTCCAGACATATGGGGGTGGGTGCATATCACCACCAGCAGTGTCCAGACATATGGGGGTGGGTGCATATGACACCCAGCAGTGGACAGACATATGGGGGTTGGTGCATATCACTACCAGCAGTGTCCAGACATATGGGGGTGGGTGCATATGACTCCCAGCAGTGGACAGATATATTAGGGGTGGGTGCATATCACTACCAGCAGTGGACAGACATATGTGGGTGGGTGCATGTCACTACCAGCAGTGGACAGACATATGGGGGTGGGTGCATATCACTACCAACAGTGTCCAGACATATGGGGGTGGGTGCATATCACTACCAGCAGTGTCCAGACATATGGGGGTGGGTGCATATGACTCGCAGCAGTGGACAGAGATATGAGGGGTGGGTGCATATCACTACCAGCAGTGTCCAGACATATGGGGGTGGGTGCATATCACTACCAGCAGTGGACAGACATATGAGGGGTGGGTGCAGAGGACTCCCAGCAGTGGACAGACATATGGGGGTGGGTGCATATCACTACCAGCAGTGTCAAGACATATGGGGGTGGGTGCATATCACTACCAGCAGTGTCCAGACATATGGGGGTGGGTGCATATGACTCCCAGCAGTGGACAGACATATGAGGGGTGGGTGCATATCACTACCAGCAGTGGACAGACATGGGGGGTGGGTGCATATGACTCCCAGCAGTGTCCAGACATATGGGGGTGGGTGCATATCACTACCAGCAGTGTCCAGACATATGGGGGTGGGTGCATATGACTCCCAGCAGTGGACAGACATATGAGGGTGGGTGCATATCACTACCAGCAGTGGACAGACATATGAGGGGTGGGTGCAGAGAACTCCCAGCAGTGGACAGACATATGAGGGGTGGGTGCATATCACTACCAGCAGTGGACAGACATATGAGGGGTGGGTGCATATCACTACCAGCAGTGGACAGACATATGCGGGTGGGTGCATATGACTCCCAGCAGTGGACAGACATATGGGGGTGGGTGCATATCACTACCAGCAGTGTCCAGACATATGGGGGTGGGTGCATATGACTCCCAGCAGTGGACAGAGATATGAGGGGTGGGTGCATATGACTCCCAGCAGTGTCCAGACATATGGGGGTGGGTGCATATCACTACCAGCAGTGTCCAGACACATGGGGGTGGGTGCATATGACTCCCATCAGTGGACAGACATATGAGGGGTGGGTGCATATGACTCCCAGCTGTGGACAGAGATATGAGGGGTGGGTGCATATCACTACCAGCAGTGTCCAGACATATGGGGGTGGGTGCATATCACTACCAGCAGTGGACAGACATATGAGGGGTGGGTGCAGAGGACTCCCAGCAGTGTCCAGACATATGGGGGTGGGTGCATATCACCACCAGCAGTGTCCAGACATATGGGGGTGGGTGCATATGACACCCAGCAGTGGACAGACATATGGGGGTTGGTGCATATCACTACCAGCAGTGTCCAGACATATGGGGGTGGGTGCATATGACTCCCAGCAGTGGACAGATATATTAGGGGTGGGTGCATATCACTACCAGCAGTGGACAGACATATGTGGGTGGGTGCATGTCACTACCAGCAGTGAACAGACATATGGGGGTGGGTGCATATCACTACCAACAGTGTCCAGACATATGGGGGTGGGTGCATATCACTACCAGCAGTGTCCAGACATATGGGGGTGGGTGCATATGACTCGCAGCAGTGGACAGAGATATGAGGGGTGGGTGCATATCACTACCAGCAGTGTCCAGACATATGGGGGTGGGTGCATATCACTACCAGCAGTGGACAGACATATGAGGGGTGGGTGCAGAGGACTCCCAGCAGTGGACAGACATATGGGGGTGGGTGCATATCACTACCAGCAGTGTCCAGACATATGGGGGTGGGTGCATATCACTACCAGCAGTGTCCAGACATATGGGGGTGGGTGCATATGACTCCCAGCAGTGGACAGACATATGAGGGGTGGGTGCATATCACTACCAGCAGTGGACAGACATGGGGGGTGGGTGCATATGACTCCCAGCAGTGTCCAGACATATGGGGGTGGGTGCATATCACTACCAGCAGTGTCCAGACATATGGGGGTGGGTGCATATGACTCCCAGCAGTGGACAGACATATGAGGGGTGGGTGCATATCACTACCAGCAGTGGACAGACATATGGGGGGTGGGTGCATATGACTCCCAGCAGTGTCCAGACATATGGGGTTGGGTGCATATCACTACCAGCAGTGTCCAGACATATGGGGGTGGGTGCATATGACTCCCAGCAGTGGACAGACATATTGGGGTGGGTGCATATCACTACAAGCAGTGGACAGACATATGGGGGTGGGTGCATGACTCCCAGCAGTGTCCAGCCATATGGGGGTGGGTGCACATGACTCCCAGCAGTGGACAGAGATATGAGGGGTGGGTGCATATCACTACCAGCAGTGTCCAGAAATATGGGGGTGGATGCATATCACTACCAGCAGTGGACAGACATATGAGGGGTGGGTGCAGAGGACTCCCAGCAGTGGACAGACATATGGGGGTGGGTGCATATCACTACAAGCAGTGGACAGACATATGGGGGTGGGTGCATATGACTCCCAGCAGTGTATCACTACCAGCCGTGTCCAGACATATGGGGGTGGGTGCATATCACTACCAGCAGTGGACAAACATGAGGGGTGGGTGCAGAGTACTCCCAGCAGTGGACAGACATATGGGGGTGGGTGCATATCACTACCAGCAGTGTCCAGACATATGGGGGTGGGTGCATATCACCACCAGCAGTGTCCAGACATATGGGGGTGGGTGCATATGACACCCAGCAGTGGACAGACATATGAGGGGTGGGTGCAGAGGACTCCCAGCAGTGGACAGACATATGGGGGGTGGGTGCATATGACTCCCAGCAGTGTCCAGACTTGGGGGTGGGTGCATATGACTCCCAGCAGTGTCCAGACATATGGGGGTGGGTGCATATCACTACCAGCAGTGTCCAGACATATGAGGGGTGGGTGCATATGACTCCCAGCAGTGGACAGAGATATGAGGGGTGGGTGCATATGACTCCCAGCAGTGTCCAGACATATGGGGGTGGGTGCATATGACTCCCAGCAGTGTCCAGACATATGGGGGGTGGGTGCATATCACTACAAGCAGTGGACAGACATATGAGGGGTGGGTGCATATCACTACCAGCAGTGGACAGACATATGAGGGGTGGGTGCAGAGGACTCCCAGCAGTGGACAGACATATGAGGGGTGGGTGCATATCACTACCAGCAGTGGACAGACATATGAGGGGTGGGTGCATATCACTACCAGCAGTGGACAGACATATGGGGGTGGGTGCATATGACTCCCAGCAGTGGACAGACATGTGGGGGTGGGTGCATATCACTACCAGCAGTGTCCAGACATATGGGGGTGGGTGCATATGACACCCAGCAGTGGACAGAGATATGAGGGGTGGGTGCATATGACTCCCAGCAGTGTCCAGACATATGGGGGTGGGTGCATATCACCACCAGCAGTGTCCAGACATATGGGGGTGGGTGCATATGACACCCAGCAGTGGACAGACATATGAGGGGTGGGTGCAGAGGACTCCCAGCAGTGGACAGACATATGGGGGTGGGTGCATATCACTACAAGCAGTGGACAGACATATGGGGGTGGGTGCATATGACTCCCAGCAGTGTCCAGACATATGGGGGTTGGTGCATATCACTACCAGCAGTGTCCAGACATATGGGGGTGGGTGCATATGACTCCCAGCAGTGGACAGAGATATGAGGGGTGGGTGCATATCACTACCAGCAGTGTCCAGACATATGGGGGTGGGTGCATATCACCACCAGCAGTGTCCAGACATATGGGGGTGGGTGCATATGACACCCAGCAGTGGACAGACATATGAGGGGTGGGTGCAGAGGACTCCCAGCAGTGGACAGACATATGGGGGGTGGGTGCATATGACTCCCAGCAGTGGACAGATATGAGGGGTGGGTGCATATGACTCCCAGCAGTGTCCAGACATATGGGGGTGGGTGCATATCACTACCAGCAGTGTCCAGACATTTGGGGGTGGGTGCATATGACTCCCAGCAGTGGGCAGAGATATGAGGGGTGGGTGCATATCACTACCAGCAGTGTCCAGACATATGGGGGTGGGTGCATATGACTCCCAGCAGTGGACAGAGATATGAGGGGTGGGTGCAAATGACTCCCAGCAGCGGATAGAGATATGAGGGGTGGGTGCATATGACTCCCAGCAGTGTCCAGACATGGGGGTGGGTGCATATGACTCCCAGCAGTGTCCAGACATATGAGGGGTGGGTGCATATCACTACAAGCCGTGGACAGACATATGAGGGGTGGGTGCATATGACTCCCAGCAGTGTTCAGACTTGGGGGTGGGTGCATATGACTCCCAGCAGTGGACAGACATATGAGGGGTGGGTGCATATGACTCCCAGCAGTGTCCAGACATATGGGGGTGGGTGCATATGACTCCCAGCAGTGGACAGAGATATGAGGGGTGGGTGCATATGACTCCCAGCAGTGTCCAGACATATGGGGGTGGGTGCATATCACTACCAGCAGTGTCCAGACATTTGGGGGTGGGTGCATATGACTCCCAGCAGTGGACAGAGATATGAGGGGTGGGTGCATATCACTACCAGCAGTGTCCAGACATATGGGGGTGGGTGCATATGACTCCCAGCAGTGGACAGAGATATGAGGGGTGGGTGCATATGACTCCCAGCAGCGGATAGAGATATGAGGGGTGGGTGCATATGACTCCCAGCAGTGTCCAGACATGGGGCTGGGTGCATATGACTCCCAGCAGTGTCCAGACATATGAGGGGTGGGTGCATATCACTACAAGCCGTGGACAGACATATGAGGGGTGGGTGCATATCACTACCAGCAGTGTCCAGACATATGGGGGTGGGTGCATATGACTCCCAGCAGTGGACAGAGATATGAGGGGTGGGTGCATATGACTCCCAGCAGTGTCCAGACATATGAGGGTGGGTGCATATCACTACCAGCAGTGGACAGACATACGAGGGGTGGGTGCAGAGGACTCCCAGCAGTGGACAGACATATGGGGGTGGGTGCATATCACTACCAGCAGTGTCCAGACATATGGGTGTGGGTGCATATTACTCCCAGCAGTGGACAGACATATGGGGTGGGTGCATATCACTACCAGCAGTGTCCAGACATATGGGGGTGGGTGCATATAATTCCCAGCAGTGGACAGATATGAGGGGTGGGTGCATATGACTCCCAGCAGTGGACAGACATATGGGGGTGGGTGCATATCACTACCAGCAGTGTCCAGCCATATGGGGGTGGGTGCATATGACTCCCAGCAGTGTCCAGACATATGGGGGTGGGTGCATATCACTACCAGCTGTGTCCAGACATATGGGGGGTGGGTGCATATGACTCCCAGCAGTGGACAGAGATATGAGGGGTGGGTGCATATGACTCCCAGCAGTGGACAGACATATGAGGGTGGGTGCATATCACTACCAGCAGTGGACAGACATATGAGGGGTGGGTGCAGAGGACAGACATATGAGGGGTGGGTGCATATCACTACCAGCAGTGGACAGACATATGAGGGGTGGGTGCATATCACTACCAGCAGTGGACAGACATATGCGGGTGGGTGCATATGACTCCCAGCAGTGGACAGACATATGGGGGTGGGTGCATATCACTACCAGCAGTGTCCAGACATATGGGGGTGGGTGCATATGACTCCCAGCAGTGGACAGAGATATGAGGGGTGGGTGCATATGACTCCCAGCAGTGGACAGAGATATGAGGGGTGGGTGCATATCACTACCAGCAGTGTCCAGAAATATGGGGGTGGATGCATATCACTACCAGCAGTGGACTGACATATGAGGGGTGGGTGCAGAGGACTCCCAGCAGTGGACAGACATATGGGGCTGGGTGCATATCACTACAAGCAGTGGACAGACATATGGGGGTGGGTGCATATGACTCCCAGCAGTGTCTATCACTACCAGCCGTGTCCAGACATATGGGGGTGGGTGCATATCACTACCAGCAGTGGACAAACATGAGGGGTGGGTGCAGAGTACTCCCAGCAGTGGACAGACATATGGGGGTGGGTGCATATCACTACCAGCAGTGTCCAGACATATGGGGGTGGGTGCATATCACCACCAGCAGTGTCCAGACATATGGGGGTGGGTGCATATGACACCCAGCAGTGGACAGACATATGAGGGGTGGGTGCAGAGGACTCCCAGCAGTGGACAGACATATGGGGGGTGGGTGCATATGACTCCCAGCAGTGTCCAGACTTGGGGGTGGGTGCATATGACTCCCAGCAGTGTCCAGACATATGGGGGTGGGTGCATATCACTACCAGCAGTGTCCAGACATATGAGGGGTGGGTGCATATGACTCCCAGCAGTGTCCAGACATATGGGGGGTGGGTGCATATCACTACAAGCAGTGGACAGACATATGAGGGGTGGGTGCATATCACTACCAGCAGTGGACAGACATATGAGGGGTGGGTGCAGAGGACTCCCAGCAGTGGACAGACATATGAGGGGTGGGTGCATATCACTACCAGCAGTGGACAGACATATGAGGGGTGGGTGCATATCACTACCAGCAGTGGACAGACATATGGGGGTGGGTGCATATGACTCCCAGCAGTGGACAGACATATGGGGGTGGGTGCATATCACTACCAGCAGTGTCCAGACATATGGGGGTGGTTGCATATGACACCCAGCAGTGGACAGAGATATGAGGGGTGGGTGCATATGACTCCCAGCAGTGTCCAGACATATGGGGGTGGGTGCATATCACTACCAGCAGTGTCCAGACATATGGGGGTGGGTGCATATGACTCCCAGCAGTGGACAGACATATGAGGGGTGGGTGCATATGACTCCCAGCAGTGGACAGAGATATGAGGGGTGGGTGCATATCACTACCAGCAGTGTCCAGACATATGGGGGTGGGTGCATATCACTACCAGCAGTGGACAGACATATGAGGGGTGGGTGCAGAGGACTCCCAGCAGTGTCCAGACATATGGGGGTGGGTGCATATCACCACCAGCAGTGTCCAGACATATGGGGGTGGGTGCATATGACACCCAGCAGTGGACAGACATATGAGGGGTGGGTGCAGAGGACTCCCAGCAGTGGACAGACATATGGGGGTGGGTGCATATCACTACAAGCAGTGGACAGACATATGGGGGTGGGTGCATAGGACTCCCAGCAGTGTCCAGACATATGGGGGTTGGTGCATATCACTACCAGCAGTGTCCAGACATATGGGGGTGGGTGCATATGACTCCCAGCAGTGGACAGATATATTAGGGGTGGGTGCATATCACTACCAGCAGTGGACAAACATATGTGGGTGGGTGCAGAGGACTCCCAGCAGTGGACAGACATATGGGGGTGGGTGCATATCACTACAAGCAGTGGACAGACATATGGGGGTGGGTGCATATGACTCCCTGCAGTGGACAGAGATATGAGGGGTGGGTGCATATCACCACCAGCAGTGTCCAGACATATGGGGGTGGGTGCATATGACACCCAGCAGTGGACAGACATATGAGGGGTGGGTGCAGAGGACTCCCAGCAGTGGACAGACATATGGGGGGTGGGTGCATATGACTCCCAGCAGTGGACAGATATGAGGGGTGGGTGCATATGACTCCCAGCAGTGTTCAGACTTGGGGGTGGGTGCATATGACTCCCAGCAGTGGACAGACATATGAGGGGTGGGTGCATATGACTCCCAGCAGTGTCCAGACATATGGGGGTGGGTGCATATGACTCCCAGCAGTGGACAGAGATATGAGGGGTAGGTGCATATGACTCCCAGCAGTGTCCAGACATATGGGGGTGGGTGCATATCACTACCAGCAGTGTCCAGACATTTGGGGGTGGGTGCATATGACTCCCAGCAGTGGACAGAGATATGAGGGGTGGGTGCATATCACTACCAGCAGTGTCCAGACATATGGGGGTGGGTGCATATGACTCCCAGCAGTGGACAGAGATATGAGGGGTGGGTGCATATGACTCCCAGCAGCGGATAGAGATATGAGGGGTGGGTGCATATGACTCCCAGCAGTGTCCAGACATGGGGGTGGGTGCATATGACTCCCAGCAGTGTCCAGACATATGAGAGGTGGGTGCATATCACTACAAGCCGTGGACAGACATATGAGGGGTGGGTGCATATCACTACCAGCAGTGTCCAGACATATGGGGGTGGGTGCATATGACTCCCAGCAGTGGACAGAGATATGAGGGGTGGGTGCATATCACTACCAGCAGTGTCCAGAAATATGGGGGTGGATGCATATCACTACCAGCAGTGGACAGACATATGAGGGGTGGGTGCAGAGGACTCCCAGCAGTGGACAGACATATGGGGGTGGGTGCATATCACTACCAGCAGTGTCCAGACATATGGGTGTGGGTGTATATTACTCCCAGCAGTGGACAGACATATGGGGTGGGTGCATATCACTACCAGCAGTGTCCAGACATATGGGGGTGGGTGCATATAATTCCCAGCAGTGGACAGATATGAGGGGTGGGTGCATATGACTCCCAGCAGTGGACAGACATATGGGGGTGGGTGCATATCACTACCAGCAGTGTCCAGCCATATGGGGGTGGGTGCATATGACTCCCAGCAGTGGACAGACATATGGGGGTGGGTGCATATCACTACCAGCAGTGTCCAGCCATATGGGGGTGGGTGCACATGACTCCTAGCAGTGGACCGAGATATGAGGGGTGGGTGCATATGACTCCCAGCAGTGTCCAGACATATGGGGGTGGGTGCATATCACTACCAGCCGTGTCCAGACATATGGGGGGTGGGTGCATATGACTCCCAGCAGTGGACAGAGATATGAGGGGTGGGTGCATATCACTACCAGCAGTGTCTAGACATATGGGGTGGGTGCATATCACTACCAGCAGTGGAGAGACATATGAGGGGTGCGTGCAGAGGACTCCCAGCAGTGTCCAGACATATGGGGGTGGGTGCATATCACTACCAGCAGTGTCCAGACATATGGGGGTGGGTGCATATGACTCACAGCAGTGGACAGAGATATGAGGGGTGGGTGCATATGACTCCCAGCAGTGTCCAGACATTTGGGGGCGAGTGCATATCACTACCAGCAGTGTCCAGACATATGAGGGGTGGGTGCATATCACTACCAGCAGTGGACAGACATATGAGGGGTGGGTGCATATCACTACCAGCAGTGTCCAGACATATGGGGATGGGTGCACATGACTCCCAGCAGTGGACAGAGATATGAGGGGTGGGTGCATATGACTCCCAGCAGTGTCCAGACATATGGGGGTGGGTGCATATCACTACCAGCAGTGTCCAGACATATGAGGGTGGGTGCATATGACACCCAGCAGTGGACAGAGATATGAGGGGTGGGTGCATATCACTACCAGCAGTGTCCAGACATATGGGGGTGGGTGCATATCACTACCAGCAGTGGACAGACATATGAGGGGTGGCTGCAGAGGACTCCCAGCAGTGGACAGACATATGGGGGTGGATGCATATCACTACCAGCAGTGTCCAGACATATGAGGGTGGGTGGATATGACTCCCAGCAGTGGACAGACATATGGGGGTGGGTGCATATCACTACCAGCAGTGTCCAGACATATGGGGGTGGGTGCATATCACTACCAGCAGTGGACAGACATATGAGGGGTGGGTGCAGAGGACTCCCAGCAGTGGACAGACATATGGAGGTGGGTGCATATCACTACCAGCAGTGTCCAGACATATGGGGGTGGGTGCATATGACTCCCAGCAGTGGACAGACATATGGGGGTGGGTGCATATCACTACCAGCAGTGTCCAGACATATGGGGGTGGGTGCATATGACTCCCAGCAGTGGACAGAGATATGAGGGGTGTGTGCATATGACTCCCAGCAGTGTCCAGACATACGGGGGTGGGTGCATATCACTACCAGCAGTGTCCAGACATATGGGGGTGGGTGCATATAACTCCCAGCAGTGGACAGACATATGGGGGTGGGTGCATATCACTACAAGCAGTGGACAGACATATGAGGGTGGGTGCATATGACTACCAGCAGTGGACAGACATATGAGGGGTGGGTGCATATCACTACCAGCAGTGTCCAGACATATGGGGGTGGGTGCATATGACTCCCAGAAGTGGACAGACATATGAGGGGTGGGTGCATATCACTACCAGCAGTGGACAGACATGGGGGGTGGGTGCATATGACTCCCAGCAGTGTCCAGACATATGGGGGTGGGTGCATATCACTACCAGCAGTGTCCAGACATATGGGGGTGGGTGCATATGACTCCCAGCAGTGGACAGACATATGAGGGTGGGTGCATATCACTACCAGCAGTGGACAGACATATGAGGGGTGGGTGCAGAGAACTCCCAGCAGTGGACAGACATATGAGGGGTGGGTGCATATCACTACCAGCAGTGGACAGACATATGAGGGGTGGGTGCATATCACTACCAGCAGTGGACAGACATATGCGGGTGGGTGCATATGACTCCCAGCAGTGGACAGACATATGGGGGTGGGTGCATATCACTACCAGCAGTGTCCAGACATATGGGGGTGGGTGCATATGACTCCCAGCAGTGGACAGAGATATGAGGGGTGGGTGCATATGACTCCCAGCAGTGTCCAGACATATGGGGGTGGGTGCATATCACTACCAGCAGTGTCCAGACACATGGGGGTGGGTGCATATGACTCCCAGCAGTGGACAGACATATGAGGGGTGGGTGCATATGACTCCCAGCTGTGGACAGAGATATGAGGGGTGGGTGCATATCACTACCAGCAGTGTCCAGACATATGGGGGTGGGTGCATATCACTACCAGCAGTGGACAGACATATGAGGGGTGGGTGCAGAGGACTCCCAGCAGTGTCCAGACATATGGGGGTGGGTGCATATCACCACCAGCAGTGTCCAGACATATGGGGGTGGGTGCATATGACACCCAGCAGTGGACAGACATATGGGGGTTGGTGCATATCACTACCAGCAGTGTCCAGACATATGGGGGTGGGTGCATATGACTCCCAGCAGTGGACAGATATATTAGGGGTGGGTGCATATCACTACCAGCAGTGGACAGACATATGTGGGTGGGTGCATGTCACTACCAGCAGTGAACAGACATATGGGGGTGGGTGCATATCACTACCAACAGTGTCCAGACATATGGGGGTGGGTGCATATCACTACCAGCAGTGTCCAGACATATGGGGGTGGGTGCATATGACTCGCAGCAGTGGACAGAGATATGAGGGGTGGGTGCATATCACTACCAGCAGTGTCCAGACATATGGGGGTGGGTGCATATCACTACCAGCAGTGGACAGACATATGAGGGGTGGGTGCAGAGGACTCCCAGCAGTGGACAGACATATGGGGGTGGGTGCATATCACTACCAGCAGTGTCCAGACATATGGGGGTGGGTGCATATCACTACCAGCAGTGTCCAGACATATGGGGGTGGGTGCATATGACTCCCAGCAGTGGACAGACATATGAGGGGTGGGTGCATATCACTACCAGCAGTGGACAGACATGGGGGGTGGGTGCATATGACTCCCAGCAGTGTCCAGACATATGGGGGTGGGTGCATATCACTACCAGCAGTGTCCAGACATATGGGGGTGGGTGCATATGACTCCCAGCAGTGGACAGACATATGAGGGGTGGGTGCATATCACTACCAGCAGTGGACAGACATATGGGGGGTGGGTGCATATGACTCCCAGCAGTGTCCAGACATATGGGGTTGGGTGCATATCACTACCAGCAGTGTCCAGACATATGGGGGTGGGTGCATATGACTCCCAGCAGTGGACAGACATATTGGGGTGGGTGCATATCACTACAAGCAGTGGACAGACATATGGGGGTGGGTGCATATGACCCCCAGCAGTGTCCAGACATATGGGGGTGGGTGCATATCACTACCAGCCGTGTCCAGACATATGGGGGTGGATGCATATGACTCCCAGCAGTGGACAGAGATATGAGGGGTGGGTGCATATCACTACCAGCAGTGTCCAGAAATATGGGGGTGGATGCATATCACTACTAGCAGTGGACAGACATATGAGGGGTGAATGCAGAGGACTCCCAGCAGTGGACAGACATATGGGGGTGGGTGCATATCACTACAAGCAGTGGACAGACATATGGGGGTGGGTGCATATGACTCCCAGCAGTGTATCACTACCAGCCGTGTCCAGACATATGGGGGTGGGTGCATATCACTACCAGCAGTGGACAAACATGAGGGGTGGGTGCAGAGTACTCCCAGCAGTGGACAGACATATGGGGGTGGGTGCATATCACTACCAGCAGTGTCCAGACATATGGGGGTGGGTGCATATCACCACCAGCAGTGTCCAGACATATGGGGGTGGGTGCATATGACACCCAGCAGTGGACAGACATATGAGGGGTGGGTGCAGAGGACTCCCAGCAGTGGACAGACATATGGGGGGTGGGTGCATATGACTCCCAGCAGTGTCCAGACTTGGGGGTGGGTGCATATGACTCCCAGCAGTGTCCAGACATATGGGGGTGGGTGCATATCACTACCAGCAGTGTCCAGACATATGAGGGGTGGGTGCATATGACTCCCAGCAGTGGACAGAGATATGAGGGGTGGGTGCATATGACTCCCAGCAGTGTCCAGACATATGGGGGTGGGTGCATATGACTCCCAGCAGTGTCCAGACATATGGGGGGTGGGTGCATATCACTACAAGCAGTGGACAGACATATGAGGGGTGGGTGCATATCACTACCAGCAGTGGACAGACATATGAGGGGTGGGTGCAGAGGACTCCCAGCAGTGGACAGACATATGAGGGGTGGGTGCATATCACTACCAGCAGTGGACAGACATATGAGGGGTGGGTGCATATCACTACCAGCAGTGGACAGACATATGGGGGTGGGTGCATATGACTCCCAGCAGTGGACAGACATATGGGGGTGGGTGCATATCACTACCAGCAGTGTCCAGACATATGGGGGTGGGTGCATATGACACCCAGCAGTGGACAGAGATATGAGGGGTGGGTGCATATGACTCCCAGCAGTGTCCAGACATATGGGGGTGGGTGCATATCACCACCAGCAGTGTCCAGACATATGGGGGTGGGTGCATATGACACCCAGCAGTGGACAGACATATGAGGGGTGGGTGCAGAGGACTCCCAGCAGTGGACAGACATATGGGGGTGGGTGCATATCACTACAAGCAGTGGACAGACATATGGGGGTGGGTGCATATGACTCCCAGCAGTGTCCAGACATATGGGGGTTGGTGCATATCACTACCAGCAGTGTCCAGACATATGGGGGTGGGTGCATATGACTCCCAGCAGTGGACAGAGATATGAGGGGTGGGTGCATATCACTACCAGCAGTGTCCAGACATATGGGGGTGGGTGCATATCACCACCAGCAGTGTCCAGACATATGGGGGTGGGTGCATATGACACCCAGCAGTGGACAGACATATGAGGGGTGGGTGCAGAGGACTCCCAGCAGTGGACAGACATATGGGGGGTGGGTGCATATGACTCCCAGCAGTGGACAGATATGAGGGGTGGGTGCATATGACTCCCAGCAGTGTCCAGACATATGGGGGTGGGTGCATATCACTACCAGCAGTGTCCAGACATTTGGGGGTGGGTGCATATGACTCCCAGCAGTGGGCAGAGATATGAGGGGTGGGTGCATATCACTACCAGCAGTGTCCAGACATATGGGGGTGGGTGCATATGACTCCCAGCAGTGGACAGAGATATGAGGGGTGGGTGCATATGACTCCCAGCAGCGGATAGAGATATGAGGGGTGGGTGCATATGACTCCCAGCAGTGTCCAGACATGGGGGTGGGTGCATATGACTCCCAGCAGTGTCCAGACATATGAGGGGTGGGTGCATATCACTACAAGCCGTGGACAGACATATGAGGGGTGGGTGCATATGACTCCCAGCAGTGTTCAGACTTGGGGGTGGGTGCATATGACTCCCAGCAGTGGACAGACATATGAGGGGTGGGTGCATATGACTCCCAGCAGTGGACAGAGATATGAGGGGTGGGTGCATATGACTCCCAGCAGTGTCCAGACATATGGGGGTGGGTGCATATCACTACCAGCAGTGTCCAGACATTTGGGGGTGGGTGCATATGACTCCCAGCAGTGGACAGAGATATGAGGGGTGGGTGCATATCACTACCAGCAGTGTCCAGACATATGGGGGTGGGTGCATATGACTCCCAGCAGTGGACAGAGATATGAGGGGTGGGTGCATATGACTCCCAGCAGCGGATAGAGATATGAGGGGTGGGTGCATATGACTCCCAGCAGTGTCCAGACATGGGGCTGGGTGCATATGACTCCCAGCAGTGTCCAGACATATGAGGGGTGGGTGCATATCACTACAAGCCGTGGACAGACATATGAGGGGTGGGTGCATATCACTACCAGCAGTGTCCAGACATATGGGGGTGGGTGCATATGACTCCCAGCAGTGGACAGAGATATGAGGGGTGGGTGCATATGACTCCCAGCAGTGTCCAGACATATGAGGGTGGGTGCATATCACTACCAGCAGTGGACAGACATACGAGGGGTGGGTGCAGAGGACTCCCAGCAGTGGACAGACATATGGGGGTGGGTGCATATCACTACCAGCAGTGTCCAGACATATGGGTGTGGGTGCATATTACTCCCAGCAGTGGACAGACATATGGGGTGGGTGCATATCACTACCAGCAGTGTCCAGACATATGGGGGTGGGTGCATATAATTCCCAGCAGTGGACAGATATGAGGGGTGGGTGCATATGACTCCCAGCAGTGGACAGACATATGGGGGTGGGTGCATATCACTACCAGCAGTGTCCAGCCATATGGGGGTGGGTGCATATGACTCCCAGCAGTGTCCAGACATATGGGGGTGGGTGCATATCACTACCAGCTGTGTCCAGACATATGGGGGGTGGGTGCATATGACTCCCAGCAGTGGACAGAGATATGAGGGGTGGGTGCATATGACTCCCAGCAGTGGACAGACATATGAGGGTGGGTGCATATCACTACCAGCAGTGGACAGACATATGAGGGGTGGGTGCAGAGGACAGACATATGAGGGGTGGGTGCATATCACTACCAGCAGTGGACAGACATATGAGGGGTGGGTGCATATCACTACCAGCAGTGGACAGACATATGCGGGTGGGTGCATATGACTCCCAGCAGTGGACAGACATATGGGGGTGGGTGCATATCACTACCAGCAGTGTCCAGACATATGGGGGTGGGTGCATATGACTCCCAGCAGTGGACAGAGATATGAGGGGTGGGTGCATATGACTCCCAGCAGTGGACAGAGATATGAGGGGTGGGTGCATATCACTACCAGCAGTGTCCAGAAATATGGGGGTGGATGCATATCACTACCAGCAGTGGACAGACATATGAGGGGTGGGTGCAGAGGACTCCCAGCAGTGGACAGACATATGGGGCTGGGTGCATATCAATACAAGCAGTGGACAGACATATGGGGGTGGGTGCATATGACTCCCAGCAGTGTCTATCACTACCAGCCGTGTCCAGACATATGGGGGTGGGTGCATATCACTACCAGCAGTGGACAAACATGAGGGGTGGGTGCAGAGTACTCCCAGCAGTGGACAGACATATGGGGGTGGGTGCATATCACTACCAGCAGTGTCCAGACATATGGGGGTGGGTGCATATCACCACCAGCAGTGTCCAGACATATGGGGGTGGGTGCATATGACACCCAGCAGTGGACAGACATATGAGGGGTGGGTGCAGAGGACTCCCAGCAGTGGACAGACATATGGGGGGTGGGTGCATATGACTCCCAGCAGTGTCCAGACTTGGGGGTGGGTGCATATGACTCCCAGCAGTGTCCAGACATATGGGGGTGGGTGCATATCACTACCAGCAGTGTCCAGACATATGAGGGGTGGGTGCATATGACTCCCAGCAGTGGACAGAGATATGAGGGGTGGGTGCATATGACTCCCAGCAGTGTCCAGACATATGGGGGTGGGTGCATATGACTCCCAGCAGTGTCCAGACATATGGGGGGTGGGTGCATATCACTACAAGCAGTGGACAGACATATGAGGGGTGGGTGCATATCACTACCAGCAGTGGACAGACATATGAGGGGTGGGTGCAGAGGACTCCCAGCAGTGGACAGACATATGAGGGGTGGGTGCATATCACTACCAGCAGTGGACAGACATATGAGGGGTGGGTGCATATCACTACCAGCAGTGGACAGACATATGGGGGTGGGTGCATATGACTCCCAGCAGTGGACAGACATATGGGGGTGGGTGCATATCACTACCAGCAGTGTCCAGACATATGGGGGTGGGTGCATATGACACCCAGCAGTGGACAGAGATATGAGGGGTGGGTGCATATGACTCCCAGCAGTGTCCAGACATATGGGGGTGGGTGCATATCACTACCAGCAGTGTCCAGACATATGGGGGTGGGTGCATATGACTCCCAGCAGTGGACAGACATATGAGGGGTGGGTGCATATGACTCCCAGCAGTGGACAGAGATATGAGGGGTGGGTGCATATCACTACCAGCAGTGTCCAGACATATGGGGGTGGGTGCATATCACTACCAGCAGTGGACAGACATATGAGGGGTGGGTGCAGAGGACTCCCAGCAGTGTCCAGACATATGGGGGTGGGTGCATATCACCACCAGCAGTGTCCAGACATATGGGGGTGGGTGCATATGACACCCAGCAGTGGACAGACATATGAGGGGTGGGTGCAGAGGACTCCCAGCAGTGGACAGACATATGGGGGTGGGTGCATATCACTACAAGCAGTGGACAGACATATGGGGGTGGGTGCATAGGACGCCCAGCAGTGTCCAGACATATGGGGGTTGGTGTATATCACTACCAGCAGTGTCCAGACATATGGGGGTGGGTGCATATGACTCCCAGCAGTGGACAGATATATTAGGGGTGGGTGCATATCACTACCAGCAGTGGACAAACATATGTGGGTGGGTGCAGAGGACTCCCAGCAGTGGACAGACATATGGGGGTGGGTGCATATCACTACAAGCAGTGGACAGACATATGGGGGTGGGTGCATATGACTCCCTGCAGTGGACAGAGATATGAGGGGTGGGTGCATATCACCACCAGCAGTGTCCAGACATATGGGGGTGGGTGCATATGACACCCAGCAGTGGACAGACATATGAGGGGTGGGTGCAGAGGACTCCCAGCAGTGGACAGACATGGGGGGTGGGTGCATATGACTCCCAGCAGTGGACAGACATATGAGGGGTGGGTGCATATGACTCCCAGCAGTGTCCAGACATATGGGGGTGGGTGCATATGACTCCCAGCAGTGGACAGAGATATGAGGGGTAGGTGCATATGACTCCCAGCAGTGTCCAGACATATGGGGGTGGGTGCATATCACTACCAGCAGTGTCCAGACATTTGGGGGTGGGTGCATATGACTCCCAGCAGTGGACAGAGATATGAGGGGTGGGTGCATATCACTACCAGCAGTGTCCAGACATATGGGGGTGGGTGCATATGACTCCCAGCAGTGGACAGAGATATGAGGGGTGGGTGCATATGACTCCCAGCAGCGGATAGAGATATGAGGGGTGGGTGCATATGACTCCCAGCAGTGTCCAGACATGGGGGTGGGTGCATATGACTCCCAGCAGTGTCCAGACATATGAGAGGTGGGTGCATATCACTACAAGCCGTGGACAGACATATGAGGGGTGGGTGCATATCACTACCAGCAGTGTCCAGACATATGGGGGTGGGTGCATATGACTCCCAGCAGTGGACAGAGATATGAGGGGTGGGTGCATATCACTACCAGCAGTGTCCAGAAATATGGGGGTGGATGCATATCACTACCAGCAGTGGACAGACATATGAGGGGTGGGTGCAGAGGACTCCCAGCAGTGGACAGACATATGGGGGTGGGTGCATATCACTACCAGCAGTGTCCAGACATATGGGTGTGGGTGTATATTACTCCCAGCAGTGGACAGACATATGGGGTGGGTGCATATCACTACCAGCAGTGTCCAGACATATGGGGGTGGGTGCATATAATTCCCAGCAGTGGACAGATATGAGGGGTGGGTGCATATGACTTCCAGCAGTGGACAGACATATGGGGGTGGGTGCATATCACTACCAGCAGTGTCCAGCCATATGGGGGTGGGTGCATATGACTCCCAGCAGTGGACAGACATATGGGGGTGGGTGCATATCACTACCAGCAGTGTCCAGCCATATGGGGGTGGGTGCACATGACTCCTAGCAGTGGACCGAGATATGAGGGGTGGGTGCATATGACTCCCAGCAGTGTCCAGACATATGGGGGTGGGTGCATATCACTACCAGCCGTGTCCAGACATATGGGGGGTGGGTGCATATGACTCCCAGCAGTGGACAGAGATATGAGGGGTGGGTGCATATCACTACCAGCAGTGTCTAGACATATGGGGTGGGTGCATATCACTACCAGCAGTGGAGAGACATATGAGGGGTGCGTGCAGAGGACTCCCAGCAGTGTCCAGACATATGGGGGTGGGTGCATATCACTACCAGCAGTGTCCAGACATATGGGGGTGGGTGCATATGACTCACAGCAGTGGACAGAGATATGAGGGGTGGGTGCATATGACTCCCAGCAGTGTCCAGACATTTGGGGGCGAGTGCATATCACTACCAGCAGTGTCCAGACATATGAGGGGTGGGTGCATATCACTACCAGCAGTGGACAGACATATGAGGGGTGGGTGCATATCACTACCAGCAGTGTCCAGACATATGGGGATGGGTGCACATGACTCCCAGCAGTGGACAGAGATATGAGGGGTGGGTGCATATGACTCCCAGCAGTGTCCAGACATATGGGGGTGGGTGCATATCACTACCAGCAGTGTCCAGACATATGAGGGTGGGTGCATATGACACCCAGCAGTGGACAGAGATATGAGGGGTGGGTGCATATCACTACCAGCAGTGTCCAGACATATGGGGGTGGGTGCATATCACTACCAGCAGTGGACAGACATATGAGGGGTGGCTGCAGAGGACTCCCAGCAGTGGACAGACATATGGGGGTGGATGCATATCACTACCAGCAGTGTCCAGACATATGAGGGTGGGTGGATATGACTCCCAGCAGTGGACAGACATATGGGGGTGGGTGCATATCACTACCAGCAGTGTCCAGACATATGGGGGTGGGTGCATATCACTACCAGCAGTGGACAGACATATGAGGGGTGGGTGCAGAGGACTCCCAGCAGTGGACAGACATATGGAGGTGGGTGCATATCACTACCAGCAGTGTCCAGACATATGGGGGTGGGTGCATATGACTCCCAGCAGTGGACAGACATATGGGGGTGGGTGCATATCACTACCAGCAGTGTCCAGACATATGGGGGTGGGTGCATATGACTCCCAGCAGTGGACAGAGATATGAGGGGTGTGTGCATATGACTCCCAGCAGTG
Organism: Triturus cristatus; assembly: GCF_964204655.1. Taxonomy (NCBI): domain Eukaryota; kingdom Metazoa; phylum Chordata; class Amphibia; order Caudata; family Salamandridae; genus Triturus; species Triturus cristatus. The sequence continues at coordinate 513,291,759 of NC_140579.1, forward strand.
TCCAGACATACGGGGGTGGGTGCATATCACTACCAGCAGTGTCCAGACATATGGGGGTGGGTGCATATAACTCCCAGCAGTGGACAGACATATGGGGGTGGGTGCACATCACTACAAGCAGTGGACAGACATATGAGGGTGGGTGCATATGACTACCAGCAGTGGACAGACATATGAGGGGTGGGTGCATATCACTACAAGCCGTGGACAGACATATGAGGGGTGGGTGCATATCACTACCAGCAGTGTCCAGACATATGGGGGTGGGTGCATATGACTCCCAGCAGTGGACAGAGATATGAGGGGTGGGTGCATATGACTCCCAGCAGTGTCCAGACATATGAGGGTGGGTGCATATGACTCCCAGCAGTGGACAGACATATGGGGGTGGGTGCATATCACTACCAGCAGTGTCCAGACATATGGGGGTGGGTGCATATGACTCCCAGCAGTGGACAGAGATATGAGGGGTGGGTGCATATGACTCCCAGCAGTGTCCAGACATATGGGGGTGGGTGCATATCACTACCAGCAGTGTCCAGACACATGGGGGTGGGTGCATATGACTCCCAGCAGTGGACAGACATATGAGGGGTGGGTGCATATGACTCCCAGCAGTGGACAGAGATATGAGGGGTGGGTGCATATCACTACCAGCAGTGTCCAGACATATGGGGGTGGGTGCATATCACTACCAGCAGTGGACAGACATATGAGGGGAGGGTGCAGAGGACTCCCAGCAGTGTCCAGACATATGGGGGTGGGTGCATATCACCACCAGCAGTGTCCAGACATATGGGGGTGGGTGCATATGACACCCAGCAGTGGACAGACATATGGGGGTTGGTGCATATCACTACCAGCAGTGTCCAGACATATGGGGGTGGGTGCATATGACTCCCAGCAGTGGACAGATATATTAGGGGTGGGTGCATATCACTACCAGCAGTGGACAGACATATGTGGGTGGGTGCATGTCACTACCAGCAGTGGACAGACATATGGGGGTGGGTGCATATCACTACCAACAGTGTCCAGACATATGGGGGTGGGTGCATATCACTACCAGCAGTGTCCTGACATATGGGGGTGGGTGCATATCACTACCAGCAGTGTCCAGACATATGGGGGTGGGTGCATATGACTCGCAGCAGTGGACAGAGATATGAGGGGTGGGTGCATATCACTACCAGCAGTGTCCAGACATATGGGGGTGGGTGCATATCACTACCAGCAGTGGACAGACATATGAGGGGTGGGTGCAGAGGACTCCCAGCAGTGGACAGACATATGGGGGTGGGTGCATATCACTACCAGCAGTGTCCAGACATATGGGGGTGGGTGCATATCACTACCAGCAGTGTCCAGACATATGGGGGTGGGTGCATATCACTACCAGCAGTCTCCAGACATATGGGGGTGGGTGCATATGACTCCCAGCAGTGGACAGACATATGAGGGGTGGGTGCATATCACTACCAGCAGTGGACAGACATGGGGGGTGGGTGCATATAACTCCCAGCAGTGTCCAGACATATGGGGGTGGGTGCATATCACTACCAGCAGTGTCCAGACATATGGGGGTGGGTGCATATGACTCCCAGCAGTGGACAGACATATGAGGGGTGGGTGCATATCACTACCAGCAGTGGACAGACATATGGGGGGTGGGTGCATATGACTCCCAGCAGTGTCCAGACATATGGGGGTGGGTGCATATCACTACCAGCAGTGTCCAGACATAGGGGGGTGGGTGCATATGACTCCCAGCAGTGGACAGACTTATGAGGGGTGGGTGCAGAGGACTCCCAGCAGTGGACAGACATATTGGGGTGGGTGCATATCACTACAAGCAGTGGACAGACATATGGGGGTGGGTGCATATGACCCCCAGCAGTGTCCAGACATATGGGGGTGGGTGCATATCACTACCAGCCGTGTCCAGACATATGGGGGTGGATGCATATGACTCCCAGCAGTGGACAGAGATATGAGGGGTGGGTGCATATCACTACCAGCAGTGTCCAGAAATATGGGGGTGGGTGCATATCACTACCAGCAGTGGACAGACATATGAGGGGTGGGTGCAGAGGACTCCCAGCAGTGGACAGACATATGGGGGTGGGTGCATATCACTACAAGCAGTGGACAGACATATGGGGGTGGGTGCATATGACTCCCAGCAGTGTCTATCACTACCAGCCGTGTCCAGACATATGGGGGTGGGTGCATATCACTACCAGCAGTGGACAAACATGAGGGGTGGGTGCAGAGTACTCCCAGCAGTGGACAGACATATGGGGGTGGGTGCATATCACTACCAGCAGTGTCCAGACATATGGGGGTGGGTGCATATCACCACCAGCAGTGTCCAGACATATGGGGGTGGGTGCATATGACACCCAGCAGTGGACAGACATATGAGGGGTGGGTGCAGAGGACTCCCAGCAGTGGACAGACATATGGGGGGTGGGTGCATATGACTCCCAGCAGTGTCCAGACTTGGAGGTGGGTGCATATGACTCCCAGCAGTGTCCAGACATATGGGGGTGGGTGCATATGACTCCCAGCAGTGTCCAGACATATGAGGGGTGGGTGCATATGACTCCCAGCAGTGGACAGAGATATGAGGGGTGGGTGCATATGACTCCCAGCAGTGTCCAGACATATGGGGGTGGGTGCATATGACTCCCAGCAGTGTCCAGACATATGGGGGGTGGGTGCATATCACTACAAGCAGTGGACAGACATATGAGGGGTGGGTGCATATCACTACCAGCAGTGGACAGACATATGAGGGGTGGGTGCAGAGGACTCCCAGCAGTGGACAGACATATGAGGGGTGGGTGCATATCACTACCAGCAGTGGACAGACATATGAGAGGTGGGTGCATATTACTACCAGCAGTGGACAGACATATGGGGGTGGGTGCATATGACTCCCAGCAGTGGACAGACATATGGGGGTGGGTGCATATCACTACCAGCAGTGTCCACACATATGGGGGTGGGTGCATATGACACCCAGCATTGGACAGAGATATGAGGGGTGGGTGCATATGACTCCCAGCAGTGTCCAGACATATGGGGGTGGGTGCATATCACTACCAGCAGTGTCCAGACATATGGGGGTGGGTGCATATGACTCCCAGCAGTGGACAGACATATGAGGGGTGGGTGCATATGACTCCCAGCAGTGGACAGAGATATGAGGGGTGGGTGCATATCACTACCAGCAGTGTCCAGACATATGGGGGTGGGTGCATATCACTACCAGCAGTGGACAGACATATGAGGGGTGGGTGCAGAGGACTCCCAGCAGTGTCCAGACATATGGGGGTGGGTGCATATCACCACCAGCAGTGTCCAGACATATGGGGGTGGGTGCATATGACACCCAGCAGTGGACAGACATATGAGGGGTGGGTGCAGAGGACTCCCAGCAGTGGACAGACATATGGGGGTGGGTGCATATCACTACAAGCAGTGGACAGACATATGGGGGTGGGTGCATATGACTCCCAGCAGTGTCCAGACATATGGGGGTGGGTGCATATCACTACCAGCAGTGTCCAGACATATGGGGGTGGGTGCATATGACTCCCAGCAGTGGACAGAGATATGAGGGGTGGGTGCATATCACTACCAGCAGTGTCCAGACATATGGGGGTGGGTGCATATCACTACCAGCAGTGGACAGACATATGAGGGGTGGGTGCAGAGGACTCCCAGCAGTGGACAGACATATGGGGGTGGGTGCATATCACTACCAGCAGTGTCCAGACATATGGGGGTGGGTGCATATGACTCCCAGCAGTGGACAGAGATATGAGGGGTGGGTGCATATGACTCCCAGCAGTGTCCAGACATATGAGGGGTGGGTGCATATCACTACAAGCCGTGGACAGACATATGGGGGTGGGTGCATATTACTACCAGCAGTGTCCAGACATATGGGGGTGGGTGCATATGACTCCCAGCAGTGGACAGAGATATGAGGGGTGGGTGCATATGACTCCCAGCAGTGTCCAGACATATGGGGGTGGGTGCATATCACTACCAGCAGTGTCCAGACACATGGGGGTGGGTGCATATGACTCCCAGCAGTGGACAGACATATGAGGGGTGGGTGCATATGACTCCCAGCAGTGGACAGAGATATGAGGGGTGGGTGCATATCACTACCAGCAGTGTCCAGACATATGGGGGTGGGTGCATATCACTACCAGCAGTGGACAGACATATGAGGGGTGGGTGCAGAGGACTCCCAGCAGTGTCCAGACATATGGGGGTGGGTGCATATCACCACCAGCAGTGTCCAGACATATGGGGGTGGGTGCATATGACACCCAGCAGTGGACAGACATATGGGGGTTGGTGCATATCACTACCAGCAGTGTCCAGACATATGGGGGTGGGTGCATATGACTCCCAGCAGTGGACAGACATATGGGGGTGGGTGCATATCACTACCAACAGTGTCCAGACATATGGGGGTGGGTGCATATCACTACCAGCAGTGTCCAGACATATGGGGGTGGGTGCATATCACTACCAGCAGTGTCCAGACATATGGGGGTGGGTGCATATGACTCGCAGCAGTGGACAGAGATATGAGGGGTGGGTGCATATCACTACCAGCAGTGTCCAGACATATGGGGGTGGGTGCATATCACTACCAGCAGTGGACAGACATATGAGGGGTGGGTGCAGAGGACTCCCAGCAGTGGACATACATATGGGGGTGGGTGCATATCACTACCAGCAGTGTCCAGACATATGGGGGTGGGTGCATATCACTACCAGCAGTGTCCAGACATATGGGGGTGGGTGCATATGACTCCCAGCAGTGGACAGACATATGAGGGGTGGGTGCATATCACTACCAGCAGTGGACAGACATATGGGGGGTGGGTGCATATGACTCCCAGCAGTGTCCAGACATATGGGGGTGGGTGCATATCACTACCAGCAGTGTCCAGACATAGGGGGGTGGGTGCATATGACTCCCAGCAGTGGACAGACTTATGAGGGGTGGGTGCAGAGGACTCCCAGCAGTGGACAGACATATTGGGGTGGGTGCATATCACTACAAGCAGTGGACAGACATATGGGGGTGGGTGCATATGACCCCCAGCAGTGTCCAGACATATGGGGGTGGGTGCATATCACTACCAGCCGTGTCCAGACATATGGGGGTGGATGCATATGACTCCCAGCAGTGGACAGATGTTGGACAGGCCACACGAAGGGCTTGCTCCCTCCCCGCACGACAGGGCCCGAGCTCCGGCCCACCAGGCATAACCCACGAAAAGCACCTGTACCCCGTCTCCCGACGGATCTTCGGCCCTCGGACCTCTACTCATCACGGGGCCCAGCCCCACCGGCTCCCCCGGCCGGTTCAAGCCGCCATCTTGGGCCCTGCACCCCGAGGCCGCGTGGCCTCGGCCCGACCCTAACCCCGGGCCTGGCCGGCCCCGACATCCCGGCACCACCCTCCACCCAGGAGGTGAGCGGACCACTTGGCAGGTCAATGGGAGAACGAAGTGTCAAGAGCTCTTCCCCCCGCCAGGTGCCGATCGCCTCCAGCTCCCCCCAGGCGCTGGCTCCACCCCCTGCTGGGTGTCTGGACACCTTCATCCCGGGCCCTCCGACCTCCAAGTGCGAGGGTCCGGACATCAAAGGGCGCCTGCCCTATAACTGGGGCAACTCCGGAGCAGGAAGGCAGTTGTATCCTGGAGTCGAGAGACACCGAGAGAACTCAGCCTTGACGGACTACTGGCGCTGCCGTAGCCCGCTCTTGTGAACCATCGTCCTGCCTGCTGGCGCTGCCGCGGCCTTCTGCAACATCCATCCTCGTTGGGACCTGCTGGCGCTGCCGCGGCCCGTTGTAACGACCATCCTCACCGGGACCTGCTGGCGCTGCCGCGGACCGTATATCGACCATCTTTCCGGGACCTGCTGGCGCTGCCGCGGACCGTGTACCGACCATCTCAACCGGGACCTGCTGGCGCTGCCGCGGCCCGTACCAACTAAGCCACCAAGCTCGAGGATTGTGAGCTAATCATCATCTCATCCGAACTACCTGACTGGTAGACAGACTGTCCCGCTACCCCTTACCCTGCTTTGAGAGACTTGAATCGAGGGGACCCCTGAGTCCAGACCTCCTTGTACCATTCAACCGTACCTTAAGAAGTGCTTATAAAGAACACTGAACCTTATCTGTGTGTGGTATCTGTCTGTGAGGGGGAAGTTACTTGTCTGTACGATCGCTGGAGACGGCTCTCCCCGGAGACCTCTCCTCCTGACCCCGGCCGACCCTCCCGGTCCATCTACCCTTTCTAACATTGGTGGCCAGCGGCGCGATCCGAATCAACGCGTAATCGTACAGAGAGTAGCTCACCCCACGACAAAAACACGATGTCAGCCAAAGATAGCAGCTCCACCGAGAATTTCCAAATGGATAAATTAGAAGAATACAACCACCGCGAACTGAGACAATTTTGCATAGAACTTGGCATTGCTACCACCGGCCTGAGTACCAAGGATGATCTAAAGCACGCCCTAGAGTCGTGGACAGAAACTGGGGTCGCCGGACCCTCCGACCAAAGCAGCATCACACCAGAGGGGAACGCCACGGCTCCCGAGGAGCGGGGAACGGGCCTCTCGCAGGAGGAGATCCGAGAAAGAGAAAGAACCAGATTGCACGAGTTGGAAATGGCACGACTCAAGATGGATGGGGAACTCAAGTTAGCTGAACAGAAACTCAACCTCGAGCATATGCGGCTCCGAGACGAACGAGAAGAGAAGCAGAGACAGAGAGAGCTGGAGGAGAAAAAAATAACGCTCGAGCACGAGCGCCAACTAGCGGAGATAGAACTTCGGAAACAAAATAAAGAACTGGGGGTGCCTGAGCGACCACACACCCCGGGGCCAATCGAGAAAAAAGTCCACATCCCCAAGGATGTTGTCCGCGAGTATGTCCGAAAAGACGACATACAACAGTGGTTTAAAGCCTACGAGATCGCCATGACCTCCCACCGGATTGACCGGAGTGATTGGGGAGCCGGACTTTGGGGGAGGTTTATCAACGAGGGTCGCGATGCCCTACTGCAGCTCCCAGATCACCAAATGTCGTCCTACGACCACATGAAGGCTGCCCTCCTCACCCGCTACGGCCTCACACCCGAGATGTACCGCCAGAGGTTCAGAGATTGCACCCGGATCCCAGGTACAACTTGGGTAGAATACGTGAACTATTTCAGCCGTGCCTTCGAGGGTTGGATAAAGGGGAGCCATGTCACCACTTACGAACAACTCTTTAACCTTATGGTATGGGAGCACCTGTCGAACAACTGTTTCGTCGAGCTCAGGCAGCACCTCCTCGACAGTAAGCTGACTGACCCCCGGCAGCTCGCCGCCGAAGCTGACCGATGGGAAAGCACCCGAGTGGGCCGGAGGGGGCCACACGAACAGAACAGAAGCAACCCAGGCCAGCACCGTCCTCGGGGAGGAGGAGGGGGCCAGGGGCGAGGGAGAGACGCCTTGCCAACAACACCCGTGGCCAGCACCCCGCCTCCGGCCGGCCGGGGCAACCCCCCGTGGCGTCCTGGGGCCCGAGCCAACGTCACGTGCCACCGATGCCAGCGAGTCGGCCACTACGCCAATGACCCGAGCTGCCCGCAGAACCAAGCACCCAAGCCCCGCCAGGTAGCTGCCGCCGCCCTGGGGGAAGAGCGATCATCGGAGGAACCAGAAGAGTATGAGCCGGCCCAGCAAGAGTGGGAGCCGGCCGCCATGGTCCTGGCGTGCTTAGGGGGAAGAGACATGGTCCCGCGGGCTCCCCTACCCGCTAACACCAGGAAATACGGTCAGTGGGTGACCATTAATGGACAGCGAGCCGAGGCCTTGCGTGACACAGGAGCCAGTGTGACGGCCGTCCGCTGCCACCTGGTGAAGCCCGAGCAGATCCTGCCGAACATTCTCTGCCCCGTCCGCTCGGCAGACAACTCTGAAAGTATGTGTCAAATGGCCTGCGTCCCATTCGAATGGGGAGGGGTCTCCGGCCTGTTGAAGGTGACGGTCCGGGACGATGCCCCCGTGGACAGCCTCCTGGGGAATGACCTCGAGAGTTCCCCGTGGGCCACCGTTGAGAGAAGGGAGCACCTGGGGATGCTGGGCCTCCCGGACTGGGCCTGCATAACCACCCGGTCCATGGCCGCCCGTGCCGTCCCTCGATCAGAAGAACCGGAATGGCCGGCACCTCCGCCCCCGGTCGCCCCAGTAGAAGACAACGACAAGGCCAGCCTCCCAGACCCGACGACCGAAGGGGACGCACAATCCCAGGACCTTCCTGACCTGGCTCAGTGGCGTCAAGAAGGGGGGCCCACCCAGGAACAGTTCCGCCAGGAACAAAAGACCTGTCCCTCCCTCGAGGGACTCCGCCAACAAGCCAGCGCCCAGAACGCAGGGGACTCCACCGGAACTCACTGGGTCTACTGGGATAACGACCTGCTATACAGCGAGCAAAGAATCGCCGAGCTGGGGGCCGGTCGAGTACTGGTGGTACCTCTCCGCTTCAGAGACTTTCTGCTCAACCTGGCACACGATGTCCCCCTGGCTGGACACCTGGGCCAGGACAAAACGTACAGCCGCCTAGTGACCCACTTTTTCTGGCCGAAAATGAGGAACGACGTCCTGAACCACTGCCGATCTTGCCCCACATGCCAAGCCAGCGGGAAGAGTGGTCGGAAGCTGAAAGCCCCTCTGCAACCCTTCCCTGTGGTCACCACCCCGTTCGAGAGGGTGGGGATAGACATTGTGGGGCCTCTGGACCCCCGCACGGCACAAGGACACAGGTTCATCTTAGTACTGGTGGACCATGCCACCCGCTACCCCGAGGCGGTGCCTCTACGGACCGTGACAGCTCCGGTGGTTGGCCGGGCCCTAATGGGGATCTTCTCCCGGGTAGGCTTCCCCCGAGAAGTCGTCAGCGACCGAGGCACGAACTTTATATCCAAATACATGAAGTCCCTCTGGCAACAATGCGGGGTCACCTACAGATTCACGACCCCCTATCACCCCCAAGGGAACGGACTAGTGGAGCGGTTTAACCGCACTCTCAAGGGGATGATTGGGGGATTGGAAGAGCCCCTCCGTCGCCAGTGGGATGTACTACTCCCGTGCCTCCTCTTCGCTTACCGAGAAGTTCCCCAGAAGTCCCTCGGGTTTAGCCCTTTCGAACTCCTGTACGGGCACCCTGTGCGAGGGCCCCTCAGCCTAGTAAAAGAAGGTTGGGAGATGGCCCCCCTAAAGACCCCCCCAGACGTCTTCAAATACCTCCTGGCCCTACGCAATCAGACCCGGCGCTTCAGACAGATGGCCAAGGCGAACCTCGAGGCCAGCCAGGAGGACATGAAGAGGTGGTATGATCACAATGCCTCCTCCGTTGAGTTCGAGCCTGGACAACAAGTATGGGTGATGTCCCCCACCGAACCATGTGCCTTGCAAGATAAGTGGACGGGGCCCTTCAAAGTGGTCGAGCGCAAAAGCCCCGTCACTTACCTCATCGACCTGGGGACCTCCCGGAACCCCCTCCGGGTCCTCCACACCAACCGACTCAAACCACACTTTGTGCGCTCAGAACTCAGCCTCCTGATGGCTACGGACAGTGGGGCAGAGGAAGACTCCGAACCCCTCCCGGATCTTCTGAAAACTCAGGAGAATGACGGCTCCGTGGACGGGGTCCGGCTCTCTGACGCCCTCACTTCGGAGCAACGCCAGGGCTGCCGGAACCTCCTGCTGCAGTTCGCTACCCTGTTCTCCCTCACCCCCGGGGTCACCCCTTGGTGTCTGCACGACGTGGACACCGGGGACAGTCCCCCTGTCCGACACCGGGCCTACCGCGTACCAGATCGGGTACGGGCCTGCATACAGGAGGAAGTGGCCAAGATGCTCACAATCGGGGTCATCGAGCCCTCGGACAGTCCCTGGGCCAGTCCGGTTGTATTGGTTCCCAAAGCCGCTGCCCCCGGCACCGCACCTGAACTGAGATTCTGCGTCGACTACCGGGGCTTGAACGCTGTCACCCGGACCGACGCTCATCCGATTCCCCGAGCAGACGAGCTGATCGACCGGCTGGGGGCCGCCCGCTACCTCAGTATCTTCGACCTAACAGCGGGCTACTGGCAGATCGGCCTCACACCCAGGGCTCAGGAACTGTCAGCCTTCTCTACCCCCGATGGCCACTACCAATTCAAGGTCATGCCCTTCGGCATGAAGAATGCCCCCGCCACGTTTCAACGCCTCGTGAACCAGGTCTTGGCGGGGCTCGAAGAGTTCAGCGCTGCCTACCTGGACGATATCGCTGTATACAGCCGCCACTGGCCCGACCACCTCCGTCACCTCCAAGAGGTCCTACAGGCCCTCCAGCGGGCCGGTCTCACAATTAAGGCCGGCAAGTGCCAAATTGGCCAAGGGTCTGTGTTGGACCCGGCCTCGCAGAACGGCCCGCCGTGCACCCGCACCACCGAAACCTGGTACCTGCCGCCCCAACCACCCGGCCCAGCCGGTCCTTCCTACCAGAACACCCACACCCGGCCCGGACATCCCCGTCCATGGCCTCTCTCCTTTCGGCCACCCCGGGCCCGCAGGCCCACTTCATGCGTCAAGATGGCCGCCCGGCCCCAGCGCGACCCTGGCCTAGAGGCGCCACTCCGGCTGGAGGACATCACACTTCCCGGGGGATGAGAGAGGGAGGAGCAGTTTCTATCGCACCTCTGGACTCCCCTGGGACGATGGGTTTCGATCGGCCCTCCGGCCTCCCTGAGAGCTGGCTCCACGCCTGCTGGGTGTCTGGGACTCCTCCCGGCCCGGCCCTGAACGAGATCAAAAGACAATAGCAGGAAACCCCGACAAGCGACCCCCAGGTGACAAGACCCCTGCCTCGACCGACCCCGGACATCAAAGAGGGGTCGACCTATAACAGGGGGTGCTTCGGGTCGGTCCGGAGATTCGACGCTGGAACAACGTAAGCCTGCTGAGTGACTCGCGGCTCCTGAAAGATCGTAACATCTCTGAACTTGCGCCTAAGCCTGCTGAGTGACTCGCGGCCCCTGGAAGATCGTACCACCTCTGAACCTGTGCCTAAGCCTGCTGAGTGACTCGCGGCTCCTGGAAGATCGTACCACCTCTGAACCTGTGCCTAAGCCTGCTGAGTGACTCGCGGCTCCTGAAAGATCGTAACATCTCTGAACTTGCGCCTAAGCCTGCTGAGTGACTCGCGGCTCCTTGAAGATCGGACACCCCTGAACCTGTACCTGAGCCCGCTGAGTGACTCGCGGCTCCCCCAGACTCTCCCGGTCCCGCCGGACCCCGACTACGACCCCGTATCCCCCGGCTCGAGGATTGTGAGCTGTGCGCCGGGTACGTCCCTGCTTGAACTTTTGCCAAAGACTGTCCCGCTACCCCCCTACCTTTCCGAGACTCTTGAACCCGTGAATACCTTGTACATATTTGCCGTGATAACCTACTTGATAAAGATTGTTTCTGAGAACAACCGGTGTGATTACTCTGTGTCGTGTGGCGCCAGAAGTACGATCCTAGCTGCGAGATTCCTCCCCCTGGGGAGTCTCCCGCCAGTGCCCGGCTACGATACTTTGAGGGTGGGTCTCAGGGTAATCAGGACCCCCTTTCCGGGCTCCTCTGAGGTCGCCGTCTAACATTGGTGGCAAGCGACGGGATTCGGGCCCATCACCTAGAGATCGTACCGTGAACAACGGACGCACCACCGACAAGGATGGCAGAAGGAAGCGCCATGAGCCCCGCAGAAACCAACGCCAACAGGGTGTTCCAGGTGGAGCATCTAGAGGAATATACACACAAGGAGCTGAAGCAGTTTTGCAAGGAACTTAAAATCGCTACCACTGGTCTCAACACAAAGGAAGATTTGCAGAAAGCACTGAAAACCTGGGTGGAGACCGGAGCCTCCCGCCCGGAAAGCACGGGGGAGCGCCCCGACGAAACCGAACCTCCCCAAAGTGAAAGCAGCAGCAATCAGGTGCGAGGAGGTGTACCAGACGGGGGCTTCTCCCCAGAAGAACTCGCGGACAGAGAGAGAAGCCGCAATCATGAACTAGAGCTGGCCAAACTCAAAATTGAGGGCGAGTTGAAGCTAGCGGAAAAAAAGCTAGCGGTAGAACAAATGCGTGTGCAAGGCGAACTGGAGGAGAAAAAGCTCCAACGAGAGCATGAAGGAAGGAAGCTCCAGCTGGAGCACGAACGCAGCTTAAAGGAACTCGAGCTCAAGGCCCGAAACGAGGAAGGGAGGCCCCCAAGTAACCGAGAGGCGGTCTCCCCAGCGGAACAGAGGGTCCACATCCCGAAGGATGTGGTCAAGGAATATTATAAAAACGATGACATTCAGCAATGGTTTCGGGCCTACGAGGTCGCCATGACCTCCCATCGGATCCCAGAGAAGGACTGGGGGGCGGGGTTGTGGGGGCGGTTTCTGAGCGAAGGAAGGGACACCCTGCTCGACCTACCCCTCTCCCTGCAGACCTCCTACAGCCACATGAAAGAGGCTCTCCTCACAAGATACGGCCTCACCCCAGAAATGTACCGTCAACGGTTCCGGGACTGCAGGAAGATCCCGGGCACCACATGGGTGGAATATGTAAACTTTTTCAGTCGGGCCTTCGATGGGTGGACCAAGGGCAGCAAGGTCACCACCCTGGCCGAACTCACTGATCTCATGTTGTGGGAACATCTAGCTGCGAACTGCTTCGTAGAACTACGTCAGCATCTGCTGGACAGTAAGCTCACAGATCCCCGGAAGCTGGCTGTGGAGGCCGACCGCTGGACCAACACCCGGGTCTCCCGGGGCATGGTAGGAGAGTACCCCCGAACCAGTCAGGGACCACCCCGCCAGAGAGGGGGAGGGAACCAGGGAGGGCCGAGAGAGTCCCAGCCTAGCCCCCCGAAGACACCACCTCCACCTTTCCCGGCACCCCCTCCACCAGTAACCGGGCCCCCTGGGAAACGGGGACACCGGGTGACCGTCACATGTTTTCGCTGCCAGAAACCCGGGCACTACGCCAATGACCCAGAGTGCCCCATGGCCCCCCAAGTCCCCCCGACGAGACAGATAGCCAACGTAGCCCTGGGGGAGGGAGTAGAGGAAGCCGAGGAGTGGGAACCCGCAGCAATGGCCCTAGTATCCCTGGGAGATAGGGAGATGATCCCTGGTAGCCTCCTCCCCTCCAACACCCAGAAGTATGGGCAACTTGTCAAAATCAATGGCCACCAAGTAGAGGCCCTGCGAGACACCGGGGCCAGTATCACCGGTGTCCTCAGGCACCTAGTCCCCGAAGAGCAGATCCTCCCCAACGTCTTTTGCCCTGTTATATCCGCAGACAATCGAGAGAGCATGTGCCAGGTAGCCCTGGTGCCATTTGAGTGGGGAGGGGTGATAGGCAAACTCAAGGTGGCCGTAAGAACCTCCCAGCCGGTCGACTGCCTTTTAGGGAACGACCTAGAGAGTTCCCCATGGAAGCACGTGGAGCGTAAGGCCCACTTGGGAATGATGGGACTCCCCGAGTGGGTGTGCGCCACCACCCGCTCTATGTCCGCCCGACTCACTCCCCAGAGGGAGGTCGAGAGCACCCCGATCGAAGAGATCAGAACAGTCCCCGCCGAGGGTCCTTCCGTCCCCCCCTCAGAAGGGTCCGTCGCTAGCGATGAACCCACACCATCCGACCCTGACCCAGTCCCTGAGTTAGGCGATCTACCCGAGTTGGCCCAATGGCGCCACGAGGGCGGACCCACTCGGGAAGAGTTTTGCAGGGAGCAAGCCACTTGTCCTTCCCTGGTCGGGCTGCGGCGCCAAGCCGAGGGCCAAGCCGCAGGGGACCAGACCGGGACGCACCGAATCTATTGGGAGAATAGCATCCTGTACAGTGAGCAGAAGTCGGTGGAGCTGGGATCGGGACGGGTACTGGTAGTACCCCTCCGCTTCCGAGATTTCCTCCTGGGTTTAGCCCACGACGTCCCCCTCGCCGGTCACCTGGGACAGGACAAGACGTACAACCGTCTTGTGACCCATTTTTACTGGCCTAAGATGAGAGCAGCAGTAGAGGCCCATTGCAAGTCCTGCCCCACGTGCCAGGCTAGTGGAAAGAGTGGAGGGAAACTCAAGGCTCCCCTCCAACCCTTCCCGGTCGTCAGTACCCCCTTCGAACGAGTCGGGATCGACATCGTGGGACCACTGGACCCCCCCACCTCCCAAGGCCACCGTTTTATCTTGGTCCTAGTGGACCACGCCACCCGATACCCAGAGGCTATCCCCCTGCGCACCATTACGGCCCCTGTGGTGGGCCGGGCCCTGATGGGGATCTTTTCCAGGGTGGGGTTTCCCCGCGAGGTCGTGAGCGATCGCGGCACTAATTTCATCTCAAAGTATATGACGTCCCTGTGGCAACAATGTGGGGTGTCCTATAAGTTCACTACCCCGTACCATCCCCAAGGAAACGGCCTAGTAGAAAGATTTAATAGGACTTTGAAAGGGATGATCACTGGCCTAGACGAACCCCTCCGGCGGAAGTGGGATGTCCTGCTCCCTTGCCTATTGTTCGCGTATAGAGAGGTCCCCCAGAAGTCCCTAGGATTCAGCCCGTTTGAGTTGCTCTATGGGCACCCCGTCCGAGGTCCCCTCAGTTTGGTAAAGGAAGAGTGGGAGGCGACACCCCAGACCACTCCCCGAGATGTGTTCCAATACGTCTTGGCCCTCCGGAACCAGACCAGGAAGTTCCGAGAACTGGCCGAGGCCAACCTGGAGGCGAGTCAAGAAGAGATGAAACGCTGGTACGACCAGAATGCCACTCTGGTTGAGTTCCAGCCGGGCCAGCAGGTGTGGGTCATGGCCCCCGTGAAGCCTGGCGCCCTCCAGGACCGATGGACTGGGCCGTACAAGGTGGTGGGGCGAAAGAGTCCAGTTACGTACTTGGTGGACGTCCAGTCGCCACGGGACCCCCTCCGGGTCCTGCACGTGAACCGACTCAAGCCTCACTTCGTGCGGACAGAACTGAGCCTCCTGCTGGCCACCGATGACGGGGCCGAAGATGAGTCAGATCCCCTCCCGGACCTCCTGTGTGTCAAGGAGCAGGATGGCTCCGTGGAGGGAGTGAACCTTTCCCCAGCCCTCACTGCCCAACAACAAGCGGACTGCCGCCAGCTCCTAAGACAATTTGCCGACCTCTTCTCTCTGACCCCCCGGGTCACCAACTGGTGTGTTCATGACGTGAACACCGGGGACAGCCCGCCGGTGAGACACCGAGCCTACCGGGTTCCTGACCGGGTCCGGGCCTGCATTCAAGATGAAGTCTCGAAGATGCTGACCCTGGGGGTGATTGAGCCCTCTGACAGTCCCTGGGCCAGCCCCGTGGTCCTGGTCCCGAAGGCAGCGGCCCCCGGTGTCGCCCCCGAGCTCCGATTCTGCGTGGATTACCGGGGGCTCAATGATGTTACCCGAGCCGATGCCCACCCCATTCCACGAGCCGACGAACTCATTGACCGACTAGGGGCAGCTCGGTTCCTCAGCACATTCGACCTCACCTGCGGATACTGGCAGATTGCGCTCACCGAAGGGGCCAAGGAGCGGTCCGCTTTCTCCACCCCCGACGGGCACTACCGCTTCCGCGTGATGCCCTTCGGGATGAAAAATGCCCCGGCCACTTTCCAGCGACTGGTGAATAGGGTCCTGGCCGGGTTGGAACAGTTCAGCGCGGCATATCTAGACGATATCGCCGTCTTCAGTTCGGAGTGGAGTGGGCATCTCCAGCATCTCCGGAGGGTGCTAACCGCCCTGCGCCAGGCAGGCCTCACAATAAAAGCTAGCAAGTGCCAGATCGGACAAAGCTCCGTAGTCTACCTGGGGCACCGGGTCGGGAGCGGCCAGGTAGCCCCTCTACAACCAAAGATCGACGCCATCCTGGCCTGGGAACCACCAATCACCCAGACGGAGGTCCGAGCCTTCCTGGGACTCACAGGATACTACCGACGCTTCATTCGGGGATATGGCAGCCTGGTCGGCCCTCTCACCGAACTCACATCTAAAAAACAGCCAACGAAGGTGCAGTGGACGGCTGCCTGCCAGGAGGCTTTCGATGCTCTAAAAAAGGCCATGTGCACTGCTCCCGTCCTCCGGGCTCCCGACTATGCCAAGGAGTTCCTAGTCCAGACCGATGCCTCCGAACATGGCATTGGGGCCGTCCTGTCCCAAGTGAATGACCAAGGCCTAGACCAGCCCGTCGCCTTCCTCAGTCGGCGGCTGCTGCCCCGAGAGCAGAGGTGGAGCACCATAGAGCGCGAAGCCTTTGCCGTGGTCTGGGCACTCAAGAAGCTACGACCCTACCTGTTCGGCACGCATTTCAGAGTCCAAACTGACCATCGGCCCTTGCGGTGGCTCATGCAGATGCGAGGAGAAAACCCCAAGCTACTGCGGTGGTCAATCTCCCTCCAGGGGATGGATTTCACCGTAGAACACCGCCCTGGTACGGACCACGCCAACGCTGACGGCCTCTCCCGGTTCTTCCGCCTCAGCGAAGAGAACCCCCCAAGATGATGGGCAGTTCTCTCCGGCTTTCAGCTGGGGGGGACGCGTGTTGGACCCGGCCTCGCAGAACGGCCCGCCGTGCACCCGCACCACCGAAACCTGGTACCTGCCGCCCCAACCACCCGGCCCAGCCGGTCCTTCCTACCAGAACACCCACACCCGGCCCGGACATCCCCGTCCATGGCCTCTCTCCTTTCGGCCACCCCGGGCCCGCAGGCCCACTTCATGCGTCAAGATGGCCGCCCGGCCCCAGCGCGACCCTGGCCTAGAGGCGCCACTCCGGCTGGAGGACATCACACTTCCCGGGGGATGAGAGAGGGAGGAGCAGTTTCTATCGCACCTCTGGACTCCCCTGGGACGATGGGTTTCGATCGGCCCTCCGGCCTCCCTGAGAGCTGGCTCCACGCCTGCTGGGTGTCTGGGACTCCTCCCGGCCCGGCCCTGAACGAGATCAAAAGACAATAGCAGGAAACCCCGACAAGCGACCCCCAGGTGACAAGACCCCTGCCTCGACCGACCCCGGACATCAAAGAGGGGTCGACCTATAACAGGGGGTGCTTCGGGTCGGTCCGGAGATTCGACGCTGGAACAACGTAAGCCTGCTGAGTGACTCGCGGCTCCTGAAAGATCGTAACATCTCTGAACTTGCGCCTAAGCCTGCTGAGTGACTCGCGGCCCCTGGAAGATCGTACCACCTCTGAACCTGTGCCTAAGCCTGCTGAGTGACTCGCGGCTCCTGGAAGATCGTACCACCTCTGAACCTGTGCCTAAGCCTGCTGAGTGACTCGCGGCTCCTGAAAGATCGTAACATCTCTGAACTTGCGCCTAAGCCTGCTGAGTGACTCGCGGCTCCTTGAAGATCGGACACCCCTGAACCTGTACCTGAGCCCGCTGAGTGACTCGCGGCTCCCCCAGACTCTCCCGGTCCCGCCGGACCCCGACCCCGTATCCCCCGGCTCGAGGATTGTGAGCTGTGCGCCGGGTACGTCCCTGCTTGAACTTTTGCCAAAGACTGTCCCGCTACCCCCCTACCTTTCCGAGACTCTTGAACCCGTGAATACCTTGTACATATTTGCCGTGATAACCTACTTGATAAAGATTGTTTCTGAGAACAACCGGTGTGATTACTCTGTGTCGTGTGGCGCCAGAAGTACGATCCTAGCTGCGAGATTCCTCCCCCTGGGGAGTCTCCCGCCAGTGCCCGGCTACGATACTTTGAGGGTGGGTCTCAGGGTAATCAGGACCCCCTTTCCGGGCTCCTCTGAGGTCGCCGTCTAACAGTCTGTGACCTACCTTGGGCACCAAGTGGGAAGCGGGCTGGTGGCCCCGCTACAACTTAAGATTGCTGCCATCCAGTCCTGGCAGCCCCCCGTCACCCAGACCGAGGTCCGAGCCTTCTTGGGGCTCACCGGCTACTACCGGCGGTTCGTGAAAGACTACGGCAGCATCGTGGGGCCCCTCACGGGTCTCACGTCCAAGAACCAGCCGAAGCGGATTAACTGGACCCCCGATTGTCAAGCGGCCTTCGAGAAACTGAAGGCCGCCCTGTGCACCGCCCCTGTGCTCCAGGCCCCCGATTACAGTCAGGAATTCGTGGTACAGACCGACGCCTCCGACCACGGCATCGGGGCCGTCCTTTCTCAGTTAAACCCCGAGGGTCATGACCAGCCGGTGGCCTTCATCAGTCGACGTCTCCTGGCCCGAGAACAGCGCTGGAGCACCATCGAGCGGGAGGCATTCGCAGTGGTGTGGGCCCTCAAAAAGCTCCGGCCCTATCTCTTCGGTACCCACTTCCGGGTACAAACCGACCATCGACCCCTGCAGTGGCTGATGCAGATGCGGGGGGAGAACCCAAAACTCTTGCGCTGGTCCATTTCCCTGCAGGGAATGGACTTCACTGTGGAGCACCGACCAGGCCAAGACCACGCCAACGCGGACGGCCTGTCCCGCTTTTTCCGCCTCGACGAAGAGAGTCCCCAAGGAGATGGGTGACTCTCCCCGCCTTCAGCTGGGGGGGACGCATGTTGGACAGGCCACACGAAGGGCTTGCTCCCTCCCCGCACGACAGGGCCCGAGCTCCGGCCCACCAGGCATAACCCACGAAAAGCACCTGTACCCCGTCTCCCGACGGATCTTCGGCCCTCGGACCTCTACTCATCACGGGGCCCAGCCCCACCGGCTCCCCCGGCCGGTTCAAGCCGCCATCTTGGGCCCTGCACCCCGAGGCCGCGTGGCCTCGGCCCGACCCTAACCCCGGGCCTGGCCGGCCCCGACATCCCGGCACCACCCTCCACCCAGGAGGTGAGCGGACCACTTGGCAGGTCAATGGGAGAACGAAGTGTCAAGAGCTCTTCCCCCCGCCAGGTGCCGATCGCCTCCAGCTCCCCCCAGGCGCTGGCTCCACCCCCTGCTGGGTGTCTGGACACCTTCATCCCGGGCCCTCCGACCTCCAAGTGCGAGGGTCCGGACATCAAAGGGCGCCTGCCCTATAACTGGGGCAACTCCGGAGCAGGAAGGCAGTTGTATCCTGGAGTCGAGAGACACCGAGAGAACTCAGCCTTGACGGACTACTGGCGCTGCCGTAGCCCGCTCTTGTGAACCATCGTCCTGCCTGCTGGCGCTGCCGCGGCCTTCTGCAACATCCATCCTCGTTGGGACCTGCTGGCGCTGCCGCGGCCCGTTGTAACGACCATCCTCACCGGGACCTGCTGGCGCTGCCGCGGACCGTATATCGACCATCTTTCCGGGACCTGCTGGCGCTGCCGCGGACCGTGTACCAACCATCTCAACCGGGACCTGCTGGCGCTGCCGCGGCCCGTACCAACTAAGCCACCAAGCTCGAGGATTGTGAGCTAATCATCATCTCATCCGAACTACCTGACTGGTAGACAGACTGTCCCGCTACCCCTTACCCTGCTTTGAGAGACTTGAATCGAGGGGACCCCTGAGTCCAGACCTCCTTGTACCATTCAACCGTACCTTAAGAAGTGCTTATAAAGAACACTGAACCTTATCTGTGTGTGGTATCTGTCTGTGAGGGGGAAGTTACTTGTCTGTACGATCGCTGGAGACGGCTCTCCCCGGAGACCTCTCCTCCTGACCCCGGCCGACCCTCCCGGTCCATCTACCCTTTCTAACAACAGAGATATGAGGGGTGGGTGCATATCACTACCAGCAGTGTCCAGAAATATGGGGGTGGGTGCATATCACTACCAGCAGTGGACAGACATATGAGGGGTGGGTGCAGAGGACTCCCAGCAGTGGACAGACATATGGGGGTGGGTGCATATCACTACAAGCAGTGGACAGACATATGGGGGTGGGTGCATATGACTCCCAGCAGTGTCTATCACTACCAGCCGTGTCCAGACATATGGGGGTGGGTGCATATCACTACCAGCAGTGGACAAACATGACGGGTGGGTGCAGAGTACTCCCAGCAGTGGACAGACATATGGGGGTGGGTGCATATCACTACCAGCAGTGTCCAGACATATGGGGGTGGGTGCATATCACCACCAGCAGTGTCCAGACATATGGGGGTGGGTGCATATGACACCCAGCAGTGGACAGACATATGAGGGGTGGGTGCAGAGGACTCCCAGCAGTGGACAGACATATGGGGGGTGGGTGCATATGACTCCCAGCAGTGTCCAGACTTGGGGGTGGGTGCATATGACTCCCAGCAGTGTCCAGACATATGGGGGTGGGTGCATATGACTCCCAGCAGTGTCCAGACATATGAGGGGTGGGTGCATATGACTCCCAGCAGTGGACAGAGATATGAGGGGTGGGTGCATATGACTCCCAGCAGTGTCCAGACATATGGGGGTGGGTGCATATGACTCCCAGCAGTGTCCAGACATATGGGGGGTGGGTGCATATCACTACAAGCAGTGGACAGACATATGAGGGGTGGGTGCATATCACTACCAGCAGTGGACAGACATATGAGGGGTGGGTGCAGAGGACTCCCAGCAGTGGACAGACATATGAGGGGTGGGTGCATATCACTACCAGCAGTGGACAGACATATGAGAGGTGGGTGCATATCACTACCAGCAGTGGACAGACATATGGGGGTGGGTGCATATGACTCCCAGCAGTGGACAGACATATGGGGGTGGGTGCATATCACTACCAGCAGTGTCCAGACATATGGGGGTGGGTGCATATGACACCCAGCAGTGGACAGAGATATGAGGGGTGGGTGCATATGACTCCCAGCAGTTTCCAGACATATAGGGGTGGGTGCATATCACTACCAGCAGTGTCCAGACATATGGGGGTGGGTGCATATGACTCCCAGCAGTGGACAGACATATGAGGGGTGGGTGCATATGACTCCCAGCAGTGGACAGAGATATGAGGGGTGGGTGCAGAGGACTCCCAGCAGTGGACAGACATATGGGGGTGGGTGCATATCACTACAAGCAGTGGACAGACATATGGGGGTGGGTGCATATGACTCCCAGCAGTGTCCAGACATATGGGGGTGGGTGCATATCACTACCAGCAGTGTCCAGACATATGGGGGTGGGTGCATATGACTCCCAGCAGTGGACAGAGATATGAGGGGTGGGTGCATATCACTACCAGCAGTGTCCAGACATATGGGGGTGGGTGCATATCACTACCAGCAGTGGACAGACATATGAGGGGTGGGTGCAGAGGACTCCCAGCAGTGGACAGACATATGGGGGTGGGTGCATATCACTACAAGCAGTGGACAGACATATGGGGGTGGGTGCATGTGACTCCCAGCAGTGTCCAGACATATGGGGGTTGGTGCATATCACTACCAGCAGTGTCCAGACATATGGGGGTGGGTGCATATGACTCCCAGCAGTGGACAGATATATTAGGGGTGGGTGCATATCACTACCAGCAGTGGACAGACATATGTGGGTGGGTGCAGAGGACTCCCAGCAGTGGACAGACATATGGGGGTGGGTGCATATCACTACAAGCAGTGGACAGACATATGGGGGTGGGTGCATATGACTCCCAGCAGTGTCCAGACATATGGGGTGGGTGCATATCACTACCAGCAGTGTCCAGACATATGGGGGTGGGTGCATATGACTCCCAGCAGTGGACAGAGATATGAGGGGTGGGTGCATATCACTACCAGCAGTGTCCAGAAATATGGGGGTGGGTGCATATCACTACCAGCAGTGGACAGACATATGAGGGGTGGGTGCATATGACTCCCAGCAGTGGACAGACATATGGGGGTGGGTGCATATCACTACCAGCAGTGGACAGACATATGGGGGTGGGTGCATATCACTACCAGCAGTGTCCAGACATATGGGGGTGGGTGCATATCACTACCAGCAGTGTCCAGACATATGGGGGTGGGTGCATATCACTACCAGCAGTGTCCAGACATATGGGGGTGGGTGCATATGACTCGCAGCAGTGGACAGAGATATGAGGGGTGGGTGCATATCACTACCAGCAGTGTCCAGACATATGGGGGTGGGTGCATATCACTACCAGCAGTGGACAGACATATGAGGGGTGGGTGCAGAGGACTCCCAGCAGTGGACAGACATATGGGGGTGGGTGCATATCACTACCAGCAGTGTCCAGACATATGGGGGTGGGTGCATATCACTACCAGCAGTGTCCAGACATATGGGGGTGGGTGCATATGACTCCCAGCAGTGGACAGACATATGAGGGGTGGGTGCATATCACTACCAGCAGTGGACAGACATGGGGGGTGGGTGCATATGACTCCCAGCAGTGTCCAGACATATGGGGGTGGGTGCATATCACTACCAGCAGTGTCCAGACATATGGGGGTGGGTGCATATGACTCCCAGCAGTGTCCAGACATATGGGGGTGGGTGCATATGACTCCCAGCAGTGGACAGAGATATGAGGGGTGGGTGCATATGACTCCCAGCAGTGGACAGACATATGGGGGTGGGTGCATATCACTACAAGCAGTGGACAGACATATGGGGGTGGGTGCATTTGACTCCCAGCAGTGTCCAGACATATGGGGGTTGGTGCATATCACTACCAGCAGTGTCCAGACATATGGGGGTGGGTGCATATGACTCCCAGCAGTGGACAGATATATTAGGGGTGGGTGCATATCACTACCAGCAGTGGACAGACATATGTGGGTGGGTGCCTGTCACTACCAGCAGTGGACAGACATATGGGGGTGGGTGCATATCACTACCAACAGTGTCCAGACATATGGGGGTGGGTGCATATCACTACCAGCAGTGTCCAGATGTTAGAAAAGGTAGACGGACCGGGAGGGCCGGCCGGGGTCAGGGGGAGAGGT
Organism: Triturus cristatus; assembly: GCF_964204655.1. Lineage (NCBI taxonomy): Eukaryota > Metazoa > Chordata > Amphibia > Caudata > Salamandridae > Triturus > Triturus cristatus. The sequence continues at coordinate 513,314,678 of NC_140579.1, forward strand.
CTCCGGGGAGAGCCGTCTCCAGTGATCGTACAGACAAGTAACTTCCCCCCCACAGACAGATATCACACACGGATAAGGTTCAGTGTTCTTTATAAGCACTTATTTAAGGTACGGTTGAATGGTACAAGGAGGTCTGGACTCAGGGGTCCCCTCGATTAGAGTCTCGCAAGGTAGGGAAGGGGGTAGCGGGACAGTCTATTTACCAATCAGGTAGTTCGGATGAGAGGATGATGAGCTCACAATCCTCGAGCTTGGTGGTTAGGTGGTACGGTCCGCGGCAGCGCCAGCAGGTCCCGGTGCGGATGGTCGTTACAACGGGCCGCGGCAGCGCCAGCAGGTCCCAGGAAGATGAAGGTTGCAGAAGGCCGCGGCAGCGCCAGCAGGTCCCGGTGAGGATGGTCGTTACAACGGGCCGCGGCAGCGCCAGCAGGTCCCAGGAAGATGAATGTTGCAGAAGGCCGCGGCAGCGCCAGCAGGCAGGACGAGGGTTCACAAGAGCGGCTACGGCAGCGCCAGTAGACCGTCAAGGTTGAGTTCACTCGGTGTCTCTCGACTCCAGGATACAACTGCCTTCCTGCTCCGGAGCTGCCTCAGTTATAGGGCTGGTGCCCTTTGATGTCCGGACCCTCGCACTTGGAGGTCGGAGGGTCCGGGATGAAGGTGTCCAGACACCCAGCAGGGGGTGGAGCCAGTGCCTGGGGGAGCTGGGGGCGATCGGCACCTGGCGGGGGAGAGCCCTTGGTACTTCTTTCTCCCATTGACCTGCCAAGTGGTCCGCTCACCTCCTGGGTGGATGGTGGTGCCGGGATGTCGGGGCCGGCCAGGCCCGGGGTTAGGGTCGAGGTGAGGCCATGCGGCCGCGTGGTGCAGGGCCCAAGAGGGCGGCTTGACCCGGCCGGGGAAGCCGGTGGGGCTGGACCCCGTGATGAGTAGGGGTCCGAGGGCAGAGGGTCCGTCGGAAGACGGAGTACGGGTGCTTGTCGCGGGGGTATGCCAGGTGGGCCGGAGTTCGGGCCTTGTCGTGCGGGGAGGGAGCAAACCGTCTGTGAGGCCTGTCCAACATGCGTCCCCCCCAGCTGAAGGCGGGGAGAGTCACCCATCTCCTTGGGGACTCTCTTCGTCGAGGCGGAAAAAGCGGGACAGGCCATCCGCGTTGGCGTGGTCTTGGCCTGGTCGGTGCTCCACGGTGAAGTCCATTCCCTGCAGGGAAATGGACCAGCGCAAGAGTTTTGGGTTCTCCCCCCGCATCTGCATCAGCCATTGCAGGGGTCGATGGTCGGTTTGTACCCGGAAGTGGGTACCGAAGAGATAGGGTCGGAGCTTTTTGAGGGCCCACACTACTGCAAATGCCTCCCTCTCGATGGTGCTCCAACGCTGTTCTCGGGCCAGGAGACGTCGACTGATGAAGGCCACTGGCTGGTCATGACCTTCGGGGTTCAACTGAGAGAGGACGGCTCCGATGCCGTGGTCGGAGGCGTCGGTCTGCACCACAAATTCCCGACTGTAATCGGGGGCCTGGAGCACCGGGGCGGTGCACAGGGCGGCCTTCAGCTCCTCGAAGGACGCTTGACAATCAGGAGTCCAGTTGACCCGCTTCGGTTGGTTCTTGGATGTGAGACCCGTGAGGGGCCCCACGATGCTGCCGTAGTCCTTCACGAACCGCCGGTAGTAGCCGGTGAGCCCCAAGAAGGCTCGGACCTCGGTCTGGGTGACGGGGGGCTGCCAGGACTGGATGGCCGCAATCTTAAGTTGTAGTGGGGCCACTAGCCCGCTTCCCACTTGGTGCCCAAGGTAGGTCACAGACCCTTGGCCAATTTGGCACTTGCCGGCCTTAATAGTGAGGCCGGCCCGCTGGAGGGCTTGTAGGACCTCTTGGAGGTGACGGAGGTGGTCGGACCAGTGGCGGCTGTATACAGCGATATCGTCCAGGTAGGCAGCGCTGAATTCTTCGAGCCCCGCCAAGACCTGGTTCACAAGGCGTTGGAACGTGGCGGGGGCATTCTTCATGCCAAAGGGCATGACCTTAAATTGATAGTGGCCATCGGGGGTGGAGAAGGCTGACCGTTCCTGAGCCCTGGGTGTGAGGCCGATCTGCCAGTAGCCCGCCGTTAGGTCGAAGATACTAAGGTAGCGGGCGGCCCCCAGCCGGTCGATCAGCTCGTCTGCTCGGGGGATGGGATGAGCGTCGGTCCGGGTGATAGCGTTCACGCCCCGGTAGTCGACGCAGAATCTCAGTTCAGGTGCGGTGCCGGGGGCAGCGGCCTTGGGAACTAATACAACCGGACTGGCCCAGGGACTGTCCGAGGGCTCGATGACCCCGATCGTGAGCATCTTGGCCACTTCCGCCTGTATGCAGGCCCGTACCCGATCTGGTACGCGGTAGGCCCGGTGCCGGACAGGGGGACTGTCCCCGGTGTCTACGTCGTGCAAACACCAAGGGGTGACCCCGGGGGTGAGGGAGAACAGGGCAGCGAACTGCAGCAGGAGGTCCCGGCAGTCCTGGCGTTGCTCCGAGGTGAGGGCGTCAGAGAGCCGGACCCCGTCCACGGAGCCGTCCTTCTCCTGAGTCTTCAGGAGATCCGGGAGGGGCTCGGAGTCTTCTTCTGTACCACTGTCTGTAGCCATCAAGAGGCTTAGTTCGGAGCGCACAAAGTGTGGTTTGAGCCGGTTGGTGTGGAGGACCCGAAGGGGGTTCCGGGGGGACCTCATGTCGATGAGGTAAGTGACGGGGCTTTTACGCTCGACCACTTTGAAGGGCCCCGTCCACTTATCTTGCAGGGCACATGGTTCGGTGGGGGACATCACCCATACTTGCTGCCCAGGCTCGAATTCAACGGAGGAGGCATTGTGATCATACCACCTCTTCATGTCCTCCTGGCTGGCCTCGAGGTTCGCCTTGGCCATCTCCCTGAAGCGCCGGGTCTGGTTTCGTAAGGCCAGGATGTATTTGAAGACGTCTGGAGGGGTCGTTAAGGGGGCCATCTCCCAACCTTCCTTGACTAGGCTGAGGGGCCCTCGCACAGGGTGTCCGTACAGGAGTTCGAAGGGGCTAAAACCGAGGGACTTCTGGGGAACTTCCCGGTAGGCGAAGAGGAGGCACGGGAGCAGTACATCCCACTGGCGACGGAGAGGCTCTTCCAATCCCCCAATCATCCCCTTGAGGGTGCGGTTAAAACGCTCCACTAGTCCGTTCCCTTGGGGGTGATAGGGGGTCGTGAATCTGTAGGTGACCCCGCATTGTTGCCAGAGGGACTTCATGTATTTAGATATGAAATTCGTACCTCGGTCGCTGACGACTTCTCGGGGGAAGCCTACCCGGGAGAAGATCCCCATCAGGGCCCGGCCAACCACCGGAGCTGTCACTGTCCGTAGGGGTACCGCCTCGGGGTAGCGGGTGGCATGGTCCACTAGTACCAAGATGAACCTGTGTCCTTGTGCCGTGCGGGGGTCCAAAGGCCCCACAATGTCTATCCCCACCCTCTCGAACGGGGTGGTGACCACAGGGAAGGGTTGCAGAGGGGCCTTCAGCTTCCGACCACTCTTCCCGCTGGCTTGGCATGTGGGGCAAGATCGGCAGTGGTTCAGGACGTCATTCCTCATTTTCGGCCAGAAAAAGTGGGTCACCAGGCGACTGTACGTTTTGTCCTGGCCCAGGTGTCCAGCCAGGGGGACATCGTGGGCTAAGTTGAGCAGAAAGTCTCGGAAGCGGAGCGGTACCACCAGAACTCGACCGGCCCCCAGCTCGGCGATTCTTTGCTCGCTGTAGAGCAGGTCGTTATCCCAGTAGACCCAGTGGGTTCCGGTGGTGTCCCCGGCGTTTTGGGTACTGGCTTGTTGGCGGAGTCCCTCGAGGGAGGGACAGGTCTTTTGTTCCTGGCGGAACTGTTCTTGGGTGGGCCCCCCTTCTTGACGCCACTGAGCCAGATCCGGAAGGTCCTGGTGTTGCGCGTCTTCTTCGGTAGTCGGGTCCGGGAGGTCGGACTCGCCGTTGTCCTCTACGGGGGGCAACCGGGGGCGGAGGTGCTGGCCATTCGGTTTCTTCGGATCGGGGGGCGGCACGGGCGGCCATGGATCGGGTGGTTATGCAGGCCCAGTCCGGGAGGCCCAGCATCCCCAGGTGCTCTCTTTTCTCGACGGTGGCCCACGGGGAACTCTCGAGGTCATTCCCCAGGAGGCAGTCCACGGGGGCATCGTCCCGGACCGTCACCTTCAGTAGGCCGGAGACCCCTCCCCATTCAAACGGGACGCAGGCCATCTTACACATACTCTCAGAGTTATCTGCCGAGCGGACGGGGCAGAGAATGTTCGGCAGGATCTGCTCGGGCTTCACCAGATGACAGCGGACGGCCGTCACGCTGGCGCCGGTGTCACGCAAGGCCTCGGCTCTCTGTCCATTAATGGTCACCCACTGACCGTATTTTCTGGTGTTGGCGGGTAGGGGAGCCCGCGGAACCATGTCTCTTCCCCCTAAGCATGCCAGGACCATGGCGGCCGGTTCCCACCCTTGCTGGGCCGGCTCGTACTCTTCGGGTCCCTCCGATGATTGCTCTTCCCCTAGGGCAGCGGCTGCTACCTGGCGGGGCTTGGGTGTTTGGTTTAGCGGGCAGTTCGGGTCGTTGGCGTAGTGGCCTAGTCGCTGGCACCGGTGGCACGTGACGTTGGCTCGGTACCCAGGCCGCAACGGGGGGTTGCCCCGGCCGGCCGGAGGCGGGGTGCTGGCCACGGGTGTTGCTGGTAAGGCGTCTCTCCCTCGCCCCGGGCCCCCTCCTCCTCCCCGAGGACGGTGCTGGCCTTGGTTGCTTCTGTTCTGGTCGTGTGGCCCTCTCCGGCCCACTCGGGTGCTTTCCCACCGGTCAGCTTCGGCGACGAGCTGCCGGGGGTCAGTCAGCTTACTGTCGAGTAGGTGCTGCCTGAGCTCGACGAAACAGTTGTTTGACAGGTGCTCCCATACCATAAGGTTGAAGAGTTGTTCGTAGGTGGTGACCTGACTTCCCTTGATCCAACCCTCGAAGGCCCGGCTGAAATAGTTCACGTATTCCACCCAAGTTGTACCTGGGATCCGGGTGCAATCTCTGAACCTCTGGCGGTACAATTCGGGCGTGAGGCCGTAGCGGGTGAGGAGGGCAGCCTTCATGTGGTCGTAGGACGACATTTGGTGATCGGGGAGCTGCAGCAGGGCATCGCGACCCTCGTTGATAAATCTCCCCCAAAGTCCGGCTCCCCAATCACTCCGGTCGATCCGGTGGGAGGTCATGGCGATCTCATAGGCTTTAAACCACTGTTGTATGTCGTCTTCTCGGACATATTCGCGGACAACATCCTTGGGGATGTGAACTTTTTTCTCACTTGGCCCCGGGGTGTGTGGTCGCTCAGGCACTCCCAGTTCCTTATTCTGTTTGCGCAGTTCTATTTCCGCTAGTCGGCGCTCGTGCTCGAGCGTTATTTTTTTCTCTTCCAGCTCTCTCTGTCTCTGCTTTTCTTCTCGTTCCTCTCGAAGCCGCATATGCTCGAGGTTGAGTTTCTGTTCAGCTAACTTGAGTTCCCCATCCATCTTGAGTCGTGCCATCTCCAACTCGTGTAATCTGACTCTGTCTCTTTCTCGGATCTCCTCCTGTGGGAGGCCCGTTCCCCGCTCCTCGGGAGCCGTGGCGTTCTCCTCTGGTGTGACGCTGTTTTGGTCGGAGGGTCCTGTGACCCCAGTTTCTGTCCATGACTCAAGAGCGCGCTTTAGATCATCCTTGGTACTCAGGCCGGTGGTAGCAATGCCAAGTTCTATGCAAAATTGTCTCAGTTCGCGGTGGTTGTATTCTTCTAATTTCTCCATTTGGAATTTCTCGGTGGAGCTGCTATCTTTGGTCGACATCGTGCTTATGTCGTGGGGTGAGCTACTCTCTGTACGATTACGCGTTGATTCGGATCGCGCCGCTGGCCACCAATGTTAGAAAAGGTAGACGGACCGGGAGGGCCGGCCGGGGTCAGGGGGAGAGGTCTCCGGGGAGAGCCGTCTCCAGTGATCGTACAGACAAGTAACTTCCCCCCCACAGACAGATATCACACACGGATAAGGTTCAGTGTTCTTTATAAGCACTTATTTAAGGTACGGTTGAATGGTACAAGGAGGTCTGGACTCAGGGGTCCCCTCGATTAGAGTCTCGCAAGGTAGGGAAGGGGGTAGCGGGACAGTCTATTTACCAATCAGGTAGTTCGGATGAGAGGATGATGAGCTCACAATCCTCGAGCTTGGTGGTTAGGTGGTACGGTCCGCGGCAGCGCCAGCAGGTCCCGGTGCGGATGGTCGTTACAACGGGCCGCGGCAGCGCCAGCAGGTCCCAGGAAGATGAAGGTTGCAGAAGGCCGCGGCAGCGCCAGCAGGTCCCGGTGAGGATGGTCGTTACAACGGGCCGCGGCAGCGCCAGCAGGTCCCAGGAAGATGAATGTTGCAGAAGGCCGCGGCAGCGCCAGCAGGCAGGACGAGGGTTCACAAGAGCGGCTACGGCAGCGCCAGTAGACCGTCAAGGTTGAGTTCACTCGGTGTCTCTCGACTCCAGGATACAACTGCCTTCCTGCTCCGGAGCTGCCTCAGTTATAGGGCTGGTGCCCTTTGATGTCCGGACCCTCGCACTTGGAGGTCGGAGGGTCCGGGATGAAGGTGTCCAGACACCCAGCAGGGGGTGGAGCCAGTGCCTGGGGGAGCTGGGGGCGATCGGCACCTGGCGGGGGAGAGCCCTTGGTACTTCTTTCTCCCATTGACCTGCCAAGTGGTCCGCTCACCTCCTGGGTGGATGGTGGTGCCGGGATGTCGGGGCCGGCCAGGCCCGGGGTTAGGGTCGAGGTGAGGCCATGCGGCCGCGTGGTGCAGGGCCCAAGAGGGCGGCTTGACCCGGCCGGGGAAGCCGGTGGGGCTGGACCCCGTGATGAGTAGGGGTCCGAGGGCAGAGGGTCCGTCGGAAGACGGAGTACGGGTGCTTGTCGCGGGGGTATGCCAGGTGGGCCGGAGTTCGGGCCTTGTCGTGCGGGGAGGGAGCAAACCGTCTGTGAGGCCTGTCCAACACCAGACATATGGGGGTGGGTGCATATCACTACCAGCAGTGTCCAGACATATGGGGGTGGGTGCATATGACTCGCAGCAGTGGACAGAGATATGAGGGGTGGGTGCATATCACTACCAGCAGTGTCCAGACATATGGGGGTGGGTGCATATCACTACCAGCAGTGGACAGACATATGAGGGGTGGGTGCAGAGGACTCCCAGCAGTGGACAGACATATGGGGGTGGGTGCATATCACTACCAGCAGTGTCCAGACATATGGGGGTGGGTGCATATCACTACCAGCAGTGTCCAGACATATGGGGGTGGGTGCATATGACTCCCAGCAGTGGACAGACATATGAGGGGTGGGTGCATATCACTACCAGCAGTGGACAGACATGGGGGGTGGGTGCATATGACTCCCAGCAGTGTCCAGACATATGGGGGTGGGTGCATATCACTACCAGCAGTGTCCAGACATATGGCGGTGGGTGCATATGACTCCCAGCAGTGGACAGACATATGAGGGGTGGGTGCATATCACTACCAGCAGTGGACAGACATATGGGGGGTGGGTGCATATGACTCCCAGCAGTGTCCAGACATATGGGGGTGGGTGCATATCACTACCAGCAGTGTCCAGACATAGGGGGGTGGGTGCATATGACTCCCAGCAGTGGACAGACTTATGAGGGGTGGGTGCAGAGGACTCCCAGCAGTGGACAGACATATTGGGGTGGGTGCATATCACTACAAGCAGTGGACAGACATATGGGGGTGGGTGCATATGACCCCCAGCAGTGTCCAGACATATGGGGGTGGGTGCATATCACTACCAGCCGTGTCCAGACATATGGGGGTGGATGCATATGACTCCCAGCAGTGGACAGAGATATGAGGGGTGGGTGCATATCACTACCAGCAGTGTCCAGACATATGGGGGTGGGTGCATATCACTACCAGCAGTGGACAGACACATGGGGGTGGGTGCCGAGGACTCCCAGCAGTGGACAGACATATGGGGGTGGGTGCATATCACTACCAGCCGTGTCCAGACATATGGGGGTGGGTGCATATCACTACCAGCAGTGGACAAACATGAGGGGTGGGTGCAGAGTACTCCCAGCAGTGGACAGACATATGGGGGTGGGTGCATATCACTACCAGCAGTGTCCAGACATATGGGGGTGGGTGCATATCACCACCAGCAGTGTCCAGACATATGGGGGTGGGTGCATATGACACCCAGCAGTGGACAGACATATGAGGGGTGGGTGCAGAGGACTCCCAGCAGTGGACAGACCTATGGGGGGTGGGTGCATATGACTCCCAGCAGTGTCCAGACTTGGGGGTGGGTGCATATGACTCCCAGCAGTGTCCAGACATATGGGGGTGGGTGCATATCACTACCAGCAGTGTCCAGACAAATGAGGGGTGGGTGCATATGACTCCCAGCAGTGGACAGAGATATGAGGGGTGAGTGCATATGACTCCCAGCAGTGTCCAGACATATGGGGGTGGGTGCATATGACTCCCAGCAGTGTCCAGACATATGGGGGGTGGGTGCATATCACTACAAGCAGTGGACAGACATATGAGGGGTGGGTGCATATCACTACCAGCAGTGGACGGACATATGAGGGGTGGGTGCAGAGGACTCCCAGCAGTGGACAGACATATGAGGGGTGGGTGCATATCACTACCAGCAGTGGACAGACATATGGGGGTGGGTGCATATTACTACCAGCAGTGGACAGACATATGGGGGTGGGTGCATATCACTACCAGCAGTGGACAGACATATGGGGGTGGGTGCATATCACTACCAGCAGTGTCCAGACATATGGGGGTGGGTGCATATCACTACCAGCAGTGTCCAGACATATGGGGGTGGGTGCATATGACTCCCAGCAGTGGACAGACATATGGGGGTGGGTGCATATCACTACCAGCAGTGTCCAGACATATGGGGGTGGGTGCATATGACTCCCAGCAGTGGACAGACATATGGGGGTGGGTGCATATCACTACCAGCAGTGTCCAGCCATATGGGGGTGGGTGCACATGACTCCCAGCAGTGGACAGAGATATGAGGGGTGGGTGCATATGACTCCCAGCAGTGTCCAGACATATGGGGGTGGGTGCATATCACTACCAGCGGTGTCCAGACATATGGGGGTGAATGCATATGACTCCCAGCAGTGGACAGAGATATGAGGGGTGGGTGCATATCACTACCAGCAGTGTCCAGACGTATGAGGGGTGGGTGCATATGACTCCCAGCAGTGGACAGAGATATGAGGGGTGGGTGCATATCACTACCAGCAGTGTCTAGACATATGGGGTGGGTGCATATCACTACCAGCAGTGGAGAGACATATGAGGGGTGCGTGCAGAGGACTCCCAGCAGTGGACAGACATATGAGGGGTGGGTGCAGAGGACTCCCAGCAGTGGACAGACATATGAGGGGTGGGTGCATATCACTACCAGCAGTGGACAGACATATGGGGGTGGGTGCATATGACTCCCAGCAGTGTCCAGACATATGGGGGTGGGTGCATATCACTACCAGCAGTGTCCAGACATATGGGGGTGGGTGCATATGACTCACAGCAGTGGACAGAGATATGAGGGGTGGGTGCATATGACTCCCAGCAGTGTCCAGACATTTGGGGGCGAGTGCATATCACTACCAGCAGTGTCCAGACATATGAGGGGTGGGTGCATATCACTACCAGCAGTGGACAGACATATGAGGGGTGGGTGCATATCACTACCAGCAGTGTCCAGACATATGGGGATGGGTGCATATGACTCCCAGCAGTGGACAGAGATATGAGGGGTGGGTGCATATGACTCCCAGCAGTGTCCAGACATATGGGGGTGGGTGCATATCACTACCAGCAGTGTCCAGACATATGGGGGTGGGTGCATATGACACCCAGCAGTGGACAGAGATATGAGGGGTGGGTGCATATCACTACCAGCAGTGTCCAGACATATGGGGGTGGGTGCATATCACTACCAGCAGTGGACAGACATATGAGGGGTGGCTGCAGAGGACTCCCAGCAGTGGACAGACATATGGGGGTGGATGCATATCACTACCAGCAGTGTCCAGACATAGGGGGGTGGGTGGATATGACTCCCAGGAGGGGACAGACATATGGGGGTGGGTGCATATCACTACCAGCAGTGTCCAGACATATGGGGGTGGGTGCATATCACTACCAGCAGTGGACAGACATATGAGGGGTGGGTGCAGAGGACTCCCAGCAGTGGACAGACATATGGGGGTGGGTGCATATCACTACCAGCAGTGTCCAGACATATGGGGGTGGGTGCATATGACTCCCAGCAGTGGACAGACATATGGGGGTGGGTGCATATCACTACCAGCAGTGTCCAGACATATGGGGGTGGGTGCATATGACTCCCAGCAGTGGACAGAGATATGAGGGGTGTGTGCATATGACTCCCAGCAGTGTCCAGACATACGGGGGTGGGTGCATATCACTACCAGCAGTGTCCAGACATATGGGGGTGGGTGCATATGACTCCCAGCAGTGGACAGACATATGAGGGGTGGGTGCATATCACTACCAGCAGTGGACAGACATATGGGGATGGGTGCATATGACTCCCAGCAGTGGACCGACATATGGGGGTGGGTGCATATCACTACCAGCAGTGTCCAGACATATGGGGGTGGGTGCATATGACTCCCAGCAGTGGACAGACATATGGGGGTGGGTTCATATCACTACCAGCAGTGTCCAGACATATGGGGGTGGGTGCATATGACTCCCAGCAGTGGACAGAGATATGAGGGGTGTGTGCATATCACTACCAGCAGTGTCCAGACATATGAGGGTGGGTGCATATCACTACCAGCAGTGGACAGACATATGAGGGGTGGGTGCAGAGGACTCCCAGCAGTGGACAGACATATGAGGGGTGGGTGCATATCACTACCAGCAGTGGACAGACATATGAGGGGTGGGTGCATATCACTACCAGCAGTGGACAGACATATGGGGGTGGGTGCATATGACTCCCAGCAGTGGACAGACATATGGGGGTGGGTGCATATCATTACCAGCAGTGTCCAGACATATGGGGGTGGGTGCATATGACTCCCAGCAGTGGACAGAGATATGAGGGGTGGGTGCATATGACTCCCAGCAGTGTCCAGACATATGGGGGTGGGTGCATATCACTACCAGCAGTGTCCAGACATATGGGGGTGGGTGCATATGACTCCCAGCAGTGGACAGACATATGAGGGGTGGGTGCATATGACTCCCAGCAGTGGACAGAGATATGAGGGGTGGGTGCATATCACTACCAGCAGTGTCCAGACATATGGGGGTGGGTGCATATCACTACCAGCAGTGGACAGACATATGAGGGGTGGTTGCAGAGGACTCCCAGCAGTGGACAGACATATGGGGGTGGGTGCATATCACTCCCAGCAGTGTCCAGACATATGGGGGTGGGTGCATATCACTACCAGCAGTGTCCAGACATATGGGGGTGGGTGCATATGACACCCAGCAGTGGACAGAGATATGAGGGGTGGGTGCATATCACTACCAGCAGTGTCCAGACATATGGGGGTGGGTGCATATCACTACCAGCAGTGGACAGACATATGAGGGGTGGCTGCAGAGGACTCCCAGCAGTGGACAGACATATGGGGGTGGATGCATATCACTACCAGCAGTGTCCAGACATAGGGGGGTGGGTGGATATGACTCCCAGGAGGGGACAGACATATGGGGGTGGGTGCATATCACTACCAGCAGTGTCCAGACATATGGGGGTGGGTGCATATCACTACCAGCAGTGGACAGACATATGAGGGGTGGGTGCAGAGGACTCCCAGCAGTGGACAGACATATGGGGGTGGGTGCATATCACTACCAGCAGTGTCCAGACATATGGGGGTGGGTGCATATGACTCCCAGCAGTGGACAGACATATGGGGGTGGGTGCATATCACTACCAGCAGTGTCCAGACATATGGGGGTGGGTGCATATGACTCCCAGCAGTGGACAGAGATATGAGGGGTGTGTGCATATGACTCCCAGCAGTGTCCAGACATACGGGGGTGGGTGCATATCACTACCAGCAGTGTCCAGACATATGGGGGTGGGTGCATATGACTCCCAGCAGTGGACAGACATATGAGGGGTGGGTGCATATCACTACCAGCAGTGGACAGACATATGGGGATGGGTGCATATGACTCCCAGCAGTGGACCGACATATGGGGGTGGGTGCATATCACTACCAGCAGTGTCCAGACATATGGGGGTGGGTGCATATGACTCCCAGCAGTGGACAGACATATGGGGGTGGGTTCATATCACTACCAGCAGTGTCCAGACATATGGGGGTGGGTGCATATGACTCCCAGCAGTGGACAGAGATATGAGGGGTGTGTGCATATCACTACCAGCAGTGTCCAGACATATGAGGGTGGGTGCATATCACTACCAGCAGTGGACAGACATATGAGGGGTGGGTGCAGAGGACTCCCAGCAGTGGACAGACATATGAGGGGTGGGTGCATATCACTACCAGCAGTGGACAGACATATGAGGGGTGGGTGCATATCACTACCAGCAGTGGACAGACATATGGGGGTGGGTGCATATGACTCCCAGCAGTGGACAGACATATGGGGGTGGGTGCATATCATTACCAGCAGTGGACAGACATATGGGGGTGGGTGCATATGACTCCCAGCAGTGGACAGAGATATGAGGGGTGGGTGCATATGACTCCCAGCAGTGTCCAGACATATGGGGGTGGGTGCATATCACTACCAGCAGTGTCCAGACATATGGGGGTGGGTGCATATGACTCCCAGCAGTGGACAGACATATGAGGGGTGGGTGCATATGACTCCCAGCAGTGGACAGAGATATGAGGGGTGGGTGCATATCACTACCAGCAGTGTCCAGACATATGGGGGTGGGTGCATATCACTACCAGCAGTGGACAGACATATGAGGGGTGGTTGCAGAGGACTCCCAGCAGTGGACAGACATATGGGGGTGGGTGCATATCACTACCAGCAGTGTCCAGACATATGGGGGTGGGTGCATATCACTACCAGCAGTGTCCAGACATATGGGGTTGGGTGCATATGACTCCCAGCAGTGGACAGACATATGAGGGGTGGGTGCATATCACTACCAGCAGTGGACAGACATGGGGGGTGGGTGCATATGACTCCCAGCAGTGTCCAGACATATGGGGGTGGGTGCATATCACTACCAGCAGTGTCCAGACATATGGGGGTGGGTGCATATGACTCCCAGCAGTGGACAGACATATGAGGGGTGGGTGCATATCACTACCAGCAGTGGACAGACATATGGGGGTGGGTGCATATGACTCCCAGCAGTGTCCAGACATATGGGGGTGGGTGCATATCACTACCAGCAGTGTCCAGACATAGGGGGGTGGGTGCATATGACTCCCAGCAGTGGACAGACTTATGAGGGGTGGGTGCAGAGGACTCCCAGCAGTGGACAGACATATGGGGGTGGGTGCATATCACTACAAGCAGTGGACAGACATATGGGGGTGGGTGCATATGACCCCCAGCAGTGTCCAGACATATGGGGGTGGGTGCATATCACTACCAGCCGTGTCCAGACATATGGGGGTGGATGCATATGACTCCCAGCAGTGGACAGAGATATGAGGGGTGGGTGCATATCACTACCAGCAGTGTCCAGACATATGGGGGTGGGTGCATATCACTACCAGCAGTGGACAGACATATGAGGGGTGGGTGCAGAGGACTCCCAGCAGTGGACAGACATATGGGGGTGGGTGCATATCACTACCAGCATTGTCCAGACATATGGGGGTGGGTGCATATCACCACCAGCAGTGTCCAGACATATGGGTGTGGGTGCATATGACACCCAGCAGTGGACAGACGTATGAGGGGTGGGTGCATATCACTACCAGCAGTGGACAGACATATGGGGTGGGTGCATATGACTCCCAGCAGTGTCCAGACATATGGGGTTGGGTGCATATCACTACCAGCAGTGTCCAGACATATGGGGGTGGGTGCATATGACTCCCAGCAGTGGACAGAGTTATGAGGGGTGGGTGCATATCACTACCAGCAGTGTCCAGACATATGGGGGTGGGTGCATATCACTACCAGCAGTGGACAGACATATGAGGGGTGGGTGCAGAGGACTCCCAGCAGTGGACAGACATATGGGGGTGGGTGCATATCACTACAAGCAGTGGACAGACATATGGGGGTGGGTGCATATGACTCCCAGCAGTGTCTATCACTACCAGCCGTGTCCAGACATATGGGGGTGGGTGCATATCACTACCAGCAGTGGACAAACATGAGGGGTGGGTGCAGAGTACTCCCAGCAGTGGACAGACATATGGGGTGGGTGCATATCACTACCAGCAGTGTCCAGACATATGGGGGTGGGTGCATATCACCACCAGCATTGTCCAGACATATGGGGGTGGGTGCATATGACACCCAGCAGTGGACAGACATATGAGGGGTGGGTGCAGAGGACTCCCAGCAGTGGACAGACATATGGGGGGTGGGTGCATATGACTCCCAGCAGTGGACAGATATGAGGGGTGGGTGCATATGACTCCCAGCAGTGTCCAGACTTGGGGGTGGGTGCATATGACTCCCAGCAGTGTCCAGACATATGGGGGTGGGTGCATATGACTCCCAGCAGTGTCCAGACATATGAGGGGTGGGTGCATATGACTCCCAGCAGTGGACAGAGATATGAGGGGTGGGTGCATATGACTCCCAGCAGTGTCCAGACATATGGGGGTGGGTGCATATGACTCCCAGCAGTGGACAGAGATATGAGGGGTGGGTGCATATGACTCCCAGCAGTGTCCAGACATATGGGGGTGGGTGCATATCACTACCAGCAGTGTCCAGACATTTGGGGTTGGGTGCATATGACTCCCAGCAGTGGACAGGGATATGAGGGGTGGGTGCATATCACTACCAGCAGTGTCCAGACATATGGGGGTGGGTGCATATGACTCCCAGCAGTGGACAGAGATATGAGGGGTGGGTGCATATGACTCCCAGCAGTGGATAGAGATATGAGGGGTGGGTGCATATGACTCCCAGCAGTGTCCAGACATGGGGGTGGGTGCATATGACTCCCAGCAGTGTCCAGACATATGAGGGGTGGGTGCATATCACTACAAGCAGTGGACAGACATATGAGGGGTGGGTGCATATCACTACCAGCAGTGTCCAGACATATGGGGGTGGGTGCATATGACTCCCAGCAGTGGACAGAGATATGAGGGGTGGGTGCATATGACTCCCAGCAGTGTCCAGACATATGAGGGTGGGTGCAGATCACTACTAGCAGTGTCCAGACATATGGGGGTGGGTGCATATCACTACCAGCAGTGGACAGACATATGGGGGTGGGTGCATATTACTCCCAGCAGTGGACAGACATATGGGGTGGGTGCATATCACTACCAGCAGTGTCCAGACATATGGGGGTGGGTGCATATAATTCCCAGCAGTGGACAGAGATATGAGGGGTGGGTGCATATGACTCCCAGCAGTGGACAGACATATGGGGGTGGGTGCATATCACTACCAGCAGTGTCCAGACATATGGGGGTGGGTGCATATGACTCCCAGCAGTGGACAGACATATGGGGGTGGGTGCATATCACTACCAGCAGTGTCCAGCCATATGGGGTGGGTGCACATGACTCCCAGCAGTGGACAGAGATATGAGGGGTGGGTGCATATGACTCCCAGCAGTGTCCAGACATATGGGGGTGGGTGCATATCACTACCAGCGGTGTCCAGACATATGGGGGTGAATGCATATGACTCCCAGCAGTGGACAGAGATATGAGGGGTGGGTGCATATCACTACCAGCAGTGTCCAGACGTATGAGGGGTGGGTGCATATGACTCCCAGCAGTGGACAGAGATATGAGGGGTGGGTTGTTAGAAAGGATAGATGGACCGGGAGGGTCGGCCGGGGTCAGGAGGAGAGGTCTCCAGGGAGAGTCGTCTCCAGCGATCGTACAGACAAGTAACTTCCCCCCCACAGACAGATACCACACACGGATAAGGTTCAGTGTTCTTTATAAGCACTTCTTAAGGTACGGTTGAATGGTACAAGGAGGTCTGGACTCAGGGGTCCCCTCGATTCAAGTCTCTCAAAGTAGGGTAAGGGGTAGCGGGACAGTCTGTCTACCAGTCAGGTAGTTTGGATGAGATGATGATTAGCTCACAATCCTCGAGCTTAGTTGGTGAGGGCCGCGGCAGCGCCAGCAGGTCCCGGAAAGATGGTCGATGTACGGTCCGCGGCAGCGCCAGCAGGTCCCGGTGAGGATGGTCGTTACAACGGGCCGCGGCAGCGCCAGCAGGTCCCGGAAAGATGGTCGATGTACGGTCCGCGGCAGCGCCAGCAGGTCCCGGTGAGGATGGTCGTTACAACGGGCCGCGGCAGCGCCAGCAGGTCCCGACGAGGATGGATGTTGTAGAAGGCCGCGGCAGCGCCAGCAGGCAGGACGATGGTTCACAAGAGCGGGCTACGGCAGCGCCAGTAGTCCGTCAAGGCTGAGTTCTCTCGGTGTCTCTCGACTCCAGGATACAACTGCCTTCCTGCTCCGGAGTTGCCCCAGTTATAGGGCAGGCGCTCTTTGATGTCCGGACCCTCGCACTTGGAGGTCGGAGGGCCCGGGATGAAGGTGTCCAGACACCCAGCAGGGGGTGGAGCCAGCGCCTGGGGGAGTTGGAGGCGATCGGCACCTGGCGGGGGAAGAGCTCTTGACACTTCGTCCTCCCATTGACCTGCCAAGTGGTCCGCTCACCTCCCGGGTGGAGGGTGGTGCCGGGATGTCGGGGCCGGTCAGGCCCGGGGTTAGGGTCGGGGCGAGGCCACGCGGCCTCGTGGTGCAGGGCCCAAGATGGCGGCTTGAACCGGCCGGGGGAGCCGGTGGGGCTGGGCCCCGTGATGAGTAGAGGTCCGAGGGCAGAAGATCCGTCGGGAGACGGGGTACGGGTGCTTTTCGTGGGTTATGCCTGGTGGGCCGGTGCTCGGGCCCTGTCGTGCGGGGAGGGAGCAAGCCCTTCGTGTGGCCTGTCCAACATGCGTCCCCCCCAGCTGAAGGCGGGGAGAGTCACCCATCTCCTTGGGGACTCTCTTCGTCGAGGCGGAAAAAGCGGGACAGGCCATCCGCGTTGGCGTGGTCTTGGCCTGGTCGGTGCTCCACAGTGAAGTCCATTCCCTGCAGGGAAATGGACCAGCGCAAGAGTTTTGGGTTCTCCCCCCGCATCTGCATCAGCCACTGCAGGGGTCGATGGTCGGTTTGTACCCGGAAGTGGGTACCGAAGAGATAGGGCCGGAGCTTTTTGAGGGCCCACACCACTGCGAAGGCCTCCCTCTCGATGGTGCTCCAGCGCTGTTCTCGGGCCAGGAGACGTCGACTGATGAAGGCCACCGGCTGGTCATGACCTTCGGGGTTTAACTGAGAAAGGACGGCTCCGATGCCGTGGTCGGAGGCGTCGGTCTGTACCATGAATTCCCGACTGTAATCGGGGGCCTGGAGCACAGGGGCGGTGCATAGAGCGGCCTTCAGCTTCTCGAAGGCCGCTTGACAATCGGGGGTCCAGTTAATCCGCTTCGGCTGGTTCTTGGACGTGAGACCCGTGAGGGGCCCCACGATGCTGCCGTAGTCCTTCACGAACCGCCGGTAGTAGCCGGTGAGCCCCAAGAAGGCTCGGACCTCGGTCTGGGTGACGGGGGGCTGCCAGGACTGGATGGCAGCAATCTTAAGTTGTAGCGGGGCCACCAGCCCGCTTCCCACTTGGTGCCCAAGGTAGGTCACAGACCCTTGGCCAATTTGGCACTTGCCGGCCTTAATTGTGAGGCCGGCCCGCTGGAGGGCCTGTAGGACCTCTCGGAGGTGACGGAGGTGGTCGGGCCAGTGGTGGCTGTATACAGCGATATCGTCCAGGTAGGCAGCGCTGAACTCTTCGAGCCCCGCCAAGACCTGGTTCACGAGGCGTTGAAACGTGGCGGGGGCATTCTTCATGCCGAAGGGCATGACCTTGAATTGGTAGTGGCCATCGGGGGTAGAGAAGGCTGACCGTTCCTGAGCCCTGGGTGTGAGGCCGATCTGCCAGTAGCCCGCTGTTAGGTCGAAGATACTGAGGTAGCGGGCGGCCCCCAGCCGGTCGATCAGCTCGTCTGCTCGGGGGATCGGATGAGCGTCGGTCCGGGTGACAGCGTTCAAGCCCCGGTAGTCGACGCAGAATCTCAGTTCAGGTGCGGTGCCGGGGGCAGCGGCTTTGGGGACCAATACAACCGGACTGGCCCAGGGACTGTCCGAGGGCTCGATGACCCCGATGGTGAGCATCTTGGCCACCTCCTCCTGTATGCAGGCCCGTACCCGATCTGGTACGCGGTAGGCCCGGTGTCGGACAGGGGGACTGTCCCCGGTGTCCACGTCGTGCAAACACCAAGGGGTGACCCCGGGGGTGAGGGAGAACAGGGTAGCGAACTGCAGCAGGAGGTTCCGGCAGTCCTGGCGTTGCTCCGAAGTGAGGGCGTCAGAGAGCCGGACCCCGTCCACGGAGCCGTCATTCTCCTGAGTCTTCAGAAGATCCGGGAGGGGTTCGGAGTCTTCCTCTGCCCCACTGTCCGTAGCCATCAGGAGGCTGAGTTCTGAGCGCACAAAGTGTGGTTTGAGTCGGTTGGTGTGGAGGACCCGAAGGGGGTTCCGGGAGGTCCCCAGGTCGATGAGGTAAGTGACGGGGCTTTTGCGCTCGACCACTTTGAAGGGCCCCGTCCACTTATCTTGCAAGGCACATGGTTCGGTGGGGGACATCACCCATACTTGTTGTCCAGGCTCGAACTCAACGGAGGAGGCATTGTGATCATACCACTTCTTCATGTCCTCCTGGCTGGCCTCGAGGTTCGCCTTGGCCATCTCCCTGAAGCGCCGGGTCTGATTGCGTAGGGCCAGGAGGTATTTGAAGACGTCTGGAGGGGTCTTTAGGGGGGCCATCTCCCAACCTTCTTTTACTAGGCTGAGGGGCCCTCGCACAGGGTGCCCGTACAGGAGTTCGAAAGGGCTAAAACCGAGGGACTTCTGGGGAACTTCGCGGTAGGCGAAGAGGAGGCACGGGAGTAGTACATCTCACTGGCGACGGAGGGGCTCTTCCAATCCCCCAATCATCCCCTTGAGGGTGCGGTTAAAACGCTCCACTAGTCCGTTCCCTTGGGGGTGATAGGGGGTCGTGAATCTGTAGGTGACCCCGCATTGTTGCCAGAGGGACTTCATGTATTTGGATATAAAGTTCGTGCCTCGGTCGCTGACGACTTCTCGGGGGAAGCCTACCCGGTAGAAGATCCCCATTAGGGCCCGGCCAACCACCGGAGCTGTCACGGTCCGTAGGGGCACCGCCTCGGGGTAGCGGGTGGCATGGTCCACCAGTACTAAGATGAACCTGTGTCCTTGTGCCGTGCGGGGGTCCAGAGGCCCCACGATGTCTATCCCCACCCTCTCGAACGGGGTGGTGACCACAGGGAAGGGTTGCAGAGGGGCTTTCAGCTTCCGACCACTCTTCCCGCTGGCTTGGCATGTGGGGCAAGATCGGCAGTGGTTCAGGACGTCGTTCCTCATCTTCGGCCAGAAAAAGTGGGTCACTAGGCGGCTGTACGTTTTATCTTGGCCCAGGTGTCCAGCCAGGGGGACATCGTGGGCCAGGTTGAGCAGAAAGTCTCTGAAGCGGAGAGGTACCACCAGTACTCGACCGGCCCCCAGCTCGGCGATTCTTTGCTCGCTGTATAGCAGGTCGTTATCCCAGTAGACCCAGTGAGTTCCGGTGGAGTCCCCTGCGTTCTGGGCGCTGGCTTGTTGGCGGAGTCCCTCGAGGGAGGGACAGGTCTTTTGTTCCTGGCGGAACTGTGCTTGGGTGGGCCCCCCCTCTTGACGCCACTGAGCCAGGTCAGGAAGGTCCTGGGGTTGCGCGTCCCCTTCGGCCGTCGGGTCTGGGAGGCTGGCCTCGTCGTTGTCTTCTACTGGGGCGACTGGGGGCGGAGGTGCTGGCCATTCTGGTTCTTCTGCTCGAGGGACGGCACGGGCGGCCATGGACCGGGTGGTTACGCAGGCCCAGTCCGGGAGGCCCAGCATCCCCAGGTGCTCTCTTCTCTCAACGGTGGCCCACGGGGAACTCTCGAGGTCATTCCCTAGGAGGCAGTCCACGGGGGCATCGTCCCGGACCGTCACCTTCAACAGGCCGGAGACCCCTCCCATTCGAATGGAACGCAGGCCATTTGACACATACTTTCAGAGTTGTCTGCCGAGCGGACGGGGCAGAGAATGTTCGGCAGGATCTGCTCGGGCTTCACCAGGTGACAGCGGACGGCCGTCACACTGGCGCCTGTGTCACGCAAGGCCTCGGCTCGCTGTCCATTAATGGTCACCCACTGACCGTATTTCCTGGTGTTAGCGGGTAGGGGAGCCCGCGGGACCATGTCTCTTCCCCCTAAGCACGCCAGGACCATTGTGGAAATATGGATTTTTCTGGTCAGTTATGTCCCCTATCTTGGACCCCAACGGTTCCATGTGCATGTCACAAGTACATGTATGTTCCCTCCAGTTCCAGTTATGAAGACGCAAACACATGCGCGTCCACCGTCAACATGTCCTTTGACAGATCCGCCATGAATAGGCCGGATATTCCATTCCTAAATATGAAAGGCCATCGGCTTTATATGGTTCACTTATGCCACTTTACAGTCCAGGCAAGTAGGCCCTGATTCTGTCATCAAAACTCCTCTTGCCTTCTGCCTCTGAAAGCTCCAGTCCGAGCCTGCATCTGTGACCATGAACTTTGTCTCATTCTCTGCGCAGCTCACGAAGCCTGACATCAGCCCATTCTCTGCCAAGAACTGTATTTCACCTTCGAATTATCTGCCTCCCCCTCAGCCGATGCATTCCTGCCTAGTAGTTTAAGTAAACATTCTTCCAGTTACCAAGCAAAAAGGCCCAACTTCTCTGTCCTCATGCAAGTAATTCATAGCCCTGTTACCATGGAATATTCCTACCCCCTCGCATTCAGTGTAGACACTTAGACGCTTGTACACGCACGCACAGTCAGTATAGAATAGATTCTGTCCGAGAGTCCTTCTTTTGTGGATAACATAGTTCTTTAAACATAGGATGTTAGATATGATTTGGGATTAGGTTGACTTGACCCCCCAGACTTCTCGTCTCCACATATAGAGCTAAATGTCAAATCCCCGTCACCCCCTAGTTACACGTCAATTACACGTCATACTGCTGCGCGCGCATTTAGGCCAAGTATTATCTTATAGATCCACCTATGTATGACATCATAACCAATCATGTTCCTTTTTACTCATTATTACACCCATTTTCGGTTACGCAGACCAAACGTCAATTTCCTTATCAATTGTTACGCCTACTGTATTCACTTCATTATAATGTATGTACTATAAAAGTTACTTCTTGTCAATAAAGTATGTACTTCACTTCCTGAACCCCCGTGGTGATGGAACTTGAAGCATCCGATTATAATCGATTATTGGAATAAAGCCCATTCCGAACCTCTAATATCACGGATTCTGCCTCTCATTTTACTGAGCTATTTTATAATGTTTCTGTATCAAATTCAGTCCCGGTAAAGGAATTTTTATTTACCACATGATGGCGCCCGAACAGGGACACTTTCTCATCTCACGCGCCGGCGGTGAGTTGCAGGCCCGGTCTCCTGCCACAGCTGGACGGACAATAACGCGTACCAGCAGGATTTCCTGTATCTCCCTCCGGTCAAGCGGGGGCGACTGAGACTGCGATCAACACCCAGACGAGGCGGTGAGAAGTGCGAAGTATCCCGACCAGAGCCTAGCTGAGAGAGCAAGATCCGAGGTATACAGAGACCCACCAGTTCGAAGTCAAGCCCAGTTTCCGACGAGTCGAGTCAAGTCCAGTCCGGTTCAAGTTCAAGTTACCGAGGCCTTCCGTTTCCGAAGCTACCCGGTGAGTACCATTACTGGGGAGGCATTTCTGACGTGCACATAGGTTGTGCCGGTCAAGACGGGTTTGGGTACACAAATCCGGTCTGCACTGTTTTAGCAGTGTATCTGTACTGTTTAGCAGTATATCAAGTATTCCGAAGTATCTAGTTATTGTCAAGAATTAAGCATGGTGATTAGTTATGCAGACGATCATCATTGTTGTTTCAGTTAAAGGTTTAATGTTTTAATGTTTAATGTGTTAAACGTCCTGCATATTGTGGTATGAATGGTTGTTCATTAAGTGTGCTTTTTTATTAAGTGTGTTCAAGATTAAGTATCAGATCAGTTGTCAATATGCCGCTCTTTTCGAAATTAAGACAGATCACTACTAGAAAAGGGGTACTTGAAGAAGCCGTCCCTCTTCCTCCTAGGGATACTCCAGGGCACTTCATGTATCACAAACATGGCTTAGACGCTATATTATTTCTTGATTTATGGGTAGACTACACCAAGGGATTACCAGAAAGTCAGAGATGGCCCGCAGCGGGAACCTGGTATGCAGAGTGCATCATGAAAGTCGAGGAAGAGTTATGGAAAAGGAAAGTCAGACAGTCACAGAAAGACGCCGTTGAGTTATGGCGTAAAGAATCTCATAGACGTACGGAAAAAGCACGTAGACAGGAAGAGAAGAGTAAAGAAAGTTCAAGCAAAGTTCAAGACAATCTATTAATTAAGGAAGGTATCCGAGTGAAATCAGAACAAGTAGACAGACAAAGAAATGCCCTTATGAATGGTATGTATCCCCTTCTGGCCGAAGGATTACCTAAGGCTACTCCAGAGATACCGAAAGACTTGCCACCCCCATTATTCCCAATCAAGGTACATCCTAAGGGGCATCCTAGAACCGCAGAAGATGTTTTTCTTTCCTCATATTTAGATGACGCAGCTCCCGAGTATGCTAATTCCGTCCCACGTAGACCGCATACCAGGGAGGTCCAACGCCAAGATCCAGCACCCGTATCCCTACAGCAACAAATCGAGTCACAAGTTCCGGCAAGCACATCTGTTTCTGCATCTGTTCCTACAGGTACTTCTATAGCTGAGTCCACACCTATAGTTGCTGTGTCACGTTCGACGAATCCTTTCACACCCGACGCCCCAGACGGGGCCACGGGAGGTGCTACCAATATTTTTTCTACGCCACCTAGAATAAATAAACTTATTTTTCAAGAGTCAGCGCATTCACGTACACCCAAATTCGTAAGTGATCGTACGCTTAAGGAACTTCTTATAGATTGTAGATATGACCCGGTGCTCGGTAAAGAGGACGAAATGATCCTGGCATCATTACGTATCAGACGAGCCGCAGGGTATTTAGCGAAGCTACCAGGAATGACTGCGCATCTAGATAAAATATATCATTTTGTTCAAACAGGGCGAGATCCAGAATGTATTAACAGAGCTATGGAATACCAGAAAGTAGAGATACAGGGGGAACTGTTACGTTTCCTCATAAACTGTGTGATCAGAAATCAAGACCGACCGGGGGTAGATCCGGAAGCAATGAAAATTCTTACAAAATGGAGCCAGAATATATCAGAAGGGAGACACGATAAGCAAAATTGTATAATAGCCATGTGCCGAAAGATCCGTAAAGAAATAGAACGCCTACACGAGGAGAGATTAGAGACAGACGAGTTCGAACAAAGCGAGGAAGAAGGGTCAGGACTGCCCGCAGGACAGTCGGACACCATAGCCTATGTAGGTAGAGGAAGATCTTGTAATAGGGATCAGACTAGATGTCATACTGACTCAATACGTCCAATATGTCCAGATAATGACAGGAATTTCCAAATACCTATAATTAACATAAGGTCTAACGAGCATTCGTTCCAAACCGCCGACAAACTACTCCGAGAACGAAGGGGTTATCATTTTCTCGATTCTATGGATGAACAGGATTTAGCAAGGGCAGCTGTCCATTGGGTGGACAGTCCCGGAAAATATAGTGATGAGACAGTAGTACGCACATTTTTGAATCTCACCCCAGATGAGCAGAGGTTAGCTGGGATTTATATGATTCAACAACTCATTATACTATATCAGAGTCAGCATTCGGACCCTGGTCCCTTACCTGACATATTGACTGAATTGCTTATGAATAAATGGAGAGGTCCAGGTACTAAATTAATTAAAGAAATTCTAGTATCAAGAAAGCAGTATATTCTTTTTGTATGCTCAGAGCATGTCTCATTGCCTGTCAAGGAAAGAACCACGTATCACCTGGATAGACAGAATCCCTTACGAGAAGTACACCCAATAAAAGGCGAGGACAATCAGTTTAAACGCGTATTTGTATATACGCCCATATCGAAAATAGAATTGTTAGAAATGAAGAAAGTGGTACCCAGTCATGACAAAGACCCAGCGGGTTTTCACCGAGAAATTAAAGACATGTTACTCATGGGAGAGTATACCTACCCCGACATTATGACTATATTAAAGGTGTTGATGCCTGCTGGCATTTATGAGAAACTCAAGGAAAAAGAGTGGGAGGTAGGTGACCAAAAGATAGAATGGTCAGCATTAGAAGCAGAAGAAAGGGCCCGAGGTCCAGGTTCGGGGCTTGGGGACAAAACTAAAGCACTACCAGGTCTACTAGTACAGGTACTGCCACGTTTATTAACTACGAAAAAGGAAGATTGGGGTACAATTTCAGCCTGTAAACAGAAGCAAGATGAAGACACTAGCGATTACTATGCCCGATTCGAGAAATGTTTTGGTATAAATAGTGGCATAAAAGCAAGTAGCGAATCATACCCGCATCTGTTCGTAACAAAATTAGTGGAAAATGCCCTGCCCCCAGTAAAGAATAGAGTATTAAAATTCGAGAGTACCTGGCAAGGTAACACTCCAACACAAATGTTACAAATGTTACAGTACCACCACAATAGAATTAGAGAGGAACAAGAACATGAACACAGACGCATGAAAGACACGAAAATGAAAATGCTAGTTTCCCAGACAGTTCCAGCTGAAGGACATAAAAAGGGTATGACACATTCCGATTCAGCAGGACCTGTAAAAGGGACATGCAATTATTGTAAAAAGCCAGGTCATTACGTACACGATTGTCCAGTGCTAAAACATAATATCGCCATAGGTAAAACACAAGAAAGATCACGGCCACTAAGACAAGATCAGAATGAACAAGGAGCTATGCAGCATGCCCAGGCCATGCCAGCCGCACAACAGCCAATACAGTTTGTGCCAGCTGCACCACCGTTGCCTGTTGCTGCCACACAGACAACAACACGACAAATGTATCAGACCGCACAGTATGAATATCCCGAGTATCAGCGTTACGCATGAACTAGCCTAGAGAGGGAAGTTGACTTACCCCTTATCGAGATTCCTGTAGATCAAGAAGGACCTTATGTACATAGTGAATTATTAGGTCAAGATAGAAAATTTTTACTCGATACAGGGGCAAGTCGAACAACTATAAAACGTAGTGAAGTTCCAGGGGCACCCCTCTCAGGCTCTCAGAATATTTCCCTTGGTTTTTCAGGAAAACCTATTGTTAATGAAGTATCACAGCCTCTTCCACTTACGATAGGACCTCTGACCCGAACTACAGATCTATTGCTTACTAAATCATGTCCAGAAAACTTGTTAGGAATAAAAACGTTGAAAGCCCTAGGAGCCATAATATGTTGTTCTCCGGAAGGAGTAAGGTTGTTTTTACGTGATTTTAAAGGTCACTATGTATCTAGAGACATGGATCCCCGACTGCAGACTTTACCTACACATCTATGGGCACAAGGCCCTACTGATGTTGGTTGCATGAATATTACACCATATCGAGTCACACTAAAGGCAGGAGTGGTGCTACCACGAATGCGACAATACAAGTTACCACCAGATGCTGTAGCGGCTTTACTACAAATCATTGACGAGCTCATTGCCCAAGGAGTAGTTGTAGAAACAGACTCCAATGTATGTAATTCACCGATAATTCCGATTCTTAAACGAACAGATCCTACAGCTCCGCCAGTATATCGATTGGTTATTGATCTGCGCGAGTTAAACAAATGTATTGTGCCACAATTTCCTGTGGTCCCAGATATCTCGTCATTATTGACAGCTATTGATTCCGAAGCCACATTCTTTACTGTAATTGATCTCAAAAATGCCTTTTTCAGCGTCCCAATAGATCCGGAAAGTCAATATTTGTTCGGATTTAGTTTAAATGGGCGTAGCTTTAAATTCTCCCGCGCACCTCAAGGATTTACAGAAAGCCCCAGCATCTATAGCCAAGCACTGAAACGGGAACTTGACAGTATCCACATGCCAGTTAACACCGCCTTGCTTCAATACGTCGATGATCTGCTGATCACCGCCCGAAGCGAACCCGAATGTGAAAAAGCATCACTGACAGTTTTACAATTTCTAGCCGAAAAAGGGCACAAGGTGTCCCCTTCTAAGCTGCAATTCTGTGTCCAGCGAGTTGTTTATCTTGGACACTCGCTGTCCAAGGAGGGAAGGCAGCTTACACCCGACCGCATTCAGTTAATAGCTAACATGTCAATACCCAAGACACAAAAGGAGGTGCGGGCTTTCATAGGCCTCACTTCATATTGTAGGCAGTGGATCCCTCAGTATGCATTTCTAGCAAAACCACTCATTCAGTTAACCACACAGGAGGCAGCCACATCGACTGTTCTCCCTTGGACTCAGGAACACACACAAGCTTTTGAAAGCTTAAAGAAAGCTTTATGTCAAGCACCCGTTTTAGCAACGCCATGTTACAGAAAACAGTTTACACTTTTTGTTACAGAGCGCGAAGGTACTGCCTTGTCAGTACTCACACAAGAACAAGCAGGAGCACGCAAACCATGTGCTTATTTTTCTAGTACATTAGATCCCGTAGCTCAGGCTTTGCCTGCATGCCTGAAATCAGTAGCAGCGACAGCTTTAGCAATCAGACAAAGCGATGCCATAGTGTTAGGACATCCATTGACAGTTCAAGTACCACACGCAGTAGAGGTTCTTGTAAATAGAACGCAAACACAACACTTGACTATAGCGCGACTTACAGGATACGAGCTTACATTGTTTCAGCCACATATAGAAATCAGACGCTGTAACACATTGAATCCTGCCACACTTTTACCAGTAGTCGGAACAGACCCACTAGCCCATGACTGTATTGAAGTTATTACAATAACAACAAAACCCAGACAAGACTTAACCGATGTCCCATTGTCAGATCCAGACCTGACCTTGTATGTAGATGGTTCATGCATGAGAACAAGTACAGGAGAGTTGGTAGCCGCCTACGCAGTCACAACAGATACTGAAGTCATTGAAACTAATCGTATAAATACTTTGTCAGCTCAAGCCGCAGAACTTATCGCTCTGACACAAGCCTGTATTCAAGCCATGAATAAAAAAGTCAACATATACACTGACTCACGTTATGCATTCGGAGTTGTACATGACTTCGGCGTGCTGTGGCGAGAGAGAGGTTATTTAACTTCCCACGGTGCCCACATTCAGCACGGACCCCTCATTCATGCATTATTAGATGCAATACATCTACCCACTGAAATATCAATTATGAAATGTAAGGCCCATACGAAGGTTACTGATATCATTTCCCAAGGCAATGATCTAGCCGACAGAACAGCTAAACTGACTGCTCAAACTCAAACCCCCGACATGACAAAGACAATAGTCCCGACACCGACACATTGTATGACAGTTAAAGATCCTACTCTTGACGTAATTGACATACAGACACATGCTACACCAGACGAAATAAAGAAATGGACTGAATTAGGAGGGATCCAAACGGACCAAGGATGGATGATGAAGGAAAAGTCTGTATGGTTCCTTCCTGATTCAATGGTCCAAGTTATAATTAACACTGTACATAGTCCAGCACATCTAGGAGAAAAAGCTATGCTAGACAGCATTCAACACATTTGGTTCAATAAACATTTACGAGCAGCAGCAAAACAAAAGGTCCGTACCTGTATGATCTGTTGTCAGTTCAACCCAGGAAAAAGCGTTCCCGTAGAACAGGGTGGATTTCATACTCCTAATCATCCTTTTGAAGTCCTCCAGATGGATTATATCCAGATGGAACGATGCAGAGGATTCAAATATGTTCTCGTAGTTGTTTGCGCTCTGTCCCGTTGGACGGAGGCATACCCGGTTTCAGATTACACTGCCCCGACTACTGCCAAACAGTTGGTTCGAGAATTCTTCCCACGATACGGTTTACCACGTGCTGTTTACTCAGATAACGGCCAGCCGTTCTCATCCGAATTAATGAAACATGTTTCACTTCTGTTAGGATATCAGTGGAAATTCCACTGTGTCCGACATCCCGAGGCAGCAGGTCTCGTAGAAAGACATAACCAGATACTGAAAATTAGAATGTCCAAAATATGCAGAGAGAAAGGTGTCGACTGGGTAGTAGCGTTACCAGTTGCACTCTTTTACATGAGAATGGTAGCACACTCTCGAACAGGGCTATCCCCGTATGAGGTGATCTTCGGTAGACCACCGAATA
Organism: Triturus cristatus; assembly: GCF_964204655.1. NCBI lineage: Eukaryota > Metazoa > Chordata > Amphibia > Caudata > Salamandridae > Triturus > Triturus cristatus. Next base: position 513,343,359 of record NC_140579.1, read on the forward strand.
TGTGGGGGACGCCTATACCACGCAAAATAACTGATATTGACTGTAATATGCTGACAGATTACTTGGCTTCCTTGATGTCTGCACTACAATCTTCTCGTTCACAGGTAGCTGCAGCTTTTCCCGACAACACTGAGGTGAAACCCCATGACGTTGTTCCGGGTAATCTTGTCTTTGTGAGGAATTTCGACCGAAAGACTCAGCTGGAGCCCAGGTGGAAAGCACCCAAGTTGGTCCTGTTGACCACAAGAACAGCCGTGAAGATCGAGGGCCGCAAGGGCTGGATTCATTCAAGCCACATCAAGAAATTTCATGGACTATCCTCGGATATAGACATTGTGCCCTGCACTCCCTCACAGACTGATACAAAACTCCCTTTTGTTGAACCGAACAAATCTGAAAATTACAAACTAAAGCTTAGGCCCACCAAGTCGAGCAATTTGATTGTTTAAGTCCTCTCCAAGGTGAAGCGGTTGAATTGTCTCTGACATGTATCCCTTGGACCTGAGTAGAGAAAATACCCGGAAAATGTTGAAACGACAGGCGTATTGTAAATCACTGCGTAGCCACTGCATAGTGACATTATTAATTTTGTTTTTATTGAGTCTTTTAATAATTATTACAAGTATGTTGTTGCACATATATTACCCTATTTCTAGACATGTTTATAATGTTGCTGCTGAACATTCTTTTAGTGACTTACCTCCGCATGAATTGTCTTATAGACTTGCGCTGCGCAATAACACTTTCATTAGTATGTTACATCATTCCCATCAGACTAGTAATGCCACCAATTGTTGGGTGTGTGGCCGACTCCCTCCCTATCAGAATTATGAAGGAGTCCTGCCTTTCTTTCCACATCCATTTACACATAATGGCTCCTGTGGAGCATGGGTTAGTTTAATTAATTCCATAGACTCAGACACAGCAGTTTACCAAGATCATTGGGTATGGGGAAATCTGAACCTAGTTTTACTCAAGGTCTGTTACCCTGACAAGGAGGGTCGCCCCAAAAGAACAGGAACTGATCTAGAAAATGAAGTATATGGATTAGGAAATTTTACACCTAATCTCATGATTCTAAATGTCGTATCCGAGGTTGAACTAGTCTTACCCACCATGTCAGTATTCCCAGCGAAGGGTGAATTGTGTGTAAGAAAGGTTGGTTCCATACATATGGGCCATAGTAAATGCACTACTATAGTAGAATTCAGTGATCAAGGAAAATCTTCATTTAGAGCTTCCCGCCACTCCTACTTTATATGTGGTCAGACGACATATATGCGTCTACCCCTAGATTGGGATGGTACCTGCTACATTGCATTCCTTTTGCCACCTGTTTTCCTAGCTCCTCCTGATTATTACAGAAATATTCATTTAGTACACAACAGAGAACGGAGAGATCTCCCCATTGTCGATTACACTGAGACGGCATGGGACAAGTATGTAGATTTTAATAAAGGCATCTTTCCCTATATAGGTACTGTTACTAATAGTAAGCTGATACGTAGATTAACTAGAACCCTTGAAGCAGTAGTGAATGAGACTATTTCCGCCTTAGGCAATTTAACGGAAGAGCAGTCTGCTATGCGGATTGTTGTGCTTCAAAATCGTCTTGTCCTTGACGTCATCCTGGCTGATAGGGGCGGAGCCTGTAGGGTCATCGGATCAAGCTGCTGCGTATTCATACCAGAAAATTCGCCATCTGTATATAAAGCCATCACTCGCCTTCATAAGATTGTAAGCCCGATACACCAGAACCCAGGCACTTGGACTTGGTCCAGTTGGTTTTGGAATGCGGTATCAGCCTGGGGATGGAGAGTTTTATCCTTCCTAGGTATTGGCCTTCTCATACTATTCAGTTGCTGTCTATGTCTACAATGTGGACCAGCGATTTGTGGTCTGTGTGCCACATCGTGCATTCCACATCAAGATTTTCATTCAAGATCCCGGAAGAAGAAAGAAGAACAAATGATGCTATATGAACAGATCAATGGATTGATGAAGATTGATATCTCTTGAAGGGCAAGTAGGGGACAAGGAGGGAATGTGGAAATATGGATTTTTCTGGTCAGTTATGTCCCCTATCTTGGACCCCAACGGTTCCATGTGCATGTCACAAGTACATGTATGTTCCCTCCAGTTCCAGTTATGAAGACGCAAACACATGCGCGTCCACCGTCAACATGTCCTTTGACAGATCCGCCATGAATAGGCCGGATATTCCATTCCTAAATATGAAAGGCCATCGGCTTTATATGGTTCACTTATGCCACTTTACAGTCCAGGCAAGTAGGCCCTGATTCTGTCATCAAAACTCCTCTTGCCTTCTGCCTCTGAAAGCTCCAGTCCGAGCCTGCATCTGTGACCATGAACTTTGTCTCATTCTCTGCGCAGCTCACGAAGCCTGACATCAGCCCATTCTCTGCCAAGAACTGTATTTCACCTTCGAATTATCTGCCTCCCCCTCAGCCGATGCATTCCTGCCTAGTAGTTTAAGTAAACATTCTTCCAGTTACCAAGCAAAAAGGCCCAACTTCTCTGTCCTCATGCAAGTAATTCATAGCCCTGTTACCATGGAATATTCCTACCCCCTCGCATTCACTGTAGACACTTAGACGCTTGTACACGCACGCACAGTCAGTATAGAATAGATTCTGTCCGAGAGTCCTTCTTTTGTGGATAACATAGTTCTTTAAACATAGGATGTTAGATATGATTTGGGATTAGGTTGACTTGACCCCCCAGACTTCTCGTCTCCACATATAGAGCTAAATGTCAAATCCCCGTCACCCCCTAGTTACACGTCAATTACACGTCATACTGCTGCGCGCGCATTTAGGCCAAGTATTATCTTATAGATCCACCTATGTATGACATCATAACCAATCATGTTCCTTTTTACTCATTATTACACCCATTTTCGGTTACGCAGACCAAACGTCAATTTCCTTATCAATTGTTACGCCTACTGTATTCACTTCATTATAATGTATGTACTATAAAAGTTACTTCTTGTCAATAAAGTATGTACTTCACTTCCTGAACCCCCGTGGTGATGGAACTTGAAGCATCCGATTATAATCGATTATTGGAATAAAGCCCATTCCGAACCTCTAATATCACGGATTCTGCCTCTCATTTTACTGAGCTATTTTATAATGTTTCTGTATCAAATTCAGTCCCGGTAAAGGAATTTTTATTTACCACACCATGGCGGCCGGTTCCCACTCTTGCTGGGCCGGCTCATACTCCTCTGGTTCCTCCAATGATCGCTCTTCCCCCAGGGCGGCGGCAGCTACCTGGCGGGGCTTGGGTGTTTGGTTCTGCGGGCAGCTCGGGTCATTGGCGTAGTGGCCGACTCGCTGGCATCGGTGGCACGTGAAGTTGGCTCTGACCCCAGGACGCCACGGGGGGTTGCCCCGACCGGCCGGAGCCGGGGTGCTGGCCACGGGTGTTGCGGGCAAGGCGTCTCTCCCTCGCCCCTGGCCCCCTCCTCCTCCCCGAGGACGGTGCTGGCCTTGGTTGTTTCTGTTCTGTTCGTGTGGCCCCCTCCGGCCCACTCGGGTGCTTTCCCATCGGTCAGCTTCGGCGGCGAGCTGCCGGGGGTCAGTCAGCTTACTGTCGAGGAGGTGCTGCCTGAGCTCGACGAAGCAGTTGTTCGACAGGTGCTCCCATACCATCAGGTTAAAGAGTTGTTCGTAGGTGGTGACCTGGCTCCCCTTTATCCAACCCTCGAAGGCACGGCTGAAATAGTTCACGTATTCTACCCAAGTTGTACCTGGGATCCGGGTGCAATCTCTGAACCTCTGGCGGTACATCTCGGGTGTGAGGCCGTAGCGGGTGAGGAGGGCAGCCTTCATGTGGTCGTAGGACGACATTTGGTGATCTGGGAGCTGCAGTAGGGCATCGCGCCCCTCGTTGATAAACCTCCCCCAGAGTCCGGCTCCCCAATCACTCCGGTCGATCCGGTGGGAGGTCATGGCGATCTCGTAGGCTTTAAACCACTGTTGTATGTCGTCTTCTCGGACATACCCGCGGACAACATCCTTGGGGATGTGGACTTTTTTCTCGATTGGCCCCGGGGTGTGTGGTCGCTCAGGCACCCCCAGTTCTTTATTCTGTTTCCGAAGTTCTATTTCGGCCAGTTTGCGCTCGTGCTCGAGCGTTATTTTTTTCTCCTCCAGCTCTCTCTGTCTCTGCTTCTCTTCTCGTTCATCTCGGAGCCGCATGTGCTCGAGGTTGAGTTTCTGTTCGGCTAACTTGAGTTCCCCATCCATCTTGAGTCGTGCCATTTCCAACTCGTGCAATCTGGTTCTTTCTCTTTCTCGGATCTCCTCCTGCGAGAGGCCCGTTCCCCGCTCCTCGGGAGCCGTGGCGTTCCCCTCTGGTGTGATGCTGCTTTGGTCGGAGGGTCCGGCGACCCCAGTTTCTGTCCACGACTCTAGGGCGTGCTTTAGATCATCTTTGGTACTCAGGCCGGTGGTAGCAATGCCAAGTTCTATGCAGAATTGTCTCAGTTCGCGGTGGTTGTATTCTTCTAATTTATCCATTTGGAATTTCTCGGTGGAGTTGCTATCTTTGGCTGACATCGTGTTGTTGTCGTGGGGTGAGCTACTCTCTGTACGATTACGCGTTGATTCGGATCGCGCCGCTGGCCACCAATGTTAGAAAGGATAGACGGACCGGGAGGGTCGGCCGGGGTCAGGAGGAGAGGTCTCCGGGGAGAGCCGTCTCCAGCGATCGTACAGACAAGTAACTTCCCCCCCACAGACAGATACCACACACGGATAAGGTTCAGTGTTCTTTATAAGCACTTCTTAAGGTACGGTTGAATGGTACAAGGAGGTCTGGACTCAGGGGTCCCCTCGATTCAAGTCTCTCAAAGTAGGGTAAGGGGTAGCGGGACAGTCTGTCTACCAGTCAGGTAGTTTGGATGAGATGATGATTAGCTCACAATCCTCGAGCTTAGTTGGTGCGGGCCGCGGCAGCGCCAGCAGGTCCCGGAAAGATGGTCGATGTACGGTCCGCGGCAGCGCCAGCAGGTCCCGGTGAGGATGGTCGTTACAACGGGCCGCGGCAGCGCCAGCAGGTCCCGGAAAGATGGTCGATGTACGGTCCGCGGCAGCGCCAGCAGGTCCCGGTGAGGATGGTCGTTACAACGGGCCGCGGCAGCGCCAGCAGGTCCCGACGAGGATGGATGTTGTAGAAGGCCGCGGCAGCGCCAGCAAGCAGGACGATGGTTCACAAGAGCGGGCTACGGCAGCGCCAGTAGTCCGTCAAGGCTGAGTTCTCTCGGTGTCTCTCGACTCCAGGATACAACTGCCTTCCTGCTCCGGAGTTGCCCCAGTTATAGGGCAGGCGCTCTTTGATGTCCGGACCCTCGCACTTGGAGGTCGGAGGGCCCGGGATGAAGGTGTCCAGACACCCAGCAGGGGGTGGAGCCAGCGCCTGGGGGAGTTGGAGGCGATCGGCACCTGGCGGGGGAAGAGCTCTTGACACTTCGTCCTCCCATTGAACTGCCAAGTGGTCCGCTCACCTCCCGGGTGGAGGGTGGTGCCGGGATGTCGGGGCCGGTCAGGCCCGGGGTTAGGGTCGGGGCGAGGCCACGCGGCCTCGTGGTGCAGGGCCCAAGATGGCGGCTTGAACCGGCCGGGGGAGCCGGTGGGGCTGGGCCCCGTGATGAGTAGAGGTCCGAGGGCAGAAGATCCGTCGGGAGACGGGGTACGGGTGCTTTTCGTGGGTTATGCCTGGTGGGCCGGAGCTCGGGCCCTGTCGTGCGGGGAGGGAGCAAGCCCTTCGTGTGGCCTGTCCAACATGGGTGCATATCACTACCAGCAGTGTCTAGACATATGGGGTGGGTGCATATCACTACCAGCAGTGGAGAGACATATGAGGGGTGCGTGCAGAGGACTCCCAGCAGTGGACAGACATATGAGGGGTGGGTGCATATCACTACCAGCAGTGGACAGACATATGGGGGTGGGTGCATATCACTACCAGCAGTGTCCAGACATATGGGGGTGGGTGCATATGACTCACAGCAGTGGACAGAGATATGAGGGGTGGGTGCATATGACTCCCAGCAGTGTCCAGACATTTGGGGGCGAGTGCATATCACTACCAGCAGTGTCCAGACATATGAGGGGTGGGTGCATATCACTACCAGCAGTGGACAGACATATGAGGGGTGGGTGCATATCACTACCAGCAGTGTCCAGACATATGGGGGTGGGTGCATATCACCACCAGCAGTGTCCAGACATATGGGGGTGGGTGCATATGACACCCAGCAGTGGACAGACATATGAGGGGTGGGTGCAGAGGACTCCCAGCAGTGGACAGACATATGGGGGGTGGGTGCATATGACTCCCAGCAGTGGACAGATATGAGGGGTGGGTGCATATGACTCCCAGCAGTGTTCAGACTTGGGGGTGGGTGCATATGACTCCCAGCAGTGGACAGACATATGAGGGGTGGGTGCATATGACTCCCAGCAGTGTCCAGACATATGGGGGTGGGTGCATATGACTCCCAGCAGTGGACAGAGATATGAGGGGTAGGTGCATATGACTCCCAGCAGTGTCCAGACATATGGGGGTGGGTGCATATCACTACCAGCAGTGTCCAGACATTTGGGGGTGGGTGCATATGACTCCCAGCAGTGGACAGAGATATGAGGGGTGGGTGCATATCACTACCAGCAGTGTCCAGACATATGGGGGTGGGTGCATATGACTCCCAGCAGCGGATAGAGATATGAGGGGTGGGTGCATATGACTCCCAGCAGTGTCCAGACATGGGGGTGGGTGCATATGACTCCCAGCAGTTTCCAGACATATGAGAGGTGGGTGCATATCACTACAAGCCGTGGACAGACATATGAGGGGTGGGTGCATATCACTACCAGCAGTGTCCAGACATATGGGGGTGGTTGCATATGACTCCCAGCAGTGGACAGAGATATGAGGGGTGGGTGCATATGACTCCCAGCAGTGTCCAGACATATGAGGGTGGGTGCATATCACTACCAGCAGTGGACAGACATACGAGGGGTGGGTGCAGAGGACTCCCAGCAGTACAGACATATGGGGGTGGGTGCATATCACTACCAGCAGTGTCCAGACATATGGGTGTGGGTGTATATTACTCCCAGCAGTGGACAGACATATGGGGTGGGTGCATATCACTACCAGCAGTGTCCAGACATATGGGGGTGGGTGCATATAATTCCCAGCAGTGGACAGATATGAGGGGTGGGTGCATATGACTCCCAGCAGTGGACAGACATATGGGGGTGGGTGCATATCACTACCAGCAGTGTCCAGCCATATGGGGGTGGGTGCATATGACTCCCAGCAGTGGACAGACATATGGGGGTGGGTGCATATCACTACCAGCAGTGTCCAGCCATATGGGGGTGGGTGCACATGACTCCCAGCAGTGGACAGAGATATGAGGGGTGGGTGCATATGACTCCCAGCAGTGTCCAGACATATGGGGGTGGGTGCATATCACTACCAGCCGTGTCCAGACATATGGGGGGTGGGTGCATATGACTCCCAGCAGTGGACAGAGATATGAGGGGTGGGTGCATATCACTACCAGCAGTGTCTAGACATATGGGGTGGGTGCATATCACTACCAGCAGTGGAGAGACATATGAGGGGTGCGTGCAGAGGACTCCCAGCAGTGTCCAGACATATGGGGGTGGGTGCATATCACTACCAGCAGTGTCCAGACATATGGGGGTGGGTGCATATGACTCACAGCAGTGGACAGAGATATGAGGGGTGGGTGCATATGACTCCCAGCAGTGTCCAGACATTTGGGGGCGAGTGCATATCACTACCAGCAGTGTCCAGACATATGAGGGGTGGGTGCATATCACTACCAGCAGTGGACAGACATATGAGGGGTGGGTGCATATCACTACCAGCAGTGTCCAGACATATGGGGATGGGTGCACATGACTCCCAGCAGTGGACAGAGATATGAGGGGTGGGTGCATATGACTCCCAGCAGTGTCCAGACATATGGGGGTGGGTGCATATCACTACCAGCAGTGTCCAGACATATGAGGGTGGGTGCATATGACACCCAGCAGTGGACAGAGATATGAGGGGTGGGTGCATATCACTACCAGCAGTGTCCAGACATATGGGGGTGGGTGCATATCACTACCAGCAGTGGACAGACATATGAGGGGTGGCTGCAGAGGACTCCCAGCAGTGGACAGACATATGGGGGTGGATGCATATCACTACCAGCAGTGTCCAGACATATGAGGGTGGGTGGATATGACTCCCAGCAGTGGACAGACATATGGGGGTGGGTGCATATCACTACCAGCAGTGTCCAGACATATGGGGGTGGGTGCATATCACTACCAGCAGTGGACAGACATATGAGGGGTGGGTGCAGAGGACTCCCAGCAGTGGACAGACATATGGAGGTGGGTGCATATCACTACCAGCAGTGTCCAGACATATGGGGGTGGGTGCATATGACTCCCAGCAGTGGACAGACATATGGGGGTGGGTGCATATCACTACCAGCAGTGTCCAGACATATGGGGGTGGGTGCATATGACTCCCAGCAGTGGACAGAGATATGAGGGGTGTGTGCATATGACTCCCAGCAGTGTCCAGACATACGGGGGTGGGTGCATATCACTACCAGCAGTGTCCAGACATATGGGGGTGGGTGCATATGACTCCCAGCAGTGGACAGACATATGAGGGGTGGGTGCATATCACTACCAGCAGTGGACAGACATATGGGGATGGGTGCATATGACTCCCAGCAGTGGACCGACATATGGGGGTGGGTGCATATCACTACCAGCAGTGTCCAGACATATGGGGGTGGGTGCATATGACTCCCAGCAGTGGACAGACATATGGGGGTGGGTTCATATCACTACCAGCAGTGTCCAGACATATGGGGGTGGGTGCATATGACTCCCAGCAGTGGACAGACATATGGGGGTGGGTGCATATCACTACAAGCAGTGGACAGACATATGAGGGTGGGTGCATATGACTACCAGCAGTGGACAGACATATGAGGGGTGGGTGCATATCACTACAAGCCGTGGACAGACATATGAGGGGTGGGTGCATATCACTACCAGCAGTGTCCAGACATATGGGGGTGGGTGCATATGACTCCCAGCAGTGGACAGAGATATGAGGGGTGGGTGCATATGACTCCCAGCAGTGTCCAGACATATGAGGGTGGGTGCATATGACTCCCAGCAGTGGACAGACATATGGGGGTGGGTGCATATGACTACCAGCAGTGTCCAGACATATGGGGGTGGGTGCATATGACTCCCAGCAGTGGACAGAGATATGAGGGGTGGGTGCATATGACTCCCAGCAGTGTCCAGACATATGGGGGTGGGTGCATATCACTACCAGCAGTGTCCAGACACATGGGGGTGGGTGCATATGACTCCCAGCAGTGGACAGACATATGAGGGGTGCGTGCATATGACTCCCAGCAGTGGACAGAGATATGAGGGGTGGGTGCATATCACTACCAGCAGTGTCCAGACATATGGGGGTGGGTGCATATCACTACCAGCAGTGGACAGACATATGAGGGGTGGGTGCAGAGGACTCCCAGCAGTGTCCAGACATATGGGGGTGGGTGCATATCACCACCAGCAGTGTCCAGACATATGGGGGTGGGTGCATATGACACCCAGCAGTGGACAGACATATGGGGGTTGGTGCATATCACTACCAGCAGTGTCCAGACATATGGGGGTGGGTGCATATGACTCCCAGCAGTGGACAGATATATTAGGGGTGGGTGCATATCACTACCAGCAGTGGACAGACATATGTGGGTGGGTGCATGTCACTACCAGCAGTGGACAGACATATGGGGGTGGGTGCATATCACTACCAACAGTGTCCAGACATATGGGGGTGGGTGCATATCACTACCAGCAGTGTCCAGACATATGGGGGTGGGTGCATATCACTACCAGCAGTGTCCAGACATATGGGGGTGGGTGCATATGACTCGCAGCAGTGGACAGAGATATGAGGGGTGGGTGCATATCACTACCAGCAGTGTCCAGACATATGGGGGTGGGTGCATATCACTACCAGCAGTGGACAGACATATGAGGGGTGGGTGCAGAGGACTCCCAGCAGTGGACAGACATATGGGGGTGGGTGCATATCACTACCAGCAGTGTCCAGACATATGGGGGTGGGTGCATATCACTACCAGCAGTGTCCAGACATATGGGGGTGGGTGCATATGACTCCCAGCAGTGGACAGACATATGAGGGGTGGGTGCATATCACTACCAGCAGTGGACAGACATGGGGGGTGGGTGCATATAACTCCCAGCAGTGTCCAGACATATGGGGGTGGGTGCATATCACTACCAGCAGTGTCCAGACATATGGGGGTGGGTGCATATGACTCCCAGCAGTGGACAGACATATGAGGGGTGGGTGCATATCACTACCAGCAGTGGACAGACATATGGGGGGTGGGTGCATATGACTCCCAGCAGTGTCCAGACATATGAGGGTGGGTGCATATCACTACCAGCAGTGTCCAGACATAGGGGGGTGGGTGCATATGACTCCCAGCAGTGGACAGACTTATGAGGGGTGGGTGCAGAGGACTCCCAGCAGTGGACAGACATATGGGGGTGGGTGCATATCACTACAAGCAGTGGACAGACATATGGGGGTGGGTGCATATGACCCCCAGCAGTGTCCAGACATATGGGGGTGGGTGCATATCACTACCAGCCGTGTCCAGACATATGGGGGTGGATGCATATGACTCCCAGCAGTGGACAGAGATATGAGGGGTGGGTGCATATCACTACCAGCAGTGTCTTGAAATATGGGGGTGGGTGCATATCACTACCAGCAGTGGACAGACATATGAGGGGTGGGTGCAGAGGACTCCCAGCAGTGGACAGACATATGGGGGTGGGTGCATATCACTACAAGCAGTGGACAGACATATGGGGGTGGGTGCATATGACTCCCAGCAGTGTCTATCACTACCAGCCGTGTCCAGACATATGGGGGTGGGTGCATATCACTACCAGCAGTGGACAAACATGAGGGGTGGGTGCAGAGTACTCCCAGCAGTGGACAGACATATGGGGGTGGGTGCATATCACTACCAGCAGTGTCCAGACATATGGGGGTGGGTGCATATCACCACCAGCAGTGTCCAGACATATGGGGGTGGGTGCATATGACACCCAGCAGTGGACAGACATATGAGGGGTGGGTGCAGAGGACTCCCAGCAGTGGACAGACATATGGGGGGTGGGTGCATATGACTCCCAGCAGTGTCCAGACTTGGGGGTGGGTGCATATGACTCCCAGCAGTGTCCAGACATATGGGGGTGGGTGCATATGACTCCCAGCAGTGTCCAGACATATGAGGGGTGGGTGCATATGACTCCCAGCAGTGGACAGAGATATGAGGGGTGGGTGCATATGACTCCCAGCAGTGTCCAGACATATGGGGGTGGGTGCATATGACTCCCAGCAGTGTCCAGACATATGGGGGGTGGGTGCATATCACTACAAGCAGTGGACAGACATATGAGGGGTGGGTGCATATCACTACCAGCAGTGGACAGACATATGAGGGGTGGGTGCAGAGGACTCCCAGCAGTGGACAGACATATGAGGGGTGGGTGCATATCACTACCAGCAGTGGACAGACATATGAGAGGTGGGTGCATATCACTACCAGCAGTGGACAGACATATGGGGGTGGGTGCATATGACTCCCAGCAGTGGACAGACATATGGGGGTGGGTGCATATCACTACCAGCAGTGTCCAGACATATGGGGGTGGGTGCATATGACACCCAGCAGTGGACAGAGATATGAGGGGTGGGTGCATATGACTCCCAGCAGTGTCCAGACATATGGGGGTGGGTGCATATCACTACCAGCAGTGTCCAGACATATGGGGGTGGGTGCATATGACTCCCAGCAGTGGACAGACATATGAGGGGTGGGTGCATATGACTCCCAGCAGTGGACAGAGATATGAGGGGTGGGTGCATATCACTACCAGCAGTGTCCAGACATATGGGGGTGGGTGCATATCACTACCAGCAGTGGACAGACATATGAGGGGTGGGTGCAGAGGACTCCCAGCAGTGTCCAGACATATGGGGGTGGGTGCATATCACCACCAGCAGTGTCCAGACATATGGGGGTGGGTGCATATGACACCCAGCAGTGGACAGACATATGAGGGGTGGGTGCAGAGGACTCCCAGCAGTGGACAGACATATGGGGGTGGGTGCATATCACTACAAGCAGTGGACAGACATATGGGGGTGGGTGCATATGACTCCCAGCAGTGTCCAGTCATATGGGGGTGGGTGCATATCACTACCAGCAGTGTCCAGACATATGGGGGTGGGTGCATATGACTCCCAGCAGTGGACAGAGATATGAGGGGTGGGTGCATATCACTACCAGCAGTGTCCAGACATATGGGGGTGGGTGCATATCACTACCAGCAGTGGACAGACATATGAGGGGTGGGTGCAGAGGACTCCCAGCAGTGGACAGACATATGGGGGTGGGTGCATATCACTACCAGCAGTGTCCAGACATATGGGGGTGGGTGCATATGACTCCCAGCAGTGGACAGAGATATGAGGGGTGGGTGCATATGACTCCCAGCAGTGTCCAGACATATGAGGGGTGGGTGCATATCACTACAAGCCGTGGACAGACATATGAGGGGTGGGTGCATATCACTACCAGCAGTGTCCAGACATATGGGGGTGGGTGCATATGACTCCCAGCAGTGGACAGAGATATGAGGGGTGGGTGCATATGACTCCCAGCAGTGTCCAGACATATGAGGGTGGGTGCATATGACTCCCAGCAGTGGACAGACATATGGGGGTGGGTGCATATGACTCCCAGCAGTGGACAGAGATATGAGGGGTGGGTGCATATGACTCCCAGCAGTGTCCAGACATATGGGGGTGGGTGCATATCACTACCAGCAGTGTCCAGACACATGGGGGTGGGTGCATATGACTCCCAGCAGTGGACAGACATATGAGGGGTGGGTGCATATGACTCCCAGCAGTGGACAGAGATATGAGGGGTGGGTGCATATCACTACCAGCAGTGTCCAGACATATGGGGGTGGGTGCATATCACTACCAGCAGTGGACAGACATATGAGGGGTGGGTGCAGAGGACTCCCAGCAGTGTCCAGACATATGGGGGTGGGTGCATATCACCACCAGCAGTGTCCAGACATATGGGGGTGGGTGCATATGACACCCAGCAGTGGACAGACATATGGGGGTTGGTGCATATCACTACCAGCAGTGTCCAGACATATGGGGGTGGGTGCATATAACTCCCAGCAGTGGACAGATATATTAGGGGTGGGTGCATATCACTACCAGCAGTGGACAGACATATGTGGGTGGGTGCATGTCACTACCAGCAGTGGACAGACATATGGGGGTGGGTGCATATCACTACCAACAGTGTCCAGACATATGGGGGTGGGTGCATATCACTACCAGCAGTGTCCAGACATATGGGGGTGGGTGCATATCACTACCAGCAGTGTCCAGACATATGGGGGTGGGTGCATATGACTCGCAGCAGTGGACAGAGATATGAGGGGTGGGTGCATATCACTACCAGCAGTGTCCAGACATATGGGGGTGGGTGCATATCACTACCAGCAGTGGACAGACATATGAGGGGGGGGGTGCAGAGGACTCCCAGCAGTGGACAGACATATGGGGGTGGGTGCATATCACTACCAGCAGTGTCCAGACATATGGGGGTGGGTGCATATCACTACCAGCAGTGTCCAGACATATGGGGGTGGGTGCATATGACTCCCAGCAGTGGACAGACATATGAGGGGTGGGTGCATATCACTACCAGCAGTGGACAGACATATGGGGGGTGGGTGCATATGACTCCCAGCAGTGTCCAGACATATGGGGGTGGGTGCATATCACTACCAGCAGTGTCCAGACATAGGGGGGTGGGTGCATATGACTCCCAGCAGTGGACAGACTTATGAGGGGTGGGTGCAGAGGACTCCCAGCAGTGGACAGACATATTGGGGTGGGTGCATATCACTACAAGCAGTGGACAGACATATGGGGGTGGGTGCATATGACCCCCAGCAGTGTCCAGACGTATGGGGGTGGGTGCATATCACTACCAGCCGTGTCCAGACATATGGGGGTGGATGCATATGACTCCCAGCAGTGGACAGAGATATGAGGGGTGGGTGCATATCACTACCAGCAGTGTCCAGAAATATGGGGGTGGGTGCATATCACTACCAGCAGTGGACAGACATATGAGGGGTGGGTGCAGAGGACTCCCAGCAGTGGACAGACGTATGGGGGTGGGTGCATATCACTACAAGCAGTGGACAGACATATGGGGGTGGGTGCATATGACTCCCAGCAGTGTCTATCACTACCAGCCGTGTCCAGACATATGGGGGTGGGTGCATATCACTACCAGCAGTGGACAAACATGACGGGTGGGTGCAGAGTACTCCCAGCAGTGGACAGACATATGGGGGTGGGTGCATATCACTACCAGCAGTGTCCAGACATATGGGGGTGGGTGCATATCACCACCAGCAGTGTCCAGACATATGGGGGTGGGTGCATATGACACCCAGCAGTGGACAGACATATGAGGGGTGGGTGCAGAGGACTCCCAGCAGTGGACAGACATATGGGGGGTGGGTGCATATGACTCCCAGCAGTGTCCAGACTTGGGGGTGGGTGCATATGACTCCCAGCAGTGTCCAGACATATGGGGGTGGGTGCATATGACTCCCAGCAGTGTCCAGACATATGAGGGGTGGGTGCATATGACTCCCAGCAGTGGACAGAGATATGAGGGGTGGGTGCATATGACTCCCAGCAGTGTCCAGACATATGGGGGTGGGTGCATATGACTCCCAGCAGTGTCCAGACATATGGGGGGTGGGTGCATATCACTACAAGCAGTGGACAGACATATGAGGGGTGGGTGCATATCACTACCAGCAGTGGACAGACATATGAGGGGTGGGTGCAGAGGACTCCCAGCAGTGGACAGACATATGAGGGGTGGGTGCATATCACTACCAGCAGTGGACAGACATATGAGAGGTGGGTGCATATCACTACCAGCAGTGGACAGACATATGGGGGTGGGTGCATATGACTCCCAGCAGTGGACAGACATATGGGGGTGGGTGCATATCACTACCAGCAGTGTCCAGACATATGGGGGTGGGTGCATATGACACCCAGCAGTGGACAGAGATATGAGGGGTGGGTGCATATGACTCCCAGCAGTTTCCAGACATATAGGGGTGGGTGCATATCACTACCAGCAGTGTCCAGACATATGGGGGTGGGTGCATATGACTCCCAGCAGTGGACAGACATATGAGGGGTGGGTGCATATGACTCCCAGCAGTGGACAGAGATATGAGGGGTGGGTGCATATCACTACCAGCAGTGTCCAGACATATGGGGGTGGGTGCATATCACTACCAGCAGTGGACAGACATATGAGGGGTGGGTGCAGAGGACTCCCAGCAGTGTCCAGACATATGGGGGTGGGTGCATATCACCACCAGCAGTGTCCAGACATATGGGGGTGGGTGTATATGACACCCAGCAGTGGACAGACATATGAGGGGTGGGTGCAGAGGACTCCCAGCAGTGGACAGACATATGGGGGTGGGTGCATATCACTACAAGCAGTGGACAGACATATGGGGGTGGGTGCATATGACTCCCAGCAGTGTCCAGACATATGGGGGTGGGTGCATATCACTACCAGCAGTGTCCAGACATATGGGGGTGGGTGCATATGACTCCCAGCAGTGGACAGAGATATGAGGGGTGGGTGCATATCACTACCAGCAGTGTCCAGACATATGGGGGTGGGTGCATATCACTACCAGCAGTGGACAGACATATGAGGGGTGGGTGCAGAGGACTCCCAGCAGTGGACAGACATATGGGGGTTGGTGCATATCACTACAAGCAGTGGACAGACATATGGGGGTGGGTGCATATGACTCCCAGCAGTGTCCAGACATATGGGGGTTGGTGCATATCACTACCAGCAGTGTCCAGACATATGGGGGTGGGTGCATATGACTCCCAGCAGTGGACAGATATATTAGGGGTGGGTGCATATCACTACCAGCAGTGGACAGACATATGTGGGTGGGTGCAGAGGACTCCCAGCAGTGGACAGACATATGGGGGTGGGTGCATATCACTACAAGCAGTGGACAGACATATGGGGGTGGGTGCATATGACTCCCAGCAGTGTCCAGACATATGGGGTGGGTGCATATCACTACCAGCAGTGTCCAGACATATGGGGGTGGGTGCATATGACTCCCAGCAGTGGACAGAGATATGAGGGGTGGGTGCATATCACTACCAGCAGTGTCCAGAAATATGGGGGTGGGTGCATATCACTACCAGCAGTGGACAGACATATGAGGGGTGGGTGCATATGACTCCCAGCAGTGGACAGACATATGGGGGTGGGTGCATATCACTACCAGCAGTGGACAGACATATGGGGGTGGGTGCATATCACTACCAGCAGTGTCCAGACATATGGGGGTGGGTGCATATCACTACCAGCAGTGTCCAGACATATGGGGGTGGGTGCATATCACTATCAGCAGTGTCCATACATATGGGGGTGGGTGCATATGACTCGCAGCAGTGGACAGAGATATGAGGGGTGGGTGCATATCACTACCAGCAGTGTCCAGACATATGGGGGTGGGTGCATATCACTACCAGCAGTGGACAGACATATGAGGGGTGGGTGCAGAGGACTCCCAGCAGTGTCCAGACATATGGGGGTGGGTGCATATGACTCGCAGCAGTGGACAGAGATATGAGGGGTGGGTGCATATCACTACCAGCAGTGTCCAGACATATGGGGGTGGGTGCATATCACTACCAGCAGTGTCCAGACATATGGGGGTGGGTGCATATGACTCCCAGCAGTGGACAGACATATGAGGGGTGGGTGCATATCACTACCAGCAGTGGACAGACATGGGGGGTGGGTGCATATGACTCCCAGCAGTGTCCAGACATATGGGGGTGGGTGCATATCACTACCAGCAGTGTCCAGACATATGGGGGTGGGTGCATATGACTCCCAGCAGTGTCCAGACATATGGGGGTGGGTGCATATGACTCCCAGCAGTGGACAGAGATATGAGGGGTGGGTGCATATGACTCCCAGCAGTGGACAGACATATGGGGGTGGGTGCATATCACTACAAGCAGTGGACAGACATATGGGGGTGGGTGCATTTGACTCCCAGCAGTGTCCAGACATATGGGGGTTGGTGCATATCACTACCAGCAGTGTCCAGACATATGGGGGTGGGTGCATATGACTCCCAGCAGTGGACAGATATATTAGGGGTGGGTGCATATCACTACCAGCAGTGGACAGACATATGTGGGTGGGTGCCTGTCACTACCAGCAGTGGACAGACATATGGGGGTGGGTGCATATCACTACCAACAGTGTCCAGACATATGGGGGTGGGTGCATATCACTACCAGCAGTGTCCAGACATATGGGGGTGGGTGCATATCACTACCAGCAGTGTCCAGACATATGGGGGTGGGTGCATATGACTCGCAGCAGTGGACAGAGATATGAGGGGTGGGTGCATATCACTACCAGCAGTGTCCAGACATATGGGGGTGGGTGCATATCACTACCAGCAGTGGACAGACATATGAGGGGTGGGTGCAGAGGACTCCCAGCAGTGGACAGACATATGGGGGTGGGTGCATATCACTACCAGCAGTGTCCAGACATATGGGGGTGGGTGCATATCACTACCAGCAGTGTCCAGACATATGGGGGTGGGTGCATATGACTCCCAGCAGTGGACAGACATATGAGGGGTGGGTGCATATCACTACCAGCAGTGGACAGACATGGGGGGTGGGTGCATATGACTCCCAGCAGTGTCCAGACATATGGGGGTGGGTGCATATCACTACCAGCAGTGTCCAGACATATGGGGGTGGGTGCATATGACTCCCAGCAGTGGACAGACATATGAGGGGTGGGTGCATATCACTACCAGCAGTGGACAGACA
Source organism: Triturus cristatus (assembly GCF_964204655.1). Lineage (NCBI taxonomy): Eukaryota > Metazoa > Chordata > Amphibia > Caudata > Salamandridae > Triturus > Triturus cristatus. The sequence continues at coordinate 513,361,548 of NC_140579.1, forward strand.
TATGGGGGGTGGGTGCATATGACTCCCAGCAGTGTCCAGACATATGGGGGTGGGTGCATATCACTACCAGCAGTGTCCAGACATAGGGGGTGGGTGCATATGACTCCCAGCAGTGGACAGACTTATGAGGGGTGGGTGCAGAGGACTCCCAGCAGTGGACAGACATATTGGGGTGGGTGCATATCACTACAAGCAGTGGACAGACATATGGGGGTGGGTGCATATGACCCCCAGCAGTGTCCAGACATATGGGGGTGGGTGCATATCACTACCAGCCGTGTCCAGACATATGGGGGTGGATGCATATGACTCCCAGCAGTGGACAGAGATATGAGGGGTGGGTGCATATCACTACCAGCAGTGTCCAGACATATGGGGGTGGGTGCATATCACTACCAGCAGTGGACAGACACATGGGGGTGGGTGCCGAGGACTCCCAGCAGTGGACAGACATATGGGGGTGGGTGCATATCACTACCAGCCGTGTCCAGACATATGGGGGTGGGTGCATATCACTACCAGCAGTGGACAAACATGAGGGGTGGGTGCAGAGTACTCCCAGCAGTGGACAGACATATGGGGGTGGGTGTATATCACTACCAGCAGTGTCCAGACATATGGGGGTGGGTGCATATCACCACCAGCAGTGTCCAGACATATGGGGGTGGGTGCATATGACACCCAGCAGTGGACAGACATATGAGGGGTGGGTGCAGAGGACTCCCAGCAGTGGACAGACCTATGGGGGGTGGGTGCATATGACTCCCAGCAGTGTCCAGACTTGGGGGTGGGTGCATATGACTCCCAGCAGTGTCCAGACATATGGGGGTGGGTGCATATCACTACCAGCAGTGTCCAGACAAATGAGGGGTGGGTGCATATGACTCCCAGCAGTGGACAGAGATATGAGGGGTGAGTGCATATGACTCCCAGCAGTGTCCAGACATATGGGGGTGGGTGCATATGACTCCCAGCAGTGTCCAGACATATGGGGGGTGGGTGCATATCACTACAAGCAGTGGACAGACATATGAGGGGTGGGTGCATATCACTACCAGCAGTGGACAGACATATGAGGGGTGGGTGCAGAGGACTCCCAGCAGTGGACAGACATATGAGGGGTGGGTGCATATCACTACCAGCAGTGGACAGACATATGGGGGTGGGTGCATATTACTACCAGCAGTGGACAGACATATGGGGGTGGGTGCATATCACTACCAGCAGTGGACAGACATATGGGGGTGGGTGCATATCACTACCAGCAGTGTCCAGACATATGGGGGTGGGTGCATATCACTACCAGCAGTGTCCAGACATATGGGGGTGGGTGCATATGACTCCCAGCAGTGGACAGACATATGGGGGTGGGTGCATATCACTACCAGCAGTGTCCAGACATATGGGGGTGGGTGCATATGACTCCCAGCAGTGGACAGACATATGGGGGTGGGTGCATATCACTACCAGCAGTGTCCAGCCATATGGGGGTGGGTGCACATGACTCCCAGCAGTGGACAGAGATATGAGGGGTGGGTGCATATGACTCCCAGCAGTGTCCAGACATATGGGGGTGGGTGCATATCACTACCAGCGGTGTCCAGACATATGGGGGTGAATGCATATGACTCCCAGCAGTGGACAGAGATATGAGGGGTGGGTGCATATCACTACCAGCAGTGTCCAGACGTATCAGGGGTGGGTGCATATGACTCCCAGCAGTGGACAGAGATATGAGGGGTGGGTGCATATCACTACCAGCAGTGTCTAGACATATGGGGTGGGTGCATATCACTACCAGCAGTGGAGAGACATATGAGGGGTGCGTGCAGAGGACTCCCAGCAGTGGACAGACATATGAGGGGTGGGTGCAGAGGACTCCCAGCAGTGGACAGACATATGAGGGGTGGGTGCATATCACTACCAGCAGTGGACAGACATATGGGGGTGGGTGCATATGACTCCCAGCAGTGTCCAGACATATGGGGGTGGGTGCATATCACTACCAGCAGTGTCCAGACATATGGGGGTGGGTGCATATGACTCACAGCAGTGGACAGAGATATGAGGGGTGGGTGCATATGACTCCCAGCAGTGTCCAGACATTTGGGGGCGAGTGCATATCACTACCAGCAGTGTCCAGACATATGAGGGGTGGGTGCATATCACTACCAGCAGTGGACAGACATATGAGGGGTGGGTGCATATCACTACCAGCAGTGTCCAGACATATGGGGATGGGTGCATATGACTCCCAGCAGTGGACAGAGATATGAGGGGTGGGTGCATATGACTCCCAGCAGTGTCCAGACATATGGGGGTGGGTGCATATCACTACCAGCAGTGTCCAGACATATGGGGGTGGGTGCATATGACACCCAGCAGTGGACAGAGATATGAGGGGTGGGTGCATATCACTACCAGCAGTGTCCAGACATATGGGGGTGGGTGCATATCACTACCAGCAGTGGACAGACATATGAGGGCTGGCTGCAGAGGACTCCCAGCAGTGGACAGACATATGGGGGTGGATGCATATCACTACCAGCAGTGTCCAGACATAGGGGGGTGGGTGGATATGACTCCCAGGAGGGGACAGACATATGGGGGTGGGTGCATATCACTACCAGCAGTGTCCAGACATATGGGGGTGGGTGCATATCACTACCAGCAGTGGACAGACATATGAGGGGTGGGTGCAGAGGACTCCCAGCAGTGGACAGACATATGGGGGTGGGTGCATATCACTACCAGCAGTGTCCAGACATATGGGGGTGGGTGCATATGACTCCCAGCAGTGGACAGACATATGGGGGTGGGTGCATATCACTACCAGCAGTGTCCAGACATATGGGGGTGGGTGCATATGACTCCCAGCAGTGGACAGAGATATGAGGGGTGTGTGCATATGACTCCCAGCAGTGTCCAGACATACGGGGATGGGTGCATATCACTACCAGCAGTGTCCAGACATATGGGGGTGGGTGCATATGATTCCCAGCAGTGGACAGACATATGAGGGGTGGGTGCATATCACTACCAGCAGTGGACAGACATATGGGGATGGGTGCATATGACTCCCAGCAGTGGACCGACATATGGGGGTGGGTGCATATCACTACCAGCAGTGTCCAGACATATGGGGGTGGGTGCATATGACTCCCAGCAGTGGACAGACATATGGGGGTGGGTTCATATCACTACCAGCAGTGTCCAGACATATGGGGGTGGGTGCATATGACTCCCAGCAGTGGACAGAGATATGAGGGGTGTGTGCATATCACTACCAGCAGTGTCCAGACATATGAGGGTGGGTGCATATCACTACCAGCAGTGGACAGAGATATGAGGGGTGGGTGCAGAGGACTCCCAGCAGTGGACAGACATATGAGGGGTGGGTGCATATCACTACCAGCAGTGGACAGACATATGAGGGGTGGGTGCATATCACTACCAGCAGTGGACAGACATATGGGGGTGGGTGCATATGACTCCCAGCAGTGGACAGACATATGGGGGTGGGTGCATATCATTACCAGCAGTGTCCAGACATATGGGGGTGGGTGCATATGACTCCCAGCAGTGGACAGAGATATGAGGGGTGGGTGCATATGACTCCCAGCAGTGTCCAGACATATGGGGGTGGGTGCATATCACTACCAGCAGTGTCCAGACATATGGGGGTGGGTGCATATGACTCCCAGCAGTGGAGAGACATATGAGGGGTGGGTGCATATGACTCCCAGCAGTGGACAGAGATATGAGGGGTGGGTGCATATCACTACCAGCAGTGTCCAGACATATGGGGGTGGGTGCATATCACTACCAGCAGTGGACAGACATATGAGGGGTGGTTGCAGAGGACTCCCAGCAGTGGACAGACATATGGGGGTGGGTGCATATCACTACCAGCAGTGTCCAGACATATGGGGGTGGGTGCATATCACTACCAGCAGTGTCCAGACATATGGGGGTGGGTGCATATGACTCCCAGCAGTGGACAGACATATGAGGGGTGGGTGCATATCACTACCAGCAGTGGACAGACATGGGGGGTGGGTGCATATGACTCCCAGCAGTGTCCAGACATATGGGGGTGGGTGCATATCACTACCAGCAGTGTCCAGACATATGGGGGTGGGTGCATATGACTCCCAGCAGTGGACAGACATATGAGGGGTGGGTGCATATCACTACCAGCAGTGGACAGACATATGGGGGTGGGTGCATATGACTCCCAGCAGTGTCCAGACATATGGGGGTGGGTGCATATCACTACCAGCAGTGTCCAGACATAGGGGGGTGGGTGCATATGACTCCCAGCAGTGGACAGACTTATGAGGGGTGGGTGCAGAGGACTCCCAGCAGTGGACAGACATATGGGGGTGGGTGCATATCACTACAAGCAGTGGACAGACATATGGGGGTGGGTGCATATGACCCCCAGCAGTGTCCAGACATATGGGGGTGGGTGCATATCACTACCAGCCGTGTCCAGACATATGGGGGTGGATGCATATGACTCCCAGCAGTGGACAGAGATATGAGGGGTGGGTGCATATCACTACCAGCAGTGTCCAGACATATGGGGGTGGGTGCATATCACTACCAGCAGTGGACAGACATATGAGGGGTGGGTGCAGAGGACTCCCAGCAGTGGACAGACATATGGGGGTGGGTGCATATCACTACCAGCATTGTCCAGACATATGGGGGTGGGTGCATATCACCACCAGCAGTGTCCAGACATATGGGTGTGGGTGCATATGACACCCAGCAGTGGACAGACGTATGAGGGGTGGGTGCATATCACTACCAGCAGTGGACAGACATATGGGGTGGGTGCATATGACTCCCAGCAGTGTCCAGACATATGGGGTTGGGTGCATATCACTACCAGCAGTGTCCAGACATATGGGGGTGGGTGCATATGACTCCCAGCAGTGGACAGAGATATGAGGGGTGGGTGCATATCACTACCAGCAGTGTCCAGACATATGGGGGTGGGTGCATATCACTACCAGCAGTGGACAGACATATGAGGGGTGGGTGCAGAGGACTCCCAGCAGTGGACAGACATATGGGGGTGGGTGCATATCACTACAAGCAGTGGACAGACATATGGGGGTGGGTGCATATGACTCCCAGCAGTGTCTATCACTACCAGCCGTGTCCAGACATATGGGGGTGGGTGCATATCACTACCAGCAGTGGACAAACATGAGGGGTGGGTGCAGAGTACTCCCAGCAGTGGACAGACATATGGGGTGGGTGCATATCACTACCAGCAGTGTCCAGACATATGGGGGTGGGTGCATATCACCACCAGCAGTGTCCAGACATATGGGGGTGGGTGCATATGACACCCAGCAGTGGACAGACATATGAGGGGTGGGTGCAGAGGACTCCCAGCAGTGGACAGACATATGGGGGGTGGGTGCATATGACTCCCAGCAGTGGACAGATATGAGGGGTGGGTGCATATGACTCCCAGCAGTGTCCAGACTTGGGGGTGGGTGCATATGACTCCCAGCAGTGTCCAGACATATGGGGGTGGGTGCATATCACTACCAGCAGTGTCCAGACATATGAGGGGTGGGTGCATATGACTCCCAGCAGTGGACAGAGATATGAGGGGTGGGTGCATATGACTCCCAGCAGTGTCCAGACATATGGGGGTGGGTGCATATGACTCCCAGCAGTGGACAGAGATATGAGGGGTGGGTGCATATGACTCCCAGCAGTGTCCAGACATATGGGGGTGGGTGCATATCACTACCAGCAGTGTCCAGACATTTGGGGTTGGGTGCATATGACTCCCAGCAGTGGACAGGGATATGAGGGGTGGGTGCATATCACTACCAGCAGTGTCCAGACATATGGGGGTGGGTGCATATGACTCCCAGCAGTGGACAGAGATATGAGGGGTGGGTGCATATGACTCCCAGCAGTGGATAGAGATATGAGGGGTGGGTGCATATGACTCCCAGCAGTGTCCAGACATGGGGGTGGGTGCATATGACTCCCAGCAGTGTCCAGACATATGAGGGGTGGGTGCATATCACTACAAGCAGTGGACAGACATATGAGGGGTGGGTGCATATCACTACCAGCAGTGTCCAGACATATGGGGGTGGGTGCATATGACTCCCAGCAGTGGACAGAGATATGAGGGGTGGGTGCATATGACTCCCAGCAGTGTCCAGACATATGAGGGTGGGTGCAGATCACTACTAGCAGTGTCCAGACATATGGGGTGGGTGCATATCACTACCAGCAGTGGACAGACATATGAGGGGTGGGTGCAGAGGACTCCCAGCAGTGGACAGACATATGGGGGTGGGTGCATATCACTACCAGCAGTGGACAGACATATGGGGTTGGGTGCAGAGGACTCCCAGCAGTGGACAGACATATGGGGTGGGTGCATATCACTACCAGCAGTGTCCAGACATATGGGGGTGGGTGCATATAATTCCCAGCAGTGGACAGAGATATGAGGGGTGGGTGCATATGACTCCCAGCAGTGGACAGACATTTGGGGGTGGGTGCATATTACTACCAGCAGTGTCCAGACATATGGGGGTGGGTGCATATGACTCCCAGCAGTGGACAGACATATGGGGGTGGGTGCATATCACTACCAGCAGTGTCCAGCCATATGGGGGTGGGTGCACATGACTCCCAGCAGTGGACAGAGATATGAGGGGTGGGTGCATATGACTCCCAGCAGTGTCCAGACATATGGGGGTGGGTGCATATCACTACCAGCGGTGTCCAGACATATGGGGGTGAATGCATATGACTCCCAGCAGTGGACAGAGATTTGAGGGGTGGGTGCATATCACTACCAGCAGTGTCCAGACGTATGAGGGGTGGGTGCATATGACTCCCAGCAGTGGAGAGACATATGAGGGGTGCGTGCAGAGGACTCCCAGCAGTGGACAGACATATGAGGGGTGGGTGCATATCACTACCAGCAGTGGACAGACATATGGGGGTGGGTGCATATGACTCCCAGCAGTGTCCAGACATATGGGGTGGGTGCATATCACTACCAGCAGTGTCCAGACATATGGGGGTGGGTGCATATGACTCACAGCAGTGGACAGAGATATGAGGGGTGGGTGCATATGACTCCCAGCAGTGTCCAGACATTTGGGGGCGAGTGCATATCACTACCAGCAGTGTCCAGACATATGAGGGGTGGGTGCATATCACTACCAGCAGTGGACAGACATATGAGGGGTGGGTGCATATCACTACCAGCAGTGTCCAGACATATGGGGATGGGTGCATATGACTCCCAGCAGTGGACAGAGATATGAGGGGTGGGTGCATATGACTCCCAGCAGTGTCCAGACATATGGGGGTGGGTGCATATCACTACCAGCAGTGTCCAGACATATGGGGGTGGGTGCATATGACACCCAGCAGTGGACAGAGATATGAGGGGTGGGTGCATATCACTATCAGCAGTGTCCAGACATATGGGGGTGGGTGCATATCACTACCAGCAGTGGACAGGCATATGAGGGGTGGCTGCAGAGGACTCCCAGCAGTGGACAGACATATGGGGGTGGATGCATATCACTACCAGCAGTGTCCAGACATAGGGGGGTGAGTGGATATGACTCCCAGGAGGGGACAGACATATGGGGGTGGGTGCATATCACTACCAGCAGTGTCCAGACATATGGGGGTGGGTGCATATCACTACCAGCAGTGGACAGACATATGAGGGGTGGGTGCAGAGGACTCCCAGCAGTGGACAGACATATGGGGGTGGGTGCATATCACTACCAGCAGTGTCCAGACATATGGGGGTGGGTGCATATGACCCCCAGCAGTGTCCAGACATATGGGGGTGGGTGCATATCACTACCAGCCGTGTCCAGACATATGGGGGTGGATGCATATGACTCCCAGCAGTGGACAGAGATATGAGGGGTGGGTGCATATCACTACCAGCAGTGTCCAGACATATGGGGGTGGGTGCATATCACTACCAGCAGTGGACAGACATATGAGGGGTGGGTGCAGAGGACTCCCAGCAGTGGACAGACATATGGGGGTGGGTGCATATCACTACCAGCATTGTCCAGACATATGGGGGTGGGTGCATATCACCACCAGCAGTGTCCAGACATATGGGTGTGGGTGCATATGACACCCAGCAGTGGACAGACGTATGAGGGGTGGGTGCATATCTCTACCAGCAGTGGACAGACATATGGGGTGGGTGCATATGACTCCCAGCAGTGTCCAGACATATGGGGTTGGGTGCATATCACTACCAGCAGTGTCCAGACATATGGGGGTGGGTGCATATGACTCCCAGCAGTGGACAGAGATATGAGGGGTGGGTGCATATCACTACCAGCAGTGTCCAGACATATGGGGGTGGGTGCATATCACTACCAGCAGTGGACAGACATATGAGGGGTGGGTGCAGAGGACTCCCAGCAGTGGACAGACATATGGGGGTGGGTGCATATCACTACAAGCAGTGGACAGACATATGGGGGTGGGTGCATATGACTCCCAGCAGTGGACAAACATGAGGGGTGGGTGCAGAGTACTCCCAGCAGTGGACAGACATATGGGGTGGGTGCATATCACTACCAGCAGTGTCCAGACATATGGGGGTGGGTGCATATCACCACCAGCAGTGTCCAGACATATGGGGGTGGGTGCATATGACACCCAGCAGTGGACAGACATATGAGGGGTGGGTGCAGAGGACTCCCAGCAGTGGACAGACATATGGGGGGTGGGTGCATATGACTCCCAGCAGTGGACAGATATGAGGGGTGGGTGCATATGACTCCCAGCAGTGTCCAGACTTGGGGGTGGGTGCATATGACTCCCAGCAGTGTCCAGACATATGGGGGTGGGTGCATATCACTACCAGCAGTGTCCAGACATATGACGGGTGGGTGCATATGACTCCCAGCAGTGGACAGACATATGGGGGTGGGTGCATATGACTCCCAGCAGTGGACAAACATGAGGGGTGGGTGCAGAGTACTCCCAGCAGTGGACAGACATATGGGGTGGGTGCATATCACTACCAGCAGTGTCCAGACATATGGGGGTGGGTGCATATCACCACCAGCAGTGTCCAGACATATGGGGGTGGGTGCATATGACACCCAGCAGTGGACAGACATATGAGGGGTGGGTGCAGAGGACTCCCAGCAGTGGACAGACATATGGGGGTGGGTGCATATCACTACCAGCAGTGTCCAGACATATGGGGGTGGGTGCATATCACCACCAGCAGTGTCTAGACATATGGGGGTGGGTGCATATGACACCCAGCAGTGGACAGACATATGAGGGGTGGGTGCAGAGGACTCCCAGCAGTGGACAGACCTATGGGGGGTGGGTGCATATGACTCCCAGCAGTGTCCAGACTTGGGGGTGGGTGCATATGACTCCCAGCAGTGTCCAGACATATGGGGTGGGTGCATATCACTACCAGCAGTGTCCAGACAAATGAGGGGTGGGTGCATATGACTCCCAGCAGTGGACAGAGATATGAGGGGTGAGTGCATATGACTCCCAGCAGTGTCCAGACATATGGGGGTGGGTGCATATGACTCCCAGCAGTGTCCAGACATATGGGGGGTGGGTGCATATCACTACAAGCAGTGGACAGACATATGAGGGGTGGGTGCATATCACTACCAGCAGTGGACAGACATATGAGGGGTGGGTGCAGAGGACTCCCAGCAGTGGACAGACATATGAGGGGTGGGTGCATATCACTACCAGCAGTGGACAGACATATGGGGGTGGGTGCATATTACTACCAGCAGTGGACAGACATATGGGGGTGGGTGCATATCACTACCAGCAGTGGACAGACATATGGGGGTGGGTGCATATCACTACCAGCAGTGTCCAGACATATGGGGGTGGGTGCATATCACTACCAGCAGTGTCCAGACATATGGGGGTGGGTGCATATGACTCCCAGCAGTGGACAGACATATGGGGGTGGGTGCATATCACTACCAGCAGTGTCCAGACATATGGGGGTGGGTGCATATGACTCCCAGCAGTGGACAGACATATGGGGGTGGGTGCATATCACTACCAGCAGTGTCCAGCCATATGGGGGTGGGTGCACATGACTCCCAGCAGTGGACAGAGATATGAGGGGTGGGTGCATATGACTCCCAGCAGTGTCCAGACATATGGGGGTGGGTGCATATCACTACCAGCGGTGTCCAGACATATGGGGGTGAATGCATATGACTCCCAGCAGTGGACAGAGATATGAGGGGTGGGTGCATATCACTACCAGCAGTGTCCAGACGTATGAGGGGTGGGTGCATATGACTCCCAGCAGTGGACAGAGATATGAGGGGTGGGTGCATATCACTACCAGCAGTGTCTAGACATATGGGGTGGGTGCATATCACTACCAGCAGTGGAGAGACATATGAGGGGTGCGTGCAGAGGACTCCCAGCAGTGGACAGACATATGAGGGGTGGGTGCAGAGGACTCCCAGCAGTGGACAGACATATGAGGGGTGGGTGCATATCACTACCAGCAGTGGACAGACATATGGGGGTGGGTGCATATGACTCCCAGCAGTGTCCAGACATATGGGGGTGGGTGCATATCACTACCAGCAGTGTCCAGACATATGGGGGTGGGTGCATATGACTCACAGCAGTGGACAGAGATATGAGGGGTGGGTGCATATGACTCCCAGCAGTGTCCAGACATATGGGGGTGGGTGCATATCACTACCAGCAGTGTCCAGACATATGGGGGTGGGTGCATATGACACCCAGCAGTGGACAGAGATATGAGGGGTGGGTGCATATCACTACCAGCAGTGGACAGACATATGAGGGCTGGCTGCAGAGGACTCCCAGCAGTGGACAGACATATGGGGGTGGATGCATATCACTACCAGCAGTGTCCAGACATAGGGGGGTGGGTGGATATGACTCCCAGGAGGGGACAGACATATGGGGGTGGGTGCATATCACTACCAGCAGTGTCCAGACATATGGGGGTGGGTGCATATCACTACCAGCAGTGGACAGACATATGAGGGATGGGTGCAGAGGACTCCCAGCAGTGGACAGACATATGGGGGTGGGTGCATATCACTACCAGCAGTGTCCAGACATATGGGGGTGGGTGCATATGACTCCCAGCAGTGGACAGACATATGGGGGTGGGTGCATATCACTACCAGCAGTGTCCAGACATATGGGGGTGGGTGCATTTGACTCCCAGCAGTGGACAGAGATATGAGGGGTGTGTGCATATGACTCCCAGCAGTGTCCAGACATACGGGGGTGGGTGCATATCACTACCAGCAGTGTCCAGACATATGGGGGTGGGTGCATATGATTCCCAGCAGTGGACAGACATATGAGGGGTGGGTGCATATCACTACCAGCAGTGGACAGACATATGGGGATGGGTGCATATGACTCCCAGCAGTGGACCGACATATGGGGGTGGGTGCATATCACTACCAGCAGTGTCCAGACATATGGGGGTGGGTGCATATGACTCCCAGCAGTGGACAGACATATGGGGGTGGGTTCATATCACTACCAGCAGTGTCCAGACATATGGGGGTGGGTGCATATGACTCCCAGCAGTGGACAGAGATATGAGGGGTGTGTGCATATCACTACCAGCAGTGTCCAGACATATGAGGGTGGGTGCATATCACTACCAGCAGTGGACAGACATATGAGGGGTGGGTGCAGAGGACTCCCAGCAGTGGACAGACATATGAGGGGTGGGTGCATATCACTACCAGCAGTGGACAGACATATGAGGGGTGGGTGCATATCACTACCAGCAGTGGAGAGACATATGGGGGTGGGTGCATATGACTCCCAGCAGTGGACAGACATATGGGGGTGGGTGCATATCATTACCAGCAGTGTCCAGACATATGGGGGTGGGTGCATATGACTCCCAGCAGTGGACAGACATATGAGGGGTGGGTGCATATCACTACCAGCAGTGGACAGACATATGGGGATGGGTGCATATGACTCCCAGCAGTGGACCGACATATGGGGGTGGGTGCATATCACTACCAGCAGTGTCCAGACATATGGGGGTGGGTGCATATGACTCCCAGCAGTGGACAGACATATGGGGGTGGGTTCATATCACTACCAGCAGTGTCCAGACATATGGGGGTGGGTGCATATGACTCCCAGCAGTGGACAGAGATATGAGGGGTGTGTGCATATCACTACCAGCAGTGTCCAGACATATGAGGGTGGGTGCATATCACTACCAGCAGTGGACAGACATATGAGGGGTGGGTGCAGAGGACTCCCAGAAGTGGACAGACATATGAGGGGTAGGTGCATATCACTACCAGCAGTGGACAGACATATGAGGGGTGGGTGCATATCACTACCAGCAGTGTCCAGACATATGGGGGTGGGTGCATATCACTACCAGCAGTGGACAGACATATGAGGGGTGGGTGCAGAGGACTCCCAGCAGTGGACAGACATATGGGGGTGGGTGCATATCACTACAAGCAGTGGACAGACATATGGGGGTGGGTGCATATGACTCCCAGCAGTGGACAAACATGAGGGGTGGGTGCAGAGTACTCCCAGCAGTGGACAGACATATGGGGTGGGTGCATATCACTACCAGCAGTGTCCAGACATATGGGGGTGGGTGCATATCACCACCAGCAGTGTCCAGACATATGGGGGTGGGTGCATATGACACCCAGCAGTGGACAGACATATGAGGGGTGGGTGCAGAGGACTCCCAGCAGTGGACAGACATATGGGGGTGGGTGCATATCACTACCAGCAGTGTCCAGACATATGGGGGTGGGTGCATATCACCACCAGCAGTGTCTAGACATATGGGGGTGGGTGCATATGACACCCAGCAGTGGACAGACATATGAGGGGTGGGTGCAGAGGACTCCCAGCAGTGGACAGACCTATGGGGGGTGGGTGCATATGACTCCCAGCAGTGTCCAGACTTGTGGGTGGGTGCATATGACTCCCAGCAGTGTCCAGACATATGGGGGTGGGTGCATATCACTACCAGCAGTGTCCAGACAAATGAGGGGTGGGTGCATATGACTCCCAGCAGTGGACAGAGATATGAGGGGTGAGTGCATATGACTCCCAGCAGTGTCCAGACATATGGGGGTGGGTGCATATGACTCCCAGCAGTGTCCAGACATATGGGGGGTGGGTGCATATCACTACAAGCAGTGGACAGACATATGAGGGGTGGGTGCATATCACTACCAGCAGTGGACAGACATATGAGGGGTGGGTGCAGAGGACTCCCAGCAGTGGACAGACATATGAGGGGTGGGTGCATATCACTACCAGCAGTGGACAGACATATGGGGGTGGGTGCATATTACTACCAGCAGTGGACAGACATATGGGGGTGGGTGCATATCACTACCAGCAGTGGACAGACATATGGGGGTGGGTGCATATCACTACCAGCAGTGTCCAGACATATGGGGGTGGGTGCATATCACTACCAGCAGTGTCCAGACATATGGGGGTGGGTGCATATGACTCCCAGCAGTGGACAGACATATGGGGGTGGGTGCATATCACTACCAGCAGTGTCCAGACATATGGGGGTGGGTGCATATGACTCCCAGCAGTGGACAGACATATGGGGGTGGGTGCATATCACTACCAGCAGTGTCCAGCCATATGGGGGTGGGTGCACATGGCTCCCAGCAGTGGACAGAGATATGAGGGGTGGGTGCATATGACTCCCAGCAGTGTCCAGACATATGGGGGTGGGTGCATATCACTACCAGCGGTGTCCAGACATATGGGGGTGAATGCATATGACTCCCAGCAGTGGACAGAGATATGAGGGGTGGGTGCATATCACTACCAGCAGTGTCCAGACGTATGAGGGGTGGGTGCATATGACTCCCAGCACTGGTCAGAGATATGAGGAGTGGGTGCATATCACTACCAGCAGTGTCTAGACATATGGGGTGGGTGCATATCACTACCAGCAGTGGACAGACATATGAGGGGTGGGTGCATATGACTCCCAGCAGTGGACAGAGATATGAGGGGTGGGTGCATATCACTACCAGCAGTGTCCAGACATATGGGGGTGGGTGCATATCACTACCAGCAGTGGACAGACATATGAGGGGTGGGTGCAGAGGACTCCCAGCAGTGTCCAGACATATGGGGGTGGGTGCATATCACCACCAGCAGTGTCCAGACATATGGGGGTGGGTGTATATGACACCCAGCAGTGGACAGACATATGAGGGGTGGGTGCAGAGGACTCCCAGCAGTGGACAGACATATGGGGGTGGGTGCATATCACTACAAGCAGTGGACAGACATATGGGGGTGGGTGCATATGACTCCCAGCAGTGTCCAGACATATGGGGGTGGGTGCATATCACTACCAGCAGTGTCCAGACATATGGGGGTGGGTGCATATGACTCCCAGCAGTGGACAGAGATATGAGGGGTGGGTGCATATCACTACCAGCAGTGTCCAGACATATGGGGGTGGGTGCATATCACTACCAGCAGTGGACAGACATATGAGGGGTGGGTGCAGAGGACTCCCAGCAGTGGACAGACATATGGGGGTGGGTGCATATCACTACAAGCAGTGGACAGACATATGGGGGTGGGTGCATATGACTCCCAGCAGTGTCCAGACATATGGGGGTTGGTGCATATCACTACCAGCAGTGTCCAGACATATGGGGGTGGGTGCATATGACTCCCAGCAGTGGACAGATATATTAGGGGTGGGTGCATATCACTACCAGCAGTGGACAGACATATGGGGGTGGGTGCATATCACTACCAGCAGTGGACAGACATATGAGGGGTGGGTGCAGAGGACTCCCAGCAGTGTCCAGACATATGGGGGTGGGTGCATATGACTCGCAGCAGTGGACAGAGATATGAGGGGTGGGTGCATATCACTACCAGCAGTGTCCAGACATATGGGGGTGGGTGCATATCACTACCAGCAGTGTCCAGACATATGGGGGTGGGTGCATATGACTCCCAGCAGTGGACAGACATATGAGGGGTGGGTGCATATCACTACCAGCAGTGGACAGACATGGGGGGTGGGTGCATATGACTCCCAGCAGTGTCCAGACATATGGGGGTGGGTGCATATCACTACCAGCAGTGTCCAGACATATGGGGGTGGGTGCATATGACTCCCAGCAGTGTCCAGACATATGGGGGTGGGTGCATATGACTCCCAGCAGTGGACAGAGATATGAGGGGTGGGTGCATATGACTCCCAGCAGTGGACAGACATATGGGGGTGGGTGCATATCACTACAAGCAGTGGACAGACATATGGGGGTGGGTGCATTTGACTCCCAGCAGTGTCCAGACATATGGGGGTTGGTGCATATCACTACCAGCAGTGTCCAGACATATGGGGGTGGGTGCATATGACTCCCAGCAGTGGACAGATATATTAGGGGTGGGTGCATATCACTACCAGCAGTGGACAGACATATGTGGGTGGGTGCCTGTCACTACCAGCAGTGGACAGACATATGGGGGTGGGTGCATATCACTACCAACAGTGTCCAGACATATGGGGGTGGGTGCATATCACTACCAGCAGTGTCCAGACATATGGGGGTGGGTGCATATCACTACCAGCAGTGTCCAGACATATGGGGGTGGGTGCATATGACTCGCAGCAGTGGACAGAGATATGAGGGGTGGGTGCATATCACTACCAGCAGTGTCCAGACATATGGGGGTGGGTGCATATCACTACCAGCAGTGGACAGACATATGAGGGGTGGGTGCAGAGGACTCCCAGCAGTGGACAGACATATGGGGGTGGGTGCATATCACTACCAGCAGTGTCCAGACATATGGGGGTGGGTGCATATCACTACCAGCAGTGTCCAGACATATGGGGGTGGGTGCATATGACTCCCAGCAGTGGACAGACATATGAGGGGTGGGTGCATATCACTACCAGCAGTGGACAGACATGGGGGGTGGGTGCATATGACTCCCAGCAGTGTCCAGACATATGGGGGTGGGTGCATATCACTACCAGCAGTGTCCAGACATATGGGGGTGGGTGCATATGACTCCCAGCAGTGGACAGACATATGAGGGGTGGGTGCATATCACTACCAGCAGTGGACAGACATATGGGGGGTGGGTGCATATGACTCCCAGCAGTGTCCAGACATATGGGGGTGGGTGCATATCACTACCAGCAGTGTCCAGACATAGGGGGTGGGTGCATATGACTCCCAGCAGTGGACAGACTTATGAGGGGTGGGTGCAGAGGACTCCCAGCAGTGGACAGACATATTGGGGTGGGTGCATATCACTACAAGCAGTGGACAGACATATGGGGGTGGGTGCATATGACCCCCAGCAGTGTCCAGACATATGGGGGTGGGTGCATATCACTACCAGCCGTGTCCAGACATATGGGGGTGGATGCATATGACTCCCAGCAGTGGACAGAGATATGAGGGGTGGGTGCATATCACTACCAGCAGTGTCCAGACATATGGGGATGGGTGCATATCACTACCAGCAGTGGACAGACACATGGGGGTGGGTGCCGAGGACTCCCAGCAGTGGACAGACATATGGGGGTGGGTGCATATCACTACCAGCCGTGTCCAGACATATGGGGGTGGGTGCATATCACTACCAGCAGTGGACAAACATGAGGGGTGGGTGCAGAGTACTCCCAGCAGTGGACAGACATATGGGGGTGGGTGCATATCACTACCAGCAGTGTCCAGACATATGGGGGTGGGTGCATATCACCACCAGCAGTGTCCAGACATATGGGGGTGGGTGCATATGACACCCAGCAGTGGACAGACATATGAGGGGTGGGTGCAGAGGACTCCCAGCAGTGGACAGACCTATGGGGGGTGGGTGCATATGACTCCCAGCAGTGTCTAGACTTGGGGGTGGGTGCATATGACTCCCAGCAGTGTCCAGACATATGGGGGTGGGTGCATATCACTACCAGCAGTGTCCAGACAAATGAGGGGTGGGTGCATATGACTCCCAGCAGTGGACAGAGATATGAGGGGTGAGTGCATATGACTCCCAGCAGTGTCCAGACATATGGGGGTGGGTGCATATGACTCCCAGCAGTGTCCAGACATATGGGGGGTGGGTGCATATCACTACAAGCAGTGGACAGACATATGAGGGGTGGGTGCATATCACTACCAGCAGTGGACAGACATATGAGGGGTGGGTGCAGAGGACTCCCAGCAGTGGACAGACATATGAGGGGTGGGTGCATATCACTACCAGCAGTGGACAGACATATGGGGGTGGGTGCATATTACTACCAGCAGTGGACAGACATATGGGGGTGGGTGCATATCACTACCAGCAGTGGACAGACATATGGGGGTGGGTGCATATCACTACCAGCAGTGTCCAGACATATGGGGGTGGGTGCATATCACTACCAGCAGTGTCCAGACATATGGGGGTGGGTGCATATGACTCCCAGCAGTGGACAGACATATGGGGGTGGGTGCATATCACTACCAGCAGTGTCCAGACATATGGGGGTGGGTGCATATGACTCCCAGCAGTGGACAGACATATGGGGGTGGGTGCATATCACTACCAGCAGTGTCCAGCCATATGGGGGTGGGTGCACATGACTCCCAGCAGTGGACAGAGATATGAGGGGTGGGTGCATATGACTCCCAGCAGTGTCCAGACATATGGGGGTGGGTGCATATCACTACCAGCGGTGTCCAGACATATGGGGGTGAATGCATATGACTCCCAGCAGTGGACAGAGATATGAGGGGTGGGTGCATATCACTACCAGCAGTGTCCAGACGTATGAGGGGTGGGTGCATATGACTCCCAGCAGTGGACAGAGATATGAGGGGTGGGTGCATATCACTACCAGCAGTGTCTAGACATATGGGGTGGGTGCATATCACTACCAGCAGTGGAGAGACATATGAGGGGTGCGTGCAGAGGACTCCCAGCAGTGGACAGACATATGAGGGGTGGGTGCAGAGGACTCCCAGCAGTGGACAGACATATGAGGGGTGGGTGCATATCACTACCAGCAGTGGACAGACATATGGGGGTGGGTGCATATGACTCCCAGCAGTGTCCAGACATATGGGGGTGGGTGCATATCACTACCAGCAGTATCCAGACATATGGGGGTGGGTGCATATGACTCACAGCAGTGGACAGATATATGAGGGGTGGGTGCATATGACTCCCAGCAGTGTCCAGACATTTGGGGGCGAGTGCATATCACTACCAGCAGTGTCCAGACATATGAGGGGTGGGTGCATATCACTACCAGCAGTGGACAGACATATGAGGGGTGGGTGCATATCACTACCAGCAGTGTCCAGACATATGGGGATGGGTGCATATGACTCCCAGCAGTGGACAGAGATATGAGGGGTGGGTGCATATGACTCCCAGCAGTGTCCAGACATATGGGGGTGGGTGCATATCACTACCAGCAGTGTCCAGACATATGGGGGTGGGTGCATATGACACCCAGCAGTGGACAGAGATATGAGGGGTGGGTGCATATCACTACCAGCAGTGTCCAGACATATGGGGGTGGGTGCATATCACTACCAGCAGTGGACAGACATATGAGGGCTGGCTGCAGAGGACTCCCAGCAGTGGACAGACATATGGGGGTGGATGCATATCACTACCAGCAGTGTCCAGACATAGGGGGGTGGGTGGATATGACTCCCAGGAGGGGACAGACATATGGGGGTGGGTGCATATCACTACCAGCAGTGTCCAGACATATGGGGGTGGGTGCATATCACTACCAGCAGTGGACAGACATATGAGGGGTGGGTGCAGAGGACTCCCAGCAGTGGACAGACATATGGGGGTGGGTGCATATCACTACCAGCAGTGTCCAGACATATGGGGGTGGGTGCATATGACTCCCAGCAGTGGACAGACATATGGGGGTGGGTGCATATCACTACCAGCAGTGTCCAGACATATGGGGGTGGGTGCATATGACTCCCAGCAGTGGACAGAGATATGAGGGGTGTGTGCATATGACTCCCAGCAGTGTCCAGACATACGGGGATGGGTGCATATCACTACCAGCAGTGTCCAGACATATGGGGGTGGGTGCATATGATTCCCAGCAGTGGACAGACATATGAGGGGTGGGTGCATATCACTACCAGCAGTGGACAGACATATGGGGATGGGTGCATATGACTCCCAGCAGTGGACCGACATATGGGGGTGGGTGCATATCACTACCAGCAGTGTCCAGACATATGGGGGTGGGTGCATATGACTCCCAGCAGTGGACAGACATATGGGGGTGGGTTCATATCACTACCAGCAGTGTCCAGACATATGGGGGTGGGTGCATATGACTCCCAGCAGTGGACAGAGATATGAGGGGTGTGTGCATATCACTACCAGCAGTGTCCAGACATATGAGGGTGGGTGCATATCACTACCAGCAGTGGACAGAGATATGAGGGGTGGGTGCAGAGGACTCCCAGCAGTGGACAGACATATGAGGGGTGGGTGCATATCACTACCAGCAGTGGACAGACATATGAGGGGTGGGTGCATATCACTACCAGCAGTGGACAGACATATGGGGGTGGGTGCATATGACTCCCAGCAGTGGACAGACATATGGGGGTGGGTGCATATCATTACCAGCAGTGTCCAGACATATGGGGGTGGGTGCATATGACTCCCAGCAGTGGACAGAGATATGAGGGGTGGGTGCATATGACTCCCAGCAGTGTCCAGACATATGGGGGTGGGTGCATATCACTACCAGCAGTGTCCAGACATATGGGGGTGGGTGCATATGACTCCCAGCAGTGGAGAGACATATGAGGGGTGGGTGCATATGACTCCCAGCAGTGGACAGAGATATGAGGGGTGGGTGCATATCACTACCAGCAGTGTCCAGACATATGGGGGTGGGTGCATATCACTACCAGCAGTGGACAGACATATGAGGGGTGGTTGCAGAGGACTCCCAGCAGTGGACAGACATATGGGGGTGGGTGCATATCACTACCAGCAGTGTCCAGACATATGGGGGTGGGTGCATATCACTACCAGCAGTGTCCAGACATATGGGGGTGGGTGCATATGACTCCCAGCAGTGGACAGACATATGAGGGGTGGGTGCATATCACTACCAGCAGTGGACAGACATGGGGGGTGGGTGCATATGACTCCCAGCAGTGTCCAGACATATGGGGGTGGGTGCATATCACTACCAGCAGTGTCCAGACATATGGGGGTGGGTGCATATGACTCCCAGCAGTGGACAGACATATGAGGGGTGGGTGCATATCACTACCAGTAGTGGACAGACATATGGGGGTGGGTGCGTGGGTGCATATGACTCCCAGCAGTGTCCAGACATATGGGGGTGGGTGCATATCACTACCAGCAGTGTCCAGACATAGGGGGGTGGGTGCATATGACTCCCAGCAGTGGACAGACTTATGAGGGGTGGGTGCAGAGGACTCCCAGCAGTGGACAGACATATGGGGGTGGGTGCATATCACTACAAGCAGTGGACAGACATATGGGGGTGGGTGCATATGACCCCCAGCAGTGTCCAGACATATGGGGGTGGGTGCATATCACTACCAGCCGTGTCCAGACATATGGGGGTGGATGCATATGACTCCCAGCAGTGGACAGAGATATGAGGGGTGGGTGCATATCACTACCAGCAGTGTCCAGACATATGGGGGTGGGTGCATATCACTACCAGCATTGTCCAGACATATGGGGGTGGGTGCATATCACCACCAGCAGTGTCCAGACATATGGGTGTGGGTGCATATGACACCCAGCAGTGGACAGACGTATGAGGGGTGGGTGCATATCACTACCAGCAGTGGACAGACATATGGGGTGGGTGCATATGACTCCCAGCAGTGTCCAGACATATGGGGTTGGGTGCATATCACTACCAGCAGTGTCCAGACATATGGGGGTGGGTGCATATGACTCCCAGCAGTGGACAGAGATATGAGGGGTGGGTGCATATCACTACCAGCAGTGTCCAGACATATGGGGGTGGGTGCATATCACTACCAGCAGTGGACAGACATATGAGGGGTGGGTGCAGAGGACTCCCAGCAGTGGACAGACATATGGGGGTGGGTGCATATCACTACAAGCAGTGGACAGACATATGGGGGTGGGTGCATATGACTCCCAGCAGTGTCTATCACTACCAGCCGTGTCCAGACATATGGGGGTGGGTGCATATCACTACCAGCAGTGGACAAACATGAGGGGTGGGTGCAGAGTACTCCCAGCAGTGGACAGACATATGGGGTGGGTGCATATCACTACCAGCAGTGTCCAGACATATGGGGGTGGGTGCATATCACCACCAGCAGTGTCCAGACATATGGGGGTGGGTGCATATGACACCCAGCAGTGGACAGACATATGAGGGGTGGGTGCAGAGGACTCCCAGCAGTGGACAGACATATGGGGGGTGGGTGCATATGACTCCCAGCAGTGGACAGATATGAGGGGTGGGTGCATATGACTCCCAGCAGTGTCCAGACTTGGGGGTGGGTGCATATGACTCCCAGCAGTGTCCAGACATATGGGGGTGGGTGCATATCACTACCAGCAGTGTCCAGACATATGAGGGGTGGGTGCATATGACTCCCAGCAGTGGACAGAGATATGAGGGGTGGGTGCATATGACTCCCAGCAGTGTCCAGACATATGGGGGTGGGTGCATATGACTCCCAGCAGTGGACAGAGATATGAGGGGTGGGTGCATATGACTCCCAGCAGTGTCCAGACATATGGGGGTGGGTGCATATCACTACCAGCAGTGTCCAGACATTTGGGGTTGGGTGCATATGACTCCCAGCAGTGGACAGGGATATGAGGGGTGGGTGCATATCACTACCAGCAGTGTCCAGACATATGGGGGTGGGTGCATATGACTCCCAGCAGTGGACAGAGATATGAGGGGTGGGTGCATATGACTCCCAGCAGTGGATAGAGATATGAGGGGTGGGTGCATATGACTCCCAGCAGTGTCCAGACATGGGGGTGGGTGCATATGACTCCCAGCAGTGTCCAGACATATGAGGGGTGGGTGCATATCACTACAAGCAGTGGACAGACATATGAGGGGTGGGTGCATATCACTACCAGCAGTGTCCAGACATATGGGGGTGGGTGCATATGACTCCCAGCAGTGGACAGAGATATGAGGGGTGGGTGCATATGACTCCCAGCAGTGTCCAGACATATGAGGGTGGGTGCAGATCACTACTAGCAGTGTCCAGACATATGGGGTGGGTGCATATCACTACCAGCAGTGGACAGACATATGAGGGGTGGGTGCAGAGGACTCCCAGCAGTGGACAGACATATGGGGGTGGGTGCATATCACTACCAGCAGTGGACAGACATATGGGGTTGGGTGCAGAGGACTCCCAGCAGTGGACAGACATATGGGGTGGGTGCATATCACTACCAGCAGTGTCCAGACATATGGGGGTGGGTGCATATAATTCCCAGCAGTGGACAGAGATATGAGGGGTGGGTGCATATGACTCCCAGCAGTGGACAGACATTTGGGGGTGGGTGCATATTACTACCAGCTGTGTCCAGACATATGGGGGTGGGTGCATATGACTCCCAGCAGTGGACAGACATATGGGGGTGGGTGCATATCACTACCAGCAGTGTCCAGCCATATGGGGGTGGGTGCACATGACTCCCAGCAGTGGACAGAGATATGAGGGGTGGGTGCATATGACTCCCAGCAGTGTCCAGACATATGGGGGTGGGTGCATATCACTACCAGCGGTGTCCAGACATATGGGGGTGAATGCATATGACTCCCAGCAGTGGACAGAGATATGAGGGGTGGGTGCATATCACTACCAGCAGTGTCCAGACGTATGAGGGGTGGGTGCATATGACTCCCAGCAGTGGAGAGACATATGAGGGGTGCGTGCAGAGGACTCCCAGCAGTGGACAGACATATGAGGGGTGGGTGCATATCACTACCAGCAGTGGACAGACATATGGGGGTGGGTGCATATGACTCCCAGCAGTGTCCAGACATATGGGGTGGGTGCATATCACTACCAGCAGTGTCCAGACATATAGGGGTGGGTGCATATGACTCACAGCAGTGGACAGAGATATGAGGGGTGGGTGCATATGACTCCCAGCAGTGTCCAGACATTTGGGGGCGAGTGCATATCACTACCAGCAGTGTCCAGACATATGAGGGGTGGGTGCATATCACTACCAGCAGTGGACAGACATATGAGGGGTGGGTGCATATCACTACCAGCAGTGTCCAGACATATGGGGATGGGTGCATATGACTCCCAGCAGTGGACAGAGATATGAGGGGTGGGTGCATATGACTCCCAGCAGTGTCCAGACATATGGGGGTGGGTGCATATCACTACCAGCAGTGTCCAGACATATGGGGGTGGGTGCATATGACACCCAGCAGTGGACAGAGATATGAGGGGTGGGTGCATATCACTACCAGCAGTGTCCAGACATATGGGGATGGGTGCATATCACTACCAGCAGTGGACAGGCATATGAGGGGTGGCTGCAGAGGACTCCCAGCAGTGGACAGACATATGGGGGTGGATGCATATCACTACCAGCAGTGTCCAGACATAGGGGGGTGAGTGGATATGACTCCCAGGAGGGGACAGACATATGGGGGTGGGTGCATATCACTACCAGCAGTGTCCAGACATATGGGGGTGGGTGCATATCACTACCAGCAGTGGACAGACATATGAGGGGTGGGTGCAGAGGACTCCCAGCAGTGGACAGACATATGGGGGTGGGTGCATATCACTACCAGCAGTGTCCAGACATATGGGGGTGGGTGCATATGACTCCCAGCAGTGGACAGACTTATGAGGGGTGGGTGCAGAGGACTCCCAGCAGTGGACAGACATATGGGGGTGGGTGCATATCACTACAAGCAGTGGACAGACATATGGGGGTGGGTGCATATGACCCCCAGCAGTGTCCAGACATATGGGGGTGGGTGCATATCACTACCAGCCGTGTCCAGACATATGGGGGTGGATGCATATGACTCCCAGCAGTGGACAGAGATATGAGGGGTGGGTGCATATCACTACCAGCAGTGTCCAGACATATGGGGGTGGGTGCATATCACTACCAGCAGTGGACAGACATATGAGGGGTGGGTGCAGAGGACTCCCAGCAGTGGACAGACATATGGGGGTGGGTGCATATCACTACCAGCATTGTCCAGACATATGGGGGTGGGTGCATATCACCACCAGCAGTGTCCAGACATATGGGTGTGGGTGCATATGACACCCAGCAGTGGACAGACGTATGAGGGGTGGGTGCATATCTCTACCAGCAGTGGACAGACATATGGGGTGGGTGCATATGACTCCCAGCAGTGTCCAGACATATGGGGTTGGGTGCATATCACTACCAGCAGTGTCCAGACATATGGGGGTGGGTGCATATGACTCCCAGCAGTGGACAGAGATATGAGGGGTGGGTGCATATCACTACCAGCAGTGTCCAGACATATGGGGGTGGGTGCATATCACTACCAGCAGTGGACAGACATATGAGGGGTGGGTGCAGAGGACTCCCAGCAGTGGACAGACATATGGGGGTGGGTGCATATCACTACAAGCAGTGGACAGACATATGGGGGTGGGTGCATATGACTCCCAGCAGTGGACAAACATGAGGGGTGGGTGCAGAGTACTCCCAGCAGTGGACAGACATATGGGGTGGGTGCATATCACTACCAGCAGTGTCCAGACATATGGGGGTGGGTGCATATCACCACCAGCAGTGTCCAGACATATGGGGGTGGGTGCATATGACACCCAGCAGTGGACAGACATATGAGGGGTGGGTGCAGAGGACTCCCAGCAGTGGACAGACATATGGGGGGTGGGTGCATATGACTCCCAGCAGTGGACAGATATGAGGGGTGGGTGCATATGACTCCCAGCAGTGTCCAGACTTGGGGGTGGGTGCATATGACTCCCAGCAGTGTCCAGACATATGGGGGTGGGTGCATATCACTACCAGCAGTGTCCAGACATATGACGGGTGGGTGCATATGACTCCCAGCAGTGGACAGACATATGGGGGTGGGTGCATATGACTCCCAGCAGTGGACAAACATGAGGGGTGGGTGCAGAGTACTCCCAGCAGTGGACAGACATATGGGGTGGGTGCATATCACTACCAGCAGTGTCCAGACATATGGGGGTGGGTGCATATCACCACCAGCAGTGTCCAGACATATGGGGGTGGGTGCATATGACACCCAGCAGTGGACAGACATATGAGGGGTGGGTGCAGAGGACTCCCAGCAGTGGACAGACATATGGGGGTGGGTGCATATCACTACCAGCAGTGTCCAGACATATGGGGGTGGGTGCATATCACCACCAGCAGTGTCTAGACATATGGGGGTGGGTGCATATGACACCCAGCAGTGGACAGACATATGAGGGGTGGGTGCAGAGGACTCCCAGCAGTGGACAGACCTATGGGGGGTGGGTGCATATGACTCCCAGCAGTGTCCAGACTTGGGGGTGGGTGCATATGACTCCCAGCAGTGTCCAGACATATGGGGGTGGGTGCATATCACTACCAGCAGTGTCCAGACAAATGAGGGGTGGGTGCATATGACTCCCAGCAGTGGACAGAGATATGAGGGGTGAGTGCATATGACTCCCAGCAGTGTCCAGACATATGGGGGTGGGTGCATATGACTCCCAGCAGTGTCCAGACATATGGGGGGTGGGTGCATATCACTACAAGCAGTGGACAGACATATGAGGGGTGGGTGCATATCACTACCAGCAGTGGACAGACATATGAGGGGTGGGTGCAGAGGACTCCCAGCAGTGGACAGACATATGAGGGGTGGGTGCATATCACTACCAGCAGTGGACAGACATATGGGGGTGGGTGCATATTACTACCAGCAGTGGACAGACATATGGGGGTGGGTGCATATCACTACCAGCAGTGGACAGACATATGGGGGTGGGTGCATATCACTACCAGCAGTGTCCAGACATATGGGGGTGGGTGCATATGACTCCCAGCAGTGGACAGACATATGGGGGTGGGTGCATATCACTACCAGCAGTGTCCAGCCATATGGGGGTGGGTGCACATGACTCCCAGCAGTGGACAGAGATATGAGGGGTGGGTGCATATGACTCCCAGCAGTGTCCAGACATATGGGGGTGGGTGCATATCACTACCAGCGGTGTCCAGACATATGGGGGTGAATGCATATGACTCCCAGCAGTGGACAGAGATATGAGGGGTGGGTGCATATCACTACCAGCAGTGTCCAGACGTATGAGGGGTGGGTGCATATGACTCCCAGCAGTGGACAGAGATATGAGGGGTGGGTGCATATCACTACCAGCAGTGTCTAGACATATGGGGTGGGTGCATATCACTACCAGCAGTGGAGAGACATATGAGGGGTGCGTGCAGAGGACTCCCAGCAGTGGACAGACATATGAGGGGTGGGTGCAGAGGACTCCCAGCAGTGGACAGACATATGAGGGGTGGGTGCATATCACTACCAGCAGTGGACAGACATATGGGGGTGGGTGCATATGACTCCCAGCAGTGTCCAGACATATGGGGGTGGGTGCATATCACTACCAGCAGTGTCCAGACATATGGGGGTGGGTGCATATGACTCACAGCAGTGGACAGAGATATGAGGGGTGGGTGCATATGACTCCCAGCAGTGTCCAGACATTTGGGGGCGAGTGCATATCACTACCAGCAGTGTCCAGACATATGAGGGGTGGGTGCATATCACTACCAGCAGTGGACAGACATATGAGGGGTGGGTGCATATCACTACCAGCAGTGTCCAGACATATGGGGATGGGTGCATATGACTCCCAGCAGTGGACAGAGATATGAGGGGTGGGTGCATATGACTCCCAGCAGTGTCCAGACATATGGGGGTGGGTGCATATCACTACCAGCAGTGTCCAGACATATGGGGGTGGGTGCATATGACACCCAGCAGTGGACAGAGATATGAGGGGTGGGTGCATATCACTACCAGCAGTGTCCAGACATATGGGGGTGGGTGCATATCACTACCAGCAGTGGACAGACATATGAGGGCTGGCTGCAGAGGACTCCCAGCAGTGGACAGACATATGGGGGTGGATGCATATCACTACCAGCAGTGTCCAGACATAGGGGGGTGGGTGGATATGACTCCCAGGAGGGGACAGACATATGGGGGTGGGTGCATATCACTACCAGCAGTGTCCAGACATATGGGGGTGGGTGCATATCACTACCAGCAGTGGACAGACATATGAGGGGTGGGTGCAGAGGACTCCCAGCAGTGGACAGACATATGGGGGTGGGTGCATATCACTACCAGCAGTGTCCAGACATATGGGGGTGGGTGCATATGACTCCCAGCAGTGGACAGACATATGGGGGTGGGTGCATATCACTACCAGCAGTGTCCAGACATATGGGGGTGGGTGCATATGACTCCCAGCAGTGGACAGAGATATGAGGGGTGTGTGCATATGACTCCCAGCAGTGTCCAGACATACGGGGATGGGTGCATATCACTACCAGCAGTGTCCAGACATATGGGGGTGGGTGCATATGATTCCCAGCAGTGGACAGACATATGAGGGGTGGGTGCATATCACTACCAGCAGTGGACAGACATATGGGGATGGGTGCATATGACTCCCAGCAGTGGACCGACATATGGGGGTGGGTGCATATCACTACCAGCAGTGTCCAGACATATGGGGGTGGGTGCATATGACTCCCAGCAGTGGACAGACATATGGGGGTGGGTTCATATCACTACCAGCAGTGTCCAGACATATGGGGGTGGGTGCATATGACTCCCAGCAGTGGACAGAGATATGAGGGGTGTGTGCATATCACTACCAGCAGTGTCCAGACATATGAGGGTGGGTGCATATCACTACCAGCAGTGGACAGAGATATGAGGGGTGGGTGCAGAGGACTCCCAGCAGTGGACAGACATATGAGGGGTGGGTGCATATCACTACCAGCAGTGGACAGACATATGAGGGGTGGGTGCATATCACTACCAGCAGTGGACAGACATATGGGGGTGGGTGCATATGACTCCCAGCAGTGGACAGACATATGGGGGTGGGTGCATATCATTACCAGCAGTGTCCAGACATATGGGGGTGGGTGCATATGACTCCCAGCAGTGGACAGAGATATGAGGGGTGGGTGCATATGACTCCCAGCAGTGTCCAGACATATGGGGGTGGGTGCATATCACTACCAGCAGTGTCCAGACATATGGGGGTGGGTGCATATGACTCCCAGCAGTGGAGAGACATATGAGGGGTGGGTGCATATGACTCCCAGCAGTGGACAGAGATATGAGGGGTGGGTGCATATCACTACCAGCAGTGTCCAGACATATGGGGGTGGGTGCATATCACTACCAGCAGTGGACAGACATATGAAGGGTGGTTGCAGAGGACTCCCAGCAGTGGACAGACATATGGGGGTGGGTGCATATCACTACCAGCAGTGTCCAGACATATGGGGGTGGGTGCATATCACTACCAGCAGTGTCCAGACATATGGGGGTGGGTGCATATGACTCCCAGCAGTGGACAGACATATGAGGGGTGGGTGCATATCACTACCAGCAGTGGACAGACATGGGGGGTGGGTGCATATGACTCCCAGCAGTGTCCAGACATATGGGGGTGGGTGCATATCACTACCAGCAGTGTCCAGACATATGGGGGTGGGTGCATATGACTCCCAGCAGTGGACAGACATATGAGGGGTGGGTGCATATCACTACCAGCAGTGGACAGACATATGGGGGTGGGTGCATATGACTCCCAGCAGTGTCCAGACATATGGGGGTGGGTGCATATCACTACCAGCAGTGTCCAGACATAGGGGGGTGGGTGCATATGACTCCCAGCAGTGGACAGACTTATGAGGGGTGGGTGCAGAGGACTCCCAGCAGTGGACAGACATATGGGGGTGGGTGCATATCACTACAAGCAGTGGACAGACATATGGGGGTGGGTGCATATGACCCCCAGCAGTGTCCAGACATATGGGGGTGGGTGCATATCACTACCAGCCGTGTCCAGACATATGGGGGTGGATGCATATGACTCCCAGCAGTGGACAGAGATATGAGGGGTGGGTGCATATCACTACCAGCAGTGTCCAGACATATGGGGGTGGGTGCATATCACTACCAGCAGTGGACAGACATATGAGGGGTGGGTGCAGAGGACTCCCAGCAGTGGACAGACATATGGGGGTGGGTGCATATCACTACCAGCATTGTCCAGACATATGGGGGTGGGTGCATATCACCACCAGCAGTGTCCAGACATATGGGTGTGGGTGCATATGACACCCAGCAGTGGACAGACGTATGAGGGGTGGGTGCATATCACTACCAGCAGTGGACAGACATATGGGGTGGGTGCATATGACTCCCAGCAGTGTCCAGACATATGGGGTTGGGTGCATATCACTACCAGCAGTGTCCAGACATATGGGGGTGGGTGCATATGACTCCCAGCAGTGGACAGAGATATGAGGGGTGGGTGCATATCACTACCAGCAGTGTCCAGACATATGGGGGTGGGTGCATATCACTACCAGCAGTGGACAGACATATGAGGGGTGGGTGCAGAGGACTCCCAGCAGTGGACAGACATATGGGGGTGGGTGCATATCACTACAAGCAGTGGACAGACATATGGGGGTGGGTGCATATGACTCCCAGCAGTGTCTATCACTACCAGCCGTGTCCAGACATATGGGGGTGGGTGCATATCACTACCAGCAGTGGACAAACATGAGGGGTGGGTGCAGAGTACTCCCAGCAGTGGACAGACATATGGGGTGGGTGCATATCACTACCAGCAGTGTCCAGACATATGGGGGTGGGTGCATATCACCACCAGCAGTGTCCAGACATATGGGGGTGGGTGCATATGACACCCAGCAGTGGACAGACATATGAGGGGTGGGTGCAGAGGACTCCCAGCAGTGGACAGACATATGGGGGGTGGGTGCATATGACTCCCAGCAGTGGACAGATATGAGGGGTGGGTGCATATGACTCCCAGCAGTGTCCAGACTTGGGGGTGGGTGCATATGACTCCCAGCAGTGTCCAGACATATGGGGGTGGGTGCATATCACTACCAGCAGTGTCCAGACATATGAGGGGTGGGTGCATATGACTCCCAGCAGTGGACAGAGATATGAGGGGTGGGTGCATATGACTCCCAGCAGTGTCCAGACATATGGGGGTGGGTGCATATGACTCCCAGCAGTGGACAGAGATATGAGGGGTGGGTGCATATGACTCCCAGCAGTGTCCAGACATATGGGGGTGGGTGCATATCACTACCAGCAGTGTCCAGACATTTGGGGTTGGGTGCATATGACTCCCAGCAGTGGACAGGGATATGAGGGGTGGGTGCATATCACTACCAGCAGTGTCCAGACATATGGGGGTGGGTGCATATGACTCCCAGCAGTGGACAGAGATATGAGGGGTGGGTGCATATGACTCCCAGCAGTGGATAGAGATATGAGGGGTGGGTGCATATGACTCCCAGCAGTGTCCAGACATGGGGGTGGGTGCATATGACTCCCAGCAGTGTCCAGACATATGAGGGGTGGGTGCATATCACTACAAGCAGTGGACAGACATATGAGGGGTGGGTGCATATCACTACCAGCAGTGTCCAGACATATGGGGGTGGGTGCATATGACTCCCAGCAGTGGACAGAGATATGAGGGGTGGGTGCATATGACTCCCAGCAGTGTCCAGACATATGAGGGTGGGTGCAGATCACTACTAGCAGTGTCCAGACATATGGGGTGGGTGCATATCACTACCAGCAGTGGACAGACATATGAGGGGTGGGTGCAGAGGACTCCCAGCAGTGGACAGACATATGGGGGTGGGTGCATATCACTACCAGCAGTGGACAGACATATGGGGTTGGGTGCAGAGGACTCCCAGCAGTGGACAGACATATGGGGTGGGTGCATATCACTACCAGCAGTGTCCAGACATATGGGGGTGGGTGCATATAATTCCCAGCAGTGGACAGAGATATGAGGGGTGGGTGCATATGACTCCCAGCAGTGGACAGACATTTGGGGGTGGGTGCATATTACTACCAGCTGTGTCCAGACATATGGGGTGGGTGCATATGACTCCCAGCAGTGGACAGACATATGGGGGTGGGTGCATATCACTACCAGCAGTGTCCAGCCATATGGGGGTGGGTGCACATGACTCCCAGCAGTGGACAGAGATATGAGGGGTGGGTGCATATGACTCCCAGCAGTGTCCAGACATATGGGGGTGGGTGCATATCACTACCAGCGGTGTCCAGACATATGGGGGTGAATGCATATGACTCCCAGCAGTGGACAGAGATATGAGGGGTGGGTGCATATCACTACCAGCAGTGTCCAGACGTATGAGGGGTGGGTGCATATGACTCCCAGCAGTGGAGAGACATATGAGGGGTGCGTGCAGAGGACTCCCAGCAGTGGACAGACATATGAGGGGTGGGTGCATATCACTACCAGCAGTGGACAGACATATGGGGGTGGGTGCATATGACTCCCAGCAGTGTCCAGACATATGGGGTGGGTGCATATCACTACCAGCAGTGTCCAGACATATGGGGGTGGGTGCATATGACTCACAGCAGTGGACAGAGATATGAGGGGTGGGTGCATATGACTCCCAGCAGTGTCCAGACATTTGGGGGCGAGTGCATATCACTACCAGCAGTGTCCAGACATATGAGGGGTGGGTGCATATCACTACCAGCAGTGGACAGACATATGAGGGGTGGGTGCATATCACTACCAGCAGTGTCCAGACATATGGGGATGGGTGCATATGACTCCCAGCAGTGGACAGAGATATGAGGGGTGGGTGCATATGACTCCCAGCAGTGTCCAGACATATGGGGGTGGGTGCATATCACTACCAGCAGTGTCCAGACATATGGGGGTGGGTGCATATGACACCCAGCAGTGGACAGAGATATGAGGGGTGGGTGCATATCACTACCAGCAGTGTCCAGACATATGGGGGTGGGTGCATATCACTACCAGCAGTGGACAGGCATATGAGGGGTGGCTGCAGAGGACTCCCAGCAGTGGACAGACATATGGGGGTGGATGCATATCACTACCAGCAGTGTCCAGACATAGGGGGGTGAGTGGATATGACTCCCAGGAGGGGACAGACATATGGGGGTGGGTGCATATCACTACCAGCAGTGTCCAGACATATGGGGGTGGGTGCATATCACTACCAGCAGTGGACAGACATATGAGGGGTGGGTGCAGAGGACTCCAAGCAGTGGACAGACATATGGGGGTGGGTGCATATCACTACCAGCAGTGTCCAGACATATGGGGGTGGGTGCATATGACTCCCAGCAGTGGACAGACTTATGAGGGGTGGGTGCAGAGGACTCCCAGCAGTGGACAGACATATGGGGGTGGGTGCATATCACTACAAGCAGTGGACAGACATATGGGGGTGGGTGCATATGACCCCCAGCAGTGTCCAGACATATGGGGGTGGGTGCATATCACTACCAGCCGTGTCCAGACATATGGGGGTGGATGCATATGACTCCCAGCAGTGGACAGAGATATGAGGGGTGGGTGCATATCACTACCAGCAGTGTCCAGACATATGGGGGTGGGTGCATATCACTACCAGCAGTGGACAGACATATGAGGGGTGGGTGCAGAGGACTCCCAGCAGTGGACAGACATATGGGGGTGGGTGCATATCACTACCAGCATTGTCCAGACATATGGGGGTGGGTGCATATCACCACCAGCAGTGTCCAGACATATGGGTGTGGGTGCATATGACACCCAGCAGTGGACAGACGTATGAGGGGTGGGTGCATATCTCTACCAGCAGTGGACAGACATATGGGGTGGGTGCATATGACTCCCAGCAGTGTCCAGACATATGGGGTTGGGTGCATATCACTACCAGCAGTGTCCAGACATATGGGGGTGGGTGCATATGACTCCCAGCAGTGGACAGAGATATGAGGGGTGGGTGCATATCACTACCAGCAGTGTCCAGACATATGGGGGTGGGTGCATATCACTACCAGCAGTGGACAGACATATGAGGGGTGGGTGCAGAGGACTCCCAGCAGTGGACAGACATATGGGGGTGGGTGCATATCACTACAAGCAGTGGACAGACATATGGGGGTGGGTGCATATGACTCCCAGCAGTGGACAAACATGAGGGGTGGGTGCAGAGTACTCCCAGCAGTGGACAGACATATGGGGTGGGTGCATATCACTACCAGCAGTGTCCAGACATATGGGGGTGGGTGCATATCACCACCAGCAGTGTCCAGACATATGGGGGTGGGTGCATATGACACCCAGCAGTGGACAGACATATGAGGGGTGGGTGCAGAGGACTCCCAGCAGTGGACAGACATATGGGGGGTGGGTGCATATGACTCCCAGCAGTGGACAGATATGAGGGGTGGGTGCATATGACTCCCAGCAGTGTCCAGACTTGGGGGTGGGTGCATATGACTCCCAGCAGTGTCCAGACATATGGGGGTGGGTGCATATCACTACCAGCAGTGTCCAGACATATGACGGGTGGGTGCATATGACTCCCAGCAGTGGACAGACATATGGGGGTGGGTGCATATGACTCCCAGCAGTGGACAAACATGAGGGGTGGGTGCAGAGTACTCCCAGCAGTGGACAGACATATGGGGTGGGTGCATATCACTACCAGCAGTGTCCAGACATATGGGGGTGGGTGCATATCACCACCAGCAGTGTCCAGACATATGGGGGTGGGTGCATATGACACCCAGCAGTGGACAGACATATGAGGGGTGGGTGCAGAGGACTCCCAGCAGTGGACAGACATATGGGGGTGGGTGCATATCACTACCAGCAGTGTCCAGACATATGGGGGTGGGTGCATATCACCACCAGCAGTGTCTAGACATATGGGGGTGGGTGCATATGACACCCAGCAGTGGACAGACATATGAGGGGTGGGTGCAGAGGACTCCCAGCAGTGGACAGACCTATGGGGGGTGGTGCATATGACTCCCAGCAGTGTCCAGACTTGGGGGTGGGTGCATATGACTCCCAGCAGTGTCCAGACATATGGGGGTGGGTGCATATCACTACCAGCAGTGTCCAGACAAATGAGGGGTGGGTGCATATGACTCCCAGCAGTGGACAGAGATATGAGGGGTGAGTGCATATGACTCCCAGCAGTGTCCAGACATATGGGGGTGGGTGCATATGACTCCCAGCAGTGTCCAGACATATGGGGGGTGGGTGCATATCACTACAAGCAGTGGACAGACATATGAGGGGTGGGTGCATATCACTACCAGCAGTGGACAGACATATGAGGGGTGGGTGCAGAGGACTCCCAGCAGTGGACAGACATATGAGGGGTGGGTGCATATCACTACCAGCAGTGGACAGACATATGGGGGTGGGTGCATATTACTACCAGCAGTGGACAGACATATGGGGGTGGGTGCATATCACTACCAGCAGTGGACAGACATATGGGGGTGGGTGCATATCACTACCAGCAGTGTCCAGACATATGGGGGTGGGTGCATATGACTCCCAGCAGTGGACAGACATATGGGGGTGGGTGCATATCACTACCAGCAGTGTCCAGCCATATGGGGGTGGGTGCACATGACTCCCAGCAGTGGACAGAGATATGAGGGGTGGGTGCATATGACTCCCAGCAGTGTCCAGACATATGGGGGTGGGTGCATATCACTACCAGCGGTGTCCAGACATATGGGGGTGAATGCATATGACTCCCAGCAGTGGACAGAGATATGAGGGGTGGGTGCATATCACTACCAGCAGTGTCCAGACGTATGAGGGGTGGGTGCATATGACTCCCAGAAGTGGACAGAGATATGAGGGGTGGGTGCATATCACTACCAGCAGTGTCTAGACATATGGGGTGGGTGCATATCACTACCAGCAGTGGAGAGACATATGAGGGGTGCGTGCAGAGGACTCCCAGCAGTGGACAGACATATGAGGGGTGGGTGCAGAGGACTCCCAGCAGTGGACAGACATATGAGGGGTGGGTGCATATCACTACCAGCAGTGGACAGACATATGGGGGTGGGTGCATATGACTCCCAGCAGTGTCCAGACATATGGGGGTGGGTGCATATCACTACCAGCAGTGTCCAGACATATGGGGGTGGGTGCATATGACTCACAGCAGTGGACAGAGATATGAGGGGTGGGTGCATATGACTCCCAGCAGTGTCCAGACATTTGGGGGCGAGTGCATATCACTACCAGCAGTGTCCAGACATATGAGGGGTGGGTGCATATCACTACCAGCAGTGGACAGACATATGAGGGGTGGGTGCATATCACTACCAGCAGTGTCCAGACATATGGGGATGGGTGCATATGACTCCCAGCAGTGGACAGAGATATGAGGGGTGGGTGCATATGACTCCCAGCAGTGTCCAGACATATGGGGGTGGGTGCATATCACTACCAGCAGTGTCCAGACATATGGGGGTGGGTGCATATGACACCCAGCAGTGGACAGAGATATGAGGGGTGGGTGCATATCACTACCAGCAGTGTCCAGACATATGGGGGTGGGTGCATATCACTACCAGCAGTGGACAGACATATGAGGGCTGGCTGCAGAGGACTCCCAGCAGTGGACAGACATATGGGGGTGGATGCATATCACTACCAGCAGTGTCCAGACATAGGGGGGTGGGTGGATATGACTCCCAGGAGGGGACAGACATATGGGGGTGGGTGCATATCACTACCAGCAGTGTCCAGACATATGGGGGTGGGTGCATATCACTACCAGCAGTGGACAGACATATGAGGGGTGGGTGCAGAGGACTCCCAGCAGTGGACAGACATATGGGGGTGGGTGCATATCACTACCAGCAGTGTCCAGACATATGGGGGTGGGTGCATATGACTCCCAGCAGTGGACAGACATATGGGGGTGGGTGCATATCACTACCAGCAGTGTCCAGACATATGGGGGTGGGTGCATATGACTCCCAGCAGTGGACAGAGATATGAGGGGTGTGTGCATATGACTCCCAGCAGTGTCCAGACATACGGGGATGGGTGCATATCACTACCAGCAGTGTCCAGACATATGGGGGTGGGTGCATAGGATTCCCAGCAGTGGACAGACATATGAGGGGTGGGTGCATATCACTACCAGCAGTGGACAGACATATGGGGATGGGTGCATATGACTCCCAGCAGTGGACCGACATATGGGGGTGGGTGCATATCACTACCAGCAGTGTCCAGACATATGGGGGTGGGTGCATATGACTCCCAGCAGTGGACAGACATATGGGGGTGGGTTCATATCACTACCAGCAGTGTCCAGACATATGGGGGTGGGTGCATATGACTCCCAGCAGTGGACAGAGATATGAGGGGTGTGTGCATATCACTACCAGCAGTGTCCAGACATATGAGGGTGGGTGCATATCACTACCAGCAGTGGACAGAGATATGAGGGGTGGGTGCAGAGGACTCCCAGCAGTGGACAGACATATGAGGGGTGGGTGCATATCACTACCAGCAGTGGACAGACATATGAGGGGTGGGTGCATATCACTACCAGCAGTGGACAGACATATGGGGGTGGGTGCATATGACTCCCAGCAGTGGACAGACATATGGGGGTGGGTGCATATCATTACCAGCAGTGTCCAGACATATGGGGGTGGGTGCATATGACTCCCAGCAGTGGACAGAGATATGAGGGGTGGGTGCATATGACTCCCAGCAGTGTCCAGACATATGGGGGTGGGTGCATATCACTACCAGCAGTGTCCAGACATATGGGGGTGGGTGCATATGACTCCCAGCAGTGGAGAGACATATGAGGGGTGGGTGCATATGACTCCCAGCAGTGGACAGAGATATGAGGGGTGGGTGCATATCACTACCAGCAGTGTCCAGACATATGGGGGTGGGTGCATATCACTACCAGCAGTGGACAGACATATGAGGGGTGGTTGCAGAGGACTCCCAGCAGTGGACAGACATATGGGGGTGGGTGCATATCACTACCAGCAGTGTCCAGACATATGGGGGTGGGTGCATATCACTACCAGCAGTGTCCAGACATATGGGGGTGGGTGCATATGACTCCCAGCAGTGGACAGACATATGAGGGGTGGGTGCATATCACTACCAGCAGTGGACAGACATGGGGGGTGGGTGCATATGACTCCCAGCAGTGTCCAGACATATGGGGGTGGGTGCATATCACTACCAGCAGTGTCCAGACATATGGGGGTGGGTGCATATGACTCCCAGCAGTGGACAGACATATGAGGGGTGGGTGCATATCACTACCAGCAGTGGACAGACATATGGGGGTGGGTGCATATGACTCCCAGCAGTGTCCAGACATATTGGGGTGGGTGCATATCACTACCAGCAGTGTCCAGACATAGGGGGGTGGGTGCATATGACTCCCAGCAGTGGACAGACTTATGAGGGGTGGGTGCAGAGGACTCCCAGCAGTGGACAGACATATGGGGGTGGGTGCATATCACTACAAGCAGTGGACAGACATATGGGGGTGGGTGCATATGACCCCCAGCAGTGTCCAGACATATGGGGGTGGGTGCATATCACTACTAGCCGTGTCCAGACATATGGGGGTGGATGCATATGACTCCCAGCAGTGGACAGAGATATGAGGGGTGGGTGCATATCACTACCAGCAGTGTCCAGACATATGGGGGTGGGTGCATATCACTACCAGCAGTGGACAGACATATGAGGGGTGGGTGCAGAGGACTCCCAGCAGTGGACAGACATATGGGGGTGGGTGCATATCACTACCAGCATTGTCCAGACATATGGGGGTGGGTGCATATCACCACCAGCAGTGTCCAGACATATGGGTGTGGGTGCATATGACACCCAGCAGTGGACAGACGTATGAGGGGTGGGTGCATATCACTACCAGCAGTGGACAGACATATGGGGTGGGTGCATATGACTCCCAGCAGTGTCCAGACATATGGGGTTGGGTGCATATCACTACCAGCAGTGTCCAGACATATGGGGGTGGGTGCATATGACTCCCAGCAGTGGACAGAGATATGAGGGGTGGGTGCATATCACTACCAGCAGTGTCCAGACATATGGGGGTGGGTGCATATCACTACCAGCAGTGGACAGACATATGAGGGGTGGGTGCAGAGGACTCCCAGCAGTGGACAGACATATGGGGGTGGGTGCATATCACTACAAGCAGTGGACAGACATATGGGGGTGGGTGCATATGACTCCCAGCAGTGTCTATCACTACCAGCCGTGTCCAGACATATGGGGGTGGGTGCATATCACTACCAGCAGTGGACAAACATGAGGGGTGGGTGCAGAGTACTCCCAGCAGTGGACAGACATATGGGGTGGGTGCATATCACTACCAGCAGTGTCCAGACATATGGGGGTGGGTGCATATCACCACCAGCAGTGTCCAGA
Source organism: Triturus cristatus (assembly GCF_964204655.1). Classification (NCBI taxonomy): domain Eukaryota; kingdom Metazoa; phylum Chordata; class Amphibia; order Caudata; family Salamandridae; genus Triturus; species Triturus cristatus. The sequence continues at coordinate 513,400,283 of NC_140579.1, forward strand.
CATATGGGGGTGGGTGCATATGACACCCAGCAGTGGACAGACATATGAGGGGTGGGTGCAGAGGACTCCCAGCAGTGGACAGACATATGGGGGGTGGGTGCATATGACTCCCAGCAGTGGACAGATATGAGGGGTGGGTGCATATGACTCCCAGCAGTGTCCAGACTTGGGGGTGGGTGCATATGACTCCCAGCAGTGTCCAGACATATGGGGGTGGGTGCATATCACTACCAGCAGTGTCCAGACATATGAGGGGTGGGTGCATATGACTCCCAGCAGTGGACAGAGATATGAGGGGTGGGTGCATATGACTCCCAGCAGTGTCCAGACATATGGGGGTGGGTGCATATGACTCCCAGCAGTGGACAGAGATATGAGGGGTGGGTGCATATGACTCCCAGCAGTGTCCAGACATATGGGGGTGGGTGCATATCACTACCAGCAGTGTCCAGACATTTGGGGTTGGGTGCATATGACTCCCAGCAGTGGACAGGGATATGAGGGGTGGGTGCATATCACTACCAGCAGTGTCCAGACATATGGGGGTGGGTGCATATGACTCCCAGCAGTGGACAGAGATATGAGGGGTGGGTGCATATGACTCCCAGCAGTGGATAGAGATATGAGGGGTGGGTGCATATGACTCCCAGCAGTGTCCAGACATGGGGGTGGGTGCATATGACTCCCAGCAGTGTCCAGACATATGAGGGGTGGGTGCATATCACTACAAGCAGTGGACAGACATATGAGGGGTGGGTGCATATCACTACCAGCAGTGTCCAGACATATGGGGGTGGTTGCATATGACTCCCAGCAGTGGACAGAGATATGAGGGGTGGGTGCATATGACTCCCAGCAGTGTCCAGACATATGAGGGTGGGTGCAGATCACTACTAGCAGTGTCCAGACATATGGGGTGGGTGCATATCACTACCAGCAGTGGACAGACATATGAGGGGTGGGTGCAGAGGACTCCCAGCAGTGGACAGACATATGGGGGTGGGTGCATATCACTACCAGCAGTGGACAGACATATGGGGTTGGGTGCAGAGGACTCCCAGCAGTGGACAGACATATGGGGTGGGTGCATATCACTACCAGCAGTGTCCAGACATATGGGGGTGGGTGCATATAATTCCCAGCAGTGGACAGAGATATGAGGGGTGGGTGCATATGACTCCCAGCAGTGGACAGACATTTGGGGGTGGGTGCATATTACTACCAGCAGTGTCCAGACATATGGGGGTGGGTGCATATGACTCCCAGCAGTGGACAGACATATGGGGGTGGGTGCATATCACTACCAGCAGTGTCCAGCCATATGGGGGTGGGTGCACATGACTCCCAGCAGTGGACAGAGATATGAGGGGTGGGTGCATATCACTACCAGCAGTGGACAGACATATGGGGATGGGTGCATATGACTCCCAGCAGTGGACCGACATATGGGGGTGGGTGCATATCACTACCAGCAGTGTCCAGACATATGGGGGTGGGTGCATATGACTCCCAGCAGTGGACAGACACATGGGGGTGGGTTCATATCACTACCAGCAGTGTCCAGACATATGGGGGTGGGTGCATATGACTCCCAGCAGTGGACAGAGATATGAGGGGTGTGTGCATATAACTACCAGCAGTGTCCAGACATATGAGGGTGGGTGCATATCACTACCAGCAGTGGACAGACATATGAGGGGTGGGTGCAGAGGACTCCCAGCAGTGGACAGACATATGAGGGGTGGGTGCATATCACTACCAGCAGTGGACAGACATATGAGGGGTGGGTGCATATCACTACCAGCAGTGGAGAGACATATGGGGGTGGGTGCATATGACTCCCAGCAGTGGACAGACATATGGGGGTGGGTGCATATCATTACCAGCAGTGTCCAGACATATGGGGGTGGGTGCATATGACTCCCAGCAGTGGACAGACATATGAGGGGTGGGTGCATATCACTACCAGCAGTGGACAGACATATGGGGATGGGTGCATATGACTCCCAGCAGTGGACCGACATATGGGGGTGGGTGCATATCACTACCAGCAGTGTCCAGACATATGGGGGTGGGTGCATATGACTCCCAGCAGTGGACAGACATATGGGGGTGGGTTCATATCACTACCAGCAGTGTCCAGACATATGGGGGTGGGTGCATATGACTCCCAGCAGTGGACAGAGATATGAGGGGTGTGTGCATATCACTACCAGCAGTGTCCAGACATATGAGGGTGGGTGCATATCACTACCAGCAGTGGACAGACATATGAGGGGTGGGTGCAGAGGACTCCCAGCAGTGGACAGACATATGAGGGGTGGGTGCATATCACTACCAGCAGTGGACAGACATATGAGGGGTGGGTGCATATCACTACCAGCAGTGTCCAGACATATGGGGGTGGGTGCATATCACTACCAGCAGTGGACAGACATATGAGGGGTGGGTGCAGAGGACTCCCAGCAGTGGACAGACATATGGGGGTGGGTGCATATCACTACAAGCAGTGGACAGACATATGGGGGTGGGTGCATATGACTCCCAGCAGTGGACAAACATGAGGGGTGGGTGCAGAGTACTCCCAGCAGTGGACAGACATATGGGGTGGGTGCATATCACTACCAGCAGTGTCCAGACATATGGGGGTGGGTGCATATCACCACCAGCAGTGTCCAGACATATGGGGGTGGGTGCATATGACACCCAGCAGTGGACAGACATATGAGGGGTGGGTGCAGAGGACTCCCAGCAGTGGACAGACATATGGGGGGTGGGTGCATATGACTCCCAGCAGTGGACAGATATGAGGGGTGGGTGCATATGACTCCCAGCAGTGTCCAGACTTGGGGGTGGGTGCATATGACTCCCAGCAGTGTCCAGACATATGGGGGTGGGTGCATATCACTACCAGCAGTGTCCAGACATATGACGGGTGGGTGCATATGACTCCCAGCAGTGGACAGACATATGGGGGTGGGTGCATATGACTCCCAGCAGTGGACAAACATGAGGGGTGGGTGCAGAGTACTCCCAGCAGTGGACAGACATATGGGGTGGGTGCATATCACTACCAGCAGTGTCCAGACATATGGGGGTGGGTGCATATCACCACCAGCAGTGTCCAGACATATGGGGGTGGGTGCATATGACACCCAGCAGTGGACAGACATATGAGGGGTGGGTGCAGAGGAATCCCAGCAGTGGACAGACATATGGGGGTGGGTGCATATCACTACCAGCAGTGTCCAGACATATGGGGGTGGGTGCATATCACCACCAGCAGTGTCTAGACATATGGGGGTGGGTGCATATGACACCCAGCAGTGGACAGACATATGAGGGGTGGGTGCAGAGGACTCCCAGCAGTGGACAGACCTATGGGGGGTGGGTGCATATGACTCCCAGCAGTGTCCAGACTTGGGGGTGGGTGCATATGACTCCCAGCAGTGTCCAGACATATGGGGGTGGGTGCATATCACTACCAGCAGTGTCCAGACAAATGAGGGGTGGGTGCATATGACTCCCAGCAGTGGACAGAGATATGAGGGGTGAGTGCATATGATTCCCAGCAGTGTCCAGACATATGGGGGTGGGTGCATATGACTCCCAGCAGTGTCCAGACATATGGGGGGTGGGTGCATATCACTACAAGCAGTGGACAGACATATGAGGGGTGGGTGCATATCACTACCAGCAGTGGACAGACATATGAGGGGTGGGTGCAGAGGACTCCCAGCAGTGGACAGACATATGAGGGGTGGGTGCATATCACTACCAGCAGTGGACAGACATATGGGGGTGGGTGCATATTACTACCAGCAGTGGACAGACATATGGGGGTGGGTGCATATCACTACCAGCAGTGGACAGACATATGGGGGTGGGTGCATATCACTACCAGCAGTGTCCAGACATATGGGGGTGGGTGCATATCACTACCAGCAGTGTCCAGACATATGGGGGTGGGTGCATATGACTCCCAGCAGTGGACAGACATATGGGGGTGGGTGCATATCACTACCAGCAGTGTCCAGACATATGGGGGTGGGTGCATATGACTCCCAGCAGTGGACAGACATATGGGGGTGGGTGCATATCACTACCAGCAGTGTCCAGCCATATGGGGGTGGGTGCACATGACTCCCAGCAGTGGACAGAGATATGAGGGGTGGGTGCATATGACTCCCAGCAGTGTCCAGACATATGGGGGTGGGTGCATATCACTACCAGCGGTGTCCAGACATATGGGGGTGAATGCATATGACTCCCAGCAGTGGACAGAGATATGAGGGGTGGGTGCATATCACTACCAGCAGTGTCCAGACGTATGAGGGGTGGGTGCATATGACTCCCAGCAGTGGACAGAGATATGAGGGGTGGGTGCATATCACTACCAGCAGTGTCTAGACATATGGGGTGGGTGCATATCACTACCAGCAGTGGAGAGACATATGAGGGGTGCGTGCAGAGGACTCCCAGCAGTGGACAGACATATGAGGGGTGGGTGCAGAGGACTCCCAGCAGTGGACAGACATATGAGGGGTGGGTGCATATCACTACCAGCAGTGGACAGACATATGGGGGTGGGTGCATATGACTCCCAGCAGTGTCCAGACATATGGGGGTGGGTGCATATCACTACCAGCAGTGTCCAGACATATGGGGGTGGGTGCATATGACTCACAGCAGTGGACAGAGATATGAGGGGTGGGTGCATATGACTCCCAGCAGTGTCCAGACATTTGGGGGCGAGTGCATATCACTACCAGCAGTGTCCAGACATATGAGGGGTGGGTGCATATCACTACCAGCAGTGGACAGACATATGAGGGGTGGGTGCATATCACTACCAGCAGTGTCCAGACATATGGGGATGGGTGCATATGACTCCCAGCAGTGGACAGAGATATGAGGGGTGGGTGCATATGACTCCCAGCAGTGTCCAGACATATGGGGGTGGGTGCATATCACTACCAGCAGTGTCCAGACATATGGGGGTGGGTGCATATGACACCCAGCAGTGGACAGAGATATGAGGGGTGGGTGCATATCACTACCAGCAGTGTCCAGACATATGGGGGTGGGTGCATATCACTACCAGCAGTGGACAGACATATGAGGGCTGGCTGCAGAGGACTCCCAGCAGTGGACAGACATATGGGGGTGGATGCATATCACTACCAGCAGTGTCCAGACATAGGGGGGTGGGTGGATATGACTCCCAGGAGGGGACAGACATATGGGGGTGGGTGCATATCACTACCAGCAGTGTCCAGACATATGGGGGTGGGTGCATATCACTACCAGCAGTGGACAGACATATGAGGGGTGGGTGCAGAGGACTCCCAGCAGTGGACAGACATATGGGGGTGGGTGCAGAGGACTCCCAGCAGTGGACAGACATATGGGGGTGGGTGCATATCACTACCAGCAGTGTCCAGACATATGGGGGTGGGTGCATATGACTCCCAGCAGTGGACAGACATATGGGGGTGGGTGCATATCACTACCAGCAGTGGACAGAGATATGAGGGGTGTGTGCATATGACTCCCAGCAGTGTCCAGACATACGGGGGTGGGTGCATATCACTACCAGCAGTGTCCAGACATATGGGGGTGGGTGCATATGATTCCCAGCAGTGGACAGACATATGAGGGGTGGGTGCATATCACTACCAGCAGTGGACAGACATATGGGGATGGGTGCATATGACTCCCAGCAGTGGACCGACATATGGGGGTGGGTGCATATCACTACCAGCAGTGTCCAGACATATGGGGGTGGGTGCATATGACTCCCAGCAGTGGACAGACATATGGGGGTGGGTTCATATCACTACCAGCAGTGTCCAGACATATGGGGGTGGGTGCATATGACTCCCAGCAGTGGACAGAGATATGAGGGGTGTGTGCATATCACTACCAGCAGTGTCCAGACATATGAGGGTGGGTGCATATCACTACCAGCAGTGGACAGACATATGAGGGGTGGGTGCAGAGGACTCCCAGCAGTGGACAGACATATGAGGGGTGGGTGCATATCACTACCAGCAGTGGACAGACATATGAGGGGTGGGTGCATATCACTACCAGCAGTGGAGAGACATATGGGGGTGGGTGCATATGACTCCCAGCAGTGGACAGACATATGGGGGTGGGTGCATATCATTACCAGCAGTGTCCAGACATATGGGGGTGGGTGCATATGACTCCCAGCAGTGGACAGACATATGAGGGGTGGGTGCATATCACTACCAGCAGTGGACAGACATATGGGGATGGGTGCATATGACTCCCAGCAGTGGACCGACATATGGGGGTGGGTGCATATCACTACCAGCAGTGTCCAGACATATGGGGGTGGGTGCATATGACTCCCAGCAGTGGACAGACATATGGGGGTGGGTTCATATCACTACCAGCAGTGTCCAGACATATGGGGGTGGGTGCATATGACTCCCAGCAGTGGACAGAGATATGAGGGGTGTGTGCATATCACTACCAGCAGTGTCCAGACATATGAGGGTGGGTGCATATCACTACCAGCAGTGGACAGACATATGAGGGGTGGGTGCAGAGGACTCCCAGCAGTGGACAGACATATGAGGGGTGGGTGCATATCACTACCAGCAGTGGACAGACATATGAGGGGTGGGTGCATATCACTACCAGCAGTGTCCAGACATATGGGGGTGGGTGCATATCACTACCAGCAGTGGACAGACATATGAGGGGTGGGTGCAGAGGACTCCCAGCAGTGGACAGACATATGGGGGTGGGTGCATATCACTACAAGCAGTGGACAGACATATGGGGGTGGGTGCATATGACTCCCAGCAGTGGACAAACATGAGGGGTGGGTGCAGAGTACTCCCAGCAGTGGACAGACATATGGGGTGGGTGCATATCACTACCAGCAGTGTCCAGACATATGGGGGTGGGTGCATATCACCACCAGCAGTGTCCAGACATATGGGGGTGGGTGCATATGACACCCAGCAGTGGACAGACATATGAGGGGTGGGTGCAGAGGACTCCCAGCAGTGGACAGACATATGGGGGGTGGGTGCATATGACTCCCAGCAGTGGACAGATATGAGGGGTGGGTGCATATGACTCCCAGCAGTGTCCAGACTTGGGGGTGGGTGCATATGACTCCCAGCAGTGTCCAGACATATGGGGGTGGGTGCATATCACTACCAGCAGTGTCCAGACATATGACGGGTGGGTGCATATGACTCCCAGCAGTGGACAGACATATGGGGGTGGGTGCATATGACTCCCAGCAGTGGACAAACATGAGGGGTGGGTGCAGAGTACTCCCAGCAGTGGACAGACATATGGGGTGGGTGCATATCACCACCAGCAGTGTCCAGACATATGGGGGTGGGTGCATATGACACCCAGCAGTGGACAGACATATGAGGGGTGGGTGCAGAGGACTCCCAGCAGTGGACAGACATATGGGGGTGGGTGCATATCACTACCAGCAGTGTCCAGACCTATGGGGGTGGGTGCATATCACCACCAGCAGTGTCTAGACATATGGGGGTGGGTGCATATGACACCCAGCAGTGGACAGACATATGAGGGGTGGGTGCAGAGGACTCCCAGCAGTGGACAGACCTATGGGGGGTGGGTGCATATGACTCCCAGCAGTGTCCAGACTTGGGGGTGGGTGCATATGACTCCCAGCAGTGTCCAGACATATGGGGGTGGGTGCATGTCACTACCAGCAGTGTCCAGACAAATGAGGGGTGGGTGCATATGACTCCCAGCAGTGGACAGAGATATGAGGGGTGAGTGCATATGACTCCCAGCAGTGTCCAGACATATGGGGGTGGGTGCATATGACTCCCAGCAGTGTCCAGACATATGGGGGGTGGGTGCATATCACTACAAGCAGTGGACAGACATATGAGGGGTGGGTGCATATCACTACCAGCAGTGGACAGACATATGAGGGGTGGGTGCAGAGGACTCCCAGCAGTGGACAGACATATGAGGGGTGGGTGCATATCACTACCAGCAGTGGACAGACATATGGGGGTGGGTGCATATTACTACCAGCAGTGGACAGACATATGGGGGTGGGTGCATATCACTACCAGCAGTGGACAGACATATGGGGGTGGGTGCATATCACTACCAGCAGTGTCCAGACATATGGGGGTGGGTGCATATCACTACCAGCAGTGTCCAGACATATGGGGGTGGGTGCATATGACTCCCAGCAGTGGACAGACATATGGGGGTGGGTGCATATCACTACCAGCAGTGTCCAGACATATGGGGGTGGGTGCATATGACTCCCAGCAGTGGACAGACATATGGGGGTGGGTGCATATCACTACCAGCAGTGTCCAGCCATATGGGGGTGGGTGCACATGACTCCCAGCAGTGGACAGAGATATGAGGGGTGGGTGCATATGACTCCCAGCAGTGTCCAGACATATGGGGGTGGGTGCATATCACTACCAGCGGTGTCCAGACATATGGGGGTGAATGCATATGACTCCCAGCAGTGGACAGAGATATGAGGGGTGGGTGCATATCACTACCAGCAGTGTCCAGACGTATGAGGGGTGGGTGCATATGACTCCCAGCAGTGGACAGAGATATGAGGGGTGGGTGCATATCACTACCAGCAGTGTCTAGACATATGGGGTGGGTGCATATCACTACCAGCAGTGGAGAGACATATGAGGGGTGCGTGCAGAGGACTCCCAGCAGTGGACAGACATATGAGGGGTGGGTGCAGAGGACTCCCAGCAGTGGACAGACATATGAGGGGTGGGTGCATATCACTACCAGCAGTGGACAGACATATGGGGGTGGGTGCATATGACTCCCAGCAGTGTCCAGACATATGGGGGTGGGTGCATATCACTACCAGCAGTGTCCAGACATATGGGGGTGGGTGCATATGACTCACAGCAGTGGACAGAGATATGAGGGGTGGGTGCATATGACTCCCAGCAGTGTCCAGACATTTGGGGGCGAGTGCATATCACTACCAGCAGTGTCCAGACATATGAGGGGTGGGTGCATATCACTACCAGCAGTGGACAGACATATGAGGGGTGGGTGCATATCACTACCAGCAGTGTCCAGACATATGGGGATGGGTGCATATGACTCCCAGCAGTGGACAGAGATATGAGGGGTGGGTGCATATGACTCCCAGCAGTGTCCAGACATATGGGGGTGGGTGCATATCACTACCAGCAGTGTCCAGACATATGGGGGTGGGTGCATATGACACCCAGCAGTGGACAGAGATATGAGGGGTGGGTGCATATCACTACCAGCAGTGTCCAGACATATGGGGGTGGGTGCATATCACTACCAGCAGTGGACAGACATATGAGGGCTGGCTGCAGAGGACTCCCAGCAGTGGACAGACATATGGGGGTGGATGCATATCACTACCAGCAGTGTCCAGACATAGGGGGGTGGGTGGATATGACTCCCAGGAGGGGACAGACATATGGGGGTGGGTGCATATCACTACCAGCAGTGTCCAGACATATGGGGGTGGGTGCATATCACTACCAGCAGTGGACAGACATATGAGGGGTGGGTGCAGAGGACTCCCAGCAGTGGACAGACATATGGGGGTGGGTGCATATCACTACCAGCAGTGTCCAGACATATGGGGGTGGGTGCATATGACTCCCAGCAGTGGACAGACATATGGGGGTGGGTGCATATCACTACCAGCAGTGTCCAGACATATGGGGGTGGGTGCATATGACTCCCAGCAGTGGACAGACATATGGGGGTGGGTGCATATCACTACCAGCAGTGTCCAGCCATATGGGGGTGGGTGCACATGACTCCCAGCAGTGGACAGAGATATGAGGGGTGTGTGCATATGACTCCCAGCAGTGTCCAGACATACGGGGATGGGTGCATATCACTACCAGCAGTGTCCAGACATATGGGGGTGGGTGCATATGATTCCCAGCAGTGGACAGACATATGAGGGGTGGGTGCATATCACTACCAGCAGTGGACAGACATATGGGGATGGGTGCATATGACTCCCAGCAGTGGACCGACATATGGGGGTGGGTGCATATCACTACCAGCAGTGTCCAGACATATGGGGGTGGGTGCATATGACTCCCAGCAGTGGACAGACATATGGGGGTGGGTTCATATCACTACCAGCAGTGTCCAGACATATGGGGGTGGGTGCATATGACTCCCAGCAGTCGACAGAGATATGAGGGGTGTGTGCATATCACTACCAGCAGTGTCCAGACATATGAGGGTGGGTGCATATCACTACCAGCAGTGGACAGAGATATGAGGGGTGGGTGCAGAGGACTCCCAGCAGTGGACAGACATATGAGGGGTGGGTGCATATCACTACCAGCAGTGGACAGACATATGAGGGGTGGGTGCATATCACTACCAGCAGTGGACAGACATATGGGGGTGGGTGCATATGACTCCCAGCAGTGGACAGACATATGGGGGTGGGTGCATATCATTACCAGCAGTGTCCAGACATATGGGGGTGGGTGCATATGACTCCCAGCAGTGGACAGAGATATGAGGGGTGGGTGCATATGACTCCCAGCAGTGTCCAGACATATGGGGGTGGGTGCATATCACTACCAGCAGTGTCCAGACATATGGGGGTGGGTGCATATGACTCCCAGCAGTGGAGAGACATATGAGGGGTGGGTGCATATGACTCCCAGCAGTGGACAGAGATATGAGGGGTGGGTGCATATCACTACCAGCAGTGTCCAGACATATGGGGGTGGGTGCATATCACTACCAGCAGTGGACAGACATATGAGGGGTGGTTGCAGAGGACTCCCAGCAGTGGACAGACATATGGGGGTGGGTGCATATCACTACCAGCAGTGTCCAGACATATGGGGGTGGGTGCATATCACTACCAGCAGTGTCCAGACATATGGGGGTGGGTGCATATGACTCCCAGCAGTGGACAGACATATGAGGGGTGGGTGCATATCACTACCAGCAGTGGACAGACATGGGGGGTGGGTGCATATGACTCCCAGCAGTGTCCAGACTTGGGGGTGGGTGCATATGACTCCCAGCAGTGTCCAGACATATGGGGGTGGGTGCATATCACTACCAGCAGTGTCCAGACAAATGAGGGGTGGGTGCATATGACTCCCAGCAGTGGACAGAGATATGAGGGGTGAGTGCATATGACTCCCAGCAGTGTCCAGACATATGGGGGTGGGTGCATATGACTCCCAGCAGTGTCCAGACATATGGGGGGTGGGTGCATATCACTACAAGCAGTGGACAGACATATGAGGGGTGGGTGCATATCACTACCAGCAGTGGACAGACATATGAGGGGTGGGTGCATATCACTACAAGCAGTGGACAGACATATGGGGGTGGGTGCATATGACCCTCAGCAGTGTCCAGACATATGGGGGTGGGTGCATATCACTACAAGCAGTGGACAGACATATGGGGGTGGGTGCATATGACCCCCAGCAGTGTCCAGACATATGGGGGTGGGTGCATATCACTACCAGCCGTGTCCAGACATATGGGGGTGGATGCATATGACTCCCAGCAGTGGACAGAGATATGAGGGGTGGGTGCATATCACTACCAGCAGTGTCCAGACATATGGGGGTGGGTGCATATCACTACCAGCAGTGGACAGACATATGAGGGGTGGGTGCAGAGGACTCCCAGCAGTGGACAGACATATGGGGGTGGGTGCATATCACTACCAGCATTGTCCAGACATATGGGGTTGGGTGCATATCACCACCAGCAGTGTCCAGACATATGGGTGTGGGTGCATATGACACCCAGCAGTGGACAGACGTATGAGGGGTGGGTGCATATCTCTACCAGCAGTGGACAGACATATGGGGTGGGTGCATATGACTCCCAGCAGTGTCCAGACATATGGGGTTGGGTGCATATCACTACCAGCAGTGTCCAGACATATGGGGGTGGGTGCATATGACTCCCAGCAGTGGACAGAGATATGAGGGGTGGGTGCATATCACTACCAGCAGTGTCCAGACATATGGGGGTGGGTGCATATCACTACCAGCAGTGGACAGACATATGAGGGGTGGGTGCAGAGGACTCCCAGCAGTGGACAGACATATGGGGGTGGGTGCATATCACTACAAGCAGTGGACAGACATATGGGGGTGGGTGCATATGACTCCCAGCAGTGGACAAACATGAGGGGTGGGTGCAGAGTACTCCCAGCAGTGGACAGACATATGGGGTGGGTGCATATCACTACCAGCAGTGTCCAGACATATGGGGGTGGGTGCATATCACCACCAGCAGTGTCCAGACATATGGGGGTGGGTGCATATGACACCCAGCAGTGGACAGACATATGAGGGGTGGGTGCAGAGGACTCCCAGCAGTGGACAGACATATGGGGGGTGGGTGCATATGACTCCCAGCAGTGGACAGATATGAGGGGTGGGTGCATATGACTCCCAGCAGTGTCCAGACTTGGGGGTGGGTGCATATGACTCCCAGCAGTGTCCAGACATATGGGGGTGGGTGCATATCACTACCAGCAGTGTCCAGACATATGACGGGTGGGTGCATATGACTCCCAGCAGTGGACAGACATATGGGGGTGGGTGCATATGACTCCCAGCAGTGGACAAACATGAGGGGTGGGTGCAGAGTACTCCCAGCAGTGGACAGACATATGGGGTGGGTGCATATCACTACCAGCAGTGTCCAGACATATGGGGGTGGGTGCATATCACCACCAGCAGTGTCCAGACATATGGGGGTGGGTGCATATGACACCCAGCAGTGGACAGACATATGAGGGGTGGGTGCAGAGGACTCCCAGCAGTGGACAGACATATGGGGGTGGGTGCATATCACTACCAGCAGTGTCCAGACATATGGGGGTGGGTGCATATCACCACCAGCAGTGTCTAGACATATGGGGGTGGGTGCATATGACACCCAGCAGTGGACAGACATATGAGGGGTGGGTGCAGAGGACTCCCAGCAGTGGACAGACCTATGGGGGGTGGGTGCATATGACTCCCAGCAGTGTCCAGACTTGGGGGTGGGTGCATATGACTCCCAGCAGTGTCCAGACATATGGGGGTGGGTGCATATCACTACCAGCAGTGTCCAGACAAATGAGGGGTGGGTGCATATGACTCCCAGCAGTGGACAGAGATATGAGGGGTGAGTGCATATGACTCCCAGCAGTGTCCAGACATATGGGGGTGGGTGCATATGACTCCCAGCAGTGTCCAGACATATGGGGGGTGGGTGCATATCACTACAAGCAGTGGACAGACATATGAGGGGTGGGTGCATATCACTACCAGCAGTGGACAGACATATGAGGGGTGGGTGCAGAGGACTCCCAGCAGTGGACAGACATATGAGGGGTGGGTGCATATCACTACCAGCAGTGGACAGACATATGGGGGTGGGTGCATATTACTACCAGCAGTGGACAGACATATGGGGGTGGGTGCATATCACTACCAGCAGTGGACAGACATATGGGGGTGGGTGCATATCACTACCAGCAGTGTCCAGACATATGGGGGTGGGTGCATATCACTACCAGCAGTGTCCAGACATATGGGGGTGGGTGCATATGACTCCCAGCAGTGGACAGACATATGGGGGTGGGTGCATATCACTACCAGCAGTGTCCAGACATATGGGGGTGGGTGCATATGACTCCCAGCAGTGGACAGACATATGGGGGTGGGTGCATATCACTACCAGCAGTGTCCAGCCATATGGGGGTGGGTGCACATGACTCCCAGCAGTGGACAGAGATATGAGGGGTGGGTGCATATGACTCCCAGCAGTGTCCAGACATATGGGGGTGGGTGCATATCACTACCAGCGGTGTCCAGACATATGGGGGTGAATGCATATGACTCCCAGCAGTGGACAGAGATATGAGGGGTGGGTGCATATCACTACCAGCAGTGTCCAGACGTATGAGGGGTGGGTGCATATGACTCCCAGCAGTGGACAGAGATATGAGGGGTGGGTGCATATCACTACCAGCAGTGTCTAGACATATGGGGTGGGTGCATATCACTACCAGCAGTGGAGAGACATATGAGGGGTGCGTGCAGAGGACTCCCAGCAGTGGACAGACATATGAGGGGTGGGTGCAGAGGACTCCCAGCAGTGGACAGACATATGAGGGGTGGGTGCATATCACTACCAGCAGTGGACAGACATATGGGGGTGGGTGCATATGACTCCCAGCAGTGTCCAGACATATGGGGGTGGGTGCATATCACTACCAGCAGTGTCCAGACATATGGGGGTGGGTGCATATGACTCACAGCAGTGGACAGAGATATGAGGGGTGGGTGCATATGACTCCCAGCAGTGTCCAGACATTTGGGGGCGAGTGCATATCACTACCAGCAGTGTCCAGACATATGAGGGGTGGGTGCATATCACTACCAGCAGTGGACAGACATATGAGGGGTGGGTGCATATCACTACCAGCAGTGTCCAGACATATGGGGATGGGTGCATATGACTCCCAGCAGTGGACAGAGATATGAGGGGTGGGTGCATATGACTCCCAGCAGTGTCCAGACATATGGGGGTGGGTGCATATCACTACCAGCAGTGTCCAGACATATGGGGGTGGGTGCATATGACACCCAGCAGTGGACAGAGATATGAGGGGTGGGTGCATATCACTACCAGCAGTGTCCAGACATATGGGGGTGGGTGCATATCACTACCAGCAGTGGACAGACATATGAGGGCTGGCTGCAGAGGACTCCCAGCAGTGGACAGACATATGGGGGTGGATGCATATCACTACCAGCAGTGTCCAGACATAGGGGGGTGGGTGGATATGACTCCCAGGAGGGGACAGACATATGGGGGTGGGTGCATATCACTACCAGCAGTGTCCAGACATATGGGGGTGGGTGCATATCACTACCAGCAGTGGACAGACATATGAGGGGTGGGTGCAGAGGACTCCCAGCAGTGGACAGACATATGGGGGTGGGTGCATATCACTACCAGCAGTGTCCAGACATATGGGGGTGGGTGCATATGACTCCCAGCAGTGGACAGACATATGGGGGTGGGTGCATATCACTACCAGCAGTGTCCAGACATATGGGGGTGGGTGCATATGACTCCCAGCAGTGGACAGAGATATGAGGGGTGTGTGCATATGACTCCCAGCAGTGTCCAGACATACGGGGGTGGGTGCATATCACTACCAGCAGT
Source organism: Triturus cristatus (assembly GCF_964204655.1). Taxonomy (NCBI): domain Eukaryota; kingdom Metazoa; phylum Chordata; class Amphibia; order Caudata; family Salamandridae; genus Triturus; species Triturus cristatus. The sequence goes on from NC_140579.1 coordinate 513,415,541, forward strand.
GTCCAGACATATGGGGGTGGGTGCATATGATTCCCAGCAGTGGACAGACATATGAGGGGTGGGTGCATATCACTACCAGCAGTGGACAGACATATGGGGATGGGTGCATATGACTCCCAGCAGTGGACCGACATATGGGGGTGGGTGCATATCACTACCAGCAGTGTCCAGACATATGGGGGTGGGTGCATATGACTCCCAGCAGTGGACAGACATATGGGGGTGGGTTCATATCACTACCAGCAGTGTCCAGACATATGGGGGTGGGTGCATATGACTCCCAGCAGTGGACAGAGATATGAGGGGTGTGTGCATATCACTACCAGCAGTGTCCAGACATATGAGGGTGGGTGCATATCACTACCAGCAGTGGACAGACATATGAGGGGTGGGTGCAGAGGACTCCCAGCAGTGGACAGACATATGAGGGGTGGGTGCATATCACTACCAGCAGTGGACAGACATATGAGGGGTGGGTGCATATCACTACCAGCAGTGGAGAGACATATGGGGGTGGGTGCATATGACTCCCAGCAGTGGACAGACATATGGGGGTGGGTGCATATCATTACCAGCAGTGTCCAGACATATGGGGGTGGGTGCATATGACTCCCAGCAGTGGACAGACATATGAGGGGTGGGTGCATATCACTACCAGCAGTGGACAGACATATGGGGATGGGTGCATATGACTCCCAGCAGTGGACCGACATATGGGGGTGGGTGCATATCACTACCAGCAGTGTCCAGACATATGGGGGTGGGTGCATATGACTCCCAGCAGTGGACAGACATATGGGGGTGGGTTCATATCACTACCAGCAGTGTCCAGACATATGGGGGTGGGTGCATATGACTCCCAGCAGTGGACAGAGATATGAGGGGTGGGTGCATATCACTACCAGCAGTGTCCAGACATATGGGGGTGGGTGCATATCACTACCAGCAGTGGACAGACATACGAGGGGTGGGTGCAGAGGACTCCCAGCAGTGGACAGACATATGGGGGTGGGTGCATATCACTACCAGCAGTGTCCAGACATATGGGGGTGGGTGCATATCACCACCAGCAGTGTCTAGACATATGGGGGTGGGTGCATATGACACCCAGCAGTGGACAGACATATGAGGGGTGGGTGCAGAGGACTCCCAGCAGTGGACAGACCTATGGGGGGTGGGTGCATATGACTCCCAGCAGTGTCCAGACTTGGGGGTGGGTGCATATGACTCCCAGCAGTGTCCAGACATATGGGGGGTGGGTGCATATCACTACAAGCAGTGGACAGACATATGAGGGGTGGGTGCATATCACTACCAGCAGTGGACAGACATATGAGGGGTGGGTGCAGAGGACTCCCAGCAGTGGACAGACATATGAGGGGTGGGTGCATATCACTACCAGCAGTGGACAGACATATGGGGGTGGGTGCATATTACTACCAGCAGTGGACAGACATATGGGGGTGGGTGCATATCACTACCAGCAGTGGACAGACATATGGGGGTGGGTGCATATCACTACCAGCAGTGTCCAGACATATGGGGGTGGGTGCATATCACTACCAGCAGTGTCCAGACATATGGGGGTGGGTGCATATGACTCCCAGCAGTGGACAGACATATGGGGGTGGGTGCATATCACTACCAGCAGTGTCCAGACATATGGGGGTGGGTGCATATGACTCCCAGCAGTGGACAGACATATGGGGGTGGGTGCATATCACTACCAGCAGTGTCCAGCCATATGGGGGTGGGTGCACATGACTCCCAGCAGTGGACAGAGATATGAGGGGTGGGTGCATATGACTCCCAGCAGTGTCCAGACATATGGGGGTGGGTGCATATCACTACCAGCGGTGTCCAGACATATGGGGGTGAATGCATATGACTCCCAGCAGTGGACAGAGATATGAGGGGTGGGTGCATATCACTACCAGCGGTGTCCAGACATATGGGGGTGAATGCATATGACTCCCAGCAGTGGACAGAGATATGAGGGGTGGGTGCATATCACTACCAGCAGTGTCCAGACGTATGAGGGGTGGGTGCATATGACTCCCAGCAGTGGACAGAGATATGAGGGGTGGGTGCATATCACTACCAGCAGTGTCTAGACATATGGGGTGGGTGCATATCACTACCAGCAGTGGAGAGACATATGAGGGGTGCGTGCAGAGGACTCCCAGCAGTGGACAGACATATGAGGGGTGGGTGCAGAGGACTCCCAGCAGTGGACAGACATATGAGGGGTGGGTGCATATCACTACCAGCAGTGGACAGACATATGGGGGTGGGTGCATATGACTCCCAGCAGTGTCCAGACATATGGGGGTGGGTGCATATCACTACCAGCAGTGTCCAGACATATGGGGGTGGGTGCATATGACTCACAGCAGTGGACAGAGATATGAGGGGTGGGTGCATATGACTCCCAGCAGTGTCCAGACATTTGGGGGCGAGTGCATATCACTACCAGCAGTGTCCAGACATATGAGGGGTGGGTGCATATCACTACCAGCAGTGGACAGACATATGAGGGGTGGGTGCATATCACTACCAGCAGTGTCCAGACATATGGGGATGGGTGCATATGACTCCCAGCAGTGGACAGAGATATGAGGGGTGGGTGCATATGACTCCCAGCAGTGTCCAGACATATGGGGGTGGGTGCATATCACTACCAGCAGTGTCCAGACATATGGGGGTGGGTGCATATGACACCCAGCAGTGGACAGAGATATGAGGGGTGGGTGCATATCACTACCAGCAGTGTCCAGACATATGGGGGTGGGTGCATATCACTACCAGCAGTGGACAGACATATGAGGGCTGGCTGCAGAGGACTCCCAGCAGTGGACAGACATATGGGGGTGGATGCATATCACTACCAGCAGTGTCCAGACATAGGGGGGTGGGTGGATATGACTCCCAGGAGGGGACAGACATATGGGGGTGGGTGCATATCACTACCAGCAGTGTCCAGACATATGGGGGTGGGTGCATATCACTACCAGCAGTGGACAGACATATGAGGGGTGGGTGCAGAGGACTCCCAGCAGTGGACAGACATATGGGGGTGGGTGCAGAGGACTCCCAGCAGTGGACAGACATATGGGGGTGGGTGCATATCACTACCAGCAGTGTCCAGACATATGGGGGTGGGTGCATATGACTCCCAGCAGTGGACAGACATATGGGGGTGGGTGCATATCACTACCAGCAGTGGACAGAGATATGAGGGGTGTGTGCATATGACTCCCAGCAGTGTCCAGACATACGGGGGTGGGTGCATATCACTACCAGCAGTGTCCAGACATATGGGGGTGGGTGCATATGATTCCCAGCAGTGGACAGACATATGAGGGGTGGGTGCATATCACTACCAGCAGTGGACAGACATATGGGGATGGGTGCATATGACTCCCAGCAGTGGACCGACATATGGGGGTGGGTGCATATCACTACCAGCAGTGTCCAGACATATGGGGGTGGGTGCATATGACTCCCAGCAGTGGACAGACATATGGGGGTGGGTTCATATCACTACCAGCAGTGTCCAGACATATGGGGGTGGGTGCATATGACTCCCAGCAGTGGACAGAGATATGAGGGGTGTGTGCATATCACTACCAGCAGTGTCCAGACATATGAGGGTGGGTGCATATCACTACCAGCAGTGGACAGACATATGAGGGGTGGGTGCAGAGGACTCCCAGCAGTGGACAGACATATGAGGGGTGGGTGCATATCACTACCAGCAGTGGACAGACATATGAGGGGTGGGTGCATATCACTACCAGCAGTGGAGAGACATATGGGGGTGGGTGCATATGACTCCCAGCAGTGGACAGACATATGGGGGTGGGTGCATATCATTACCAGCAGTGTCCAGACATATGGGGGTGGGTGCATATGACTCCCAGCAGTGGACAGACATATGAGGGGTGGGTGCATATCACTACCAGCAGTGGACAGACATATGGGGATGGGTGCATATGACTCCCAGCAGTGGACCGACATATGGGGGTGGGTGCATATCACTACCAGCAGTGTCCAGACATATGGGGGTGGGTGCATATGACTCCCAGCAGTGGACAGACATATGGGGGTGGGTTCATATCACTACCAGCAGTGTCCAGACATATGGGGGTGGGTGCATATGACTCCCAGCAGTGGACAGAGATATGAGGGGTGTGTGCATATCACTACCAGCAGTGTCCAGACATATGAGGGTGGGTGCATATCACTACCAGCAGTGGACAGACATATGAGGGGTGGGTGCAGAGGACTCCCAGCAGTGGACAGACATATGAGGGGTGGGTGCATATCACTACCAGCAGTGGACAGACATATGAGGGGTGGGTGCATATCACTACCAGCAGTGTCCAGACATATGGGGGTGGGTGCATATCACTACCAGCAGTGGACAGACATATGAGGGGTGGGTGCAGAGGACTCCCAGCAGTGGACAGACATATGGGGGTGGGTGCATATCACTACAAGCAGTGGACAGACATATGGGGGTGGGTGCATATGACTCCCAGCAGTGGACAAACATGAGGGGTGGGTGCAGAGTACTCCCAGCAGTGGACAGACATATGGGGTGGGTGCATATCACTACCAGCAGTGTCCAGACATATGGGGGTGGGTGCATATCACCACCAGCAGTGTCCAGACATATGGGGGTGGGTGCATATGACACCCAGCAGTGGACAGACATATGAGGGGTGGGTGCAGAGGACTCCCAGCAGTGGACAGACATATGGGGGGTGGGTGCATATGACTCCCAGCAGTGGACAGATATGAGGGGTGGGTGCATATGACTCCCAGCAGTGTCCAGACTTGGGGGTGGGTGCATATGACTCCCAGCAGTGTCCAGACATATGGGGGTGGGTGCATATCACTACCAGCAGTGTCCAGACATATGACGGGTGGGTGCATATGACTCCCAGCAGTGGACAGACATATGGGGGTGGGTGCATATGACTCCCAGCAGTGGACAAACATGAGGGGTGGGTGCAGAGTACTCCCAGCAGTGGACAGACATATGGGGTGGGTGCATATCACCACCAGCAGTGTCCAGACATATGGGGGTGGGTGCATATGACACCCAGCAGTGGACAGACATATGAGGGGTGGGTGCAGAGGACTCCCAGCAGTGGACAGACATATGGGGGTGGGTGCATATCACTACCAGCAGTGTCCAGACATATGGGGGTGGGTGCATATCACCACCAGCAGTGTCTAGACATATGGGGGTGGGTGCATATGACACCCAGCAGTGGACAGACATATGAGGGGTGGGTGCAGAGGACTCCCAGCAGTGGACAGACCTATGGGGGGTGGGTGCATATGACTCCCAGCAGTGTCCAGACTTGGGGGTGGGTGCATATGACTCCCAGCAGTGTCCAGACATATGGGGGTGGGTGCATGTCACTACCAGCAGTGTCCAGACAAATGAGGGGTGGGTGCATATGACTCCCAGCAGTGGACAGAGATATGAGGGGTGAGTGCATATGACTCCCAGCAGTGTCCAGACATATGGGGGTGGGTGCATATGACTCCCAGCAGTGTCCAGACATATGGGGGGTGGGTGCATATCACTACAAGCAGTGGACAGACATATGAGGGGTGGGTGCATATCACTACCAGCAGTGGACAGACATATGAGGGGTGGGTGCAGAGGACTCCCAGCAGTGGACAGACATATGAGGGGTGGGTGCATATCACTACCAGCAGTGGACAGACATATGGGGGTGGGTGCATATTACTACCAGCAGTGGACAGACATATGGGGGTGGGTGCATATCACTACCAGCAGTGGACAGACATATGGGGGTGGGTGCATATCACTACCAGCAGTGTCCAGACATATGGGGGTGGGTGCATATCACTACCAGCAGTGTCCAGACATATGGGGGTGGGTGCATATGACTCCCAGCAGTGGACAGACATATGGGGGTGGGTGCATATCACTACCAGCAGTGTCCAGACATATGGGGGTGGGTGCATATGACTCCCAGCAGTGGACAGACATATGGGGGTGGGTGCATATCACTACCAGCAGTGTCCAGCCATATGGGGGTGGGTGCACATGACTCCCAGCAGTGGACAGAGATATGAGGGGTGGGTGCATATGACTCCCAGCAGTGTCCAGACATATGGGGGTGGGTGCATATCACTACCAGCGGTGTCCAGACATATGGGGGTGAATGCATATGACTCCCAGCAGTGGACAGAGATATGAGGGGTGGGTGCATATCACTACCAGCAGTGTCCAGACGTATGAGGGGTGGGTGCATATGACTCCCAGCAGTGGACAGAGATATGAGGGGTGGGTGCATATCACTACCAGCAGTGTCTAGACATATGGGGTGGGTGCATATCACTACCAGCAGTGGAGAGACATATGAGGGGTGCGTGCAGAGGACTCCCAGCAGTGGACAGACATATGAGGGGTGGGTGCAGAGGACTCCCAGCAGTGGACAGACATATGAGGGGTGGGTGCATATCACTACCAGCAGTGGACAGACATATGGGGGTGGGTGCATATGACTCCCAGCAGTGTCCAGACATATGGGGGTGGGTGCATATCACTACCAGCAGTGTCCAGACATATGGGGGTGGGTGCATATGACTCACAGCAGTGGACAGAGATATGAGGGGTGGGTGCATATGACTCCCAGCAGTGTCCAGACATTTGGGGGCGAGTGCATATCACTACCAGCAGTGTCCAGACATATGAGGGGTGGGTGCATATCACTACCAGCAGTGGACAGACATATGAGGGGTGGGTGCATATCACTACCAGCAGTGTCCAGACATATGGGGATGGGTGCATATGACTCCCAGCAGTGGACAGAGATATGAGGGGTGGGTGCATATGACTCCCAGCAGTGTCCAGACATATGGGGGTGGGTGCATATCACTACCAGCAGTGTCCAGACATATGGGGGTGGGTGCATATGACACCCAGCAGTGGACAGAGATATGAGGGGTGGGTGCATATCACTACCAGCAGTGTCCAGACATATGGGGGTGGGTGCATATCACTACCAGCAGTGGACAGACATATGAGGGCTGGCTGCAGAGGACTCCCAGCAGTGGACAGACATATGGGGGTGGATGCATATCACTACCAGCAGTGTCCAGACATAGGGGGGTGGGTGGATATGACTCCCAGGAGGGGACAGACATATGGGGGTGGGTGCATATCACTACCAGCAGTGTCCAGACATATGGGGGTGGGTGCATATCACTACCAGCAGTGGACAGACATATGAGGGGTGGGTGCAGAGGACTCCCAGCAGTGGACAGACATATGGGGGTGGGTGCATATCACTACCAGCAGTGTCCAGACATATGGGGGTGGGTGCATATGACTCCCAGCAGTGGACAGACATATGGGGGTGGGTGCATATCACTACCAGCAGTGTCCAGACATATGGGGGTGGGTGCATATGACTCCCAGCAGTGGACAGACATATGGGGGTGGGTGCATATCACTACCAGCAGTGTCCAGCCATATGGGGGTGGGTGCACATGACTCCCAGCAGTGGACAGAGATATGAGGGGTGTGTGCATATGACTCCCAGCAGTGTCCAGACATACGGGGATGGGTGCATATCACTACCAGCAGTGTCCAGACATATGGGGGTGGGTGCATATGATTCCCAGCAGTGGACAGACATATGAGGGGTGGGTGCATATCACTACCAGCAGTGGACAGACATATGGGGATGGGTGCATATGACTCCCAGCAGTGGACCGACATATGGGGGTGGGTGCATATCACTACCAGCAGTGTCCAGACATATGGGGGTGGGTGCATATGACTCCCAGCAGTGGACAGACATATGGGGGTGGGTTCATATCACTACCAGCAGTGTCCAGACATATGGGGGTGGGTGCATATGACTCCCAGCAGTGGACAGAGATATGAGGGGTGTGTGCATATCACTACCAGCAGTGTCCAGACATATGAGGGTGGGTGCATATCACTACCAGCAGTGGACAGAGATATGAGGGGTGGGTGCAGAGGACTCCCAGCAGTGGACAGACATATGAGGGGTGGGTGCATATCACTACCAGCAGTGGACAGACATATGAGGGGTGGGTGCATATCACTACCAGCAGTGGACAGACATATGGGGGTGGGTGCATATGACTCCCAGCAGTGGACAGACATATGGGGGTGGGTGCATATCATTACCAGCAGTGTCCAGACATATGGGGGTGGGTGCATATGACTCCCAGCAGTGGACAGAGATATGAGGGGTGGGTGCATATGACTCCCAGCAGTGTCCAGACATATGGGGGTGGGTGCATATCACTACCAGCAGTGTCCAGACATATGGGGGTGGGTGCATATGACTCCCAGCAGTGGAGAGACATATGAGGGGTGGGTGCATATGACTCCCAGCAGTGGACAGAGATATGAGGGGTGGGTGCATATCACTACCAGCAGTGTCCAGACATATGGGGGTGGGTGCATATCACTACCAGCAGTGGACAGACATATGAGGGGTGGTTGCAGAGGACTCCCAGCAGTGGACAGACATATGGGGGTGGGTGCATATCACTACCAGCAGTGTCCAGACATATGGGGGTGGGTGCATATCACTACCAGCAGTGTCCAGACATATGGGGGTGGGTGCATATGACTCCCAGCAGTGGACAGACATATGAGGGGTGGGTGCATATCACTACCAGCAGTGGACAGACATGGGGGGTGGGTGCATATGACTCCCAGCAGTGTCCAGACTTGGGGGTGGGTGCATATGACTCCCAGCAGTGTCCAGACATATGGGGGTGGGTGCATATCACTACCAGCAGTGTCCAGACAAATGAGGGGTGGGTGCATATGACTCCCAGCAGTGGACAGAGATATGAGGGGTGAGTGCATATGACTCCCAGCAGTGTCCAGACATATGGGGGTGGGTGCATATGACTCCCAGCAGTGTCCAGACATATGGGGGGTGGGTGCATATCACTACAAGCAGTGGACAGACACATGAGGGGTGGGTGCATATCACTACCAGCAGTGGACAGACATATGAGGGGTGGGTGCATATCACTACAAGCAGTGGACAGACATATGGGGGTGGGTGCATATGACCCTCAGCAGTGTCCAGACATATGGGGGTGGGTGCATATCACTACAAGCAGTGGACAGACATATGGGGGTGGGTGCATATGACCCCCAGCAGTGTCCAGACATATGGGGGTGGGTGCATATCACTACCAGCCGTGTCCAGACATATGGGGGTGGATGCATATGACTCCCAGCAGTGGACAGAGATATGAGGGGTGGGTGCATATCACTACCAGCAGTGTCCAGACATATGGGGGTGGGTGCATATCACTACCAGCAGTGGACAGACATATGAGGGGTGGGTGCAGAGGACTCCCAGCAGTGGACAGACATATGGGGGTGGGTGCATATCACTACCAGCATTGTCCAGACATATGGGGGTGGGTGCATATCACCACCAGCAGTGTCCAGACATATGGGTGTGGGTGCATATGACACCCAGCAGTGGACAGACGTATGAGGGGTGGGTGCATATCTCTACCAGCAGTGGACAGACATATGGGGTGGGTGCATATGACTCCCAGCAGTGTCCAGACATATGGGGTTGGGTGCATATCACTACCAGCAGTGTCCAGACATATGGGGGTGGGTGCATATGACTCCCAGCAGTGGACAGAGATATGAGGGGTGGGTGCATATCACTACCAGCAGTGTCCAGACATATGGGGGTGGGTGCATATCACTACCAGCAGTGGACAGACATATGAGGGGTGGGTGCAGAGGACTCCCAGCAGTGGACAGACATATGGGGGTGGGTGCATATCACTACAAGCAGTGGACAGACATATGGGGGTGGGTGCATATGACTCCCAGCAGTGGACAAACATGAGGGGTGGGTGCAGAGTACTCCCAGCAGTGGACAGACATATGGGGTGGGTGCATATCACTACCAGCAGTGTCCAGACATATGGGGGTGGGTGCATATCACCACCAGCAGTGTCCAGACATATGGGGGTGGGTGCATATGACACCCAGCAGTGGACAGACATATGAGGGGTGGGTGCAGAGGACTCCCAGCAGTGGACAGACATATGGGGGGTGGGTGCATATGACTCCCAGCAGTGGACAGATATGAGGGGTGGGTGCATATGACTCCCAGCAGTGTCCAGACTTGGGGGTGGGTGCATATGACTCCCAGCAGTGTCCAGACATATGGGGGTGGGTGCATATCACTACCAGCAGTGTCCAGACATATGACGGGTGGGTGCATATGACTCCCAGCAGTGGACAGACATATGGGGGTGGGTGCATATGACTCCCAGCAGTGGACAAACATGAGGGGTGGGTGCAGAGTACTCCCAGCAGTGGACAGACATATGGGGTGGGTGCATATCACTACCAGCAGTGTCCAGACATATGGGGGTGGGTGCATATCACCACCAGCAGTGTCCAGACATATGGGGGTGGGTGCATATGACACCCAGCAGTGGACAGACATATGAGGGGTGGGTGCAGAGGACTCCCAGCAGTGGACAGACATATGGGGGTGGGTGCATATCACTACCAGCAGTGTCCAGACATATGGGGGTGGGTGCATATCACCACCAGCAGTGTCTAGACATATGGGGGTGGGTGCATATGACACCCAGCAGTGGACAGACATATGAGGGGTGGGTGCAGAGGACTCCCAGCAGTGGACAGACCTATGGGGGGTGGGTGCATATGACTCCCAGCAGTGTCCAGACTTGGGGGTGGGTGCATATGACTCCCAGCAGTGTCCAGACATATGGGGGTGGGTGCATATCACTACCAGCAGTGTCCAGACAAATGAGGGGTGGGTGCATATGACTCCCAGCAGTGGACAGAGATATGAGGGGTGAGTGCATATGACTCCCAGCAGTGTCCAGACATATGGGGGTGGGTGCATATGACTCCCAGCAGTGTCCAGACATATGGGGGGTGGGTGCATATCACTACAAGCAGTGGACAGACATATGAGGGGTGGGTGCATATCACTACCAGCAGTGGACAGACATATGAGGGGTGGGTGCAGAGGACTCCCAGCAGTGGACAGACATATGAGGGGTGGGTGCATATCACTACCAGCAGTGGACAGACATATGGGGGTGGGTGCATATTACTACCAGCAGTGGACAGACATATGGGGGTGGGTGCATATCACTACCAGCAGTGGACAGACATATGGGGGTGGGTGCATATCACTACCAGCAGTGTCCAGACATATGGGGGTGGGTGCATATCACTACCAGCAGTGTCCAGACATATGGGGGTGGGTGCATATGACTCCCAGCAGTGGACAGACATATGGGGGTGGGTGCATATCACTACCAGCAGTGTCCAGACATATGGGGGTGGGTGCATATGACTCCCAGCAGTGGACAGACATATGGGGGTGGGTGCATATCACTACCAGCAGTGTCCAGCCATATGGGGGTGGGTGCACATGACTCCCAGCAGTGGACAGAGATATGAGGGGTGGGTGCATATGACTCCCAGCAGTGTCCAGACATATGGGGGTGGGTGCATATCACTACCAGCGGTGTCCAGACATATGGGGGTGAATGCATATGACTCCCAGCAGTGGACAGAGATATGAGGGGTGGGTGCATATCACTACCAGCAGTGTCCAGACGTATGAGGGGTGGGTGCATATGACTCCCAGCAGTGGACAGAGATATGAGGGGTGGGTGCATATCACTACCAGCAGTGTCTAGACATATGGGGTGGGTGCATATCACTACCAGCAGTGGAGAGACATATGAGGGGTGCGTGCAGAGGACTCCCAGCAGTGGACAGACATATGAGGGGTGGGTGCAGAGGACTCCCAGCAGTGGACAGACATATGAGGGGTGGGTGCATATCACTACCAGCAGTGGACAGACATATGGGGGTGGGTGCATATGACTCCCAGCAGTGTCCAGACATATGGGGGTGGGTGCATATCACTACCAGCAGTGTCCAGACATATGGGGGTGGGTGCATATGACTCACAGCAGTGGACAGAGATATGAGGGGTGGGTGCATATGACTCCCAGCAGTGTCCAGACATTTGGGGGCGAGTGCATATCACTACCAGCAGTGTCCAGACATATGAGGGGTGGGTGCATATCACTACCAGCAGTGGACAGACATATGAGGGGTGGGTGCATATCACTACCAGCAGTGTCCAGACATATGGGGATGGGTGCATATGACTCCCAGCAGTGGACAGAGATATGAGGGGTGGGTGCATATGACTCCCAGCAGTGTCCAGACATATGGGGGTGGGTGCATATCACTACCAGCAGTGTCCAGACATATGGGGGTGGGTGCATATGACACCCAGCAGTGGACAGAGATATGAGGGGTGGGTGCATATCACTACCAGCAGTGTCCAGACATATGGGGGTGGGTGCATATCACTACCAGCAGTGGACAGACATATGAGGGCTGGCTGCAGAGGACTCCCAGCAGTGGACAGACATATGGGGGTGGATGCATATCACTACCAGCAGTGTCCAGACATAGGGGGGTGGGTGGATATGACTCCCAGGAGGGGACAGACATATGGGGGTGGGTGCATATCACTACCAGCAGTGTCCAGACATATGGGGGTGGGTGCATATCACTACCAGCAGTGGACAGACATATGAGGGGTGGGTGCAGAGGACTCCCAGCAGTGGACAGACATATGGGGGTGGGTGCATATCACTACCAGCAGTGTCCAGACATATGGGGGTGGGTGCATATGACTCCCAGCAGTGGACAGACATATGGGGGTGGGTGCATATCACTACCAGCAGTGTCCAGACATATGGGGGTGGGTGCATATGACTCCCAGCAGTGGACAGAGATATGAGGGGTGTGTGCATATGACTCCCAGCAGTGTCCAGACATACGGGGGTGGGTGCATATCACTACCAGCAGTGTCCAGACATATGGGGGTGGGTGCATATGATTCCCAGCAGTGGACAGACATATGAGGGGTGGGTGCATATCACTACCAGCAGTGGACAGACATATGGGGATGGGTGCATATGACTCCCAGCAGTGGACCGACATATGGGGGTGGGTGCATATCACTACCAGCAGTGTCCAGACATATGGGGGTGGGTGCATATGACTCCCAGCAGTGGACAGACATATGGGGGTGGGTTCATATCACTACCAGCAGTGTCCAGACATATGGGGGTGGGTGCATATGACTCCCAGCAGTGGACAGAGATATGAGGGGTGTGTGCATATCACTACCAGCAGTGTCCAGACATATGAGGGTGGGTGCATATCACTACCAGCAGTGGACAGACATATGAGGGGTGGGTGCAGAGGACTCCCAGCAGTGGACAGACATATGAGGGGTGGGTGCATATCACTACCAGCAGTGGACAGACATATGAGGGGTGGGTGCATATCACTACCAGCAGTGGAGAGACATATGGGGGTGGGTGCATATGACTCCCAGCAGTGGACAGACATATGGGGGTGGGTGCATATCATTACCAGCAGTGTCCAGACATATGGGGGTGGGTGCATATGACTCCCAGCAGTGGACAGACATATGAGGGGTGGGTGCATATCACTACCAGCAGTGGACAGACATATGGGGATGGGTGCATATGACTCCCAGCAGTGGACCGACATATGGGGGTGGGTGCATATCACTACCAGCAGTGTCCAGACATATGGGGGTGGGTGCATATGACTCCCAGCAGTGGACAGACATATGGGGGTGGGTTCATATCACTACCAGCAGTGTCCAGACATATGGGGGTGGGTGCATATGACTCCCAGCAGTGGACAGAGATATGAGGGGTGGGTGCATATCACTACCAGCAGTGTCCAGACATATGGGGGTGGGTGCATATCACTACCAGCAGTGGACAGACATATGAGGGGTGGGTGCAGAGGACTCCCAGCAGTGGACAGACATATGGGGGTGGGTGCATATCACTACAAGCAGTGGACAGACATATGGGGGTGGGTGCATATGACTCCCAGCAGTGGACAAACATGAGGGGTGGGTGCAGAGTACTCCCAGCAGTGGACAGACATATGGGGTGGGTGCATATCACTACCAGCAGTGTCCAGACATATGGGGGTGGGTGCATATCACCACCAGCAGTGTCCAGACATATGGGGGTGGGTGCATATGACACCCAGCAGTGGACAGACATATGAGGGGTGGGTGCAGAGGACTCCCAGCAGTGGACAGACATATGGGGGGTGGGTGCATATGACTCCCAGCAGTGGACAGATATGAGGGGTGGGTGCATATGACTCCCAGCAGTGTCCAGACTTGGGGGTGGGTGCATATGACTCCCAGCAGTGTCCAGACAAATGGGGGTGGGTGCATATCACTACCAGCAGTGTCCAGACATATGACGGGTGGGTGCATATGACTCCCAGCAGTGGACAGACATATGGGGGTGGGTGCATATGACTCCCAGCAGTGGACAAACATGAGGGGTGGGTGCAGAGTACTCCCAGCAGTGGACAGACATATGGGGTGGGTGCATATCACTACCAGCAGTGTCCAGACATATGGGGGTGGGTGCATATCACCACCAGCAGTGTCCAGACATATGGGGGTGGGTGCATATGACACCCAGCAGTGGACAGACATATGAGGGGTGGGTGCAGAGGACTCCCAGCAGTGGACAGACATATGGGGGTGGGTGCATATCACTACCAGCAGTGTCCAGACATATGGGGGTGGGTGCATATCACCACCAGCAGTGTCTAGACATATGGGGGTGGGTGCATATGACACCCAGCAGTGGACAGACATATGAGGGGTGGGTGCAGAGGACTCCCAGCAGTGGACAGACCTATGGGGGGTGGGTGCATATGACTCCCAGCAGTGTCCAGACTTGGGGGTGGGTGCATATGACTCCCAGCAGTGTCCAGACATATGGGGGGTGGGTGCATATCACTACAAGCAGTGGACAGACATATGAGGGGTGGGTGCATATCACTACCAGCAGTGGACAGACATATGAGGGGTGGGTGCAGAGGACTCCCAGCAGTGGACAGACATATGAGGGGTGGGTGCATATCACTACCAGCAGTGGACAGACATATGGGGGTGGGTGCATATTACTACCAGCAGTGGACAGACATATGGGGGTGGGTGCATATCACTACCAGCAGTGGACAGACATATGGGGGTGGGTGCATATCACTACCAGCAGTGTCCAGACATATGGGGGTGGGTGCATATCACTACCAGCAGTGTCCAGACATATGGGGGTGGGTGCATATGACTCCCAGCAGTGGACAGACATATGGGGGTGGGTGCATATCACTACCAGCAGTGTCCAGACATATGGGGGTGGGTGCATATGACTCCCAGCAGTGGACAGACATATGGGGGTGGGTGCATATCACTACCAGCAGTGTCCAGCCATATGGGGGTGGGTGCACATGACTCCCAGCAGTGGACAGAGATATGAGGGGTGGGTGCATATGACTCCCAGCAGTGTCCAGACATATGGGGGTGGGTGCATATCACTACCAGCGGTGTCCAGACATATGGGGGTGAATGCATATGACTCCCAGCAGTGGACAGAGATATGAGGGGTGGGTGCATATCACTACCAGCAGTGTCCAGACGTATGAGGGGTGGGTGCATATGACTCCCAGCAGTGGACAGAGATATGAGGGGTGGGTGCATATCACTACCAGCAGTGTCTAGACATATGGGGTGGGTGCATATCACTACCAGCAGTGGAGAGACATATGAGGGGTGCGTGCAGAGGACTCCCAGCAGTGGACAGACATATGAGGGGTGGGTGCAGAGGACTCCCAGCAGTGGACAGACATATGAGGGGTGGGTGCATATCACTACCAGCAGTGGACAGACATATGGGGGTGGGTGCATATGACTCCCAGCAGTGTCCAGACATATGGGGGTGGGTGCATATCACTACCAGCAGTGTCCAGACATATGGGGGTGGGTGCATATGACTCACAGCAGTGGACAGAGATATGAGGGGTGGGTGCATATGACTCCCAGCAGTGTCCAGACATTTGGGGGCGAGTGCATATCACTACCAGCAGTGTCCAGACATATGAGGGGTGGGTGCATATCACTACCAGCAGTGGACAGACATATGAGGGGTGGGTGCATATCACTACCAGCAGTGTCCAGACATATGGGGATGGGTGCATATGACTCCCAGCAGTGGACAGAGATATGAGGGGTGGGTGCATATGACTCCCAGCAGTGTCCAGACACATGGGGGTGGGTGCATATCACTACCAGCAGTGTCCAGACATATGGGGGTGGGTGCATATGACACCCAGCAGTGGACAGAGATATGAGGGGTGGGTGCATATCACTACCAGCAGTGTCCAGACATATGGGGGTGGGTGCATATCACTACCAGCAGTGGACAGACATATGAGGGCTGGCTGCAGAGGACTCCCAGCAGTGGACAGACATATGGGGGTGGATGCATATCACTACCAGCAGTGTCCAGACATAGGGGGGTGGGTGGATATGACTCCCAGGAGGGGACAGACATATGGGGGTGGGTGCATATCACTACCAGCAGTGTCCAGACATATGGGGGTGGGTGCATATCACTACCAGCAGTGGACAGACATATGAGGGGTGGGTGCAGAGGACTCCCAGCAGTGGACAGACATATGGGGGTGGGTGCATATCACTACCAGCAGTGTCCAGACATATGGGGGTGGGTGCATATGACTCCCAGCAGTGGACAGACATATGGGGGTGGGTGCATATCACTACCAGCAGTGTCCAGACATATGGGGGTGGGTGCATATGACTCCCAGCAGTGGACAGAGATATGAGGGGTGTGTGCATATGACTCCCAGCAGTGTCCAGACATACGGGGATGGGTGCATATCACTACCAGCAGTGTCCAGACATATGGGGGTGGGTGCATATGATTCCCAGCAGTGGACAGACATATGAGGGGTGGGTGCATATCACTACCAGCAGTGGACAGACATATGGGGATGGGTGCATATGACTCCCAGCAGTGGACCGACATATGGGGGTGGGTGCATATCACTACCAGCAGTGTCCAGACATATGGGGGTGGGTGCATATGACTCCCAGCAGTGGACAGACATATGGGGGTGGGTTCATATCACTACCAGCAGTGTCCAGACATATGGGGGTGGGTGCATATGACTCCCAGCAGTGGACAGAGATATGAGGGGTGTGTGCATATCACTACCAGCAGTGTCCAGACATATGAGGGTGGGTGCATATCACTACCAGCAGTGGACAGAGATATGAGGGGTGGGTGCAGAGGACTCCCAGCAGTGGACAGACATATGAGGGGTGGGTGCATATCACTACCAGCAGTGGACAGACATATGAGGGGTGGGTGCATATCACTACCAGCAGTGGACAGACATATGGGGGTGGGTGCATATGACTCCCAGCAGTGGACAGACATATGGGGGTGGGTGCATATCATTACCAGCAGTGTCCAGACATATGGGGGTGGGTGCATATGACTCCCAGCAGTGGACAGAGATATGAGGGGTGGGTGCATATGACTCCCAGCAGTGTCCAGACATATGGGGGTGGGTGCATATCACTACCAGCAGTGTCCAGACATATGGGGGTGGGTGCATATGACTCCCAGCAGTGGAGAGACATATGAGGGGTGGGTGCATATGACTCCCAGCAGTGGACAGAGATATGAGGGGTGGGTGCATATCACTACCAGCAGTGTCCAGACATATGGGGGTGGGTGCATATCACTACCAGCAGTGGACAGACATATGAGGGGTGGTTGCAGAGGACTCCCAGCAGTGGACAGACATATGGGGGTGGGTGCATATCACTACCAGCAGTGTCCAGACATATGGGGGTGGGTGCATATCACTACCAGCAGTGTCCAGACATATGGGGGTGGGTGCATATGACTCCCAGCAGTGGACAGACATATGAGGGGTGGGTGCATATCACTACCAGCAGTGGACAGACATGGGGGGTGGGTGCATATGACTCCCAGCAGTGTCCAGACTTGGGGGTGGGTGCATATGACTCCCAGCAGTGTCCAGACATATGGGGGTGGGTGCATATCACTACCAGCAGTGTCCAGACAAATGAGGGGTGGGTGCATATGACTCCCAGCAGTGGACAGAGATATGAGGGGTGAGTGCATATGACTCCCAGCAGTGTCCAGACATATGGGGGTGGGTGCATATGACTCCCAGCAGTGTCCAGACATATGGGGGGTGGGTGCATATCACTACAAGCAGTGGACAGACATATGAGGGGTGGGTGCATATCACTACCAGCAGTGGACAGACATATGAGGGGTGGGTGCAGAGGACTCCCAGCAGTGGACAGACATATGAGGGGTGGGTGCATATCACTACCAGCAGTGGACAGACATATGGGGTGGGTGCATATGACTCCCAGCAGTGTCCAGACATATGGGGTTGGGTGCATATCACTACCAGCAGTGTCCAGACATATGGGGGTGGGTGCATATGACTCCCAGCAGTGGACAGAGATATGAGGGGTGGGTGCATATCACTACCAGCAGTGTCCAGACATATGGGGGTGGGTGCATATCACTACCAGCAGTGGACAGACATATGAGGGGTGGGTGCAGAGGACTCCCAGCAGTGGACAGACATATGGGGGTGGGTGCATATCACTACAAGCAGTGGACAGACATATGGGGGTGGGTGCATATGACTCCCAGCAGTGTCTATCACTACCAGCCGTGTCCAGACATATGGGGGTGG
Source organism: Triturus cristatus (assembly GCF_964204655.1). NCBI lineage: Eukaryota > Metazoa > Chordata > Amphibia > Caudata > Salamandridae > Triturus > Triturus cristatus. The sequence goes on from NC_140579.1 coordinate 513,434,319, forward strand.
GTGCATATCACTACCAGCAGTGGACAAACATGAGGGGTGGGTGCAGAGTACTCCCAGCAGTGGACAGACATATGGGGTGGGTGCATATCACTACCAGCAGTGTCCAGACATATGGGGGTGGGTGCATATCACCACCAGCAGTGTCCAGACATATGGGGGTGGGTGCATATGACACCCAGCAGTGGACAGACATATGAGGGGTGGGTGCAGAGGACTCCCAGCAGTGGACAGACATATGGGGGGTGGGTGCATATGACTCCCAGCAGTGGACAGATATGAGGGGTGGGTGCATATGACTCCCAGCAGTGTCCAGACTTGGGGGTGGGTGCATATGACTCCCAGCAGTGTCCAGACATATGGGGGTGGGTGCATATCACTACCAGCAGTGTCCAGACATATGAGGGGTGGGTGCATATGACTCCCAGCAGTGGACAGAGATATGAGGGGTGGGTGCATATGACTCCCAGCAGTGTCCAGACATATGGGGGTGGGTGCATATGACTCCCAGCAGTGGACAGAGATATGAGGGGTGGGTGCATATGACTCCCAGCAGTGTCCAGACATATGGGGGTGGGTGCATATCACTACCAGCAGTGTCCAGACATTTGGGGTTGGGTGCATATGACTCCCAGCAGTGGACAGGGATATGAGGGGTGGGTGCATATCACTACCAGCAGTGTCCAGACATATGGGGGTGGGTGCATATGACTCCCAGCAGTGGACAGAGATATGAGGGGTGGGTGCATATGACTCCCAGCAGTGGATAGAGATATGAGGGGTGGGTGCATATGACTCCCAGCAGTGTCCAGACATGGGGGTGGGTGCATATGACTCCCAGCAGTGTCCAGACATATGAGGGGTGGGTGCATATCACTACAAGCAGTGGACAGACATATGAGGGGTGGGTGCATATCACTACCAGCAGTGTCCAGACATATGGGGGTGGGTGCATATGACTCCCAGCAGTGGACAGAGATATGAGGGGTGGGTGCATATGACTCCCAGCAGTGTCCAGACATATGAGGGTGGGTGCAGATCACTACTAGCAGTGTCCAGACATATGGGGTGGGTGCATATCACTACCAGCAGTGGACAGACATATGAGGGGTGGGTGCAGAGGACTCCCAGCAGTGGACAGACATATGGGGGTGGGTGCATATCACTACCAGCAGTGGACAGACATATGGGGTTGGGTGCAGAGGACTCCCAGCAGTGGACAGACATATGGGGTGGGTGCATATCACTACCAGCAGTGTCCAGACATATGGGGGTGGGTGCATATAATTCCCAGCAGTGGACAGAGATATGAGGGGTGGGTGCATATGACTCCCAGCAGTGGACAGACATTTGGGGGTGGGTGCATATTACTACCAGCAGTGTCCAGACATATGGGGGTGGGTGCATATGACTCCCAGCAGTGGACAGACATATGGGGGTGGGTGCATATCACTACCAGCAGTGTCCAGCCATATGGGGGTGGGTGCACATGACTCCCAGCAGTGGACAGAGATATGAGGGGTGGGTGCATATGACTCCCAGCAGTGTCCAGACATATGGGGGTGGGTGCATATCACTACCAGCGGTGTCCAGACATATGGGGGTGAATGCATATGACTCCCAGCAGTGGACAGAGATATGAGGGGTGGGTGCATATCACTACCAGCAGTGTCCAGACGTATGAGGGGTGGGTGCATATGACTCCCAGCAGTGGACAGAGATATGAGGGGTGGCTGCATATCACTACCAGCAGTGTCTAGACATATGGGGTGGGTGCATATCACTACCAGCAGTGGAGAGACATATGAGGGGTGCGTGCAGAGGACTCCCAGCAGTGGACAGACATATGAGGGGTGGGTGCATATCACTACCAGCAGTGGACAGACATATGGGGGTGGGTGCATATGACTCCCAGCAGTGTCCAGACATATGGGGTGGGTGCATATCACTACCAGCAGTGTCCAGACATATGGGGGTGGGTGCATATGACTCACAGCAGTGGACAGAGATATGAGGGGTGGGTGCATATGACTCCCAGCAGTGTCCAGACATTTGGGGGCGAGTGCATATCACTACCAGCAGTGTCCAGACATATGAGGGGTGGGTGCATATCACTACCAGCAGTGGACAGACATATGAGGGGTGGGTGCATATCACTACCAGCAGTGTCCAGACATATGGGGATGGGTGCATATGACTCCCAGCAGTGGACAGAGATATGAGGGGTGGGTGCATATGACTCCCAGCAGTGTCCAGACATATGGGGGTGGGTGCATATCACTACCAGCAGTGTCCAGACATATGGGGGTGGGTGCATATGACACCCAGCAGTGGACAGAGATATGAGGGGTGGGTGCATATCACTACCAGCAGTGTCCAGACATATGGGGGTGGGTGCATATCACTACCAGCAGTGGACAGGCATATGAGGGGTGGCTGCAGAGGACTCCCAGCAGTGGACAGACATATGGGGGTGGATGCATATCACTACCAGCAGTGTCCAGACATAGGGGGGTGAGTGGATATGACTCCCAGGAGGGGACAGACATATGGGGGTGGGTGCATATCACTACCAGCAGTGTCCAGACATATGGGGGTGGGTGCATATCACTACCAGCAGTGGACAGACATATGAGGGGTGGGTGCAGAGGACTCCCAGCAGTGGACAGACATATGGGGGTGGGTGCATATCACTACCAGCAGTGTCCAGACATATGGGGGTGGGTGCATATGACTCCCAGCAGTGGACAGACTTATGAGGGGTGGGTGCAGAGGACTCCCAGCAGTGGACAGACATATGGGGGTGGGTGCATATCACTACAAGCAGTGGACAGACATATGGGGGTGGGTGCATATGACCCCCAGCAGTGTCCAGACATATGGGGGTGGGTGCATATCACTACCAGCCGTGTCCAGACATATGGGGGTGGATGCATATGACTCCCAGCAGTGGACAGAGATATGAGGGGTGGGTGCATATCACTACCAGCAGTGTCCAGACATATGGGGGTGGGTGCATATCACTACCAGCAGTGGACAGACATATGAGGGGTGGGTGCAGAGGACTCCCAGCAGTGGACAGACATATGGGGGTGGGTGCATATCACTACCAGCATTGTCCAGACATATGGGGGTGGGTGCATATCACCACCAGCAGTGTCCAGACATATGGGTGTGGGTGCATATGACACCCAGCAGTGGACAGACGTATGAGGGGTGGGTGCATATCTCTACCAGCAGTGGACAGACATATGGGGTGGGTGCATATGACTCCCAGCAGTGTCCAGACATATGGGGTTGGGTGCATATCACTACCAGCAGTGTCCAGACATATGGGGGTGGGTGCATATGACTCCCAGCAGTGGACAGAGATATGAGGGGTGGGTGCATATCACTACCAGCAGTGTCCAGACATATGGGGGTGGGTGCATATCACTACCAGCAGTGGACAGACATATGAGGGGTGGGTGCAGAGGACTCCCAGCAGTGGACAGACATATGGGGGTGGGTGCATATCACTACAAGCAGTGGACAGACATATGGGGGTGGGTGCATATGACTCCCAGCAGTGGACAAACATGAGGGGTGGGTGCAGAGTACTCCCAGCAGTGGACAGACATATGGGGTGGGTGCATATCACTACCAGCAGTGTCCAGACATATGGGGGTGGGTGCATATCACCACCAGCAGTGTCCAGACATATGGGGGTGGGTGCATATGACACCCAGCAGTGGACAGACATATGAGGGGTGGGTGCAGAGGACTCCCAGCAGTGGACAGACATATGGGGGGTGGGTGCATATGACTCCCAGCAGTGGACAGATATGAGGGGTGGGTGCATATGACTCCCAGCAGTGTCCAGACATATGGGGGTGGGTGCATATCACTACCAGCAGTGTCCAGACATATGACGGGTGGGTGCATATGACTCCCAGCAGTGGACAGACATATGGGGGTGGGTGCATATGACTCCCAGCAGTGGACAAACATGAGGGGTGGGTGCAGAGTACTCCCAGCAGTGGACAGACATATGGGGTGGGTGCATATCACTACCAGCAGTGTCCAGACATATGGGGGTGGGTGCATATCACCACCAGCAGTGTCCAGACATATGGGGGTGGGTGCATATGACACCCAGCAGTGGACAGACATATGAGGGGTGGGTGCAGAGGACTCCCAGCAGTGGACAGACATATGGGGGTGGGTGCATATCACTACCAGCAGTGTCCAGACATATGGGGGTGGGTGCATATCACCACCAGCAGTGTCTAGACATATGGGGGTGGGTGCATATGACACCCAGCAGTGGACAGACATATGAGGGGTGGGTGCAGAGGACTCCCAGCAGTGGACAGACCTATGGGGGGTGGGTGCATATGACTCCCAGCAGTGTCCAGACTTGGGGGTGGGTGCATATGACTCCCAGCAGTGTCCAGACATATGGGGGTGGGTGCATATCACTACCAGCAGTGTCCAGACAAATGAGGGGTGGGTGCATATGACTCCCAGCAGTGGACAGAGATATGAGGGGTGAGTGCATATGACTCCCAGCAGTGTCCAGACATATGGGGGTGGGTGCATATGACTCCCAGCAGTGTCCAGACATATGGGGGGTGGGTGCATATCACTACAAGCAGTGGACAGACATATGAGGGGTGGGTGCATATCACTACCAGCAGTGGACAGACATATGAGGGGTGGGTGCAGAGGACTCCCAGCAGTGGACAGACATATGAGGGGTGGGTGCATATCACTACCAGCAGTGGACAGACATATGGGGGTGGGTGCATATTACTACCAGCAGTGGACAGACATATGGGGGTGGGTGCATATCACTACCAGCAGTGGACAGACATATGGGGGTGGGTGCATATCACTACCAGCAGTGTCCAGACATATGGGGGTGGGTGCATATCACTACCAGCAGTGTCCAGACATATGGGGGTGGGTGCATATGACTCCCAGCAGTGGACAGACATATGGGGGTGGGTGCATATCACTACCAGCAGTGTCCAGACATATGGGGGTTGGTGCATATGACTCCCAGCAGTGGACAGACATATGGGGGTGGGTGCATATCACTACCAGCAGTGTCCAGCCATATGGGGGTGGGTGCACATGACTCCCAGCAGTGGACAGAGATATGAGGGGTGGGTGCATATGACTCCCAGCAGTGTCCAGACATATGGGGGTGGGTGCATATCACTACCAGCGGTGTCCAGACATATGGGGGTGAATGCATATGACTCCCAGCAGTGGACAGAGATATGAGGGGTGGGTGCATATCACTACCAGCAGTGTCCAGACGTATGAGGGGTGGGTGCATATGACTCCCAGCAGTGGACAGAGATATGAGGGGTGGGTGCATATCACTACCAGCAGTGTCTAGACATATGGGGTGGGTGCATATCACTACCAGCAGTGGAGAGACATATGAGGGGTGCGTGCAGAGGACTCCCAGCAGTGGACAGACATATGAGGGGTGGGTGCAGAGGACTCCCAGCAGTGGACAGACATATGAGGGGTGGGTGCATATCACTACCAGCAGTGGACAGACATATGGGGGTGGGTGCATATGACTCCCAGCAGTGTCCAGACATATGGGGGTGGGTGCATATCACTACCAGCAGTGTCCAGACATATGGGGGTGGGTGCATATGACTCACAGCAGTGGACAGAGATATGAGGGGTGGGTGCATATGACTCCCAGCAGTGTCCAGACATTTGGGGGCGAGTGCATATCACTACCAGCAGTGTCCAGACATATGAGGGGTGGGTGCATATCACTACCAGCAGTGGACAGACATATGAGGGGTGGGTGCATATCACTACCAGCAGTGTCCAGACATATGGGGATGGGTGCATATGACTCCCAGCAGTGGACAGAGATATGAGGGGTGGGTGCATATGACTCCCAGCAGTGTCCAGACATATGGGGGTGGGTGCATATCACTACCAGCAGTGTCCAGACATATGGGGGTGGGTGCATATGACACCCAGCAGTGGACAGAGATATGAGGGGTGGGTGCATATCACTACCAGCAGTGTCCAGACATATGGGGGTGGGTGCATATCACTACCAGCAGTGGACAGACATATGAGGGCTGGCTGCAGAGGACTCCCAGCAGTGGACAGACATATGGGGGTGGATGCATATCACTACCAGCAGTGTCCAGACATAGGGGGGTGGGTGGATATGACTCCCAGGAGGGGACAGACATATGGGGGTGGGTGCATATCACTACCAGCAGTGTCCAGACATATGGGGGTGGGTGCATATCACTACCAGCAGTGGACAGACATATGAGGGGTGGGTGCAGAGGACTCCCAGCAGTGGACAGACATATGGGGGTGGGTGCATATCACTACCAGCAGTGTCCAGACATATGGGGGTGGGTGCATATGACTCCCAGCAGTGGACAGACATATGGGGGTGGGTGCATATCACTACCAGCAGTGTCCAGACATATGGGGGTGGGTGCATATGACTCCCAGCAGTGGACAGAGATATGAGGGGTGTGTGCATATGACTCCCAGCAGTGTCCAGACATACGGGGGTGGGTGCATATCACTACCAGCAGTGTCCAGACATATGGGGGTGGGTGCATATGATTCCCAGCAGTGGACAGACATATGAGGGGTGGGTGCATATCACTACCAGCAGTGGACAGACATATGGGGATGGGTGCATATGACTCCCAGCAGTGGACCGACATATGGGGGTGGGTGCATATCACTACCAGCAGTGTCCAGACATATGGGGGTGGGTGCATATGACTCCCAGCAGTGGACAGACATATGGGGGTGGGTTCATATCACTACCAGCAGTGTCCAGACATATGGGGGTGGGTGCATATGACTCCCAGCAGTGGACAGAGATATGAGGGGTGTGTGCATATCACTACCAGCAGTGTCCAGACATATGAGGGTGGGTGCATATCACTACCAGCAGTGGACAGACATATGAGGGGTGGGTGCAGAGGACTCCCAGCAGTGGACAGACATATGAGGGGTGGGTGCATATCACTACCAGCAGTGGACAGACATATGAGGGGTGGGTGCATATCACTACCAGCAGTGGAGAGACATATGGGGGTGGGTGCATATGACTCCCAGCAGTGGACAGACATATGGGGGTGGGTGCATATCATTACCAGCAGTGTCCAGACATATGGGGGTGGGTGCATATGACTCCCAGCAGTGGACAGAGATATGAGGGGTGGGTGCATATGACTCCCAGCAGTGTCCAGACATATGGGGGTGGGTGCATATCACTACCAGCAGTGTCCAGACATAAGGGGGTGGGTGCATATGACTCCCAGCAGTGGAGAGACATATGAGGGGTGGGTGCATATGACTCCCAGCAGTGGACAGAGATATGAGGGGTGGGTGCATATCACTACCAGCAGTGTCCAGACATATGGGGGTGGGTGCATATCACTACCAGCAGTGGACAGACATATGAGGGGTGGTTGCAGAGGACTCCCAGCAGTGGACAGACATATGGGGGTGGGTGCATATCACTACCAGCAGTGTCCAGACATATGGGGGTGGGTGCATATCACTACCAGCAGTGTCCAGACATATGGGGGTGGGTGCATATGACTCCCAGCAGTGGACAGACATATGAGGGGTGGGTGCATATCACTACCAGCAGTGGACAGACATGGGGGGTGGGTGCATATTTATTTATTTATTTATTTACGCAACTTTTATAGCGCGACAAATACCCGAAGGTGTCTCGGCGCTGTAGAGCAACTGGAATCTATCATCAAGTCATCCTCTTACTGATTAAACAGCCATGTTTTCAAGAGCCTGCGGAAGCTCATCAGATTCGGGGCAGTTTTGATGGCTAGTGGCAAGAGGTTCCAAAGTTTTGGAGTGGCCACAAGAAAGCGCCTGTCTCCCCAGGTGACCGATCTTGTGCGTGGTACCGGGAGGAGACTGTTATTGGCCGATCTTAATTGCCTCCTATGACTCCCAGCAGTGTCCAGACATATGGGGGTGGGTGCATATCACTACCAGCAGTGTCCAGACATATGGGGGTGGGTGCATATGACTCCCAGCAGTGGACAGACATATGAGGGGTGGGTGCATATCACTACCAGCAGTGGACAGACATATGGGGGTGGGTGCATATGACTCCCAGCAGTGTCCAGACATATGGGGGTGGGTGCATATCACTACCAGCAGTGTCCAGACATAGGGGGTGGGTGCATATGACTCCCAGCAGTGGACAGACTTATGAGGGGTGGGTGCAGAGGACTCCCAGCAGTGGACAGACATATGGGGGTGGGTGCATATCACTACAAGCAGTGGACAGACATATGGGGGTGGGTGCATATGACCCCCAGCAGTGTCCAGACATATGGGGGTGGGTGCATATCACTACCAGCCGTGTCCAGACATATGGGGGTGGATGCATATGACTCCCAGCAGTGGACAGAGATATGAGGGGTGGGTGCATATCACTACCAGCAGTGTCCAGACATATGGGGGTGGGTGCATATCACTACCAGCAGTGGACAGACATATGAGGGGTGGGTGCAGAGGACTCCCAGCAGTGGACAGACATATGGGGGTGGGTGCATATCACTACCAGCATTGTCCAGACATATGGGGGTGGGTGCATATCACCACCAGCAGTGTCCAGACATATGGGTGTGGGTGCATATGACACCCAGCAGTGGACAGACGTATGAGGGGTGGGTGCATATCACTACCAGCAGTGGACAGACATATGGGGTGGGTGCATATGACTCCCAGCAGTGTCCAGACATATGGGGTTGGGTGCATATCACTACCAGCAGTGACCAGACATATGGGGGTGGGTGCATATGACTCCCAGCAGTGTCTATCACTACCAGCCGTGTCCAGACATATGGGGGTGGGTGCATATCACTACCAGCAGTGGACAAACATGAGGGGTGGGTGCAGAGTACTCCCAGCAGTGGACAGACATATGGGGTGGGTGCATATCACTACCAGCAGTGTCCAGACATATGGGGGTGGGTGCATATCACCACCAGCAGTGTCCAGACATATGGGGGTGGGTGCATATGACACCCAGCAGTGGACAGACATATGAGGGGTGGGTGCAGAGGACTCCCAGCAGTGGACAGACATATGGGGGGTGGGTGCATATGACTCCCAGCAGTGGACAGATATGAGGGGTGGGTGCATATGACTCCCAGCAGTGTCCAGACTTGGGGGTGGGTGCATATGACTCCCAGCAGTGTCCAGACATATGGGGGTGGGTGCATATCACTACCAGCAGTGTCCAGACATATGAGGGGTGGGTGCATATGACTCCCAGCAGTGGACAGAGATATGAGGGGTGGGTGCATATGACTCCCAGCAGTGTCCAGACATATGGGGGTGGGTGCATATGACTCCCAGCAGTGGACAGAGATATGAGGGGTGGGTGCATATGACTCCCAGCAGTGTCCAGACATATGGGGGTGGGTGCATATCACTACCAGCAGTGTCCAGACATTTGGGGTTGGGTGCATATGACTCCCAGCAGTGGACAGGGATATGAGGGGTGGGTGCATATCACTACCAGCAGTGTCCAGACATATGGGGGTGGGTGCATATGACTCCCAGCAGTGGACAGAGATATGAGGGGTGGGTGCATATGACTCCCAGCAGTGGATAGAGATATGAGGGGTGGGTGCATATGACTCCCAGCAGTGTCCAGACATGGGGGTGGGTGCATATGACTCCCAGCAGTGTCCAGACATATGAGGGGTGGGTGCATATCACTACAAGCAGTGGACAGACATATGAGGGGTGGGTGCATATCACTACCAGCAGTGTCCAGACATATGGGGGTGGGTGCATATGACTCCCAGCAGTGGACAGAGATATGAGGGGTGGGTGCATATGACTCCCAGCAGTGTCCAGACATATGAGGGTGGGTGCAGATCACTACTAGCAGTGTCCAGACATATGGGGTGGGTGCATATCACTACCAGCAGTGGACAGACATATGAGGGGTGGGTGCAGAGGACTCCCAGCAGTGGACAGACATATGGGGGTGGGTGCATATCACTACCAGCAGTGGACAGACATATGGGGGGTGGGTGCAGAGGACTCCCAGCAGTGGACAGACATATGGGGTGGGTGCATATCACTACCAGCAGTGTCCAGACATATGGGGGTGGGTGCATATAATTCCCAGCAGTGGACAGAGATATGAGGGGTGGGTGCATATGACTCCCAGCAGTGGACAGAGATATGAGGGGTGGGTGCATATCACTACCAGCAGTGTCTAGACATATGGGGTGGGTGCATATCACTACCAGCAGTGGAGAGACATATGAGGGGTGCGTGCAGAGGACTCCCAGCAGTGGACAGACATATGAGGGGTGGGTGCAGAGGACTCCCAGCAGTGGACAGACATATGAGGGGTGGGTGCATATCACTACCAGCAGTGGACAGACATATGGGGGTGGGTGCATATGACTCCCAGCAGTGTCCAGACATATGGGGGTGGGTGCATATCACTACCAGCAGTGTCCAGACATATGGGGGTGGGTGCATATGACTCACAGCAGTGGACAGAGATATGAGGGGTGGGTGCATATGACTCCCAGCAGTGTCCAGACATTTGGGGGCGAGTGCATATCACTACCAGCAGTGTCCAGACATATGAGGGGTGGGTGCATATCACTACCAGCAGTGGACAGACATATGAGGGGTGGGTGCATATCACTACCAGCAGTGTCCAGACATATGGGGATGGGTGCATATGACTCCCAGCAGTGGACAGAGATATGAGGGGTGGGTGCATATGACTCCCAGCAGTGTCCAGACATATGGGGGTGGGTGCATATCACTACCAGCAGTGTCCAGACATATGGGGGTGGGTGCATATGACACCCAGCAGTGGACAGAGATATGAGGGGTGGGTGCATATCACTACCAGCAGTGTCCAGACATATGGGGGTGGGTGCATATCACTACCAGCAGTGGACAGACATATGAGGGCTGGCTGCAGAGGACTCCCAGCAGTGGACAGACATATGGGGGTGGATGCATATCACTACCAGCAGTGTCCAGACATAGGGGGGTGGGTGGATATGACTCCCAGGAGGGGACAGACATATGGGGGTGGGTGCATATCACTACCAGCAGTGTCCAGACATATGGGGGTGGGTGCATATCACTACCAGCAGTGGACAGACATATGAGGGGTGGGTGCAGAGGACTCCCAGCAGTGGACAGACATATGGGGGTGGGTGCATATCACTACCAGCAGTGTCCAGACATATGGGGGTGGGTGCATATGACTCCCAGCAGTGTCCAGACATACGGGGGTGGGTGCATATCACTACCAGCAGTGTCCAGACATATGGGGGTGGGTGCATATGATTCCCAGCAGTGGACAGACATATGAGGGGTGGGTGCATATCACTACCAGCAGTGGACAGACATATGGGGATGGGTGCATATGACTCCCAGCAGTGGACCGACATATGGGGGTGGGTGCATATCACTACCAGCAGTGTCCAGACATATGGGGGTGGGTGCATATGACTCCCAGCAGTGGACAGACATATGGGGGTGGGTTCATATCACTACCAGCAGTGTCCAGACATATGGGGGTGGGTGCATATGACTCCCAGCAGTGGACAGAGATATGAGGGGTGTGTGCATATCACTACCAGCAGTGTCCAGACATATGAGGGTGGGTGCATATCACTACCAGCAGTGGACAGACATATGAGGGGTGGGTGCAGAGGACTCCCAGCAGTGGACAGACATATGAGGGGTGGGTGCATATCACTACCAGCAGTGGACAGACATATGAGGGGTGGGTGCATATCACTACCAGCAGTGGAGAGACATATGGGGGTGGGTGCATATGACTCCCAGCAGTGGACAGACATATGGGGGTGGGTGCATATCATTACCAGCAGTGTCCAGACATATGGGGGTGGGTGCATATGACTCCCAGCAGTGGACAGACATATGAGGGGTGGGTGCATATCACTACCAGCAGTGGACAGACATATGGGGATGGGTGCATATGACTCCCAGCAGTGGACCGACATATGGGGGTGGGTGCATATCACTACCAGCAGTGTCCAGACATATGGGGGTGGGTGCATATGACTCCCAGCAGTGGACAGACATATGGGGGTGGGTTCATATCACTACCAGCAGTGTCCAGACATATGGGGGTGGGTGCATATGACTCCCAGCAGTGGACAGAGATATGAGGGGTGGGTGCATATCACTACCAGCAGTGTCCAGACATATGGGGGTGGGTGCATATCACTACCAGCAGTGGACAGACATATGAGGGGTGGGTGCAGAGGACTCCCAGCAGTGGACAGACATATGGGGGTGGGTGCATATCACTACAAGCAGTGGACAGACATATGGGGGTGGGTGCATATGACTCCCAGCAGTGGACAAACATGAGGGGTGGGTGCAGAGTACTCCCAGCAGTGGACAGACATATGGGGTGGGTGCATATCACTACCAGCAGTGTCCAGACATATGGGGGTGGGTGCATATCACCACCAGCAGTGTCCAGACATATGGGGGTGGGTGCATATGACACCCAGCAGTGGACAGACATATGAGGGGTGGGTGCAGAGGACTCCCAGCAGTGGACAGACATATGGGGGGTGGGTGCATATGACTCCCAGCAGTGGACAGATATGAGGGGTGGGTGCATATGACTCCCAGCAGTGTCCAGACTTGGGGGTGGGTGCATATGACTCCCAGCAGTGTCCAGACAAATGGGGGTGGGTGCATATCACTACCAGCAGTGTCCAGACATATGACGGGTGGGTGCATATGACTCCCAGCAGTGGACAGACATATGGGGGTGGGTGCATATGACTCCCAGCAGTGGACAAACATGAGGGGTGGGTGCAGAGTACTCCCAGCAGTGGACAGACATATGGGGTGGGTGCATATCACTACCAGCAGTGTCCAGACATATGGGGGTGGGTGCATATCACCACCAGCAGTGTCCAGACATATGGGGGTGGGTGCATATGACACCCAGCAGTGGACAGACATATGAGGGGTGGGTGCAGAGGACTCCCAGCAGTGGACAGACATATGGGGGTGGGTGCATATCACTACCAGCAGTGTCCAGACATATGGGGGTGGGTGCATATCACCACCAGCAGTGTCTAGACATATGGGGGTGGGTGCATATGACACCCAGCAGTGGACAGACATATGAGGGGTGGGTGCAGAGGACTCCCAGCAGTGGACAGACCTATGGGGGGTGGGTGCATATGACTCCCAGCAGTGTCCAGACTTGGGGGTGGGTGCATATGACTCCCAGCAGTGTCCAGACATATGGGGGGTGGGTGCATATCACTACAAGCAGTGGACAGACATATGAGGGGTGGGTGCATATCACTACCAGCAGTGGACAGACATATGAGGGGTGGGTGCAGAGGACTCCCAGCAGTGGACAGACATATGAGGGGTGGGTGCATATCACTACCAGCAGTGGACAGACATATGGGGGTGGGTGCATATTACTACCAGCAGTGGACAGACATATGGGGGTGGGTGCATATCACTACCAGCAGTGGACAGACATATGGGGGTGGGTGCATATCACTACCAGCAGTGTCCAGACATATGGGGGTGGGTGCATATCACTACCAGCAGTGTCCAGACATATGGGGGTGGGTGCATATGACTCCCAGCAGTGGACAGACATATGGGGGTGGGTGCATATCACTACCAGCAGTGTCCAGACATATGGGGGTGGGTGCATATGACTCCCAGCAGTGGACAGACATATGGGGGTGGGTGCATATCACTACCAGCAGTGTCCAGCCATATGGGGGTGGGTGCACATGACTCCCAGCAGTGGACAGAGATATGAGGGGTGGGTGCATATGACTCCCAGCAGTGTCCAGACATATGGGGGTGGGTGCATATCACTACCAGCGGTGTCCAGACATATGGGGGTGAATGCATATGACTCCCAGCAGTGGACAGAGATATGAGGGGTGGGTGCATATCACTACCAGCAGTGTCCAGACGTATGAGGGGTGGGTGCATATGACTCCCAGCAGTGGACAGAGATATGAGGGGTGGGTGCATATCACTACCAGCAGTGTCTAGACATATGGGGTGGGTGCATATCACTACCAGCAGTGGAGAGACATATGAGGGGTGCGTGCAGAGGACTCCCAGCAGTGGACAGACATATGAGGGGTGGGTGCAGAGGACTCCCAGCAGTGGACAGACATATGAGGGGTGGGTGCATATCACTACCAGCAGTGGACAGACATATGGGGGTGGGTGCATATGACTCCCAGCAGTGTCCAGACATATGGGGGTGGGTGCATATCACTACCAGCAGTGTCCAGACATATGGGGGTGGGTGCATATGACTCACAGCAGTGGACAGAGATATGAGGGGTGGGTGCATATGACTCCCAGCAGTGTCCAGACATTTGGGGGCGAGTGCATATCACTACCAGCAGTGTCCAGACATATGAGGGGTGGGTGCATATCACTACCAGCAGTGGACAGACATATGAGGGGTGGGTGCATATCACTACCAGCAGTGTCCAGACATATGGGGATGGGTGCATATGACTCCCAGCAGTGGACAGAGATATGAGGGGTGGGTGCATATGACTCCCAGCAGTGTCCAGACACATGGGGGTGGGTGCATATCACTACCAGCAGTGTCCAGACATATGGGGGTGGGTGCATATGACACCCAGCAGTGGACAGAGATATGAGGGGTGGGTGCATATCACTACCAGCAGTGTCCAGACATATGGGGGTGGGTGCATATCACTACCAGCAGTGGACAGACATATGAGGGCTGGCTGCAGAGGACTCCCAGCAGTGGACAGACATATGGGGGTGGATGCATATCACTACCAGCAGTGTCCAGACATAGGGGGGTGGGTGGATATGACTCCCAGGAGGGGACAGACATATGGGGGTGGGTGCATATCACTACCAGCAGTGTCCAGACATATGGGGGTGGGTGCATATCACTACCAGCAGTGGACAGACATATGAGGGGTGGGTGCAGAGGACTCCCAGCAGTGGACAGACATATGGGGGTGGGTGCATATCACTACCAGCAGTGTCCAGACATATGGGGGTGGGTGCATATGACTCCCAGCAGTGGACAGACATATGGGGGTGGGTGCATATCACTACCAGCAGTGTCCAGACATATGGGGGTGGGTGCATATGACTCCCAGCAGTGGACAGAGATATGAGGGGTGTGTGCATATGACTCCCAGCAGTGTCCAGACATACGGGGATGGGTGCATATCACTACCAGCAGTGTCCAGACATATGGGGGTGGGTGCATATGATTCCCAGCAGTGGACAGACATATGAGGGGTGGGTGCATATCACTACCAGCAGTGGACAGACATATGGGGATGGGTGCATATGACTCCCAGCAGTGGACCGACATATGGGGGTGGGTGCATATCACTACCAGCAGTGTCCAGACATATGGGGGTGGGTGCATATGACTCCCAGCAGTGGACAGACATATGGGGGTGGGTTCATATCACTACCAGCAGTGTCCAGACATATGGGGGTGGGTGCATATGACTCCCAGCAGTGGACAGAGATATGAGGGGTGTGTGCATATCACTACCAGCAGTGTCCAGACATATGAGGGTGGGTGCATATCACTACCAGCAGTGGACAGAGATATGAGGGGTGGGTGCAGAGGACTCCCAGCAGTGGACAGACATATGAGGGGTGGGTGCATATCACTACCAGCAGTGGACAGACATATGAGGGGTGGGTGCATATCACTACCAGCAGTGGACAGACATATGGGGGTGGGTGCATATGACTCCCAGCAGTGGACAGACATATGGGGGTGGGTGCATATCATTACCAGCAGTGTCCAGACATATGGGGGTGGGTGCATATGACTCCCAGCAGTGGACAGAGATATGAGGGGTGGGTGCATATGACTCCCAGCAGTGTCCAGACATATGGGGGTGGGTGCATATCACTACCAGCAGTGTCCAGACATATGGGGGTGGGTGCATATGACTCCCAGCAGTGGAGAGACATATGAGGGGTGGGTGCATATGACTCCCAGCAGTGGACAGAGATATGAGGGGTGGGTGCATATCACTACCAGCAGTGTCCAGACATATGGGGGTGGGTGCATATCACTACCAGCAGTGGACAGACATATGAGGGGTGGTTGCAGAGGACTCCCAGCAGTGGACAGACATATGGGGGTGGGTGCATATCACTACCAGCAGTGTCCAGACATATGGGGGTGGGTGCATATCACTACCAGCAGTGTCCAGACATATGGGGGTGGGTGCATATGACTCCCAGCAGTGGACAGACATATGAGGGGTGGGTGCATATCACTACCAGCAGTGGACAGACATGGGGGGTGGGTGCATATGACTCCCAGCAGTGTCCAGACTTGGGGGTGGGTGCATATGACTCCCAGCAGTGTCCAGACATATGGGGGTGGGTGCATATCACTACCAGCAGTGTCCAGACAAATGAGGGGTGGGTGCATATGACTCCCAGCAGTGGACAGAGATATGAGGGGTGAGTGCATATGACTCCCAGCAGTGTCCAGACATATGGGGGTGGGTGCATATGACTCCCAGCAGTGTCCAGACATATGGGGGGTGGGTGCATATCACTACAAGCAGTGGACAGACATATGAGGGGTGGGTGCATATCACTACCAGCAGTGGACAGACATATGAGGGGTGGGTGCAGAGGACTCCCAGCAGTGGACAGACATATGAGGGGTGGGTGCATATCACTACCAGCAGTGGACAGACATATGGGGTGGGTGCATATGACTCCCAGCAGTGTCCAGACATATGGGGTTGGGTGCATATCACTACCAGCAGTGTCCAGACATATGGGGGTGGGTGCATATGACTCCCAGCAGTGGACAGAGATATGAGGGGTGGGTGCATATCACTACCAGCAGTGTCCAGACATATGGGGGTGGGTGCATATCACTACCAGCAGTGGACAGACATATGAGGGGTGGGTGCAGAGGACTCCCAGCAGTGGACAGACATATGGGGGTGGGTGCATATCACTACAAGCAGTGGACAGACATATGGGGGTGGGTGCATATGACTCCCAGCAGTGTCTATCACTACCAGCCGTGTCCAGACATATGGGGGTGGGTGCATATCACTACCAGCAGTGGACAAACATGAGGGGTGGGTGCAGAGTACTCCCAGCAGTGGACAGACATATGGGGTGGGTGCATATCACTACCAGCAGTGTCCAGACATATGGGGGTGGGTGCATATCACCACCAGCAGTGTCCAGACATATGGGGGTGGGTGCATATGACACCCAGCAGTGGACAGACATATGAGGGGTGGGTGCAGAGGACTCCCAGCAGTGGACAGACATATGGGGGGTGGGTGCATATGACTCCCAGCAGTGGACAGATATGAGGGGTGGGTGCATATGACTCCCAGCAGTGTCCAGACTTGGGGGTGGGTGCATATGACTCCCAGCAGTGTCCAGACATATGGGGGTGGGTGCATATCTCTACCAGCAGTGTCCAGACATATGAGGGGTGGGTGCATATGACTCCCAGCAGTGGACAGAGATATGAGGGGTGGGTGCATATGACTCCCAGCAGTGTCCAGACATATGGGGGTGGGTGCATATGACTCCCAGCAGTGGACAGAGATATGAGGGGTGGGTGCATATGACTCCCAGCAGTGTCCAGACATATGGGGGTGGGTGCATATCACTACCAGCAGTGTCCAGACATTTGGGGTTGGGTGCATATGACTCCCAGCAGTGGACAGGGATATGAGGGGTGGGTGCATATCACTACCAGCAGTGTCCAGACATATGGGGGTGGGTGCATATGACTCCCAGCAGTGGACAGAGATATGAGGGGTGGGTGCATATGACTCCCAGCAGTGGATAGAGATATGAGGGGTGGGTGCATATGACTCCCAGCAGTGTCCAGACATGGGGGTGGGTGCATATGACTCCCAGCAGTGTCCAGACATATGAGGGGTGGGTGCATATCACTACAAGCAGTGGACAGACATATGAGGGGTGGGTGCATATCACTACCAGCAGTGTCCAGACATATGGGGGTGGGTGCATATGACTCCCAGCAGTGGACAGAGATATGAGGGGTGGGTGCATATGACTCCCAGCAGTGTCCAGACATATGAGGGTGGGTGCAGATCACTACTAGCAGTGTCCAGACATATGGGGTGGGTGCATATCACTACCAGCAGTGGACAGACATATGAGGGGTGGGTGCAGAGGACTCCCAGCAGTGGACAGACATATGGGGGTGGGTGCATATCACTACCAGCAGTGGACAGACATATGGGGTTGGGTGCAGAGGACTCCCAGCAGTGGACAGACATATGGGGTGGGTGCATATCACTACCAGCAGTGTCCAGACATATGGGGGTGGGTGCATATAATTCCCAGCAGTGGACAGAGATATGAGGGGTGGGTGCATATGACTCCCAGCAGTGGACAGACATTTGGGGGTGGGTGCATATTACTACCAGCAGTGTCCAGACATATGGGGGTGGGTGCATATGACTCCCAGCAGTGGACAGACATATGGGGGTGGGTGCATATCACTACCAGCAGTGTCCAGCCATATGGGGGTGGGTGCACATGACTCCCAGCAGTGGACAGAGATATGAGGGGTGGGTGCATATGACTCCCAGCAGTGTCCAGACATATGGGGGTGGGTGCATATCACTACCAGCGGTGTCCAGACATATGGGGGTGAATGCATATGACTCCCAGCAGTGGACAGAGATATGAGGGGTGGGTGCATATCACTACCAGCAGTGTCCAGACGTATGAGGGGTGGGTGCATATGACTCCCAGCAGTGGACAGAGATATGAGGGGTGGCTGCATATCACTACCAGCAGTGTCTAGACATATGGGGTGGGTGCATATCACTACCAGCAGTGGAGAGACATATGAGGGGTGCGTGCAGAGGACTCCCAGCAGTGGACAGACATATGAGGGGTGGGTGCATATCACTACCAGCAGTGGACAGACATATGGGGGTGGGTGCATATGACTCCCAGCAGTGTCCAGACATATGGGGTGGGTGCATATCACTACCAGCAGTGTCCAGACATATGGGGGTGGGTGCATATGACTCACAGCAGTGGACAGAGATATGAGGGGTGGGTGCATATGACTCCCAGCAGTGTCCAGACATTTGGGGGCGAGTGCATATCACTACCAGCAGTGTCCAGACATATGAGGGGTGGGTGCATATCACTACCAGCAGTGGACAGACATATGAGGGGTGGGTGCATATCACTACCAGCAGTGTCCAGACATATGGGGATGGGTGCATATGACTCCCAGCAGTGGACAGAGATATGAGGGGTGGGTGCATATGACTCCCAGCAGTGTCCAGACATATGGGGGTGGGTGCATATCACTACCAGCAGTGTCCAGACATATGGGGGTGGGTGCATATGACACCCAGCAGTGGACAGAGATATGAGGGGTGGGTGCATATCACTACCAGCAGTGTCCAGACATATGGGGGTGGGTGCATATCACTACCAGCAGTGGACAGGCATATGAGGGGTGGCTGCAGAGGACTCCCAGCAGTGGACAGACATATGGGGGTGGATGCATATCACTACCAGCAGTGTCCAGACATAGGGGGGTGAGTGGATATGACTCCCAGGAGGGGACAGACATATGGGGGTGGGTGCATATCACTACCAGCAGTGTCCAGACATATGGGGGTGGGTGCATATCACTACCAGCAGTGGACAGACATATGAGGGGTGGGTGCAGAGGACTCCCAGCAGTGGACAGACATATGGGGGTGGGTGCATATCACTACCAGCAGTGTCCAGACATATGGGGGTGGGTGCATATGACTCCCAGCAGTGGACAGACTTATGAGGGGTGGGTGCAGAGGACTCCCAGCAGTGGACAGACATATGGGGGTGGGTGCATATCACTACAAGCAGTGGACAGACATATGGGGGTGGGTGCATATGACCCCCAGCAGTGTCCAGACATATGGGGGTGGGTGCATATCACTACCAGCCGTGTCCAGACATATGGGGGTGGATGCATATGACTCCCAGCAGTGGACAGAGATATGAGGGGTGGGTGCATATCACTACCAGCAGTGTCCAGACATATGGGGGTGGGTGCATATCACTACCAGCAGTGGACAGACATATGAGGGGTGGGTGCAGAGGACTCCCAGCAGTGGACAGACATATGGGGGTGGGTGCATATCACTACCAGCATTGTCCAGACATATGGGGGTGGGTGCATATCACCACCAGCAGTGTCCAGACATATGGGTGTGGGTGCATATGACACCCAGCAGTGGACAGACGTATGAGGGGTGGGTGCATATCTCTACCAGCAGTGGACAGACATATGGGGTGGGTGCATATGACTCCCAGCAGTGTCCAGACATATGGGGTTGGGTGCATATCACTACCAGCAGTGTCCAGACATATGGGGGTGGGTGCATATGACTCCCAGCAGTGGACAGAGATATGAGGGGTGGGTGCATATCACTACCAGCAGTGTCCAGACATATGGGGGTGGGTGCATATCACTACCAGCAGTGGACAGACATATGAGGGGTGGGTGCAGAGGACTCCCAGCAGTGGACAGACATATGGGGGTGGGTGCATATCACTACAAGCAGTGGACAGACATATGGGGGTGGGTGCATATGACTCCCAGCAGTGGACAAACATGAGGGGTGGGTGCAGAGTACTCCCAGCAGTGGACAGACATATGGGGTGGGTGCATATCACTACCAGCAGTGTCCAGACATATGGGGGTGGGTGCATATCACCACCAGCAGTGTCCAGACATATGGGGGTGGGTGCATATGACACCCAGCAGTGGACAGACATATGAGGGGTGGGTGCAGAGGACTCCCAGCAGTGGACAGACATATGGGGGGTGGGTGCATATGACTCCCAGCAGTGGACAGATATGAGGGGTGGGTGCATATGACTCCCAGCAGTGTCCAGACATATGGGGGTGGGTGCATATCACTACCAGCAGTGTCCAGACATATGACGGGTGGGTGCATATGACTCCCAGCAGTGGACAGACATATGGGGGTGGGTGCATATGACTCCCAGCAGTGGACAAACATGAGGGGTGGGTGCAGAGTACTCCCAGCAGTGGACAGACATATGGGGTGGGTGCATATCACTACCAGCAGTGTCCAGACATATGGGGGTGGGTGCATATCACCACCAGCAGTGTCCAGACATATGGGGGTGGGTGCATATGACACCCAGCAGTGGACAGACATATGAGGGGTGGGTGCAGAGGACTCCCAGCAGTGGACAGACATATGGGGGTGGGTGCATATCACTACCAGCAGTGTCCAGACATATGGGGGTGGGTGCATATCACCACCAGCAGTGTCTAGACATATGGGGGTGGGTGCATATGACACCCAGCAGTGGACAGACATATGAGGGGTGGGTGCAGAGGACTCCCAGCAGTGGACAGACCTATGGGGGGTGGGTGCATATGACTCCCAGCAGTGTCCAGACTTGGGGGTGGGTGCATATGACTCCCAGCAGTGTCCAGACATATGGGGGTGGGTGCATATCACTACCAGCAGTGTCCAGACAAATGAGGGGTGGGTGCATATGACTCCCAGCAGTGGACAGAGATATGAGGGGTGAGTGCATATGACTCCCAGCAGTGTCCAGACATATGGGGGTGGGTGCATATGACTCCCAGCAGTGTCCAGACATATGGGGGGTGGGTGCATATCACTACAAGCAGTGGACAGACATATGAGGGGTGGGTGCATATCACTACCAGCAGTGGACAGACATATGAGGGGTGGGTGCAGAGGACTCCCAGCAGTGGACAGACATATGAGGGGTGGGTGCATATCACTACCAGCAGTGGACAGACATATGGGGGTGGGTGCATATTACTACCAGCAGTGGACAGACATATGGGGGTGGGTGCATATCACTACCAGCAGTGGACAGACATATGGGGGTGGGTGCATATCACTACCAGCAGTGTCCAGACATATGGGGGTGGGTGCATATCACTACCAGCAGTGTCCAGACATATGGGGGTGGGTGCATATGACTCCCAGCAGTGGACAGACATATGGGGGTGGGTGCATATCACTACCAGCAGTGTCCAGACATATGGGGGTGGGTGCATATGACTCCCAGCAGTGGACAGACATATGGGGGTGGGTGCATATCACTACCAGCAGTGTCCAGCCATATGGGGGTGGGTGCACATGACTCCCAGCAGTGGACAGAGATATGAGGGGTGGGTGCATATGACTCCCAGCAGTGTCCAGACATATGGGGGTGGGTGCATATCACTACCAGCGGTGTCCAGACATATGGGGGTGAATGCATATGACTCCCAGCAGTGGACAGAGATATGAGGGGTGGGTGCATATCACTACCAGCAGTGTCCAGACGTATGAGGGGTGGGTGCATATGACTCCCAGCAGTGGACAGAGATATGAGGGGTGGGTGCATATCACTACCAGCAGTGTCTAGACATATGGGGTGGGTGCATATCACTACCAGCAGTGGAGAGACATATGAGGGGTGCGTGCAGAGGACTCCCAGCAGTGGACAGACATATGAGGGGTGGGTGCAGAGGACTCCCAGCAGTGGACAGACATATGAGGGGTGGGTGCATATCACTACCAGCAGTGGACAGACATATGGGGGTGGGTGCATATGACTCCCAGCAGTGTCCAGACATATGGGGGTGGGTGCATATCACTACCAGCAGTGTCCAGACATATGGGGGTGGGTGCATATGACTCACAGCAGTGGACAGAGATATGAGGGGTGGGTGCATATGACTCCCAGCAGTGTCCAGACATTTGGGGGCGAGTGCATATCACTACCAGCAGTGTCCAGACATATGAGGGGTGGGTGCATATCACTACCAGCAGTGGACAGACATATGAGGGGTAGGTGCATATCACTACCAGCAGTGTCCAGACATATGGGGATGGGTGCATATGACTCCCAGCAGTGGACAGAGATATGAGGGGTGGGTGCATATGACTCCCAGCAGTGTCCAGACATATGGGGGTGGGTGCATATCACTACCAGCAGTGTCCAGACATATGGGGGTGGGTGCATATGACACCCAGCAGTGGACAGAGATATGAGGGGTGGGTGCATATCACTACCAGCAGTGTCCAGACATATGGGGGTGGGTGCATATCACTACCAGCAGTGGACAGACATATGAGGGCTGGCTGCAGAGGACTCCCAGCAGTGGACAGACATATGGGGGTGGATGCATATCACTACCAGCAGTGTCCAGACATAGGGGGGTGGGTGGATATGACTCCCAGGAGGGGACAGACATATGGGGGTGGGTGCATATCACTACCAGCAGTGTCCAGACATATGGGGGTGGGTGCATATCACTACCAGCAGTGGACAGACATATGAGGGGTGGGTGCAGAGGACTCCCAGCAGTGGACAGACATATGGGGGTGGGTGCATATCACTACCAGCAGTGTCCAGACATATGGGGGTGGGTGCATATGACTCCCAGCAGTGGACAGACATATGGGGGTGGGTGCATATCACTACCAGCAGTGTCCAGACATATGGGGGTGGGTGCATATGACTCCCAGCAGTGGACAGAGATATGAGGGGTGTGTGCATATGACTCCCAGCAGTGTCCAGACATACGGGGGTGGGTGCATATCACTACCAGCAGTGTCCAGACATATGGGGGTGGGTGCATATGATTCCCAGCAGTGGACAGACATATGAGGGGTGGGTGCATATCACTACCAGCAGTGGACAGACATATGGGGATGGGTGCATATGACTCCCAGCAGTGGACCGACATATGGGGGTGGGTGCATATCACTACCAGCAGTGTCCAGACATATGGGGGTGGGTGCATATGACTCCCAGCAGTGGACAGACATATGGGGGTGGGTTCATATCACTACCAGCAGTGTCCAGACATATGGGGGTGGGTGCATATGACTCCCAGCAGTGGACAGAGATATGAGGGGTGTGTGCATATCACTACCAGCAGTGTCCAGACATATGAGGGTGGGTGCATATCACTACCAGCAGTGGACAGACATATGAGGGGTGGGTGCAGAGGACTCCCAGCAGTGGACAGACATATGAGGGGTGGGTGCATATCACTACCAGCAGTGGACAGACATATGAGGGGTGGGTGCATATCACTACCAGCAGTGGAGAGACATATGGGGGTGGGTGCATATGACTCCCAGCAGTGGACAGACATATGGGGGTGGGTGCATATCATTACCAGCAGTGTCCAGACATATGGGGGTGGGTGCATATGACTCCCAGCAGTGGACAGAGATATGAGGGGTGGGTGCATATGACTCCCAGCAGTGTCCAGACATATGGGGGTGGGTGCATATCACTACCAGCAGTGTCCAGACATATGGGGGTGGGTGCATATGACTCCCAGCAGTGGAGAGACATATGAGGGGTGGGTGCATATGACTCCCAGCAGTGGACAGAGATATGAGGGGTGGGTGCATATCACTACCAGCAGTGTCCAGACATATGGGGGTGGGTGCATATCACTACCAGCAGTGGACAGACATATGAGGGGTGGTTGCAGAGGACTCCCAGCAGTGGACAGACATATGGGGGTGGGTGCATATCACTACCAGCAGTGTCCAGACATATGGGGGTGGGTGCATATCACTACCAGCAGTGTCCAGACATATGGGGGTGGGTGCATATGACTCCCAGCAGTGGACAGACATATGAGGGGTGGGTGCATATCACTACCAGCAGTGGACAGACATGGGGGGTGGGTGCATATTTATTTATTTATTTATTTACGCAACTTTTATAGCGCGACAAATACCCGAAGGTGTCTCGGCGCTGTAGAGCAACTGGAATCTATCATCAAGTCATCCTCTTACTGATTAAACAGCCATGTTTTCAAGAGCCTGCGGAAGCTCATCAGATTCGGGGCAGTTTTGATGGCTAGTGGCAAGAGGTTCCAAAGTTTTGGAGTGGCCACAAGAAAGCGCCTGTCTCCCCAGGTGACCGATCTTGTGCGTGGTACCGGGAGGAGACTGTTATTGGCCGATCTTAATTGCCTCCTATGACTCCCAGCAGTGTCCAGACATATGGGGGTGGGTGCATATCACTACCAGCAGTGTCCAGACATATGGGGGTGGGTGCATATGACTCCCAGCAGTGGACAGACATATGAGGGGTGGGTGCATATCACTACCAGCAGTGGACAGACATATGGGGGTGGGTGCATATGACTCCCAGCAGTGTCCAGACATATGGGGGTGGGTGCATATCACTACCAGCAGTGTCCAGACATAGGGGGTGGGTGCATATGACTCCCAGCAGTGGACAGACTTATGAGGGGTGGGTGCAGAGGACTCCCAGCAGTGGACAGACATATGGGGGTGGGTGCATATCACTACAAGCAGTGGACAGACATATGGGGGTGGGTGCATATGACCCCCAGCAGTGTCCAGACATATGGGGGTGGGTGCATATCACTACCAGCCGTGTCCAGACATATGGGGGTGGATGCATATGACTCCCAGCAGTGGACAGAGATATGAGGGGTGGGTGCATATCACTACCAGCAGTGTCCAGACATATGGGGGTGGGTGCATATCACTACCAGCAGTGGACAGACATATGAGGGGTGGGTGCAGAGGACTCCCAGCAGTGGACAGACATATGGGGGTGGGTGCATATCACTACCAGCATTGTCCAGACATATGGGGGTGGGTGCATATCACCACCAGCAGTGTCCAGACATATGGGTGTGGGTGCATATGACACCCAGCAGTGGACAGACGTATGAGGGGTGGGTGCATATCACTACCAGCAGTGGACAGACATATGGGGTGGGTGCATATGACTCCCAGCAGTGTCCAGACATATGGGGTTGGGTGCATATCACTACCAGCAGTGTCCAGACATATGGGGGTGGGTGCATATGACTCCCAGCAGTGTCTATCACTACCAGCCGTGTCCAGACATATGGGGGTGGGTGCATATCACTACCAGCAGTGGACAAACATGAGGGGTGGGTGCAGAGTACTCCCAGCAGTGGACAGACATATGGGGTGGGTGCATATCACTACCAGCAGTGTCCAGACATATGGGGGTGGGTGCATATCACCACCAGCAGTGTCCAGACATATGGGGGTGGGTGCATATGACACCCAGCAGTGGACAGACATATGAGGGGTGGGTGCAGAGGACTCCCAGCAGTGGACAGACATATGGGGGGTGGGTGCATATGACTCCCAGCAGTGGACAGATATGAGGGGTGGGTGCATATGACTCCCAGCAGTGTCCAGACTTGGGGGTGGGTGCATATGACTCCCAGCAGTGTCCAGACATATGGGGGTGGGTGCATATCACTACCAGCAGTGTCCAGACATATGAGGGGTGGGTGCATATGACTCCCAGCAGTGGACAGAGATATGAGGGGTGGGTGCATATGACTCCCAGCAGTGTCCAGACATATGGGGGTGGGTGCATATGACTCCCAGCAGTGGACAGAGATATGAGGGGTGGGTGCATATGACTCCCAGCAGTGTCCAGACATATGGGGGTGGGTGCATATCACTACCAGCAGTGTCCAGACATTTGGGGTTGGGTGCATATGACTCCCAGCAGTGGACAGGGATATGAGGGGTGGGTGCATATCACTACCAGCAGTGTCCAGACATATGGGGGTGGGTGCATATGACTCCCAGCAGTGGACAGAGATATGAGGGGTGGGTGCATATGACTCCCAGCAGTGGATAGAGATATGAGGGGTGGGTGCATATGACTCCCAGCAGTGTCCAGACATGGGGGTGGGTGCATATGACTCCCAGCAGTGTCCAGACATATGAGGGGTGGGTGCATATCACTACAAGCAGTGGACAGACATATGAGGGGTGGGTGCATATCACTACCAGCAGTGTCCAGACATATGGGGGTGGGTGCATATGACTCCCAGCAGTGGACAGAGATATGAGGGGTGGGTGCATATGACTCCCAGCAGTGTCCAGACATATGAGGGTGGGTGCAGATCACTACTAGCAGTGTCCAGACATATGGGGTGGGTGCATATCACTACCAGCAGTGGACAGACATATGAGGGGTGGGTGCAGAGGACTCCCAGCAGTGGACAGACATATGGGGGTGGGTGCATATCACTACCAGCAGTGGACAGACATATGGGGGGTGGGTGCAGAGGACTCCCAGCAGTGGACAGACATATGGGGTGGGTGCATATCACTACCAGCAGTGTCCAGACATATGGGGGTGGGTGCATATAATTCCCAGCAGTGGACAGAGATATGAGGGGTGGGTGCATATGACTCCCAGCAGTGGACAGACATTTGGGGGTGGGTGCATATCACTACCAGCAGTGTCCAGACATATGGGGGTGGGTGCATATGACTCCCAGCAGTGGACAGACATATGGGGGTGGGTGCATATCACTACCAGCAGTGTCCAGCCATATGGGGGTGGGTGCACATGACTCCCAGCAGTGGACAGAGATATGAGGGGTGGGTGCATATGACTCCCAGCAGTGTCCAGACATATGGGGGTGGGTGCATATCACTACCAGCGGTGTCCAGACATATGGGGGTGAATGCATATGACTCCCAGCAGTGGACAGAGATATGAGGGGTGGGTGCATATCACTACCAGCAGTGTCCAGACGTATGAGGGGTGGGTGCATATGACTCCCAGCAGTGGACAGAGATATGAGGGGTGGGTGCATATCACTACCAGCAGTGTCTAGACATATGGGGTGGGTGCATATCACTACCAGCAGTGGAGAGACATATGAGGGGTGCGTGCAGAGGACTCCCAGCAGTGGACAGACATATGAGGGGTGGGTGCATATCACTACCAGCAGTGGACAGACATATGGGGGTGGGTGCATATCACTACCAGCAGTGTCCAGACATATGGGGGTGGGTGCATATGACTCACAGCAGTGGACAGAGATATGAGGGGTGGGTGCATATGACTCCCAGCAGTGTCCAGACATTTGGGGGCGAGTGCATATCACTACCAGCAGTGGACAGAGATATGAGGGGTGGGTGCATATGACTCCCAGCAGTGTCCAGACATATGGGGGTGGGTGCATATCACTACCAGCAGTGTCCAGACATATGGGGGTGGGTGCATATGACACCCAGCAGTGGACAGAGATATGAGGGGTGGGTGCATATCACTACCAGCAGTGTCCAGACATATGGGGGTGGGTGCATATCACTACCAGCAGTGGACAGGCATATGAGGGGTGGCTGCAGAGGACTCCCAGCAGTGGACAGACATATGGGGGTGGATGCATATCACTACCAGCAGTGTCCAGACATAGGGGGGTGAGTGGATATGACTCCCAGGAGGGGACAGACATATGGGGGTGGGTGCATATCACTACCAGCAGTGTCCAGACATATGGGGGTGGGTGCATATCACTACCAGCAGTGGACAGACATATGAGGGGTGGGTGCAGAGGACTCCCAGCAGTGGACAGACATATGGGGATGGGTGCATATCACTACCAGCAGTGTCCAGACATATGGGGGTGGGTGCATATGACTCCCAGCAGTGGACAGACTTATGAGGGGTGGGTGCAGAGGACTCCCAGCAGTGGACAGACATATGGGGGTGGGTGCATATCACTACAAGCAGTGGACAGACATATGGGGGTGGGTGCATATGACCCCCAGCAGTGTCCAGACATATGGGGGTGGGTGCATATCACTACCAGCCGTGTCCAGACATATGGGGGTGGATGCATATGACTCCCAGCAGTGGACAGAGATATGAGGGGTGGGTGCATATCACTACCAGCAGTGTCCAGACATATGGGGGTGGGTGCATATCACTACCAGCAGTGGACAGACATATGAGGGGTGGGTGCAGAGGACTCCCAGCAGTGGACAGACATATGGGGGTGGGTGCATATCACTACCAGCATTGTCCAGACATATGGGGGTGGGTGCATATCACCACCAGCAGTGTCCAGACATATGGGTGTGGGTGCATATGACACCCAGCAGTGGACAGACGTATGAGGGGTGGGTGCATATCTCTACCAGCAGTGGACAGACATATGGGGTGGGTGCATATGACTCCCAGCAGTGTCCAGACATATGGGGTTGGGTGCATATCACTACCAGCAGTGTCCAGACATATGGGGGTGGGTGCATATGACTCCCAGCAGTGAACAGAGATATGAGGGGTGGGTGCATATCACTACCAGCAGTGTCCAGACATATGGGGGTGGGTGCATATCACTACCAGCAGTGGACAGACATATGAGGGGTGGGTGCAGAGGACTCCCAGCAGTGGACAGACATATGGGGGTGGGTGTGTTAGAAAAGGTAGACGGACCGGGAGGGTCGGCCGGGGTCAGGAGGAGAGGTCTCCGGGGAGAGCCGTCTCCAGCGATCGTACAGACAAGTAACTTCCCCCCCCCACAGACAGATATCACACACGGATAAGGTTCAGCGTTCTTTATAAGCACTTATTTAAGGTACGGTTGAATGGTACAAGGAGGTCTGGACTCAGGGGTCGCCTCGATTAGAGTCTCGCAAGGTAGGGAAGGGGGTAGCGGGGCAGTCTATTTACCAATCAGGTAGTTCTGATGAGATGATGATGAGCTCACAATCCTCGAGCTTGGTGGTTAGGTGGTACGGGCCGCGGCAGCGCCAGCAGGTCCCGGTGTGGATGGTCGATACAACGGGCCGCGGCAGCGCCAGCAGGTCCCCGGAAGATATACGGTCCGCGGCAGCGCCAGCAGGTCCCGGTGAGGATGGTCGTTACAACGGGCCGCGGCAGCGCCAGCAGGTCCCCGGGAGATATACGGTCCGCGGCAGCGCCAGCAGGTCCCGGTGAGGATGGTCGTTACAACGGGCCGCGGCAGCGCCAGCAGGTCCCAGGAAGATGACTGTTGCAGAAGGCCGCGGCAGCGCCAGCAGGCAGGACGATGGTTCACAAGAGCGGGCTACGGCAGCGCCAGTAGACCGTCAAGGTTGAGTTCACTCGGTGTCTCTCGACTCCAGGATACAACTGCCTTCCTGCTCCGGAGCTGCCTCAGTTATAGGGCTGGTGCCCTTTGATGTCCGGACCCTCGCACTTGGAGGTCGGAGGGTCCGGGATGAAGGTGTCCAGACACCCAGCAGGGGGTGGAGCCAGTGCCTGGGGGAGCTGGGGGCGATCGGCACCTGGCGGGGGAGAGCCCTTGACAGTTCGTTCTCCCATTGACTTGCCAAGTGGTCCGCTCACCTCCTGGGTGGATGGTGGTGCCGGGATGTCGGGGCCGGCCAGGCCCGGGGTTAGGGTCGAGGGGAGGCCATGCGGCCGCGTGGTGCAGGGCCCCCGATGGCGGCTTGACCCGACCGGGGAAGCCGGTGGGGCTGGACCCCGTGATGAGTAGGGGTCCGAGGGCAGAGGGTCCGTCGGGAGACGGAGTACAGGTGCTTGTCGTGGGGATATGCCAGGTGGGCCGGAGTTCGGGCCCTGTCGAGCGGGGAGGGAGCAAGCCGTCTGTGAGGCCTGTCCAACATGCGTCCCCCCCAGCTGAAGGCGGGGAGAGTCACCCATCTCCTTGGGGACTCTCTTCGTCGAGGCGGAAAAAGCGGGACAGGCCATCCGCGTTGGCGTGGTCTTGGCCTGGTCGGTGCTCCACGGTGAAGTCCATTCCCTGCAGGGAAATGGACCAGCGCAAGAGTTTTGGGTTTTCCCCCCGCATCTGCATCAGCCATTGCAGGGGTCGATGGTCGGTTTGTACCCGGAAGTGGGTACCGAAGAGATAGGGTCGGAGCTTTTTGAGGGCCCACACTACTGCAAATGCCTCCCTCTCGATGGTGCTCCAACGCTGTTCTCGGGCCAGGAGACGTCGACTGATGAAGGCCACCGGCTGGTCATGACCTTCGGGGTTCAACTGAGAGAGGACGGCTCCGATGCCGTGGTCGGAGGCGTCGGTCTGCACCACAAATTCCCGACTGTAATCGGGGGCCTGGAGCACCGGGGCGGTGCACAGGGCGGCCTTCAGCTCCTCGAAGGCCGCTTGACAATCAGGAGTCCAGTTGACCCGCTTCGGTTGGTTCTTGGATGTGAGACCCGTGAGGGGCCCCACGATGCTGCCGTAGTCCTTCACGAACCGCCGGTAGTAGCCGGTGAGCCCCAGGAAGGCTCGGACTTCGGTCTGGGTAACGGGGGGCTGCCAGGACTGGATGGCAGCAATCTTAAGTTGTAGTGGGGCCACCAGCCCGCTCCCCACTTGGTGCCCAAGGTAGGTCACAGACCCTTGGCCAATCTGGCACTTGCCGGCCTTAATGGTGAGGCCGGCCCGCTGGAGGGCGTGTAGGACCTCCTGGAGGTGACGGAGGTGGTCGGACCAGTGGCGGCTGTATACAGCGATATCGTCCAGGTAGGCAGCGCTGAATTCTTCAAGTCCCGCCAAGACCTGGTTCACAAGGCGTTGGAACGTGGCGGGGGCATTCTTCATGCCAAAGGGCATGACCTTGAATTGGTAGTGGCCATCGGGGGTAGAGAAGGCTGACCGTTCCTGGGCCCTGGGTGTGAGGCCGATCTGCCAGTAGCCCGCCGTTAGGTCGAAGATACTAAGGTAGCGGGCGGCACCCAGCCGGTCGATCAGCTCGTCTGCTCGGGGGATGGGATGAGCGTCGGTCCGGGTGACAGCGTTCAAGCCCCGGTAGTCGACGCAGAATCTCAGTTCAGGGACGGAGCCGGGGGCAGCGGCCTTGGGAACTAATACGACCGGACTGGCCCAGGGACTGTCCGAGGGCTTGATGACCCCGATCGTGAGCATCTTGGCCACTTCCTCCTGTATGCAGGCCCGTACCCGATCTGGTACGCGGTAGGCCCGGTGCCGGACAGGGGGACTGTCCCCGGTGTCTACGTCGGGCAGACACCAGGGGGTGACCCCGGGGGTGAGGGAGAACAGGGCAGCGAACTGCAGCAGGAGGTCCCGGCAGTCCTGGCGTTGCTCCGAAGTGAGGGCGTCAGAGAGCCGGACCCCGTCCACGGAGCCGTCCTTTTCCTGAGTCTTCAGGAGATCCGGGAGGGGCTCGGAGTCTTCTTCCGTGCCACTGTCTGTAGCCATCAAGAGGCTTAGTTCGGATCGCACAAAGTGTGGTTTGAGCCGGTTGGTGTGGAGGACCCGAAGGGAGTTCCGGGAAGACCCCATGTCGATGAGGTAAGTGACGGGGCTTTTGCGCTCGACCACTTTGAAGGGCCCCGTCCACTTATCCTGCAAGGCACATGGTTCGGTGGGGGACATCACCCATACTTGCTGCCCAGGCTCGAATTCAACGGAGGAGGCATTGTGATCATACCACCTCTTCA
Organism: Triturus cristatus; assembly: GCF_964204655.1. Classification (NCBI taxonomy): domain Eukaryota; kingdom Metazoa; phylum Chordata; class Amphibia; order Caudata; family Salamandridae; genus Triturus; species Triturus cristatus. The sequence goes on from NC_140579.1 coordinate 513,466,710, forward strand.
TGTCCTCCTGGCTGGCCTCGAGGTTCGCCTTGGCCATCTCCCTGAAGCGCCGGGTCTGGTTTCGTAAGGCCAGGATGTATTTGAAGATGTCTGGAGGGGTCGTGAGGGGGGCCATCTCCCAACCTTCCTTGACTAGGCTGAGGGGCCCTCGCACAGGGTGCCCGTAGAGGAGTTCAAAGGGGCTAAAACCGAGGGACTTCTGGGGAACTTCTCGGTAGGCGAAGAGGAGGCACGGGAGCAGTACATCCCACTGGCGACGGAGAGGCTCTTCCAATCCCCCAATCATCCCTTTGAGAGTGCGGTTAAAACGCTCCACTAGTCCGTTCCCTTGGGGGTGAAAAGGGGTCGTGAATCTGTAGGTGACCCCGCATTGTTGCCAGAGGGACTTCATGTATTTGGATATGAAATTCGTACCTCGGTCGCTGACGACTTCTCGGGGGAAGCCTACCCGGGAGAAGATCCCCATCAGGGCCCGGCCAACCACCGGAGCGGTCACTGTCCGTAGGGGCACCGCCTCGGGGTAGCGGGTGGCATGGTCCACTAGTACCAAGATGAACCTGTGTCCTTGCGCCGTGCGGGGGTCCAGAGGTCCCACAATGTCTATCCCCACCCTCTCGAACGGGGTGGTGACCACAGGGAAGGGTTGCAGAGGGGCTTTCAGCTTCCGTCCACTCTTCCCGCTGGCTTGGCACGTGGGGCAAGATCGGCAGTGGTTCAGGACGTCATTCCTCATTTTCGGCCAGAAAAAGTGGGTCACCAGGCGACTGTACGTTTTGTCCTGGCCCAGGTGTCCAGCCAGGGGGACGTCGTGGGCCAGGTTGAGCAGAAAGTCTCGGAAGCGGAGCGGTACCACCAGAACTCGACCGGCCCCCAGCTCGGCGATTCTTTGCTCGCTGTAGAGCAGGTCGTTATCCCAGTAGACCCAGTGGGTTCCGGTGGTGTCCCCGGCGTTTTGGGTGCTGGCTTGTTGGCGGAGTCCCTCGAGGGAGGGACAGGTCTTTTGTTCCTGGCGGAACTGTTCTTGGGTGGGCCCCCCTTCTTGCCGCCACTGAGCCAGATCCGGGAGGTCCTGGTGTTGCGCGTCTTCTTCGGTAGTCGGGTCCGGGAGGTCGGACTCGCCGTTGTCCTCTACGGGGGCAACCGGGGGCGGAGGTGCTGGCCATTCGGTTTCTTCTGATCGGGGGGCGGCACGGGCGGCCATGGATCGGGTGGTTACGCAGGCCCAGTCCGGGAGGCCCAGCATCCCCAAGTGCTCTCTTTTCTCGACGGTGGCCCACGGGGAACTCTCGAGGTCATTCCCCAGGAGGCAGTCCACGGGGGCATCGTCCCGGACCGTCACCTTCAGTAGGCCGGAGACCCCTCCCCATTCAAACGGGACGCAGGCCATCTTACACATGCTCTCAGAGTTATCCGCCGAGCGGACGGGGCAGAGAATGTTCGGCAGGATCTGCTCGGGCTTTACCAGGTGACAGCGGACGGCCGTCACGCTGGCGCCGGTGTCACGCAAGGCCTCGGCTCTCTGTCCATTAATGGTCACCCACTGACCGTATTTTCTGGTGTTGGCGGGTAGGGGAGCCCGCGGAACCATGTCTCTTCCCCCTAAGCATGCCAGGACCATGGCGGCCGGTTCCCACCCTTGCTGGGCCGGCTCATACTCTTCGGGTCCCTCCGATGATTGCTCTTCCCCGAGGGCAGCGGCAGCTACCTGGCGGGGCTTGGGTGTTTGGTTGTGCGGGCAGCTCGGGTCATTGGCGTAGTGGCCGACTCGCTGGCATCGGTGGCACGTGACGTTGGCCCGGAACCCAGGACGCAACGGGGGGTTGCTCCGGCCGGCCGGAGGCGGGGTGCTGGCCACGGGGGTTGCCGGCAAGGCGTCTCTCCCTCGCCCCTGGCCTCCTCCTCCACCCCGAGGACGGTGCTGGCTTTGGTTGCTTCGATTCTGCTCGTGTGGCCCTCTCCGGCCCACTCGGGTGCTTTCCCATCGGTCAGCTTCGGCGGCGAGCTGCCGGGGGTCAGTCAGCTTACTGTCGAGTAGGTGCTGCCTGAGCTCGACGAAACAGTTGTTTGACAGGTGCTCCCATACCATAAGGTTGAAGAGTTGTTCGTAGGTGGTGACCTGACTTCCCTTGATCCAACCCTCGAAGGCCCGGCTGAAATAGTTCACGTATTCTACCCAAGTTGTACCTGGGATCCGGGTGCAGTCTCGGAACCTCTGGCGGTACATCTCGGGCGTGAGGCCGTAGCGGGCGAGGAGGGCAGCCTTCATGTGGTCGTAGGACGACATTTGGTGATCGGGGAGCTGTAGTAGGGCATCGCGACCCTCGTTGATAAATCTCCCCCAAAGTCCGGCTCCCCAATCACTCCGGTCGATCCGGTGGGAGGTCATTGCGATCTCATAGGCTTTAAACCACTGTTGTATGTCGTCTTCTCGGACATACTCGCGGACCACATCCTTGGGGATGTGAACTTTTTTCTCAATTGGCCCCGGGGTGTGTGGTCGCTCAGGCACCCCCAGTTCCTTATTCTGTTTGCGCAGTTCTATTTCCGCCAGTCGGCGCTCATGCTCGAGCGTTATTTTTTTCTCTTCCAGCTCTCTCTGTCTCTGCTTTTCTTCTCGTTCCTCTCGAAGCCGCATTTGCTCGAGGTTGAGTTTCTGTTCAGCTAACTTGAGTTCCCCATCCATCTTGAGTCGTGCCATCTCTAATTCGTGTAATCTGACTCTGTCTCTTTCTCGTATCTCCTCCTGCGAGAGGCCCGTTCCCCGTTCCTCGGGAGCCGTGGCGTTCCCCTCTGGTGTGATGCTGTTTTGGTCTGGTGTGACGCTGCTATCTTTGGTCGACATCGTGTTTTGTCGTGGGGTGAGCTACTCTCTGTACGATTACGCGTTGATTCGGATCGCGCCGCTGGCCACCAATGTTAGAAAAGGTAGACGGACCGGGAGGGTCGGCCGGGGTCAGGAGGAGAGGTCTCCGGGGAGAGCCGTCTCCAGCGATCGTACAGACAAGTAACTTCCCCCCCCCACAGACAGATATCACACACGGATAAGGTTCAGCGTTCTTTATAAGCACTTATTTAAGGTACGGTTGAATGGTACAAGGAGGTCTGGACTCAGGGGTCCCCTCGATTAGAGTCTCGCAAGGTAGGGAAGGGGGTAGCGGGGCAGTCTATTTACCAATCAGGTAGTTCTGATGAGATGATGATGAGCTCACAATCCTCGAGCTTGGTGGTTAGGTGGTACGGGCCGCGGCAGCGCCAGCAGGTCCCGGTGTGGATGGTCGATACAACGGGCCGCGGCAGCGCCAGCAGGTCCCCGGAAGATATACGGTCCGCGGCAGCGCCAGCAGGTCCCGGTGAGGATGGTCGTTACAACGGGCCGCGGCAGCGCCAGCAGGTCCCCGGGAGATATACGGTCCGCGGCAGCGCCAGCAGGTCCCGGTGAGGATGGTCGTTACAACGGGCCGCGGCAGCGCCAGCAGGTCCCAGGAAGATGACTGTTGCAGAAGGCCGCGGCAGCGCCAGCAGGCAGGACGATGGTTCACAAGAGCGGGCTACGGCAGCGCCAGTAGACCGTCAAGGTTGAGTTCACTCGGTGTCTCTCGACTCCAGGATACAACTGCCTTCCTGCTCCGGAGCTGCCTCAGTTATAGGGCTGGTGCCCTTTGATGTCCGGACCCTCGCACTTGGAGGTCGGAGGGTCCGGGATGAAGGTGTCCAGACACCCAGCAGGGGGTGGAGCCAGTGCCTGGGGGAGCTGGGGGCGATCGGCACCTGGCGGGGGAGAGCCCTTGACAGTTCGTTCTCCCATTGACTTGCCAAGTGGTCCGCTCACCTCCTGGGTGGATGGTGGTGCCGGGATGTCGGGGCCGGCCAGGCCCGGGGTTAGGGTCGAGGGGAGGCCATGCGGCCGCGTGGTGCAGGGCCCCCGATGGCGGCTTGACCCGGCCGGGGAAGCCGGTGGGGCTGGACCCCGTGATGAGTAGGGGTCCGAGGGCAGAGGGTCCGTCGGGAGACGGAGTACAGGTGCTTGTCGTGGGGATATGCCAGGTGGGCCGGAGTTCGGGCCCTGTCGAGCGGGGAGGGAGCAAGCCGTCTGTGAGGCCTGTCCAACAGGGTGCATATCACTACAAGCAGTGGACAGACATATGGGGGTGGGTGCATATGACTCCCAGCAGTGGACAAACATGAGGGGTGGGTGCAGAGTACTCCCAGCAGTGGACAGACATATGGGGTGGGTGCATATCACTACCAGCAGTGTCCAGACATATGGGGGTGGGTGCATATCACCACCAGCAGTGTCCAGACATATGGGGGTGGGTGCATATGACACCCAGCAGTGGACAGACATATGAGGGGTGGGTGCAGAGGACTCCCAGCAGTGGACAGACATATGGGGGGTGGGTGCATATGACTCCCAGCAGTGGACAGATATGAGGGGTGGGTGCATATGACTCCCAGCAGTGTCCAGACTTGGGGGTGGGTGCATATGACTCCCAGCAGTGTCCAGACATATGGGGGTGGGTGCATATCACTACCAGCAGTGTCCAGACATATGACGGGTGGGTGCATATGACTCCCAGCAGTGGACAGACATATGGGGGTGGGTGCATATGACTCCCAGCAGTGGACAAACATGAGGGGTGGGTGCAGAGTACTCCCAGCAGTGGACAGACATATGGGGTGGGTGCATATCACTACCAGCAGTGTCCAGACATATGGGGGTGGGTGCATATCACCACCAGCAGTGTCCAGACATATGGGGGTGGGTGCATATGACACCCAGCAGTGGACAGACATATGAGGGGTGGGTGCAGAGGACTCCCAGCAGTGGACAGACATATGGGGGGTGGGTGCATATGACTCCCAGCAGTGGACAGATATGAGGGGTGGGTGCATATGACTCCCAGCAGTGTCCAGACTTGGGGGTGGGTGCATATGACTCCCAGCAGTGTCCAGACATATGGGGGTGGGTGCATATCACTACCAGCAGTGTCCAGACATATGAGGGGTGGGTGCATATGACTCCCAGCAGTGGACAGAGATATGAGGGGTGGGTGCATATGACTCCCAGCAGTGTCCAGACATATGGGGGTGGGTGCATATGACTCCCAGTAGTGGACAGAGATATGAGGGGTGGGTGCATATGACTCCCAGCAGTGTCCAGACATATGGGGGTGGGTGCATATCACTACCAGCAGTGTCCAGACATTTGGGGTTGGGTGCATATGACTCCCAGCAGTGGACAGGGATATGAGGGGTGGGTGCATATCACTACCAGCAGTGTCCAGACATATGGGGGTGGGTGCATATGACTCCCAGCAGTGGACAGAGATATGAGGGGTGGGTGCATATGACTCCCAGCAGTGGATAGAGATATGAGGGGTGGGTGCATATGACTCCCAGCAGTGTCCAGACATGGGGGTGGGTGCATATGACTCCCAGCAGTGTCCAGACATATGAGGGGTGGGTGCATATCACTACAAGCAGTGGACAGACATATGAGGGGTGGGTGCATATCACTACCAGCAGTGTCCAGACATATGGGGGTGGGTGCATATGACTCCCAGCTGTGGACAGAGATATGAGGGGTGGGTGCATATGACTCCCAGCAGTGTCCAGACATATGAGGGTGGGTGCAGATCACTACTAGCAGTGTCCAGACATATGGGGTGGGTGCATATCACTACCAGCAGTGGACAGACATATGAGGGGTGGGTGCAGAGGACTCCCAGCAGTGGACAGACATATGGGGGTGGGTGCATCTCACTACCAGCAGACGACAGACATATGGGGGTGGGTGCATATTACTCCCAGCAGTGGACAGACATATGGGGTGGGTGCATATCACTACCAGCAGTGTCCAGACATATGGGGGTGGGTGCATATAATTCCCAGCAGTGGACAGAGATATGAGGGGTGGGTGCATATGACTCCCAGCAGTGGACAGACATATGGGGGTGGGTGCATATCACTACCAGCAGTGTCCAGACATATGGGGGTGGGTGCATATGACTCCCAGCAGTGGACAGACATATGGGGGTGGGTGCATATCACTACCAGCAGTGTCCAGCCATATGGGGGTGGGTGCACATGACTCCCAGCAGTGGACAGAGATATGAGGGGTGGGTGCATATGACTCCCAGCAGTGTCCAGACATATGGGGGTGGGTGCATATCACTACCAGCGGTGTCCAGACATATGGGGGTGAATGCATATGACTCCCAGCAGTGGACAGAGATATGAGGGGTGGGTGCATATCACTACCAGCAGTGTCCAGACGTATGAGGGGTGGGTGCATATGACTCCCAGCAGTGGACAGAGATATGAGGGGTGGGTGCATATCACTACCAGCAGTGTCTAGACATATGGGGTGGGTGCATATCACTACCAGCAGTGGAGAGACATATGAGGGGTGCGTGCAGAGGACTCCCAGCAGTGGACAGACATATGAGGGGTGGGTGCATATCACTACCAGCAGTGGACAGACATATGGGGGTGGGTGCATATGACTCCCAGCAGTGTCCAGACATATGGGGGTGGGTGCATATCACTACCAGCAGTGTCCAGACATATGGGGGTGGGTGCATATGACTCACAGCAGTGGACAGAGATATGAGGGGTGGGTGCATATGACTCCCAGCAGTGTCCAGACATTTGGGGGCGAGTGCATATCACTACCAGCAGTGTCCAGACATATGAGGGGTGGGTGCATATCACTACCAGCAGTGGACAGACATATGAGGGGTGGGTGCATATCACTACCAGCAGTGTCCAGACATATGGGGATGGGTGCATATGACTCCCAGCAGTGGACAGAGATATGAGGGGTGGGTGCATATGACTCCCAGCAGTGTCCAGACATATGGGGGTGGGTGCATATCACTACCAGCAGTGTCCAGACATATGGGGGGTGGGTGCATATGACACCCAGCAGTGGACAGAGATATGAGGGGTGGGTGCATATCACTACCAGCAGTGTCCAGACATATGGGGGTGGGTGCATATCACTACCAGCAGTGGACAGGCATATGAGGGGTGGCTGCAGAGGACTCCCAGCAGTGGACAGACATATGGGGGTGGATGCATATCACTACCAGCAGTGTCCAGACATAGGGGGGTGAGTGGATATGACTCCCAGGAGGGAACAGACATATGGGGGTGGGTGCATATCACTACCAGCAGTGTCCAGACATATGGGGGTGGGTGCATATCACTACCAGCAGTGGACAGAGATATGAGGGGTGGGTGCATATCACTACCAGCAGTGTCCAGACATATGGGGGTGGGTGCATATCACTACCAGCAGTGGACAGACATATGAGGGGTGGGTGCAGAGGACTCCCAGCAGTGGACAGACATATGGGGGTGGGTGCATATCACTACCAGCATTGTCCAGACATATGGGGGTGGGTGCATATCACCACCAGCAGTGTCCAGACATATGGGTGTGGGTGCATGACACCCAGCAGTGGACAGACGTATGAGGGGTGGGTGCATATCACTACCAGCAGTGGACAGACATATGGGGTGGGTGCATATGACTCCCAGCTGTGTCCAGACATATGGGGTTGGGTGCATATCACTACCAGCAGTGTCCAGACATATGGGGGTGGGTGCATATGACTCCCAGCAGTGGACAGAGATATGAGGGGTGGGTGCATATCACTACCAGCAGTGTCCAGACATATGGGGGTGGGTGCATATCACTACCAGCAGTGGACAGACATATGAGGGGTGGGTGCAGAGGACTCCCAGCAGTGGACAGACATATGGGGGTGGGTGCATATCACTACAAGCAGTGGACAGACATATGGGGGTGGGTGCATATGACTCCCAGCAGTGTCTATCACTACCAGCCGTGTCCAGACATATGGGGGTGGGTGCATATCACTACCAGCAGTGGACAAACATGAGGGGTGGGTGCAGAGTACTCCCAGCAGTGGACAGACATATGGGGTGGGTGCATATCTCTACCAGCAGTGTCCAGACATATGGGGGTGGGTGCATATCACCACCAGCAGTGTCCAGACATATGGGGGTGGGTGCATATGACACCCAGCAGTGGACAGACATATGAGGGGTGGGTGCAGAGGACTCCCAGCAGTGGACAGACATATGGGGGGTGGGTGCATATGACTCCCAGCAGTGGACAGATATGAGGGGTGGGTGCATATGACTCCCAGCAGTGTCCAGACTTGGGGGTGGGTGCATATGACTCCCAGCAGTGTCCAGACATATGGGGGTGGGTGCATATCACTACCAGCAGTGTCCAGACATATGAGGGGTGGGTGCATATGACTCCCAGCAGTGGACAGAGATATGAGGGGTGGGTGCATATGACTCCCAGCAGTGTCCAGACATATGGGGGTGGGTGCATATGACTCCCAGCAGTGGACAGAGATATGAGGGGTGGGTGCATATGACTCCCAGCAGTGTCCAGACATATGGGGGTGGGTGCATATCACTACCAGCAGTGTCCAGACATTTGGGGTTGGGTGCATATGACTCCCAGCAGTGGACAGGGATATGAGGGGTGGGTGCATATCACTACCAGCAGTGTCCAGACATATGGGGGTGGGTGCATATGACTCCCAGCAGTGGACAGAGATATGAGGGGTGGGTGCATATGACTCCCAGCAGTGGATAGAGATATGAGGGGTGGGTGCATATGACTCCCAGCAGTGTCCAGACATGGGGGTGGGTGCATATGACTCCCAGCAGTGTCCAGACATATGAGGGGTGGGTGCATATCACTACAAGCAGTGGACAGACATATGAGGGGTGGGTGCATATCACTACCAGCAGTGTCCAGACATATGGGGGTGGGTGCATATGACTCCCAGCAGCGGACAGAGATATGAGGGGTGGGTGCATATGACTCCCAGCAGTGTCCAGACATATGAGGGTGGGTGCAGATCACTACTAGCAGTGTCCAGACATATGGGGTGGGTGCATATCACTACCAGCAGTGGACAGACATATGAGGGGTGGGTGCAGAGGACTCCCAGCAGTGGACAGACATATGGGGGTGGGTGCATATCACTACCAGCAGTGGACAGACATATGGGGGTGGGTGCATATTACTCCCAGCAGTGGACAGACATATGGGGTGGGTGCATATCACTACCAGCAGTGTCCAGACATATGGGGGTGGGTGCATATAATTCCCAGCAGTGGACAGAGATATGAGGGGTGGGTGCATATGACTCCCAGCAGTGGACAGACATATGGGGGTGGGTGCATATCACTACCAGCAGTGTCCAGACATATGGGGGTGGGTGCATATGACTCCCAGCAGTGGACAGACATATGGGGGTGGGTGCATATCACTACCAGCAGTGTCCAGCCATATGGGGGTGGGTGCACATGACTCCCAGCAGTGGACAGAGATATGAGGGGTGGGTGCATATGACTCCCAGCAGTGTCCAGACATATGGGGGTGGGTGCATATCACTACCAGCGGTGTCCAGACATATGGGGGTGAATGCATATGACTCCCAGCAGTGGACAGAGATATGAGGGGTGGATGCATATCACTACCAGCAGTGTCCAGACGTATGAGGGGTGGGTGCATATGACTCCCAGCAGTGGACAGAGATATGAGGGGTGGGTGCATATCACTACCAGCAGTGTCTAGACATATGGGGTGGGTGCATATCACTACCAGCAGTGGAGAGACATATGAGGGGTGCGTGCAGAGGACTCCCAGCAGTGGACAGACATATGAGGGGTGGGTGCATATCACTACCAGCAGTGGACAGACATATGGGGGTGGGTGCATATGACTCCCAGCAGTGTCCAGACATATGGGGGTGGGTGCATATCACTACCAGCAGTGTCCAGACATATGGGGGTGGATGCATATGACTCACAGCAGTGGACAGAGATATGAGGGGTGGGTGCATATGACTCCCAGCAGTGTCCAGACATTTGGGGGCGAGTGCATATCACTACCAGCAGTGTCCAGACATATGAGGGGTGGGTGCATATCACTACCAGCAGTGGACAGACATATGAGGGGTGGGTGCATATCACTACCAGCAGTGTCCAGACATATGGGGATGGGTGCATATAACTCCCAGCAGTGGACAGAGATATGAGGGGTGGGTGCATATGACTCCCAGCAGTGTCCAGACATATGGGGGTGGGTGCATATCACTACCAGCAGTGTCCAGACATATGGGGGTGGGTGCATATGACACCCAGCAGTGGACAGAGATATGAGGGGTGGGTGCATATCACTACCAGCAGTGTCCAGACATATGGGGGTGGGTGCATATGACTCCCAGCAGTGGACAGAGATATGAGGGGTGGGTGCATATCACTACCAGCAGTGTCTAGACATATGGGGTGGGTGCATATCACTACCAGCAGTGGAGAGACATATGAGGGGTGCGTGCAGAGGACTCCCAGCAGTGGACAGACATATGAGGGGTGGGTGCATATCACTACCAGCAGTGGACAGACATATGGGGGTGGGTGCATATGACTCCCAGCAGTGTCCAGACATATGGGGGTGGGTGCATATCACTACCAGCAGTGTCCAGACATATGGGGGTGGGTGCATATGACTCACAGCAGTGGACAGAGATATGAGGGGTGGGTGCATATGACTCCCAGCAGTGTCCAGACATTTGGGGGCGAGTGCATATCACTACCAGCAGTGTCCAGACATATGAGGGGTGGGTGCATATCACTACCAGCAGTGGACAGACATATGAGGGGTGGGTGCATATCACTACCAGCAGTGTCCAGACATATGGGGATGGGTGCATATGACTCCCACCAGTGGACAGAGATATGAGGGGTGGGTGCATATGACTCCCAGCAGTGTCCAGACATGGGGGTGGGTGCATATGACTCCCAGCAGTGTCCAGACATATGAGGGGTGGGTGCATATCACTACAAGCAGTGGACAGACATATGAGGGGTGGGTGCATATCACTACCAGCAGTGTCCAGACATATGGGGGTGGGTGCATATGACTCCCAGCAGTGGACAGAGATATGAGGGGTGGGTGCATATGACTCCCAGCAGTGTCCAGACATATGAGGGTGGGTGCAGATCACTACTAGCAATGTCCAGACATATGGGGTGGGTGCATATCACTACCAGCAGTGGACAGACATATGAGGGGTGGGTGCAGAGGACTCCCAGCAGTGGACAGACATATGGGGGTGGGTGCATATCACTACCAGCAGTGGACAGACATATGGGGGTGGGTGCATATTACTCCCAGCAGTGGACAGACATATGGGGTGGGTGCATATCACTACCAGCAGTGTCCAGACATATGGGGGTGGGTGCATATAATTCCCAGCAGTGGACAGAGATATGAGGGGTGGGTGCATATGACTCCCAGCAGTGGACAGACATATGGGGGTGGGTGCATATCACTACCAGCAGTGTCCAGACATATGGGGGTGGGTGCATATGACTCCCAGCAGTGGACAGACATATGGGGGTGGGTGCATATCACTACCAGCAGTGTCCAGCCATATGGGGGTGGGTGCACATGACTCCCAGCAGTGGACAGAGATATGAGGGGTGGGTGCATATGACTCCCAGCAGTGTCCAGACATATGGGGGTGGGTGCATATCACTACCAGCGGTGTCCAGACATATGGGGGTGAATGCATATGACTCCCAGCAGTGGACAGAGATATGAGGGGTGGATGCATATCACTACCAGCAGTGTCCAGACGTATGAGGGGTGGGTGCATATGACTCCCAGCAGTGGACAGAGATATGAGGGGTGGGTGCATATCACTACCAGCAGTGTCTAGACATATGGGGTGGGTGCATATCACTACCAGCAGTGGAGAGACATATGAGGGTTGCGTGCAGAGGACTCCCAGCAGTGGACAGACATATGAGGGGTGGGTGCATATCACTACCAGCAGTGGACAGACATATGGGGGTGGGTGCATATGACTCCCAGCAGTGTCCAGACATATGGGGGTGGGTGCATATCACTACCAGCAGTGTCCAGACATATGGGGGTGGGTGCATATGACTCACAGCAGTGGACAGAGATATGAGGGGTGGGTGCATATGACTCCCAGCAGTGTCCAGACATTTGGGGGCGAGTGCATATCACTACCAGCAGTGTCCAGACATATGAGGGGTGGGTGCATATCACTACCAGCAGTGGACAGACATATGAGGGGTGGGTGCATATCACTACCAGCAGTGTCCAGACATATGGGGATGGGTGCATATGACTCCCAGCAGTGGACAGAGATATGAGGGGTGGGTGCATATGACTCCCAGCAGTGTCCAGACATATGGGGGTGGGTGCATATCACTACCAGCAGTGTCCAGACATATGGGGGTGGGTGCATATGACACCCAGCAGTGGACAGAGATATGAGGGGTGGGTGCATATCACTACCAGCAGTGTCCAGACATATGGGGGTGGGTGCATATGACTCCCAGCAGTGGACAGAGATATGAGGGGTGGGTGCATATCACTACCAGCAGTGTCTAGACATATGGGGTGGGTGCATATCACTACCAGCAGTGGAGAGACATATGAGGGGTGCGTGCAGAGGACTCCCAGCAGTGGACAGACATATGAGGGGTGGGTGCATATCACTACCAGCAGTGGACAGACATATGGGGGTGGGTGCATATGACTCCCAGCAGTGTCCAGACATATGGGGGTGGGTGCATATCACTACCAGCAGTGTCCAGACATATGGGGGTGGGTGCATATGACTCACAGCAGTGGACAGAGATATGAGGGGTGGGTGCATATGACTCCCAGCAGTGTCCAGACATTTGGGGGCGAGTGCATATCACTACCAGCAGTGTCCAGACATATGAGGGGTGGGTGCATATCACTACCAGCAGTGGACAGACATATGGGGATGGGTGCATATGACTCCCAGCAGTGGACAGAGATATGAGGGGTGGGTGCATATGACTCCCAGCAGTGTCCAGACATATGGGGGTGGGTGCATATCACTACCAGCAGTGTCCAGACATATGGGGGTGGGTGCATATGACACCCAGCAGTGGACAGAGATATGAGGGGTGGGTGCATATCACTACCAGCAGTGTCCAGACATATGGGGGTGGGTGCATATCTGTTAGAAAGGATAGACGGACCGGGAGGGTCGGCCGGGGTCAGGGGGAGAGGTCTCCGGGGAGAGCCGTCTCCAGCGATCGTACAGACAAGTAACTTTCCCCCCCACAGACGGATACCACACACGGATAAGGTTCAGGGTTCTTTATAAGCACTTCTTAGGGTACGGTTGAATGGTACAAGGAGGTCTGGACTCAGGGGTCCCCTCGATTCAAGTCTCTCAAAGCAGGGTAAGGGGTAGCGGGACAGTCTGTCTACCAGTCAGGTAGCTTGGATGAGATGATGATTAGCTCACAATCCTCGAGCTTAGTTGGTACGGGCCGCAGCAGCGCCAGCAGGTCCCGGTGGAGATGGTCGGTACACGGTCCGCGGTAGCACCAGCAGGTCCCGGAAAGATGGTCGATGTACGGTCCGCGGCAGCGCCAGCAGGTCCCGGTGAGGATGGTCGTTACAACGGGCCGCGGCAGCGCCAGCAGGTCCCGACGAGGATGGATGTTGTAGAAGGCCGCGGCAGCGCCAGCAGGCAGGACGATGGTTCACAAGAGCGGGCTACGGCAGCGCCAGTAGTCCGTCAAGGCTGAGTTCTCTCGGTGTCTCTCGACTCCAGGATACAACTGCCTTCCTGCTCCGGAGCTGCCCCAGTTATAGGGCAGGCGCTCTTTGATGTCCGGACCCTCGCACTTGGAGGTCGGAGGGCCCGGGATGAAGGTGTCCAGACACCCAGCAGGGGGTGGAGCCAGCGCCTGGGGGAGCTGGAGGCGATCGGCACCTGGCGGGGGAAGAGCTCTTGACACTTCGTCCTCCCATTGACCTGCCAAGTGGTCCGCTCACCTCCCGGGTGGATGGTGGTGCCGGGATGTCGGGGCCGGTCAGGCCCGGGGTTAGGGTCGGGGCGAGGCCACGCGGCCTCGTGGTGCAGGGCCCAAGATGGCGGCTTGAACCGGCCGGGGGAGCCGGTGGGGCTGGGCCCCGTGATGAGTAGAGGTCCGAGGGCAGAAGATCCGTCGGGAGACGGGGTACAGGTGCTTTTCGTGGGTTATGCCTGGCGGGCCGGAGCTCGGGCCCTGTCGTGCGGGGAGGGAGCAAGCCCTTCGTGTGGCCTGTCCAACATGCGTCCCCCCCAGCTGAAGGCGGGGAGAGTCACCCATCTCCTTGGGGACTCTCTTCGTCGAGGCGGAAAAAGCGGGACAGGTCATCCGCGTTGGCGTGGTCTTGGCCTGGCCGGTGCTCCACAGTGAAGTCCATTCCCTGCAGGGAAATGGACCAGCGCAAGAGTTTTGTGTTCTCTCCCCGCATCTGCGTCAGCCACTGCAGGGGTCGATGGTCGGTTTGTACCCGGAAGTGGGTACCGAAGAGATAAGGCCGGAGCTTTTTGAGGGCCCACACCACTGCGAAGGCCTCCCTCTCAATGGTGCTCCAGCGCTGTTCTCGGGCCAGGAGACGTCGACTGATGAAGGCCACCGGCTGGTCATGACCCTCGGGGTTTAACTGAGAAAGGACGGCTCCGATGCCGTGGTCGGAGGCGTCGGTCTGTACTACGAATTCCCGACTGTAATCGGGGGCCTGGAGCACAGGGGCGGTGCACAGGGCGGCCTTCAGTTTCTCGAAGGCCGCTTGACAATCGGGGGTCCAGTTAATCCGCTTCGGCTGGTTCTTGGACGTGAGACCCGTGAGGGGCCCCACGATGCTGCCATAGTCTTTCACGAACCGCCGGTAGTAGCCGGTGAGCCCCAAGAAGGCTCGGACCTCGGTCTGGGTGACGGGGGGCTGCCAGGACTGGATGGCAGCAATCTTAAGTTGTAGCGGGGCCACCAGCCCGCTTCCCACTTGGTGCCCAAGGTAGGTCACAGACCCTTGGCCAATTTGGCACTTGCCGGCCTTAATTGTGAGACCGGCCCGCTGGAGGGCCTGTAGGACCTCGTGGAGGTGACGGAGGTGGTCGGGCCAGTGGCGGCTGTATACAGCGATATCGTCCAGATAGGCAGCGCTGAACTCTTCGAGCCCCGCCAAGACCTGGTTCACGAGGCGTTGAAACGTGGCGGGGGCATTTTTCATGCCGAAGGGCATGACCTTGAATTGGTAGTGGCCATCGGGGGTAGAGAAGGCTGACCGTTCCTGAGCCCTGGGTGTGAGGCCGATCTGCCAGTAGCCCGCTGTTAGGTCGAAGATACTAAGGTAGCGGGCGGCCCCCAGCCGGTCGATCAGCTCGTCTGCTCGGGGAATCGGATGAGCGTCGGTCCGGGTGACAGCGTTCAAGCCCCGGTAGTCGACGCAGAATCTCAGTTCAGGTGCGGTGCCGGGGGCAGCGGCTTTGGGAACCAATACCACCGGACTGGCCCAGGGACTGTCCGAGGGCTCGATGACCCCGATTGTGAGCATCTTGGCCACTTCCTCCTGTATGCAGGCCCGTACCCGATCTGGTACGCGGTAGGCCCGGTGTCGGACAGGGGGGCTGTCCCCGGTGTCCACGTCGTGCAAACACCAAGGGGTGACCCCGGGGGTGAGGGAGAACAGTGTAGCGAACCGCAGCAGGAGGGTTCGGCAGCCCTGGCGTTGCTCCGAAGTGAGGGCGTCAGATAGCCGGACCCCGTCCACGGAGCCGTCATTCTCCTGAGTCTTCAGAAGATCCGGAAGGGGTTCGGAGTCTTCCTCTGCCCCACTGTCCGTAGCCATCAGGAGGCTGAGTTCTGAGCGCACAAAGTGTGGTTTGAGTCGGTTGGTGTGGAGGACCCGGAGGGGGTTCCGGGAGGTCCCCAGGTCGATGAGGTAAGTGACGGGGCTTTTGCGCTCGACCACTTTGAAGGGCCCCGTCCACTTATCCTGCAAGGCACATGGTTCGGTGGGGGACATCACCCATACTTGTTGCCCAGGCTCGAACTCAACGGAGGAGGCATTGTGATCATACCACCTCTTCATGTCCTCCTGGCTGGCCTCGAGGTTCGCCTTGGCCATCCCTCTGAAGCGCCGGGTCTGATTGCGTAGGGCCAGGATGTAGTTGAAGACGTCTGGAGGGGTCTTCAGGGGGGCCATCTCCCAACCTTCTTTTACTAGGCTGAGGGGCCCTCGCACAGGGTGCCCGTACAGGAGTTCGAAAGGGCTAAAACCGAGGGACTTCTGGGGAACTTCTCGGTAGGCGAAGAGGAGGCACGGGAGTAGTACATCCCACTGGCGACGGAGGGGCTCTTCCAATCCCCCAATCATCCCCTTGAGGGTGCGGTTAAAACGCTCCACTAGTCCGTTCCCTTGGGGGTGATAGGGGGTCGTGAATCTGTAGGTGACCCCGCATTGTTGCCAGAGGGACTTCATGTATTTGGATATAAAGTTCGTGCCTCGGTCGCTGACGACTTCTCGGGGGAAGCCTACCCGGGAGAAGATCCCCATTAGGGCCCGGCCAACCACCGGAGCTGTCACGGTCCGTAGGGGCACCGCCTCGGGGTAGCGGGTGGCATGGTCCACCAGTACTAAGATGAACCTGTGTCCTTGTGCCGTGCGGGGGTCCAGAGGCCCCACGATGTCTATCCCCACCCTCTCGAACGGGGTGGTGACCACAGGGAAGGGTTGCAGAGGGGCTTTCAGCTTCCGACCACTCTTCCTGCTGGCTTGGCATGTGGGGCAAGATCGGCAGTGGTTCAGGACGTCGTTCCTCATTTTCGGCCAGAAAAAGTGGGTCACTAGGCGGCTGTACGTTTTATCCTGGCCCAGGTGTCCAGCCAGGGGGACATCGTGGGCCAGGTTGAGCAGAAAGTCTCTGAAGCGGAGAGGTACCACCAGTACTCGACCGGCCCCCAGCTCGGCGATTCTTTGCTCGCTGTATAGCAGGTCGTTATCCCAGTAGACCCAGTGAGTTCCGGTGGAGTCCCCTGCGTTCTGGGCGCTGGCTTGTTGGCGGAGTCCCTCGAGGGAGGGACAGGTCTTTTGTTCCTGGCGGAACTGTTCTTGGGTGGGCCCCCCTTCTTGACGCCACTGAGCCAGGTCAGGAAGGTCCTGGGGTTGCGCGTCCCCTTCGGTCGTCGGGTCTGGGAGGCTGGCCTCGTCGTTGTCTTCTACTGGGGCGACCGGGGGCGGAGGTGCTGGCCATTCTGGTTCTTCTGATCGAGGGACGGCACGGGCGGCCATGGACCGGGTGGTTATGCAGGCCCAGTCCGGGAGGCCCAGCATCCCCAGGTGCTCTCTTCTCTCAACGGTGGCCCACGGGGAACTCTCGAGGTCATTCCCCAGGAGGCAGTCCACGGGGGCATCGTCCCGGACCGTCACCTTCAACAGGCCGGAGACCCCTCCCCATTCGAATGGGACGCAGGCCATTTGACACATACTTTCAGAGTTGTCTGCCGAGCGGACGGGGCAGAGAATGTTCGGCAGGATCTGCTCGGGCTTCACCAGGTGACAGCGGACGGCCGTCACACTGGCGCCTGTGTCACGCAAGGCCTCGGCTCGCTGTCCATTAATGGTCACCCACTGACCGTATTTCCTGGTGTTAGCGGGTAGGGGAGCCCGCGGGACCATGTCTCTTCCCCCTAAGCACGCCAGGACCATGGCGGCCGGTTCCCACTCTTGCTGGGCCGGCTCATACTCCTCTGGTTCCTCCAATGATCGCTCTTCCCCCAGGCCGGCGGCAGCTACCTGGCGGGGCTTGGGTGTTTGGTTCTGCGGGCAGCTCGGGTCATTGGCGTAGTGGCCGACTCGCTGGCATCGGTGGCACGTGACGTTGGCTCGGACCCCAGGACGCCACGGGGGGTTGCCCCGACCGGCCGGAGCCGGGGTGCTGGCCACGGGTGTTGCGGGCAAGGCGTCTCTCCCTCGCCCCTGGCCCCCTCCTCCTCCCCGAGGACGGTGCTGGCCTTGGTTGTTTCTGTTCTGTTCGTGTGGCCCCCTCCGGCCCACTCGGGTGCTTTCTCATCGGTCAGCTTCGGCGGCGAGCTGCCGGGGGTCAGTCAGCTTACTGTCGAGGAGGTGCTGCCTGAGCTCGACGAAGCAGTTGTTCGACAGGTGCTCCCATACCATCAGGTTAAAGAGTTGTTCGTAGGTGGTGACCTGGCTCCCCTTTATCCAACCCTCGAAGGCACGGCTGAAATAGTTCACGTATTCTACCCAAGTTGTACCTGGGATCCGGGTGCAATCTCTGAACCTCTGGCGGTACATCTCGGGTGTGAGGCCGTAGCGGGTGAGGAGGGCAGCCTTCATGTGGTCGTAGGACGACATTTGGTGATCTGGGAGCTGCAGTAGGGCATCGCGACCCTCGTTGATAAACCTCCCCCAAAGTCCGGCTCCCCAATCACTCCGGTCGATCCGGTGGGAGGTCATGGCGATCTCGTAGGCTTTAAACCACTGTTGTATGTCGTCTTCTCGGACATACTCGCGGACAACATCCTTGGGGATGTGGACTTTTTTCTCGATTGGCCCCGGGGTGTGTGGTCGCTCAGGCACCCCCAGTTCCTTATTCTGTTTCCGAAGTTCTATTTCCGCCAGTTTGCGCTCGTGCTCGAGCGTTATTTTTTTCTCCTCCAGCTCTCTCTGTCTCTGCTTCTCTTCTCGTTCATCTCGGAGCCGCATGTGCTCGAGGTTGAGTTTCTGTTCAGCTAACTTGAGTTCCCCATCCATCTTGAGTCGTGCCATTTCCAACTCGTGCAATCTGGTTCTTTCTCTTTCTCGGATCTCCTCCTGCGAGAGGCCCGTTCCCCGCTCCTCGGGAGCCGTGGCGTTCCCCTCTGGTGTGATGCTGCTTTGGTCGGAGGGTCCGGCGACCCCAGTTTCTGTCCACGACTCTAGGGCGTGCTTTAGATCATCTTTGGTACTCAGGCCGGTGGTAGCAATGCCAAGTTCTATGCAGAATTGTCTCAGTTCGCGGTGGTTGTATTCTTCTAATTTATCCATTTGGCATTTCTCGGTGGAGTTGCTATCTTTGGCTGACATCGTGTTTTTGTCGTGGGGTGAGCTACTCTCTGTACGATTACGCGTTGATTCGGATCGCGCCGCTGGCCACCAATGTTAGAAAGGATAGACGGACCGGGAGGGTCGGCCGGGGTCAGGGGGAGAGGTCTCCGGGGAGAGCCGTCTCCAGCGATCGTACAGACAAGTAACTTTCCCCCCCACAGACGGATACCACACACGGATAAGGTTCAGGGTTCTTTATAAGCACTTCTTAGGGTACGGTTGAATGGTACAAGGAGGTCTGGACTCAGGGGTCCCCTCGATTCAAGTATCTCAAAGCAGGGTAAGGGGTAGCGGGACAGTCTGTCTACCAGTCAGGTAGCTTGGATGAGATGATGATTAGCTCACAATCCTCGAGCTTAGTTGGTACGGGCCGCGGCAGCGCCAGCAGGTCCCGGTGGAGATGGTCGGTACACGGTCCGCGGTAGCACCAGCAGGTCCCGGAAAGATGGTCGATGTACGGTCCGCGGCAGCGCCAGCAGGTCCCGGTGAGGATGGTCGTTACAACGGGCCGCGGCAGCGCCAGCAGGTCCCGACGAGGATGGATGTTGTAGAAGGCCGCGGCAGCGCCAGCAGGCAGGACGATGGTTCACAAGAGCGGGCTACGGCAGCGCCAGTAGTCCGTCAAGGCTGAGTTCTCTCGGTGTCTCTCGACTCCAGGATACAACTGCCTTCCTGCTCCGGAGCTGCCCCAGTTATAGGGCAGGCGCTCTTTGATGTCCGGACCCTCGCACTTGGAGGTCGGAGGGCCCGGGATGAAGGTGTCCAGACACCCAGCAGGGGGTGGAGCCAGCGCCTGGGGGAGCTGGAGGCGATCGGCACCTGGCGGGGGAAGAGCTCTTGACACTTCGTCCTCCCATTGACCTGCCAAGTGGTCCGCTCACCTCCCGGGTGGATGGTGGTGCCGGGATGTCGGGGCCGGTCAGGCCCGGGGTTAGGGACAGACGTATGAGGGGTGGGTGCATATCACTACCAGCAGTGGACAGACATATGAGGGGTGGGTGCATATCACTACCAGCAGTGGACAGACATATGGGGGTGGGTGCATATGACTCCCAGCAGTGGACAGACATATGGGGGTGGGTGCATATCACTACCAGCAGTGTCCAGACATATGGGGGTGGGTGCATATGACTCCCAGCAGTGGACAGAGATATGAGGGGTGGGTGCATATGACTCCCAGCAGTGTCCAGACATATGGGGGTGGGTGCATATCACTACCAGCAGTGTCCAGACATATGGGGGTGGGTGCATATGACTCCCAGCAGTGGACAGACATATGAGGGGTGGGTGCATATGACTCCCAGCAGTGGACAGAGATATGAGGGGTGGGTGCATATCACTACCAGCAGTGTCCAGACATATGGGGGTGGGTGCATATCACTACCAGCAGTGGACAGACATATGAGGGGTGGGTGCAGAGGACTCCCAGCAGTGGACAGACATATGGGGGTGGGTGCATATCACTACCAGCAGTGTCCAGACATATGGGGGTGGGTGCATATCACTACCAGCAGTGGACAGACATATGAGGGGTGGGTGCAGAGGACTCCCAGCAATGTCACACTCCCAGGAGGATGGATGTCTTTCACACACTGCATGACACACCACATGTGGGTGTGAGGACATATAACACATGCATACCCACCCATGGCGGATGCAGCACAATACACACCCTGATTTCATGCCATCAGACTGTATAGTCATGTAATTGCATACAAAACTAAGATAGCCAAAGGGAACACACACTGTCACGCACATCCCAGGACTGATAGGAATGTCCAGGTGCTGGTCCAGCCACCAAGATTTTGTCTCTCATGGAATAAATGGGGTTCAATGCCACTAGATACAATGCCCACAATTGTGAGTCAGGTGCCCAAATACCCTGCATAACACGTACCATTTGTGTGTTAGGCCGTGATTACACACATGCATAGTGCTGAAAAGGGACAATTTGTCCCTGATGCCATTCCTACATACCCAAAACACAAGTACAGTGACTAGCAAGGATGGCACAGACGATTTAGCAGGAGACATCGGTGAGCAGGCTTGGCCATTGTTGAAGGGATCCGTCACCAACAAAGGAAATGTGGACACAGGTCAGCACAACAATTGTGCAACTGTTTGCAGTGACGATGTCAGGTGCCACAGAGGAAGGAACACTCCTTGGGACAATGTCTCCAAAGGAAATGAACACACACTACCAATGATTATTTGAACAGACGTGATGGCACACAGATACCATGGTCCACCTCATGACCATCATACAAAAACATATCTCAGAACCCTAACACATTACGAGAACACCAACTTCATGAGCCTCATCACCAACATCAAGTACCTGAAATGCAATAGTGTTGAAAGTAAAAGAAAAGGCTTTATTCTGCACAGAAAAATAATAAATTAATAAGACTATGTACAAAGGCCAATGGCCAGTCCATTTCTCGAGTCCAAGGGTGGACGTAGGGGACCGCGTCCACCCCTACTTTGCCTGCACAAACGAAACTCAAGGTTTGTCGACCGGGGGGGGGCGCATCATCTGTGGCAGGACCAGGCACCGCAGGGATAGGAGGGGGTTGGGTAGGTGTGGTGGGTGCAGGGGTGGCCGTCTCCACCACAGGGGATGGGGCAGCGCCAAAGGTGGAGGTGAACACGGCGCTGCACACTTCTACTAGGGCCTCCATCCTAACCCCTGTACCTGAAGATACCCCAGGGCCAACGGAGGGTGTGGTGGCCGAGGGATGAGGTGCAGCGCTCTTTGGGGAGGGGGTGGACATGGGGGGGAATCAACTCCCCTGCCCGGGGACTTCCTCGCACGCTTGTGGGGTGGTGTCACAGTGGGGCTGAGGGCCAGACCAGCCATGTAGCTGTCCTTGGGTGAATGTTTGGCAGGGGAGCGGTTTTGGAGGAACTGGGTTGTGAGGACTGCGGACTATGACTGTGGCTGCGTGTCTGTCGTCTTCCCCCAGACCCTGTGGGTGTGCCTACATCCCCCTGAGTGTGCGTGCCAGGATGTGTGTGCTGTGCCTTACTTGTGGGTGTGCTGGATGTGTCTGTTGGGGTGCGTGCCCGTGACTTTCTGGGTGTGTGTTGGGCAGGCATGGGAGAGGGCAGTGTGGATGAGTCCGGGGTAGGGGGGGGACAGAGCGCTGCAGGGCAGTAACTGCTGCCGTCAGTGAAGAGTCCATGGACCGCAGAATCCTGCGTTGGTCAGACATCGTTGCTGACATGCCCTCCATGAACGACACCACCTGTGTGAGCAGTCTAGTGTGGTCATAGAGGACATTCAGCATTGATGCCTGCCCAACCTGCAACTCCCGCAGTATGTCCACAGACTCTTCACTGAGGGCAGCAGGGGTGACAGGGGCTGGGGGTGCGGTTCCTGGCACGAAGGAGACACGGTGGGACGCTGCACGGACAGGAGGGACGGGAGTCACTGGGAGGGCGGAGATGGGAATGGAGGAGGCGGGGACAGATGTGGGGATGCTGCCATTTGGTGTTGCAGCCTCCGCCTCCTCAGGGAGTTCAGCCTCGGACCCGTCGGCGTCGTAGCTGCTATCGCCTCCAGACAGGTCCTCCAACTGACTCCCCTCGCCGCCACTTGCTCCTGCTGACTCCACAGCACTGGCGGCACTGTCGCTGGGTTCCTCCTCCAGGTCCATGCAGGTGTCTCCCTCGTTTTCGGTAGATGATGCTGTGGGCAAGGATAGGAAACCAAAATGCATCCGTCACCTGTATACATCTGACACATGAGCACAAAACAATTGGTCACAGTGCATATCCGGCAATGCATCATGAGTAACAGCTACATTACTCCGCACATATGTATGCCCTGTACTGCCCAGTTGGTAGACCCACTATGCCACTTGGGCACCATAAAAAAAAGAACACACCAGGCCACAACTTGAATGAGAAATACACTGAGAAGCTAGTGTCTGTGAACCGGTGAGCACAGCAATACAATGAAGTCATGCCACCTCTTGTTTACCCTGAAAGAAAAAGTAGTGGTGCACCCAAGGTAAACTAACACACCTCAATACTCAAGGTGTCACCACACTCAGAGACCTGTAAGTACTTTGGAACACAAAACAAAAAAATTTGGTTACTTTGGGACTCACAATACTTTACACAATCGACATGTTTTGAATGTGGAAATTCGCCATCTCGTGAAAAGAACACTCATGTGCCTGGATGAAATATATTGCACAAGGCAGTGCACACAAAAGTACATTTACCCTGTCATTGAAGAAGCTGACACCTTTTCTAAGAAGCCACAGTTAGAAATAAATGGTGTTGCAGAAAGTACATATACATTTGCCCACGGAGGTCTTGATGTCTTGACACTCGTTAGTTCATATCACCAACAACAAAGGAGTCTCACAAAATCCAGACCACAGTGGGAACATGTATATGGAGAATCTGCAACACCAATTAATTCTAACAGTGGCTTCTTTGAAAAGGTGCCAGTGTGTTCAATGAAAGTGGAAATGCCGTTTAGTGTGCACTTCCTTGGGAGATATCTTTCATGCAGGCACATCATTGTTCTTAACACAAATCATCAAATTACCACATTTAAAACATGAAGAACTGTTGACAAGTGCTGTGAGTGCCAAGATACAATTTATTTAGAGTAACAACTTGAATTATGTCATTTGTCACATGGCTATCCGTCACCTGATTACACAGTTGGCTACACATATGACCTACTGCCTGTCATCTGGAGTGGCACACATGTCCACACCCAGGACAATGCATAAGCTAATGGGCCTGCAATTGGTTTGAAAAAAAGCCTAGCTGTACTGTGGGGACACCCTCATGGCAAGCCAGAATGTACACACAGATGTCAGCACACAAAGTCAAAACTGCGTTGCATCTGAACCACACACAGGTGCCAAAAATGTATGAGCACGATTCATGTTTGTAAAAAACTGACACCGGCTGCAAAACATGAACATTAAGCACTGGCCACCATCACAGGGGCACTGCACGTTGATTTTCTGTACAGCCAATTCTCACACACAAGTCAGACCTGGTAATGAAAAATCAGGGTTGCACATGTATGCCCCTCCCGCACACCCCCCCATACCTGAGTCAATGTGACTGATACAGATCAAGAAGTGACACCTCTTATTCAGGGTTACAATAACTGTGCTTGAAAACTTGCTTCATTGACACAACATCACCTCGTGGGGCTGGCAACACATATTTGTGACAAACAACCATCAACAGATTGTTGTGAATAGCCACACAGGCACTGCCCAGTGTGAGTATGCACAAGCAAAATGGTGTATCCCTGTCCAGTGGACACATGTAGCACACATTTGAAAAATACAAACTAGGCCAGGTAACAATGCCACAGAGGCAGACCTATGCTGAACCCACAGTGAATGTGCACAGTGTTTTATGACACACATGATTAGGAGGCCAGGGTGTCTCAGGGGACTGTAGTGGGCACATTGCTCCATGGTCCTGGAATGAGCTGACTGTACCATGTTCAACCGTCATGGCACTATGTATATCTCCCACTCATGCACATCATGTCTGAGGCCACAACATTGGTCATGCATGCTGCAAGGGGGTTCAGTTGAAAGCTCACACTCCTATGTTGAGAATCATCATCAGTGACAGCAAATATGGACCCCCAACATAGTGAACAGGTCATGGCACAGGCAAGGTACCAACACAAGTCACAGACCACCCTCCAACATGATGCAGAAAGCTATGTGCACTTAGATTCACTGGCACCCTAGATGACCATGTGCAAATGTGATTACACACAGACCAGGGGACACATGTCAAGGAGGGGAAGGGATGAAAAAGAGCCCCAGGTGACAATGGGGAACAGAAAATGCACTGCACATATCAACTCTGGGAATGTATTCATGCGAAATAGCACTTTCAAAAGCAGGCGACACATAACACGACCAAAAGCCATGTACCTACCCCCTCCTTGCTGCAGTCTCTCCTGTAACTGCCTATCGAGGTCAGGGAAGACCACCTCCAGGACACGTCTCATGTGGGTGTCAGGCGTCGGCGGCCGCCGTGGGGGCGAGGACTGTCGAGCCCCAGCTGGACCCGGGCGATCCGCCGTGTCCAGCACCGGATGTCCTGCCACCTCTTGCGCACCTGGGGCAGCTGCCGACTACGCTTCCCCGCAGATCTCATGGCCCTGATGACGTTGTTCCAGATCACCCCCTTCTCGTAGGCAGTTACCTGTCAGGATGACAAAGTGACACTACATCTATACACCTGCTCCATGTCCCAGAGACCCACATTAGAACATCTTTGAAATGTTGAACAGGGCATAGGATGCTGACATAAATTTCCTCATTCACAACAAGAAATAGCCCTGTGTGCAAGCGCCAATGCACTACATGGCATTGAAAGTCAAAAGGTGGCATGAGGGGTGCAACACACTCACTGATCATGCCACACACTGTGCAGCACATGCAACAGCAGGCTGATGGCCAGTCACATGTCCCACTCCACTGACGCACCCTCAGCAGACTAGACAGACACACCCAGCCACAGATCACTCGCCTGTCATTGACAACAGCGGATACAACCCTCACTCTGCACATGTGCAATTTACCAGTGGGGAGTCACAGGTGTCGTGCTAGCTCTGCAAGTCAGACACAAAACACGGCTTACTTGTCACATCAGATGGGTAGATCTGTTGCCTCCACCATGCAGCTGTGACACTCTTCACATAGACACTCACCCACATGACAAGGAACATTCACACACATCAATGTCCATGAGGCCGTACACATCATTTGGATACTCTCACCACAGGTCCACTCAACTCATACACATATGTGGGTACAGTCACCTGTCACACCGGGGGGACCACTGAATCACCTCAGGACAATAGCCAAAAAATGTCACCAAGGATTTGCCAGGCTGAATGTGTCATGCACTATGCAGTGAAAGTCACTGTAAGCACTATGCAAGTGAAGTGCGCACAGGAACTACATCATGCTCTGCATGTGAGCCATAAGCATGACCCCACCCCCCCAGGACACACTCTAAACAACATTGCCTGTGTGTCCCACCTGGACACTATATTGATTGTCACACAACAGGTGCATAGGCAAAGGTAGTGGAGTCAGCACTCACCTGCTCCCCTGGTCTCCCATACAGGCTGGTGTACTGTGGGAGGAGGACGTCCAGCAAGGCCTCATTCTCCTCCAGGGTGAATGGCTGGGCCCTCTCCACAGCACGTGACATGGCCAGAGGAAGCAGAGACATCAGCAGTGTTGTCGACTCTTGAGTTGTGCAGGCAAGTGCCCTCTCATGGGTTCTGGCTGCCTTATATCTGTCTTGCGGAGGGGCATTCATTTTGAGGAGTACATAGTGATTGGTCTGAATCATTCGCATCGTACGTTTACTCCAATCCCTTTAAACATACATCAGTGACAGCATTTCCATCATTCAAAATTTGAGCATCATGTCAAGTCAACAACCACTTTGCAACATTGTATTTTGTGACCAACTGACTTTTTCAGGACACCTGATGGACAAATTTCAACTGAAAAATATTAAATCCACACACAGGTACTGTGCGTTTCACACGTACCCCTACGGCACCTGTTGTACAGTGCGTTTGACACATACGTGTACGCAATAGTAGTACACGTATGTGTACTACTAGTGCGATCCCCTTACGGGAACGCACTAGTAGTACACGTACGTGTACTACTAGTGTGTACAGGTACGTGTACTACTATTGCGATCCCCTTACGGGTACGCACTAGTAGTACACCTACGTGTACTACTAGTGCGATCCCCTTATGGGTACGCACTAGTAGTACACGTACGTGTACTACTAGTGCGTACCCGTAAGGGGATAGCAATAGTAGTACACGTACGTGTACTACTAGTGCGATCCCCTTACGGGTGCAATGTGTGTGCCCAGCGAGTGATTGAGAGGACGTTTGGCCTCCTGAAGAGCCGATTTCGGTGCCTGGACAAGACAGGCGGGTCCCTCCCTTATGCCCCGGAGAAGGTCTGCCGAATCTTCCTCGTGTGCTGCATGCTGCACAACATGGCAGTTGAGAAGGTAGTGCCACTCATCCTGGATCCGGATGAGCAGGAACATCCACCCGTGGAGGATCAAGGGCTTGCTCACGAGGCTAGTGATGAGGAGGAGGAGGAGGATGATATCCGGAGTCAGCTCATACGCAACTTCTTCTCATAATGGTGAGTCACTGGGTATGAGTGTGCAAGCTTGTAGAATTGAGTGGCATGTGTTGCAATGTGTGTGCCCAGCTGACTGAATGCAAAGTGACTTGGATGTGTGTCCTGTTGTGTCACTCGAGTGATGATGTCATGCCACACAATTTTGCGGGGAGAATTTCTTTGCAATTTACATGTGTCAAACATAGTTCATGTTTGGTAAATGTCCATGTGTGCGGTGATAATTGTTTTCAGGTGACTTCTTGTGTGTCTGTCATTCCCAGGTATTTTGTGCCTGTTGTCTCCTCGTGTCATCGTTGTCCTCCTGCTATTCCTCATGAGGATTGCAACATGTGCTGAATCAGCGTTCCATGCACGGACATGTGGAAAGGTCAGTCTTGGTAAGGTTTGCAGCAAGGATTTTTTGTGGTGGTACGGGTTTAGAATGTGTGGGGACTCTGCTTCTGTGCATGTTGTGGTACCATACATACATGTCTTCTCACCATGGAGCATATAACATGTAGCATCACTCCCTTGACATGATAGTCACCCTTCTTGACAGTCATCTGTAGTGGAGTGTGGCGTCTGATGAAGGCATCAATGTGTGTAAACCTTGCCTCTGAAACATTGCAGATGCTACGGGTGGACATAGTGGGGGACATCACAACAACAGGCTCCATGGGGAATTGCAGCCTCTCCGTGTGCAGCAGGATGTGTTTGGCTCATCCCCTTAACTTGTGTGCCAGTTCATTGGGATTTACATCATCCGTGTTTTGAAGGGGGTATCCAGCGTATGTCCCACATGTTCTGTCAACTGACCTGTGAGTCTGTTAATATGGATGCATATCCCTTTGTGGGTGTATGTGGAAGAAAGGTCTTCAGCACAATCCAAAGTGCCTCATCTCTGTCACTGCAGCGCTCTTGACAGTTTGCATGCGTCATCTATGGCATAATTGTCAAAGATTGAGCATCTGTGTGTATGTGTACTTTGGCAACATGCATGCAGTGCTTTATGGCTAAGGATCTCTGAGTACCTGGTTGGGTATGTATTTGTGCAGGTTGCTCCCCACAACAGGACGTGAACGCATCTCCGCATCTCTGCTTTTCATTTTACGTGCCGGGGAGATCCTTGAGGTCCTCCTCCCTTAGACTGATGATGATTCCTGGCTTCCAGCGCCATCGGTTAGGCGGCGCTTCTCTGGTCGTGTTTGCGGGCCGCGCCTGGAATGCTCTCCCCCTCTCGCTCCTCACTGTTGAAAACGTTGGTGTCTTTAAAAAATTACTCAAAACGCATCTCTTTTCTTAAGCTGGGTTATGGTATGTCGGCTTTGGAGTCGCGCCGGGATACTCCTTGGAGTAGCTGCGCACGTAATAAGTGCAATTAACATAACATAACATCTCCGCATTTTGTTGCCTGATCCAGTGGCTGTAATTTATGGTGATTGTTCATACATTTTCTCGTAGTGACCCATGAGTAACCTGACACTCCTTCCTTTACATACACCTGTTGCACTGTGCCTTTCAGACCTTGTCTTCGTGTGCTACATTTTGTCTAATTTCTAACCCCTTCCACCTGCTGCTGCCTCACCTCTGGCACCGCCCCACCGAGTGCCCTGATTCTGCAACCCCCATGCCTCAAAAATGCTCTGACCTTCCCCCTCCGCCCATTCGAGATGCAGGCAGCAGCTTTTCTGTGCCACTGTAGCCCCAGAGCCGTGCCAAAGGCAGGAACGTCTGCGCCTGCAACATGCACAGTGCACGACCCTCTAGTCTTTGCATGACCCACGTCACACAACAGGCTCATGCTGCAGCCACTCTCCAAGCAATGTCATCGTGACAATCATCCTCCTGCTATCAGGCAACCCCTAAGCACACACACACCTTCGCATGCTGAGTGTGCTACTCCAACTGCCTACACAGCGCTGCCCAGCCTACAAGACCCTGTCAGAACAACCAGGTAATGTGCCTCCTACTCCACACCCGCTCCGTCCACCAGCACACCATTGGACTCTGTTACCTCCTCAACACAACAGCCCCACACATCACCTTCATGACAGTAACCTGGACAAAAGCATCCTCAGCACATGACGTCTTCATTGCCATCTCAGACGGATACAAGATCACCCACAGGGACGACAACACCAATCCCGGGGAATGAATTGCTATTTATTCACAAGTACACCCTCAGAGTCACAAATCCGGGTTTGCAGCAACTCCATGGCAACCCTCAGTGTAACACTCCTCTACAGATCTGCAGGCCTACATCCACTATTCCGCTAAGCCATCAACACGTACATCTGCACGCACGCCCTCACCTCCACGGGCTACATGTGGCTGGGGGCCAGTCACTTCTTGCTGGAGGGGAACCACCCCACCATCCATCATTGGTCCATCAACATTTGAATCCACGTCTCCGACAAGCAACACACTGCCCCACACCCCGCTACCAATCTCCCAAAGATGCTTGATGTAAGTCACCACAGACAAGCTGTGTGGGACACTCAAAACAACACCCCCGCCACACCCTGCAACCTCACGCACTGGATCAGCAACTGATCCATCAATCTTGCCACATTGACGGACTTTCCTGTGAAGCACAACAACAGTTAAGGCACCTGGGACAAGGCAGACCTACTGGACTCCTACAGACTTAGCCGGACTCTTGTGCAAACCTTGCAACACAAAGAGCCAGCATTTGCCTTACAGCCCTGGTAAACACCACACACAGCCATCACCATATCATCAGCCAGGACAAGTGGAGATCCTTCAGATAGTGCCGAGACACCCAAACACACGACATCAAGGAGCTCATCAGCATTGTGAGTGAACTGACAGCAGATCTCCATCCAAGACACCCCACCTTTGCAAGGCAGATCACATCCCTTGCAACTGTGTACCACTGCAAGCTCATGGGCATACACGACAGCCTTGGCACCCAGAGGTAGACAGCTCTATTTTCCACAGGACTAACCCCCATCAGGTTATGGACTGCCATCAGCAGCAATGACACAACCTGGCTCATGTGCAACATACACTCTGGCTCTCCATCAGGCCCCTTCCCACACAACATCTAAACCACATCATTCCACATCCTTGAAGCCCACGTCCAGCGCGTCCTGAATGTCTCCTTTGAGTTTGCCACATTCCATGGGTGCAGGAGGCATGCAGAGACCCAGGCCCTTCTTAAACAACGGACGGCAGTACCGCAGGATCTCCTGGTACATCACCCTGCTTCCCTACCCAGCAAATGTCATCAGGAAGACGCTCAACAAGCAAATGACAATTTTCCTCCATGCAACCATCTCCAGGCAACCGGCACCAGACCATCTTCCACAGTAATCACACCACTGCAACGGTCAGCATTGCCACCACCAACGACAACTTTGCCATGCTCAACAATGGTGAGGCCACCACCCTTGACCTCTCAATGGTATTCTACACCATGTGCTACCACACTGTCAGCTCACACATCTCCAACACTGGTATCCAGAGGAGGGCCCAGGGTTAAATCAGAAAGTCGCTCACCAGCAAGGCCCAGGGAGTCTGCCTCCACCCTGCAACATGTAGTACACTGGGGTCATCTGGCCCATGCCACAGGGCTCTTCTCTCAGCGTGACGATCTTCAATGTCTCCATGACCCCCCTCTCCACCATCACATGCGCACACGACCTCATCATCATCTCGTATCCCATTGACAACCAGCTGCTCCTCAAACTCACCAAAGACCCAGCCATTGCCAGATCCAAACTTCAAGAAGGCATGAGATCCGTTGAGGAATGGCTGAACATCAGCCACCTGAGGCTGGACTTGGACAGGACAGAGGTCATCATCTGAGGATTGTCCCCTTACAGCTGGGTCAACTCCTTGTGTCCCACTGGTCTGTGCACCGCACCAGCGCCCAGTGGCCACGCACGCAAGCTGGTGTTCATCATGGACCCATCGCTGACAATTACCATGCAACTCACCACCATCTGTACCTCATGCTGCAACACCCTCCACATGCTGCAAATGACCCACAGATGGATCCCCTCCAAGGCAAGACAGACCGTCCCCCTGGGCCACGACACCAGCCGGCTCAACTACAGCACCGGCCTCTACGGAGAACAACAGCAAAACTGCAGGAGAAGTTGTCCACATCCAGCGTGCATCCGCACACCTCATCTGCGACATACCCCGCCCCAGCCACATCACCGTCCACCTGAGATAGGTACAATGGCTCACTGTGTGCTGCAGGATCACCTTCAGATTCCTCAACCACACTCAGGAGGCAGTCCACAACCCCAGACCCAACACCGACCTTGGATGTCTGTCATCCAACACCCTGTTGGCCCAACTCCATGCAGCCCACCTTCCCCTGGCCACCATTCATCACATCCACAGAAAAACTGCATGCAGGAGATAGTTCTCCCACCTCGCCAAACAGACCTGGGACTCCCTCCCCGGGCACATCAACATGACCCATGACCTCTACACCTTCATGATACTCTTCCAAATTGGTCTGTCTGAGCAGTATTGCAAGCAACCCCTCAGCAGCTTGAGGCAATCACGGGTGAGTATTGGGCTCCATGTCTGTATTTTGTGAAACATTGTGACCCATGTGTGTCCTCGACCGGACTCAGATCCAAGTGTATGGATGGCTGGAGTTTGTTCCACACTCAGGCTTACTTTGACACATCCCCACACGTATGTTGTGGACTCATGCTAAATGACAGCAACATAAAATGTAATGTCTTAATTTTTTATTTATAGCTCTGGGGCGTGATTTGTGCACAGAAAAAGGTGCTATGCAGGGACCATAGAATCCAAAGTTCACAGGGGGAGATGGGATCCTTGGCATTTGAAGTCATCAGAGTCCAGACCACAGTGTTTGGCATCATTGGTCAGACTGTGACCAGCAAGTCCATGTGGTAGATGATGTCAGTCAATGAGGTGATGCTGTTGCACATGAAGGCCAGGTGCCAGGCCAGGTGACCTGGGAGATGTGGATGGGCCGCTGCCTCTCATAGTCTTTTCCGTGGACGACCCACCTTCCTCGCGGGACCCTCAGATGCAGGCCTTGACGATGCTTGGGACGCTCCGTCGGACGAATCCTCCTTCTCCTCCCTCCCTGTGGCTGGTGGTGGTCTGCGCCTGGAGGCACAGGGAGGGTTGCCCATGTTGTCGGCGATCCGACGGAGTGAATGGCTTATGTCCCTTTGCACCGCCAGGAGCTCAGCCAGTCTTGCCTCCATCCGTCCTTGGTGTTCTTGTTGACTGGTGTGTTACTCGGCCTGCTGGTTCTTGATCTCTGTGAGGGTCACCACTACCTGGCTAAACTCCCTGGTGTCATGCCAGTATGCCTCCATGATGTTGTGGATGTGTGACATACCGGTCCCTTCAGCTGGCTGGTCAGGTTCTTGCCTCCGCCGTCCTCCACTCCCACCACCCCTGCCCACACGAACCTGGCCTGCCGTTGTGGGCACATCGGGTCTACGGGACCCCTGAGGGATGGCAGTGGCGGTGTTGTCTGCCTCCTCCTGGGTGCCCGCCGCACCTTGTCCCTCCTGGTCAGACTGGCTCTGTTGTTCACTGCGGGCCGGGCTCCTCGGTGTCTCCTGGGATGTGGCAGGAATGGGGGTGGTGGTTGGCACAGATGTTCCTGAACCAGGTTCTGCAGGGGCTTGGACACCAGAGGGTCCAGGTCGGTCGGGGTCATCCGCGGAGTGTTGAGAGGCGTCACTGCCGGTGGGATTAGGTTCCTCCAGAGCCTGTGACTGTGATTCTTCCCCCCCATTGTTGTGGGGATATTCATCACGTTGCCCTGTGTGTGAGAGACAGACAATGTTAATGCTGTTTCATGCAACATGCATGTTTCATACACATTCAAGTTGGCACTGTTCCTCCAGGTAGTTGTATGGGCCTAGCATTCTCCTCAATATTCACTTGTTTGATGGGTATGTTGCGGTGGACAGATTGATATGTTCTCCTGAGTCTTTGACATGTCGATTTGTGGCTTGGGATGCTTCTTCGGCTATGTATTGGTCTTGTTGTGTTGCATGTCCATTGTGACAGTGGGTAAATCCATTGCCTGTCCTGGTGGTGTCTGCTTGTGTAAGGGGTGTGTGTGACAGGGCCTGCTGGTGGGTGTAGTGTGATTTGGCCCTGGGGCTCCCAGGTGATGTAGGTGTCCCCCCATGGAGCATGCTGCCATGACAGTGAGTGTGAGTTCCTGTCCTAGATAACTGACCTTGTTGTCTTGGTGTTTGTGTTTGCACTGGTCACAGGAGGGCCTTGTGCTGCCTACACCAGGGCCAAGTGTGAGCTATCTTGTCAGTACTTTCCCAATCCCTGTGCATTGCGCATGGTGCATGGGTATGTAGCTGGGCCATATGGGATGAGGGCAATTGTGTCTGATTTATGATTCAAACATGCGTTTTGTGCCCCCCACCCTCCCAGCGTACCGAACATCCATTCTTGGGTTGGTGCTTCATGTAGCATGGGACATAGCATGGCCTTGCTTTCTCAATGGGGCATACACATGTTATTGGCATTAGCGTAGTTTTTGACTGTGGTTCTGGCCGGTGATGGCTTGGGGGTAGTTGCGTGCATTTGGTGTAGTTGGGGTGTGGATGCCATTACCCTCATGTTACATAAGTTGTTTGTGTACTCACCAGTCTCTGCAACTCCTTGGAGTCCATGTACTCCCACCGGCGGAAGCATGGCCATCACCTTCTCCTCCCAGGGATGGTAATGTACTGGTCTGCGGGGCGCACCACCTCCAGTGATGTTGCTCTGGGCGTAGTCCTCATTCATTTTGCGCTTGACCGCCCTCCGCAGATCGTACCACCTGGCTTGGCATTCATTCCTTGTCCTTCTGATGGGTGCAACAGCATTCACCCTATCGACAATCCTCTGCCACAGGTGTTATTTTTCAGCTATGCTGGTCTGTCTGACCAATGTTCCAAACAGCTGTGGCTCGACTCTGATGACTTCATTGACAAGGATCTCCAGCTCCTCCCTTGTGAACTTTGGATTCTTGTCTGTGGGCATGGTGTAGGGTGAGGGTGTGGATGGTTGTGGGTGTGTGGGTCTGAATGTGACGGTGTGGGTGTGAATGTGTAGAGGGGGTATGTGTGAAGGAGGTTGTGTGAAGGTGTATATGTTAAGGTGGATGGGTGCTGTTGTTGTGCTCTGTAGCTGCAGTGAGTCTGTTGCAAAGGCTCATGGTTTGTGTGTGTGGGCCCTTTTTATTGGTCCATTTGTGGGTGTGGCTCAGTTTTAATTTTTGGTGGGTGTGTTATAAGGGGTGGTTGTGAGTTTGCCCCTCTGTTTGCCTGTTTGGATGTGTCCAGGTCAGTCCTTTCCATTTTTTGTGCAGTGTAGACGTGTTTTGTGGTGTTGTGCGAGTCAAATAGACCCTCCTTGGGCTGTTTTACAGTGTCCGTGGTTCAGTACGGTACAGGGGTACGAGTGGTACAGACACACACCCCCATGCGTTGTGTATGTACAGTGCGTACACTGCCATTGCTATGTACGCTGCGTACACCGCCATTGCTATGTACGCTGCGAATACCCCCATTGCTATGTACGGTGCGTACACCGCCATCGCTTATGTACGGTGCGTACACCGCCATCGCTATGTACGGTGCGTACACCGCCATCACTTATGTACGGTGCGAACACCCCCATCGCTATGTACTGTGCGTACACCCCCATTGCTATGTACGGTGCGTACATCGCCATCACTTATGTACCATGCGTACACCCCCATTGCTATGTACGGCGCGTACGCCGCCATCGCTTATGTACGGTGCGTACACCGCCATCGCTTATGTACGGTGCGTACACCGCCATCGCTATGTACGGTGCGTACACCGCCATCGCTTATGTACGGTGCGTACACCGCCATCGCTTATGTACTGTGCGTACACCGCCATTGCTATGTACGGTGCGTACACCGCCATCGCTTATGTACGGTGCGAACACCCCCATCGCTATGTACGGTGCGTACACCCCCATTGCTATGTACGGTGCGTACACCGCCATCGCTTATGTACAAGTCATTCCCAGTGTACGGGACGGACGTTTTCCGTACAAATCGTAAATCGGAAAGCCGGTCCGGATCGTACTAGTACGGTCAGACTGCATTTTTACGATTCGTACGGAAAAGTGTCCGGGTACGTCTCGTACAACTTTTCCCGATCTGATTCGTACGGATAGGGCTGATCCGTATGTACTTCTTCCCGTATGAATCGTACTTCACGGGTCGGACGTGACTTGTACGATTCGTACGGATAAAAATACGGATACGAGTCGTACGGGAAAAAAAAATAGAGGATCGGAATCGGGCCCTTTGTGTGTATATATATATATATATATATATATATATATATAGACATCTCGGAAGCGTGTGTCCCGTAAAATCCCAGCCTGATCCCCCTTACGGGGCTGTTGCACACCAACAGGTACGGGTCCCTGTAGCGCTCTGGCAGGAAGGGAATGAGTGTAGTCGCAATAGCAGGGAGAAACAAAGGCAAATAAGGCACTGAATTCCCCTCCCCCCAAGTGCCGCTCGCTGAACCTGCCACGGACTGAGGAATACCTTGGAGCTGGTCTCTATCCTGTTGCTGGACCGGAGGGGAAGTCGCGCTGCCTGCGGAGAGGCCGCTGCGGAGCTCGTGAGACCGGGACTGCGAGGACCAGGGTGCTCTCTGACAACCTTACTCGGCACACCTGGTGTCTCTTCCCGGTCCCGCCCCTATTGCCTACATCACTCCTCGCGGCCCCCGCTTCGCGGGAGCCGCTCGCTGAACCTGCCACGGACTGAGGA
Source organism: Triturus cristatus (assembly GCF_964204655.1). NCBI lineage: Eukaryota > Metazoa > Chordata > Amphibia > Caudata > Salamandridae > Triturus > Triturus cristatus. The sequence continues at coordinate 513,502,712 of NC_140579.1, forward strand.
ATACCTTGGAGCTGGTCTCTATCCTGTTGCTGGACCGGAGGGGAAGTCGCGCTGCCTGCGGAGAGGCCGCTGCGGAGCTCGTGAGACCGGGACTGCGAGGACCAGGGTGCTCTCTGACAACCTTACTCGGCACACCTGGTGTCTCTTCCCGGTCCCGCCCCTATTGCCTACATCACTCCTCGCGGCCCCCGCTTCGCGGGTGCCGCTCGCTGAACCTGCCACGGACTGAGGAATACCTTGGAGCTGGTCTCTATCCTGTTGCTGGACCGGAGGGGAAGTCGCGCTGCCTGCGGAGAGGCCGTTGCGGAGCTCGTGAGACCGGGACTGCGAGGACCAGGGTGCTCTCTGACAACCTTACTCGGCACACCTGGTGTCTCTTCCCGGTCCCGCCCCTTTATCGACCCCTCCCCCCAGTTTAAGCCTATTCCCCGAACGCGCCAGCGGAACGCGCCCGGAGCGAAGACCGGGCAAAGAGCGGGCCGTTTGAGGCCGTTCGAGTACGGACGAGGGAGGGCGTGGGGCACTCCAGCGTGTCCGCAATCCACCACATATCAGGTGCCGTCGGTGACATTATGACCACGAGAGAAACTAGGAGCAAGAGTGCTATGGCGACGGGAAGGCCAACAGGTACTTTGGATACGTACTTTGCTAAAGCTGGGTCCCTTCTCGTGGATGAGATCTCCATTCTTGAAAGACGTATCTCCCAAGAAATAGACTGGGTGAGGAGATCCTCCCTGGGACCCATCGCACATGTTGCCACCCCCGCCAAGCAACCAAATCTCATAACACTTCCGGCAGGGGGGGTAGTTGGGCTGCCTGCTCTCCCAGACCTATCTGTTACTAACTGCTCCATTACCTCCTCTATTGACTGTGAAAATTCTGAGCATGCAGAGCTTAGCATCCTACCTCTCCCAAACTGTAAGGGCCCCACAGTACACACCACTGCTGAGGTAGCTGTCATTGAGCAGACCATAAGCAATACCAAGGCCCTGACTCAGCCCATACAGCAGGAGAAGGAGGGAGCAATCCCGAAATTGGATAAAAGGGCCTACAAAACCAGGGGGGGTAATTCTAAAGCTACTAAAGCTAATCCTAGAGCTAGGGGAACTAAACAGGACATAGTTAGCAAAGGGCCGGTCTCATCCCGTAAACACGAAGCCCTGCACCAACACACCCCGGCAAAAAATCCTCCTAGCCAACAAAACGCTGCCGGGATGTATGATAGTATGTTCTCTGATTTACGCACTCTATTGAGGGAACTGCTTAATCCCCTAGAAGACCGTCTGGCCAACATTGAAATCTGCCTAATAGATTTGCGTAGGGGATTACTAGGTTTAGTCTCAGACCAAAGAGCAGGTATGCACGCAGTAGGTGGGCACTCCATAGGGGCTCCCAATTTACCTAATCTACTTTTAAATTCCATCATCCCGTCCCCTGTACCCCTCACAGCCACCTCATTGGAAAATGTGCAGCCAGCTTCTTTGTTAAAATCCGCCTCCGCACTACCCTGCAACCACCAACCCGTCACAGGATCTACCAGTAGGCTGAACTCATCTGGTACGGCCTCTGGTCCTAATCAGGTAAAATTATTAAATGACGCAAGGAACCCTACAGACAGGCAAGACAGTCTACAAGATCGGCGCAAAGTGGTAAATTTGCCTCCCGAGGCTGCTGCCTATTCTGTTGTTTTGAAGGGAGTACCCCCGTTCGAGGGAACCGTGGTGGAACCATATGATTCTTTACATAACAAGGTCACTAGTTGGCTTAACACTCACAGGCCACTACCACCTAACACTAAGGGAGAAATTCTCATGGTTAGAAGAGTCCCTTGGATCGGCCATACCGATAAGAAATGTGCTGGTGACTGTATAATTGTAAATTTTAGGAACCCCAAAATTGTGTCCTATATTTGTAATTGGACCGGGAACAAAGGGTCTACATCTATTGAAGTGGTCCACCTGTCATACTTTTATCCCAATATTTTTAAGCCAATTTTGAACATTGACAATGGCTGGACCCGGGTTGGAACGGCTGCTGATGGCCGCAGAGTCAGGCCCACCCGTAATGCTTCATGCACAAACTTTGGTAACCTTTTCCATCCCAATAGATATAGCTGTCTTGAACAGACAGATTGACTCTCTAAGGGTCAGGGGCATGGCGTATGCGAAATAGATACCGCCACTCAAGAATACGGTGCCCCCCAAGGGGAGAACTTGACATCCATTAACCCCCACGGTGAAGAAACTGTAACATCCAAAACTAAAATCATCTTGGGTTGTACTAATAACAAGTTAAAATTGTCAGTCCCAACGCATCATAATGCAGACCCGATGGAACTATCTACTGTGGAAACATTCCTGCCCAGTCTTACGATTGCACCATTGGATGCTGCCCCGCTTAAAAGTGCTGGAAGTGTCCCTGACCCGCTTAACGTCTCCTTAAAGGTTCTTTCTTGGAATGTCGCTGGCATTGTCAATAAACTCGACACGAGCGACTGGGAGTCCCTGATAGCCAACAGCGACATCTGCCTCTTTCAAGAGACATGGGCAAGGGAACCATTATCTAGAGTGGGGTATGCTGTGTTCGAAATAAACGCGATCTGGTCAGGCAGAGGGAGGCCCTCCGGAGGGTTGGCGATCTGGGTGGCTAGCCACATTGGGTGTAATGCGGAGAGCTTACCGACGCATTCGCAGGACATCCAGTGCGTTCTACTCAGGTGGCCTAACGCTTCGAGTCTAGCAATAATCAATGTATACTCCCGTCCCACCAAGCTGGCCATGGAATCTCCCACACTTGATGATCTTACTTGCTTTTTGGCCAGCCTCCCTAATGACTTTAAGATAGTCTTGGGAGGCGATTTGAATTGCCACTTTGAGCCCTTAGAAGGCCTTAAGGAAGGAGCCCTCGTAGTGGAAGACGACCTTTGGGGCGTACCGCGTTGTCAATCGCCATATGTCAAAATCTGGTCGCCCCTAGTAGTACAAATTCTGTCCTTAACGCTAAATTTTTCTTTAAGGGCATGTAATGGCCGCAGTACCTCAGATACTCCCTCTGCATGTACTTTTAACAGGGTGAACCAAGAATCTAGGCTAGATTACATTTTTGTAGACATTAGTCTCTGGCCTATGGTTCTGGATTTTAGAATAATATCAAGAACGGACAGTGATCATAATGCACTTGTAATGTATATGGCGCACCCTAAAGGTGCTGATCGATCACTTGCCGCTGAGCCCAGCAAAGATCCCGGGAACTTGACAATTAGTTCCAATAGACGTAGGATCAAATGGGGGAAACTGGCGAGCTCCGAAGAGTCCCTAAGTAAGATTTTTCGGCTAGCACTCCCGAAGCTAATAGAAACGGACAATCTAATCTCACAGCCAAGAAACTTGGAATTCAATAAGAAACTAGCCCACATACATGAGGAATTGGTGGCCCTTTTAGGTGAGGTCTTTTACCCAGTGTTACCCCCAAGGAAAAATACAACTCGAACTCCAACCTGGTATAATGCATCTTGTAAAAAGGCTAAGTCCGAACTCCTGAAGTGTGTTAAAAAAGGATCGGACAAGAGCAAACTTGTTGAGCTTAGACGAATCTACAAGAAAACCATGGCAGTGGCACGAGCCGAATGGGATTGGAATAAATGGCAGGATTTAACATCAGCACTGGAAGCGAAAGATCTGAGGAAATTTTGGTCCCTGGTGAATACTGGTATGCCAGACCCCAAAGCTGCAATAGAGCCAAATATTGCAGCATCCGTTTGGGAGGGCCATTTTGGCCAATTATACCAGGAACCACCTCAAATTGATGGTGGGAGGGATATGGTCTCTACTGCTGCTCCCGCCCCAGTACCAGCCCTGGAATTTACTCTTTCCGAGGTGGTCAATGTTATTCTAGCCCTTTCGAGGGGGAAGGCCCCTGGTCTTGACAGGTTGCCTGGCGATCTTTTTCGCTCATACGCAGACATATGGGGTCCCTATCTCCTTACACTCTTTAACGCTATTCTGGGTGGGATGGAGATTCCTTGTACTTGGCTGGGGGCTGAGATAGTGCCCATTTTCAAAAAGGGTTCTCCTCTGCTCCCAGCCAACTACAGGCCAATAAGCCTCATAGATGTCCCCCAGAAAATATACTCGCGCCTACTCCTAAACCACCTTTTGGAGTGGATGGAGGAAAATAAAATTCTCAGCCCCTTACAAGCTGGCTTCCGGAAAAACACGTCCACCATGGATCAGATCTTCCGCCTCGTACTCCTATATTGGAAAACTGTGATCATTGAGAGGGGAAGGCTGTACATGGTGTTCGTGGACCTGAGGTCAGCTTTTGACCTGGTCCCCAGGAAGAAACTATGGGAGACACTAACGGGGCTGGGAGTTCCACCCCATCTACTAAATGCCATTATTAGGCTCCATGAAAACAACTTTGCACAGGTCAGGTATGGAAGGACGGGTGCGCTGACATCTAAATTCCCAGTACATAGAGGGGTCAGACAGGGTTGTGTCCTTGCCCGACCCTGTTCTGCCTCTATGTTAATAATGTAATTGCATATCTTGACAATGTTCATGATAATGACGCCCCGTCTCTGGCCGGCAGGAGGGTACCGGCCATTATGTTCGCGGATGATACCCTCCTGCTGTCCAAATCCCCGATGGGGATTCAACGGATTTTAGATGGTTTTGGCCTTTTCTGTAGCCAACATGGCCTGGAAATAAATACAGGGAAGACCAAATTTATGATATTTAACCCCTCAGCCAAAACTAGACCAAACCCATCCCTGAGTTCAGTCACACTGGAGAGAGTAAAAACCTTTCAGTACCTAGGGGTAACGCTGCATGAGAACCTATCATGGGAACCTCACGTAGCAATTAGTCGCATGAAACTTGCACAACTGTCCGGGGGAATTCTGAAGGTAGCAAATTCCTCCACCTACAAACCAATTAGCCCGGCAGTTGTAATGTACAAGTCGCAAGCCAAAGCAGCCGCATCCTACGGTGGAGAACTCTGGGGATACACGGCGGGCACAGGAATCATTAATGTAGAAAACAATTTTTTAAGGCGTCTCCTGGCCCTCCCCCGAGGCACACCCCTTCTTCCCCTAAGAATGGATATGGGTCTACCCTCTATAAAAGAGGACCTGGAACTTATGCCATTAAGGTTCTGGCATAGGCTCTGGTCCACTGTTGAGCTTCTACACTATAGGCAAGAGCTTGTACATGTTATGAATCTGAATTCCTGCGATAAAATTACCTGGCTAGCCTCGATTAAGAAAGAACTCTATCGGCTGGGGCTCCCCGAATTAGGGGAATCGCCCGAGCAAGGCTGTCTTGGGGTCTCCCGCAAACGCCTTGTGGGTATATATAGGGAGCAACGTTATGCCTCCCTGGTCTCTGCATCTAACAAAGGGTCCTTGACTGATCGATTTCTGACTTTCAAGGACCATTACCAGTTTGAGGGATTTATGGATATTATTTTTCCCATCTTATCCAGAAAATTGTTCATACAATGGAGGCTAGGGACTCTCCCTATCAAAATTTTTACCCACAACTGGACAATAAAGAATGATAAAATCTGTCCAGGCTGCTGCAATCATGATGAGGAAGAAACCCACATTGTGTTCTTTTGCCCAGCTTACAATACACCAAGAAGATACTGGCTAGTCCCGCTATGCAGAAATCTGGGCATTAGGAGTCATCAGCAGGTGTACAGAATATTGAAAACGAACACTGATCCGCACATAGTCTTTGCAGTTGCAAAATTTTTAACGGCTATGTGGCACATAAGGTCTAATATAAATAAGAACTGTGTTGTTTAATGAATTCCATTGTCTAGATGTCCGTAACATTTGTATATTGATTTTACTGGTTTTATCATGCTTGTATTTTTAGTGACCGTTTTAAATGTATTGTGTGATTCTATCTTTTATGGCCTAATCGGCCGAAATAAAGAAATTTTGGATTGGATTGGTACGGGTCCCATGAATAATGAAGAAGGCAGCACCTCGCAGGATCAAAGAGGTACGAAGATTGTTGTACTCAGCATACTTCTTTCATAAAGATTTTTTTCAGGCAAAGTGTTTCAACCTAAACAGGTCTTTGTGCAGACCTTTGACTTCGTTTTTTAATGTGACAATCGAAGGGTTAGATCTGATTTCAGGAGGAAGAGCATTCCAAATTCTTGGCGCCAAACCAGAGAGGGCTCAGTTATAGGTTTCCTTCTTATTGAATTTTTTGTGGTTTCAGCAGTAGATTCTTAAAGCTTCTTAGGGGTCGATTCAGGCCGGACAGTTCAAGTTTGTTTGCCAAGTAAACCGGAGTGTTATAGTGAAGCGCTTTATGTGTCAAGCAGGCAATCTTGAAACTAATCCTTGCTATTAAGGGGAGCCACTTGATAGAACAAGAGGAACATTTGTTCTTCAGGAAAGACCACCCTGTGATCCCCACTATCTATATTGCTCACAAGAAACATAAACATCCCACTCATCCCCTTGGGAGACCTATAGTAGCTTCCATGGAAAATCTATTGGAAAAAAACATTTCAATGTTTAGACCATTTTTGGCACTTTATGTGAGAGTTCTTGTATCATATGTGGGAGACACCACATATTTCCTATCTAGAACAAAAGGCATTCCCTGGCACGATAGCTATCAACAACTTGTAATAGATGTGGTACGCATATATATGAGTATACTACATGAACTTGGGCTTAATGCTATAAAAACGTTCTTAAAACCTGACAGTTACATTTGGTTCAGTACACAAATATGCTACTTCACATTTTGAAATTCTGTTTTACAAACAACATGTTCATATTCTAGAGCATTCTATATAGACAATGTAGGTGTGCTGCCATGAGTACTTGTTTCCCATCGCATTATACAAACCTATACATGGGATGGTGGAAAGAACAAGTACTATGGTCAACTGAACTACCAGAACATGCGGCCAATATGAAGGTAGGACTGTGCACAATCAATGTATTATTTATCACCTGGAAGGGTAGTAAAAATACTGCTGTTGATTTTATCAATAAGCTGAATCAGAATGGCCTTATAGCATGTAATATGCTGTTTCCTGAAGTCGGTTTGCGGTATAAGTCAGTCTGCATTTTGCCTACCAACACAAATCCAAACAAAAACTCAACTTCTGTCTTGCTGATCCTGTAGGTAAGCTGCCAATGAAGGTCATTCTGATTCAGCTTATTGATAAATGACTCCACAAGCCATGTAATGTGTCTTAGTAAAGTTTGTCTGGCGGTCTACACTGTCCCTGTATGCCACAAAGTTATTAATTAATCTTTTGAGGCCACAGGGGTTGTGGGACATTTAAACTTAATCATAAGCATACAGTGAAGCTGAGACAGTAGTCTTTTTAACTGTTGGCAAATAATTTCCTAGCGAAGAATTTAGGTTTAAGATCTATTTTATTGATTTTAATCAACATAAACAACAAGCTCTCCATACATCCATAGGCTGGTGGATATATACTATCATCATCACAGTAGAATCACGAAAAAGAAGAAGGAAACAGGAAGAGTAGAGAGACAGGAACCGCGGCGCCTATACTTTAGAGATATTCTCCAGGAAGTGTGTAAGGGAGAATGGATTGTCCGGCATTAGTGCCGTCATGCATCACGAAACTCTTGTGTTGCCTGTGTGAAGTGTAATATATACGAAGGAAGATAGGACATGCTAGTTCTATAAATTCATCCGACATCCCACATCTTATCAAATGAAGAGAAGGCCTATGTTGTTGCAGCTGTGAGATTTTCTAATTTCAGCAAATTTTCAAATTTCAGCAAATCCCATAGTTTATGAAGCCAATCTCGGAAAGACGGTATGGGTTTGCCGCCCCTATTGTCAATGTAATAGCTATACCCTTATGGTGTGCAGACAGAATATCGAGTTGTTTATTTCGAAAGACAACAATATCGAGTTTGAAATATCGAGGTACAAGAATATCGACAGCAAGTATATCGTAGTACAGAATATCGACAGTAAGGTAAGAATTATCGTTTTTTATATCGAAGATAGTAATATCGTTTGTAAAAATATTGTTAATATCGATATTTATATTAGTGTTCTGTATTTTAGTATGTGTGTTAAAAGTATGTGATGTAATTTTTTGGTATAAGTAGTTTTTTTAATGTATGTGTTAAATTTTTCGCAGCAAGTACTTTTATAAAAATTATTTTTTGCGTATTTTTGTTCTGTAGCGGGGTGTGGGTTTATAGGGGAATAGGGTGGGAAGTAATTTAATGATAAAAAAGGTAATTATAAATTTTTCTTTAATTATTATTTATAATTAATTTATTATTAATTAGTTATTAATTAATATTGATAGATAATTATATTTATCGTGTTTTTTTAGGAGCAGGTTGTGGGTTTATAGGGGAATAGGGTGGGAAGTAATTTAATTATAAAAAAGGTAAATATATTTTTTTATAAAATTATTTTTTTATTAATCAATTATTAATTGGTTATTAATTCATATTAATTAATCAATAGATAATTATATTAATTGTGTTATTTTTTAGAAGCGGGTTGTGGGTTCATAGGGGAATAGGGTGGGAAGTAATTTAATTATAAAAAAAATAATTACTAATTTGTATTTATTCATATTTATAATTAATTTATTTTTAATTAATTATTAATTGGTGGGTTTTTTTAGGCGTTGGTTGTGGGTTTATAGGGAAATAGGGTGGGAAGTAATTTAATTATACAAAAGGTAAATATTAAGGTGCCGATTCCGATCCGTTAAAAAAAATTACCGTACGACTCGTATCCATATTTTTTTACGTACGAATCGTACAAGTACCGTACAAACGGCCAAGTACGATTCGGACGTGAAAAATACCTACGAATAGCGTCGGGAAATGTCTACGAGAGGGAGTCGGAATTTTTTACGTCCGAATGGCCTCGTGAAAAGTGTACGAGAGGGAGCTGGACATTTTTACGTGCAAATCGTAAAACAAAAGTCCGAACGCGCAAATATGATTCGTACCACCCGTCCGAATACACAACCGCATGTAAAAGGCCCCGTACGGAGCAAACGCAGTAGCACACATGTACACGTGTAAACTTGTGCCCGTGTACGAGCCGTACAGCCCCCCACCCCCCGATATGTCAGCACCGTACACCCCCCTGTCCGCACTGTACCCCAGGCCCGCACGTGTACGCGCCGTACCCCCCAGTACGTGCCGTACCCCCGCATGTACGCGCCGTACCCCCGCATGTACGCGCCGTACCCCCACCCCATGTACGCGGGTACTCCAGGCCCGCATCTGTACGCGCCGTACCCCCGCATGTATGCGCCGTACCCCCGCATGTACGCGCTGTACCCCCCCCATGTACGCGGGTACCCCTGGCCCGCACCTGTATGCGCCGTACCCCCGCATGTACGCGCCGGTACCCCCGCATGTACGTGCCGTACCCCCGCATGTACGCGCTGTACCCCCACCCCATGTACGCGGGTACTCCAGGCCCGCACCTGTACGCGCCGTACCCCCGCATGTACGCGCCGTACCCCCACCGCCCCAGGCCCGCACCTGTACGAGCCGTAGCCCCTCATGTACGTGCTGTACCCCCCCATGTACATGGGTACCCCAGGCCCGCACCTGTACGCGCCGTACCCCCACCGCCCCAGGCCTGCACCTGTACGCGCCGTACCCCCACCACCCCAGGCCCGCACCTGTACGCGTCATACCCCCGCATGTACGCGCCGTACCCCCCCCCCATGTACACGGGTACCCCAGGCCCGCACCTGTACGCGCCGTACCCCCACCGCCCCAGGGCCGCACCTGTACGCGCCTTACCCTCACCGCCCCAGGCCCACACCTGTACGCGCCGTACCCCCACCGCATGTACGCGCAGCACCCCAACCCCGTACCCCAGCACCCTCACCCAGCATCGCGTATGTACGGACCGTACCTACGCGAAAAATACTCGTACAGAACCAGGACACTATAAAACAGCACAAGGAGGGTCAATTCGACTCGCACAACACCACAAAACACGTCTACATGACAAAATACATCTCAAAGACTGACCTGGCACATCCAAACTCACAATCCCCTCTTATAACACACCCACCAAAATTCAAACACAGCCACACCCAAAAATGGACCTATAAAAAGGGCCCACACACACAACCCATGAGCCTTTGCAACAGACCCACTGCTGCCAGACCCCACACACAAACAACTGCACCTTACTGACCCCTTAACTACACCTTAACTCACACACCTTCACACAACCTCCTTCACAAACACCCCCACTCACATTCACACACACACCGTCACATTCACACCCACAACCATCCACACCCACACCCCACACCATGCCCACAGACAAGAATCCAAAGTTCACAAGGGCGGAGCTGGAGCTCCTTGTCAACGAAGTCATCAGAGTCTAGCCACAGCTGTTTGGAACATTGGTCAAACAGACCAGCATAGCCCAAAAAAACAGCCTGTGGCAAAGGATCATCGATACGGTCAATGCTGTTGCGCCCATCCGAAGGACCAGGCATGAATGCCAAGCCAGATGGTACGATCTGCGCAGGGCAGTCAAGTGGAAGATGAATGAGGAATACGCCCAGAGTAACATCACTGGAGGCGGGCTGCCCCGCAGACCCGTACACTACCATCCCTGGGAGGAGAAGGTGATGGCCCTGCTTCCGCCGGTGGGAGTACACGGAGTTGAAGGAGTCGCAGAGCCTGGTGAGTACACAAACAACTTACGTAACATGTGGGCAATGGGGTCCACACCACAAATGCACGCAACTTCCCCCAAGCACTCACCGCACACAACCACACTCAAAAACCACGCTCATGCCACCAACGTCTCCATGCACCATTCACAAATCAAGCCAATGCCATGTCCCAGGCTACACCAACCACAAACCCAAGACTGGATGTCCGGGAGGCTGGGAGGGTGGGCCTCACACAACACATTGTGGAAATGAGAAGCAGACACCAATGCCCTCAGCTCATATGGCATAGGTACATACCCATGCACAATGCACAGGGACTGGCAAAGTACTGACAAGGTCGCTGACACTTGGCCCTGCTGTATGCAGCACAAGGCCTTCCTGGGCCCACTGTACACTCAAACACCAACTCCACAAGCACAGGTAACTAGCACAGGAACTCACACTCACTGTCATGCCAGCATTCACCATGAGGGGACAGACACATCACCTGGGAGACCCAATGCCAACTCACACTACACCCAACAGCAGTCCCGGTCACACACACCCCCCTTACACAAGCACACACCCCCGGGGCAGGCAACGGATTTACACACTCTCACAATGGACATGTGACACAAGACCAATCCATAGCCAAATAAGCATCCTAGCCAAAATTCTGCAGGTCAAACACTCAGGAGAACATATCAATCTGTCCCCCGCAACATACCCGTCCCCAAGTGGACATTGAGAGGAATGCTAGGCACATCCAACTACATGGAGGAACTGTGACAACTTCAATATGTATGAAACATGGATGTCGCATGAAACAGCATTAACATTGTCTCTCTCTCACACACAGGGCAACGTCGTGGATCTCCCCCCAACACTGGGGGGGGAACAATCACAGTCCCCGGCTCGGCGTGAAGATGACCCCACCGGCAGCGACGACTCTCACCACTCCGTGGATGACACCGACCAACCTGGCCCCTCTAGTGCCCAAGCCCCTGCAGCACCTGCGTCAGGTACATCTGTGCCAACCACCACCCCCATTCCTGCCACATCCCAGGAGACACCCAGGAGCCCTGCTCGCACTGAACAACAGAGCCAGTCTGACCAGGAGGGACAAGGTACTCCGGGCACCCAGGAGGAGGCAGGCAACCCTGCAAATGCCATCCCTCATGGGTCTCGTAGACCCGATGTGCCCACAACGGCAGGCCAGGCTCAAGTGGGCAGGGGTGGTGGGAGTGGAGACAGGCGGAGGCGCGAACCTGACCAGCCAGCTGAGGGTACCGGTATGTCCCACATACGCCACATCCTGGACACATACCGGCGTGACACCAGGGGCATCAGCCAGGTAGTGTCAAGACTCACAGAGATGCAGGGGACCCTCAACGAGATCAAGAACATGCAGGCCGAGCAACATGCCAGTCAACAACAACACCAAGGACGGATGGAGGCAAGACAGGCTGAGCTCCTGGCGGTGCAAAGGGACATGAGCCATTCACTCCGTTGGATTGCCGACAACATGGGCAACCCTCCCTGTGACAGGCGCAGACCAGCACCAGCCACAGGGAGGGAGGAGGAGGAGGATTCATCCGACGGAGCGTCCAAAACATCGTCAAGGCCTGCATCTGAGGGTCCCCGGAGGAAGGTGGGTCATCCACGGAAAAGACCGTGAGAGTCAGCGGACCATTAACATCTCCCAGGTCACCTGGCCTGGCACCTGGCCCTCTGGCGCAACAGCAGCACCTCATCCAATGACATTCTCTGCCACATGGACTTGCTGGTCACAGTCTGACCAATGATGACCAACACTGTGCTCTGGACTCTGATGACTTCTAATGCCAAGGATACCATCTCCCCCAGTAGAGCACCTAATTTTACCTACCAAAACACGTACCCCACCGCAAATAAAAATATTATTTGGTTCATGAGACGTTGCTGTCATGTTGCTTAATTCCACAACATATGTGTGTGTAAATGTCAAACTATGCCTGAGTGTTAAACTAACTCCAGCCATCCATACCCTGGGATCTGAGTCTGGTACAGGGCACACATGGGTCACAAGGTATCATTCAAAGCAGGCATGGAGCAGAACACTCACCTGTGATGGCCACAAGCTGCGGAGGGGGGGCTTGCAATACTGAGCGGACAGACCTATTTGGAAGATTATCATTAAGGCGTAGAGGTCATGGCTCATGTGGAGGTTCCCGGGGAGGGAGTCCCAGGTATGTGTTGGCAGGTGGGAGGACTATGTCCTGCATGCTGGAGTATGGTGGATGTGAAGAATGGGGGCAAGGGCAAGGTCGGATGCACGGAGATGGCCCAACGGGGTCTCGTATGACAAGACGTACAAGGTTGGTTTTGTGTCGGGGTTGTGGACTGCCTCCTGAGTGTGGGTGGGGAGTGTTGAGGTCATCCTGCAGCAGACAGTGATCCATTGCAGCTATCTATGGTGGACGGTGATGTGGCTGGGGCGCAGGATGTTGAAGCTGAGGTGTGCAGATGCACCCTGGATGTGTACTAGTTTCCCGGGAGTTTGGATGTACGTGCTCCGTAGAGGGCAGGCCAGTATTTGACATGGATGTTGTCGTGGACATGGGGGATGGTCTGTCTTTCCTTGGAGTGGATCTATCTGTGGATCATGTACATAATGCAGAGGGCGTTGCAGCATGAGGTACAGATGCTGTGGACTGACATGGCAAATGTGTGCGAGCAATACATGATGCACACCATCTTGTGTGTGTGGCCACTGGGTGCCGGGGCAGGGCTCTTGCGGGTGGGACACAAGCACTTGACCCAGCTGTAAGGGGACAATCCTCAGATGATCACCTCAGTCCTGTACAAGTCCAGCCTCAGGTGGCTCATTTACAGCCATTCATCAATGGATCTCATGCATTCAGGAATAATGGAACTGGCAATGTCTGCGTCTTTGGTGAGGGTGAGTAGCACCTGGCTGTCAATGGCATACCAGCTGATGAGGTGCTGTGCGCATGTGATGGTGGAGAGGGGGGTCCTGGACACATTGTAGATTGACATGCTGAGAGATGATACCTGTGCCATGTGCCAGACGACGACACCATACTACATGCAGAAGCCTGGAGTCCCACTCCCATGGCCTTGCTGGGGTACAGAGCTGGTGGGGAGTAGGAGGGACATGACCTGGTTGGTGTGACAGGGCCTGGAAAGCGTGGCAGCGCTGTGTAGGCAGTTGGAGTAGCACACTCAGCATGCAAAGGTGTCGTGTGTGCGCTAAGGGTATGTCTGACAGCATGCGGTAGATTTGCGGATGGACCTTGCTTGGAGTGTGGCTGCTACATCAGACTGTAGTGTGATGTGTGTCATGCAAGGACATGAGGGTCGTGCAATGTGCACGTTGCATGTGCTGATGGTCCAGCCTTTGCCACCGCGTGGCGCCAACTGTGGCATAGACAAGCTGAGGACAGCCAAATGAATGGGTGGAGGGAGAAAGGGAGGAGCATCTTTGATGCGTGTGTGTTGCCAAATCAGGATACTCTGTGGGCCCTAGCTGCAGGGTCCGCAGCAGCAGGCGGCATGTCCTTGAAACTATTCCACAATTTGCACACAAAGACTAGGATGTCTGAAGGACAACTGCAACAGGCGTGTGTATAGGAAGGAGTGTCCGGTTTTACATGGCACACCCAGAGACAATGCATGCACAAACACCAAAGATGAATGACACCGGATCAGGGAACTGAAGGTAGAGCTGCGCACAGGAGACACACCCTCAGCAGGTGTTGATGGCCCATTGTGTGGACCATAAGTGAAAACAACAAGAGAGAGAGGGTTGGGTCACATTCTTATTCCCCCTATGCTAAAACTTTAAAAACAAAAGAGTGTGTACAGAAAATGCAGAAAAATACCAGTAGTAAAATTATGCATACATACACACACATATATACATACATATACGCATATATATATACACGTATATACATGCATATGTAAATTACGAAATGCTGCCGAAAGATCAATCGGATATATGCGTAGAACCCTCACTCACCGACCTAGTCGGTGACATGCTTCATCATAGGGTTCCACCAGGGGTGCCGACTGCACCTCTGGTGTGCTTCGACGCTTTCGTTACAGCAGAGCGCAAATATCAGACAGACGGAATTCTCGTGTGTGATAAGTGAAAAAAATGTGAAGTTAAAAAATGCCCAAAATTCGCCCAAAAACAGTTTTAATGATGACGAATCAGGCACTAGTTAAAAACAGTGTAGGATGACTAGTACTGATAATTATTGGTCAGATACATCCTATTAGGTATATATGCAATTGGTCGACATGTTTCAGCTTGTTATTGTTAATCACAAAGCTTTCTTCCGGACCTCGTAGAAAATACAAAATGACACCTTGGCGGTATAAGCTCTCTAAGGCTTACCCTGACCTAAGGTTCAAAGAACCGGGTACACTCACGGTTCCGAGCGAGCCCTCGAAAAATCCACAAAGGCCTCAGAATATCTGAAAGAAAACATAATAAACTCTAGAGTACTTCTATTGTTTTCATTTCCAAAGCACAACTTCATCTAGCGGCTTTCATACATTCTTGAGTGAAAAAATCAACAGCACATGGACATCTGGTATACTAACGTTAGAGAGTTAATTTTGTACATTGACAACATCCCTTGGTAACCAGTGCTTACAGAATCGTGAAGGAATTAAAAAAAACTTTTATGAAGAAACCTTCAAATCCATTATGCATAAAATGAGTGAATCTTCTCAATTATGCCCATTCTCAGATGAGATAGACCTCGTAGTTCACTATACGGTAGTTGTAAAAAAGTTTAAACTAAGGCACATAAGGTAAATGGAGAATATATACAAAAGGCTTACGTGTTAAAAAGAAAAAGTTTGCTCCTTAGGCAAGAAGGTGGGTGGCGGGTTTACAGAACAGCTGGAGTCGGGAAAGAAGAACACAGGGAAAACACATAACATTACTATCCCTGTGAAGTCACAAACCCGGCATACTACTCTATATTGCAAGTGAAACATGGTACTCACTTCATCCAAATCCTCTGCCAGGTACATCAACCAAATTAATACCACCGAGCCCGGAGTCACCGGACGCTAGAAAAATCAGAGTTTAAATAGCATTGAAAAATGCCGGTAATGATGTCACTCAACTTCCTCAAACCAGTCAGCATATCACGTGACCAGCGTAGAAGGCGTCTGCATCGACAAAGAAGAGGGACAACGCCGCTTAGTTTGCTGGAGGGCTAGAATGTAAACTCCTCTAAATGCAAAGAAAGAGTTGAAACGACACGTAACTTTATGTGAATCGCGACCCAGGCGCAGACAACAATCAGAGTCGGGAAAGTAGAGGGCCTGAGAAAACCAAAGATGATTGCATAACAACTCAGTTAGATGCAAAATTAAATGGTTCACAGGTTGAGTCTTGATAATAGTAAGTCATCCCAAATAACGGTACAACAAAAAAACCTTCGTTATTTAGGTGAAAACCTGAGAAAACAAAAGTGATTGCATATCAACCCTATTGAATGCAAAAGTAGACGGTTCACAGGTTAAATATGGATGGTAGTAAATCAGCCCTAATAAAGGTATAACAAACAACCCTCGTTATTTAGATGGAAAACAGTCCAGTAGACCTTGAATTAGAAATCAGAAATTACAATAGAGTATTACTGTAGGCATTTAGTTACTGCGTCTCATGACCGATCCCCACGGG
The DNA here is from genome assembly GCF_964204655.1 of Triturus cristatus. Classification (NCBI taxonomy): domain Eukaryota; kingdom Metazoa; phylum Chordata; class Amphibia; order Caudata; family Salamandridae; genus Triturus; species Triturus cristatus. The sequence continues at coordinate 513,519,105 of NC_140579.1, forward strand.
ATATTGTCGTTTAACCCCACTAGATGTGTGGACATGCAGTAAATCCATTGCTGTTCTTTTTCGAACAGTAATTTTGATGAATTGGACCCTGTTTTAACTTGCTCTATTATGGTCCAATGTAGATCATCCACAGTGTGGTTCAAACGTACAAAATGCTCAGTCAATTTGGTAGTGTTTTTCTTACAGCGGATATTGCTGCGATGCTCCCCAATCCGCTGTTTGACCTTCCTAGTAGTCATCCCCACATAATTAAGCTTACAGGGGCAAGTGATTAAGTAGACCACATCTGTGGTGTTACAATTCGTGTGTTCGCGTTGTGTCCATATCTTACCACTTTCCAGACTCAGTGTCTTAGTGGCTGAGGTCAAATAGCAGACACTACACGGACCACAGGGTATATGCCCCAAAACTGGTGGTAGACCCCATGTGCTAAGAACAGAAGTTACAGTAGGATTCCTCAGATTTCTAGGTCTAGTGTGAACCAAAGAATCTTTTATGCTTCTGGCCTTTTTATACGAGAACAGGGGTCTCTCCCATTTGATGTTATTACTCTCTAGTATCCGCCAGTGTATATATATCCGTATATGTATCCGTATATGTATGTATATATGTGTGTGTATGTATGCATAATTTTACTACTGGTATTTTTCTGCATTTTCTGTACACACTCTTTGGTTGTTTAAAGTTCCATTGTGTGGACCAACATGCCAAAATACATACCCAACCATGGACTTCATGCACAATAGGGATCATAATCCATGAGGAACTGCATGCATGTTGCTAAACTACACATGGACTCCTCTGCACAATCTTTCACAACTATGCCAGAGATGCCGCAGGCAAAGTGGCAAGAGACCAGCATTGACAGAGATGAGGCACCTTGGAGTGTGAGGAACACCTTTATTACTCAGGCTCACACTAAGAGAAATGCATCCTTTTGAACAGACTCACAGATCATTCCTCTGACCATGTGGGACCTACACTGGATACCTCCTGCAACACACAGATGTGTAAAATCCTACTGAGCTGGCACACAAGTGAAGTGTGTGAGCCAAACACCCCTTGCTCCACACGGAGAGTCTGCAATTCGCCATTGAGCCTCTTATGAGGACGTCCCACACTATGTCCACCATCAGCATCCCGTATGTTCCTGAGGGACGTTTTACACACATTGATGCCTTCATCACATTCCACAAAACATTACAGATGACTGTCAGGAAGGGTGAATATCAAGCCATGGGAGCCATGCCACATGTCATGTGCCCCATGGTGAGTCAACAGGTATGCATGGTAACACAACATGCACAGGAGCAGTCCCAACATAAACCAAACACGTACCACACACAAAATGCCTTGCTGCACTCCCTACCCAAAATGACTTTTCACCATGTCCGTGCATGGAACGCTGATTCAGCACACGTTGCAATACTCATGAGGAATAGCTGGAGGCCAACGAAGGCACGAGCAGACGACATGCGCAAGAAACTGTGGATGACAGACACACCACAAGTCAGCAAAGAGCTAGTTATCGGCAGACATGGACATGTACTCGACAGGAATGATGTTGTCACCATGCTAATTTAACAAATTAGTGTCCATGCTAAAATGTGTGGAATGACATCATCACTTGAATGACGCTTCAGAACACACCTCCAAGTCACTTAGCACACAGTCAGCTGGACACACACATTGAAACACATGCCACACAAGGCTCAAAGCGTGCACACTCAGACACAGGGACTCACCATTATGAGAAGAAGTTGTGGATGAGCTGACTCCGGATGTCCTCCTCCTCCTCCTCCTCACTTTCCTCGTGCCCAAGCCCTTCATCCTCCACGGGTGGATGTTCCTGCTCATCGGGATCCAGGATGAGTGGCACTGCCTTCTCCACTGCCATGTTGTGCAGCATGCAGCACACAAAGAAGATTTTGCAAACCTTCACCGGGGCATATGGGAGGGACCCGCCGGTCTTGTGGAGGCACCGGAATCGGCTCTTCAGGAGTCCAAACGTCCTCTCAATCACGCGCCTGGTCTGCCCATGGGCATCGTTGTAACGGTGTTCTGCGGCTGTTCTGGGATTGCGTAGAGGCGTCATCAGCCATGGCATGTTTGGATAGCCAGAGTCCCCTACATGAAAACATCATGTAAAGAAGTGGGTCAGGAGATGCATTAAGATACAAAGATACCTGGAAAACGTGCACAGACATGGCAAATCAGCATCTAACATTCCCACGCACATGGCCTTGCTGGGGTACAGAGCCGGTGGGGAGTAGGAGGTACATGACCTGGTTGGTGTGACAGGGCCTGGAAGGCGTGGCAGCGCTGTGTAGGCAGTCGGAGTTGCACACTCATCATGCAAAGGTGTTTTGTGTGCGCTTAGTGTATGCCTGAGAGCAGGCGGTAGATATGCGGATGGACATTGCATGGAGGGTAGCTGCAACATCAGACTGTAGTGTGATGTGGGTCATGCAAGGACATGAGGGTCGTGCAATGTGCACGTTGCATGTGCAGACGGTCCAGCCTGTGGTACCGCGTGGCCGCAACAGTGGCACAGACAAGCTGATGACAGCCAAATGAATGGGTGGAGGGAGGAAGGGAGGGGCATCTTTGAGGCGTGTGTGTTGCCAAATCCGGAAACTCTGTGTGCCCTTGCTGCAGGGGCTGCAGCAGCAGGCGGCATGTCCTGGAAAATATGCCACAAGTTGCACACAAAGACAAGGATGTCAGAAAGGCCAACTGCAACAGGCGTATGTAAAGGAAGGAGTGTCCGGTTTCCCATGGCACACCCAGAGACAATGGATGCACTATCACCAAAGATGACTGACACCGGATCGGGAAACTGAAGGCCGAGCTGCGCACAGGAAACACACCCTGAGCAGGTGTTGAGGGCCCGTTGTGGGGGCCAACATGCCCAAATACATACACAACCATGGACTTCATGCACAATAGAGATTCTAATCCATGAAGAACAGCATGCATGTTGCTAATCTACACATAGACTCATATGCACAATCTTTGACAACTATGCCAGAGATGCCGCATGCACAGTGGCAAGAGACCTGCATTGACAGAGATGAGGCACCTTGGAGGATGAGGAACACCTTTATTACTCAGGCCCACACTAAGGGAAATGCATCAATATGAACAGACTCACAGGTCATTTGGCTGAACATGTGGGACCTACACTGGACACCCCCTTCACACCAAAGATGCTGTAAATCCATTGAACTGGCACACAAGTGAAGGGGGTGAGCCAAACAACCCCTGCTGCACACGGAGAGGCTGCAATTCCCCATTGAGCCTCTTATGGGGATGTCCCACACTATGTCCACCCGTAGCCTCCCGTATGTTTCAGAGGGAAGTTTCACACACATTGATGCCTTCCTCACAATCCACAATCCCATTACAGATGACTGTCATGTAGGGTGACAATCAATTCATGGGAGTCATGCTACATGCCAGGTGCCCCATGGTGAGTCGACATGTATGCATAGTAACAAAACATGCACAGGAGCAGTGCCCACACATTCCAAACAACTGCCACACCCAAAATGCTTTGCTGCAATCCTACCCAAAGGAGACTTTTCACCATGTCCGTGCATGGAACGCTGATTCAGCACACGTTGCAATACTCATGAGGAATAGCAGGAGCCCAACGATGCCACGAGCAGACAGCATGTGCAACTACCTGGGGATGACAGACACACAAGAAGTCACCGAAAAGATAGTCAACCGCATGCATGGTCATTGACTCTACAGGAATAAGGTTGTCACCATGCTAGTTTTAAATTTACTGTCTCAGCTTCAATGTGTGGAATGACATCATCACTCGAGTGACACATCAGAACACACCTCAAAGTCACTTAGCATACAGTCAGCTGGACATACACATCGCAACACATGCCACACAAGGCTCAAAGCGTGCACACTCAGACCCAGGGACTCACCATTATGAGAAGAAGTTGCGTATGAGCTGACTCCGGATGTCCTCCTCCTCCTCCTCCTCCTCACTTGCCTCGTGACCAAGCCCTTCATCCTCCACGGGTGGATGTTCCTGCTCATACGGATCCAGGATGAGTGGCACAGCTTTCTCCACTGCCATGTTGTGCAGCATGCAGCACACGATGAAGATTTTGCAGACCTTCACCGGTGCATATGGGAGGGATCCGCCTGTCTTGTGAAGGCACCGGAATCGGCTCTTCAGGAGGCCAAACGTCCTCTGAATCACTCGCCTGGTCTGCCCATGGGTGTTGTTGTAACGGTGATCTGCAGCTGTTCTGAGGTTGCGGAGAGGCGTCATCAGCCATGGCATGTTGGGATAGCCAGAGTCCCCTACATGGAAACATCATGTAAAGAAGTGGGTCAGGAGATGCATTAAGATACAAAGATACCGCTAAATACAGGACAAACAGAGTATACCCACCAACAAGACATGCTCGTTCGTTGAGCAGCTGCAGCATCATTTCTGGCACCCTGCTACGCCTCATGATGTAGGCATCGTGTGCTGACCCTGGAAAACGTGCACAGACATGGGAAATCAGCATGTTAGGTAGACACACCACAAGGGCATTAATGGAATGATAATGTTTTCGGTTTCGATAGGCTACCTCCTGTGCCTGTGGTGGTACCGAAGCAACATGTGTCCCATCAATGGACCCAATTACATGGGGCATCCCTCCCAGGGCATAGAACTCACCCTTGACACCTGTCAACTGCTCACGAGTCGGAAAATGGATGAATTCATCCAGGTGCTCCAACGTGGCTTCTAAAACATCATGCAGGACACGGCTGAACATGGTCTGGGACATGCCACCCACATCAGCTATGGTGAATTGAAACATACCGGTGGCAAAAAAATGTAGGGCTGCCATCACCTTCATCTTGGGGGTCAGCGCAGTAGGATACCTGTGTAGCGGTTGGAGGTGTGGTTCCAGCTGGGCGGTCAAGTGCTCCATCAACTCTTGTGAGAAGCGGTAGCGTCTTATGCAATCACGTTCCCTCATGGCACCCAAGTCTGGCATTGGTCGGGGGAGAGGCGGTTCCCTGCAGAAATTAGGAAGGGATAAGGTAGAGTGAGTACATCACAACACCAATGTCAATAAACTGAGCACATGTTCAACAGCTAATACACATCAGCGAAATACAGAGTCTGGTCTGTGCAATACATCCAGGACACGTATGCCAGCCAGATGAGACTCCTACGAAGAGCCAGCTACAACCGTTGATTGTCAAGTTCTACATTACATGCCCTGAAACAAGCTGTGGGCCAGTGTAAGTGAACAGCCAGAGACATCACAGGAGTGACATACATCCACTTATCTGCATTTGAAGGATGTCATCTCATACAGACAGCTGGCGGCAAGCTAGACGCACAGGGCACAAGTCATTAAAAATTAGCAGCTCACACACATTGCGATGAAGGGGTACACGTGAAAAAAGAAAACACAGACATGGAGACGACGCAGATATGTCCTCATGTCAAAAGAACATGTTCGAAGCATCCAGACACACGTAACGTGTGAATCCACATGTGGCATGGTGTGCGTTTATGTGTGCCATGGCCATCTACGCACATGTTGGATGCAGCAACAGCAGATGCAGTTGACGGAACACCAACAGCAAGCTCATGGGAACACATGACACACACGACATAGTCACATCGGGCCACGCTGGTAGTGAGATGTCAGGTGTCAGTGTCCCTGTCCCTGGCATCAGGGGACAGTTGCGGGTGTTGGTGACTGTGCCATACCAGTGATGCAGTGCTTGACACGTTTGTACTACATGCACACATGTGCAAAATGTGAAGGGGAAGTGTGCCACATAGTGCCCCATCACACATGCCATCTGTACACAGGTCATCACACATCTATTGTGCAAAAACATGAGGAGACATGTGCCATATCACTGCCTGACACACATAGGCCCTGCACAAGAAGGACTGCACTGACAATGACTTGATGTTCAGCCTTGTGCGAGTCTGACACCTCCATTCCTGTCCTGTGCACCTCCTATCACCAGTGGAAGATGTGAAACGCACCGTACACACGCTCTGAGGGGGTGTGTATGGTACGTATCACTATATTGGTGTTGGCGTAGGAGTACGCGTGTGTGTAAGGACCGTACACACGTCCGTGTACGACCAGTGTGTACACGTCCGTGTACGACCAGTGTGTACACGTACGTGTACGACCAGTGTGTACATGTACGTGTGCACACTGGTCGTACACGTACGTGTACGACCAGTGTGTACACGTACGTGTATGACCAGTGTGTACACGTAAAACTGGTCGTACACGTATGTGTACACACTGGTCGTACATGTACGTGTACACACTGGTCGTACACATACGTGTACACACAGGTCGTACACGTACGTGTATGACCAGTGTGTACACGTCCGTGTACGACCAGTGTGTACACGTAACACTGGTACACACTGGTCGTACACGTATGTGTACACACTGGTCGTACACGGACGTGTACACACTGGTCGTACACGGACGTGTACACACTGGTCGTACACGTACGTGTACGACCAGTGTGTACACGTACGTGTGCGACCAGTGTGTACACGTACGTGTCAAACGCACTTTGCAACTGGTGCCATAGGGGTACGTGTCAAACTCACCGTACCTGTGTGTGGATTGTAAACTTACATAGGGGACACATGAGGGACAAGTATAATGGCCTAAATGCATGCTGGTTGTCATGGAGACCGAGTTTCCAGTTCACATTTTGTCATCAGGTGGCCAGCAAAAGTCGGTTGGAGACAATATACAATGTTGCAAAGTGGTTGTTGACTTGACATGATGCAAAGATTTTGAACCATGCAAAAATTTTGAACCATGCAAAGGCACTCACTGGTGTATGTTTAAAGGGATTGGAGGAAACGTAGGATGCAAATGAGTCTTATCAATCACTCTGTACTCCTGTAAATGAAACAGCCCAGCAAGGCAGATAAGGCAGCCAGAACCCATGAGAGGGCACTTGCCTGCACAACACATCATTGGACACCACTGCTGCTGTCATTGCTTCCTCTGTCACCATGTCCAGGTCTGTGGAGAGGGCCCAGCCATTCATCCAGGAGGAGAATGAGGCGTTGCTGGACGTCATCCTCCCACAGTACCCCAGCCTGTATGGGAGACCAGGGGAGCAGGTGAGTGCTGACTCCACTAGCTTTGACTGTGCACCTTTTTTGTGACTGTCACTTCTGGCATTGTGTCCAGGTGTGACAGATATGCAATGTTATTTAGAGTGGGTCCCAGGGGGGAATGGCTTATGTCTCTCATGCAGAGCATGATGTAGTTCATGTCTGCACTCCTCACTTGCATTGTGCTTACTGTGACAATCACTGCATGGTGCATGGCACATTCAGCCTGGCTAATCCTCTTGGGCATTTTTGTTCTATAGTCCTGATGTGATTCAGTGGTCCCCCCGGTGTGACAGGTGACTGTACCCACAGATGTGTGTGAGTTGAGTGGAGCTGTGGTGAGAGTGTCCAAATGATGTGTACGCCCCCTGGTCATTGATGTGTGTGAATGTTCCTTGTCATGTGGGTGAGTGTCTATGCGGAGTGTTGCACCACACCTGCATGGAGAAGGCAAATGCTCTACCCATCTGATGTGAGAAGGAAGCCGTGCTGTGTGTCTGACGTGCTGAGCCAGCCCCACACATGTGACACCCCCAGGCAAGTGGCACATGTGCAGACTGAGGTTTGTATCCGCTGTTGACAATGGCAGGTGATTGATCTGTGCCTGTGTGTGTCTGTCTACTCTGCTGAGGTTGCGTCAGTGGCCTGGGGCATGTGACTGCTTTGAGGTGCTGTCCATCAGCCTTGTGTTGCTTGTGATGCATAGTGTGAGCCATGATCAGGGAGTGTGTCGCACCCCTCATGCCACCTGTGTACTTTCAATGCCATGTAGTGCATTGGGGCTTCCCCAGAGGCTAATGTCCCTATGACAAAGGTGCTATTAGTTGGCAGCATACTATGCCCTGTTCAAAAAAGCAAAGATGTTCAAATGTGTGTCTCTGTGACATTGAGCAGGTGTAGTGATGGTGTCTCACTTTGTCATCCTCACAGGTAACCGCCTACGAGAAGGGGAGAATTTGGAAGCGGGCCGTTAGGGCCGTGATGTCGGTGGAGCGTCGCTGTCAGCGCCTACCCCAAGTGAGGAAACGCTGGAAGGACATCCGGTGCTGGACCAGGAGGATCGCCCGGGTCCTGCTGGGGGACTCACCTCCACGCCCCCACGGCGGGCGTCGACGACTGGCCCACCAGATGAAGCGTGTCCTGGCGGTGGTCTTCCCTGACATGGATAGGCGGTTACAGGAGGGACAGCAGCAAGGAGGGGGTAGGTACATGTATGTTTGTTGTGTGTCACCAGCTTTAGGAACTGCTCAGTCACATGGATACACTGCCAGGGTTTATATGTGCAGTGCATATCCTGTTGCCCAAAGTCAACCGGGGCTGTTCTTCCTCCCTTACTCTCCTTGACATGTGTTCCCTGGTCTGTGTGTAATCAGTCTTGCACATGGTCATCTAGGCTGCCAGTTAATCCAAGTGCACAATGCTTGCTGCATCATGTGTGGGGGTGGTCTGTGACATGTGTTGGTACCTTGCCTGTGCCCTGTCCTGTTCAGTAATTTGGGGGTCCATAATTGTTGGCACTGATGCTGAGTCTCAACATAGGAGTGTGAGGCTTAAAATGAACAGACTTGCAGCATGCATGACCGATCTTGTGGCCTCAGACATGATGTGCATGAGTGGGAGATATGCATAGTGCCGGGACGGTTGCTCATGTTACAGTCAGATCATTCCAGGGCCATGGAGCAGTGTGCCCACTACAGTCCCCTGAGACACCTTTTCCTAGGAATCATGTGTGTCATCCAACACTGTGGACATTCTCGGTGTGTTCAGCATAGGTTGGCCTCTGTGCCATTGTTCCCTGGCCTCATTTGTATTTACGTAAAGTGTGCTACATGTGTCCACTGTACAGGGTGACCCCATTTGGCTTGTGCATACTCACACTGGCCAGTGCCTGTGTGTCTATGTACAACTATCTGATGATGGTTGTTTGTCACTAATATGTGTGGTCAGCCTCACGAGGTGATGTTGAGTACATTTAGGAGTTCTTGATGCACATTTTAGTAAACCCACATTAAGAGGTGTAAGTACTTGCTCTGTCTCAATCACATTGTCTCAGGTAGGGGGGGGGTTTGTGGGGGCAAGGTCTATATGTCCAAACCTTATGTCTCCTTGCCAGGTATGACCTGTGTGTGATAATTGTCTGGACAGACACTCAACATGCAGTGACCCAGTCATGTTGTGCAGGGTTTAATGTTTGTGCTTTGCAGCATGTGTCAAAAGTTAAAAGACATGGTTCTCTGTGCACCTCCTTGTGTGACTTCTGTTATACAGGCACATGTGTGTTCTGATCAAAAAGTGGCACATTCACACATTCCAAACACGTCGATTGTGTAAAGTGTTGTGATTCCCAAGGGTTCACAATGTTTTTCTTTTGGCTTTCCAAATTATTCACAGGTCTCTGAGTGTGGGGACACCTTCAGCATTGTGGCGTCTGTTTTTTGCCCTTGGGTGCACCAATACTGTTTCTTTCACAGTGAACAAGAGGTGGCATGCCTTCATAGTCTGGCTGTGCTCAACAATTCCCAGACACCATATCCTCTGTCTATGTGGATATCGAGTTATTTGCTGTTGTGTCCTGATTTTCATTGTTTCAAAGTGGCAGGATGGGTGAACCAACTGGGGAGTGCAGGGCTTACATATGTGCCGAGTATTCTAGATGTTACTCATGATGCTTTTCATGATATGCACTGTGAACTATTTTGTTTGGACTCATGTGTCATATGTATACAGCATCATCGGGGGACACCGAGGGAGACACCTGCACGGACGTGGAGGAGGGATCCAGCACCGGTGCCACCAGTGCTGGCGAGTCTGGCTCAGCAAGTGGCACGGAGGGCGAGGGGAGTCAGGCGGAGGACCTGTCTAGTACCAACACCAACTATGACGCTGACGGGTCCGAGGCTGAGCTCCCAGAGGGGGCGGAGGCTGCTCCAACAGCTGGCAGCAGCACTACATCTGTCACCGCCCCCTCCATTCCCATCACCGCCCTCCCAGTTGCTCCGGTCCCTTCTGTCCGTGTAGGGCAACAACATGTCTCCTTCGTGCCAGGCACCGCACCCCCTGCCCCTGTCTCCCCTGCTGCCCTCACTGCCGAGTCTGTGGACATTCAGCGGCAGTTGCAGGTTGGCCAGACATCGCTGCTGAGTGTCCTCCATGGCCACACCAGACTGCTGACACAGATGGTGTCGTACATGGAGGGCATGTCATCAGCGATGTCTGACCAACGGATGTTGCTGAGGTCCATGAACTCGTCACTGACGGCAGCAGTGAGTCCCGGCAGCGCTTCGTCCCCCCCTACCCCTGCACCATCCACACTTCCCACTCCCATGCCTGTCCCAAGCACACCCAGACATTCCAAGGCACGCACCCCACCAGACACAGGCAGCACACCAACACGGAAGGGCTAGCGCACACCTCCTGTCACGCACACTCAGGGGGAAGAAGGCACACCCACTGGGTCTGGGGCACACAGGCAGACACGCAGCCACAGTCGGAGTCCGCATTCCTCACTCCCCAGTCCCTCCAATGTCACTCCCCTCGGCTCCCCTGCCCCACAATCTGAGAAGGAGACCTACTTGGCTGTGCTGGGCCTCAGCCCCACTGGTTCACCAGCCCGCAAACGGGCACGGCACTCCACGGGCAGGGGAGTTGAGTCCCCCCCCCCCCTGTCCACCACCTCCCCCAGTAGCGCTGCAACCCATCCCTCCATGGGGCCTGTGGTTTCTTCGGGTGCAGGGGAGACGCTGGACGAGCTTGCGGAAGTCTGCAGCGCCCTGCTAACCACCACCTTTGGCGCTGCCCCACCCCCTGTGGTGGAGTCGTCCGTCCCTGCACCTACAACACCTACCCTTCCCCCTCCTGTCCCTGCGGTGCCTGGTCCTTCCCCACATGATGCCCCCCCCCCAGTGGATGAACATGAAGTGTCTAATGTGCAGGCAAGCTAGGGGAGACGCGTGGCCATGTGTCCCCCCCCCCAGGACTTCGCATCTGGACTGGCCTATGGCCTTTGTAAATAGTGTCCTTTTATACGTTTTAATTTAATGCTGAATAAAGCATTTTGTTTTTCCTTTGCACACTATTGCTTTTCTTGTATTGATGTTGGTGCTGATGCTCCCTGAGTTGGGGTGGTTATTATGTGTTAGGTGTCTGGGAAATGTTGTAGTCTGCTGCTCATGGGGTGGACCCTGGTATCTGCGTGCCATCACAAGGTCTCTGCAAAGATTCTTTGGTCGTGTATGCTCTTTGTGTTTGGAGACATTGACCCAAGGAGTGTTCCTTCCTCTGTGGCACCTGACATCTTCCCTGCAGGGAGTTGCAAAATTGTTGTGCTGACCTGTGTCTACATTTCCTTGGTGGGTGACGGATCCCTTCAACTATGGCCATGCCTGCTGAGCAATGTCTCCGCCTGCATCGTCTGTGCCATCCTTGGTAGTCACTGTACTTGTGTATAGAGTATGTTGCCATACCTTCATGTAGAAATGGTCCCTTTTACGCACTATGCATGTGTGTACTCCCAGCCTAGCACACATATGTTACTTGTTCTGCAGGGTATTTGGGCACCTGACTGACAATTGTGGGCATTGTATCTGTGGGAACTCCACCCTATTCCTTCCATGGGAGACAACAACTTGGTGGCTGTCCCAGCACCTGTACATTCCTATCAGTCCTGGAATGTGCGTGACAGTGTGTGTTCCCTTTGGCTCTCTTAGTTTATTAGGCTTTAACATGACTATACAGTCTTGTGGCATGATCTCAGTGTGTGTATTGTGCTGCATCCACCAGGGGTGGGTATGCATGTGTCATTTCTCATCACAAACACATGTGGTGTGTCATGCAGTGGGGGAAGGACATCCATCCTCATGGGAGTGGGACACTGCTGTCAGTGATGTGTTGTTATGGCACTCTCAACATAGTCGCACCTTGGGGATTCGTTCATACACCCATGGAGTTGTGGTCATCTGAGGATGATGTACACACCCCCATGTCTCTGTCCACTGCTGGTATTCCTCTGCACCCACCCCCATGTCTCTGTCCACTGCTGGGAGTGATAGGCACCCACCCCTCATATGTCTGGGCACTGCTGGGAGTGATGTGCACCCACCCCTCATTTGTCTGTCCACTGCTGGGAGTGATAGGCACCCACCCCTCATATGTCTGGGCACTGCTGGGAGTGATATGCACCCACCACTCATGTGTCTGGGCACTGCTAGGAGTGATAGGCACCCACCCCTCACATGTTTATGTCCACTGTTGGGAGTGATAGGCACCCACCCCTCACATGTCTGGGCACTGCTGGGAGTGATATGCACCCACCCCTCATTTGTCTGTCCACTGCTGGGAGTGATAGGCACCCACCCCTCACATGTGTATGTCCACTGCTGGGAGTGATAGGCACCCACCCCTCACATGTCTCTGTCCACTGCTGGTATTCCTCTGCACCCACCCCCATGTCTCTGTCCACTGCTGGGAGTGATAGGCACCCACCCCTCACATGTCTCTGTCCACTGCTGGTATTCCTCTGCACCCACCCCCATGTCTCTGTCCACTGCTGGGAGTGATAGGCACCCACCCCTCACATGTCTCTGTCCACTGCTGGTATTCCTCTGCACCCACCCCCATGTCTCTGTCCACTGCTGGGAGTGATAGGCACCCACCCCTCACATGTCTCTGTCCACTGCTGGTATTCCTCTGCACCCACCCCCATGTCTCTGTCCACTGCTGGGAGTGATAGGCACCCACCCCTCATGTCTGGGCACTGCTGGGAGTGATATGCACCCACCCCTCATATGTCTGGGCACTGCTGGGAGTGATATGCACCCACCCCTCATATGTCTGGGCACTGCTGGGAGTGATATGCACCCACCACTCATGTGTCTGGGCACTGCAGGGAGTCCTCTGCACCCACCCCTCATATGTCTGGGCACTGCTGGGAGTGATATGCACCCACCACTCATGTGTCTGGGCACTGCTGGGAGTCCTCTGCACCCACCCCTCATATGTCTGGGCACTGCTGGGAGTGATATGCACCCACCACTCATGTGTCTGGACACTGCTGGGAGTGATATGCACCCACCACTCATGTGTCTGGGCACTGCTGGGAGTGATAGGCACCCACCCCTCACATGTTTATGTCCACTGCTGGGAGTGATAGGCACCCACCCCTCACATGTCTGGGCACTGCTGGGAGTGATATGCACCCACCCCTCACATGTCTCTGTCCACTGCTGGTATTCCTCTGCACCCACCCCCATGTCTCTGTCCACTGCTGGGAGTGATAGGCACCCACCCCTCACATGTCTGGGCACTGCTGGGAGTGATATGCACCCACCCCTCACATGTCTCTGTCCACTGCTGGTATTCCTCTGCACCCACCCCCATGTCTCTGTCCACTGCTGGGAGTGATAGGCACCCACCCCTCATATGTCTGGGCACTGCTGGGATTGATATGCACCCACCCCTCATTTGTATGTCCACTGCTGGGAGTGATAGGCACCCACCCCTCACATGTTTATGTCCACTGCTGGGAGTGATAGGCACCCACCCCTCATATGTCTGGGCACTGCTGGGAGTGATATGCACCCACCACTCATGTGTCTGGGCACTGCTGGGAGTCCTCTGCACCCACCCCTCATATGTCTGGGCACTGCTGAGAGTGATATGCACCCATCCCTCATATGTCTGGGCACTGCTGGGAGTGATAGGCACCCACCCCTCACATGTCTCTGTCCACTGCTGGTATTCCTCTGCACCCACCCCCATGTCTCTGTCCACTGCTGGGAGTGATAGTCACCCACCCCTCTTATGTCTGGGCACTGCTGGGAGTGATATGCACCCAGCCCTCATATGTCTGGGCTCTGCTGGGAGTGATAGGCACCCACCCCTCACATGTTAATGTCCACTGCTGGGAGTGATAGGCACCCATCCCTCACATGTCTGGGCACTCCTGGGAGTGATATGCACCCACCCCTCACATATCTCTGTCCACTGCTGGGAGTGATAGGCACCCACCCCTCACATGTCTCTGTCCACTGATGTGAATCCTAGGCAGACACCCACCCACCCGCCTGCACCCTTGGTGCAATACACTGCTCTCCTGGGCATACACCCCCCCCCCCCCAATATATTGGTTATATGCTGCACCAGGCCCTATGACGACATTTGTGGCGTGTGTACGCCTTGTATCACTAATGTACTGGTGCCCTAGCGGTACGCGTGATGCGGTCTGTACCCACGCTCTCAGAGCGTGTGTACGGTCCGTACCCCTACATCACCACAACTATGGTGGTACGGCCCGTACCCACGCCCTCAGAGCGTGTGTACGGGCCGTACCACCATTGTTGGGGTGACGTAGGGGTACGGGCCGTACCCACGCTCTGAGGGCGTGGGTACGGGTCGTACCACGCGTACCCCTACGTCACCCCAACTATGGTGGTACGGGCCGTACACACGCTCTGAGGGCGTGGGTACGGGCTGTACCCCTACGTCACCCCAACAATGGTGGTACGGCCCGTACACACGCTCTGAGGGCGTGGGTACGGGCCGTACCACCATTGTTGGGGTGACATAGGGGTACGGCCCGTACCCATGCTCTGAGAGCGTGGGTACGGGCCGTACCACCATTGTTGGGGTGACATAGGGGTACGCGTGGTACGACCCGTACCCATGCTCGGAGGGCGTGGGTACGGGCCGTACCACCATTGTTGTGGTGACGGGACGCCTCCACTTCCGTTGTGGCGGGACGCAGGGCTTGGTGGACATGCCCCCCGAAGTGACCAGACCCTGGAGGTACTGTATGTACATGATATATGTGGTATAATTTGGGTAGGGGTAAGTTGCATGCCCCTCGCCCCCCCTTTGACCATGGGTGGTGTTCTGACCTTCTGCGGCGTCTGCGTCGGTTTCTGTGCACCAGGTCGTAGGCTAGGAGGGCCGGGATTACACGTAGGATGGGGTCCATGGCTGTCCGTCGCGTACAGGTGCTCCTTCTTCGCGTCGTCCTCAATTTCCCGGGAGTTTTTGGCTGCCGTAAAAAATGAGCCGTGCGGAGTGACGTAGGCACGAATCGTACTTGCTGGTCCGTAAAACGCTGCCTGACTCCGTCCGGACGTCACGTACGCGATGTCCCGGATCGGAATTGTGGGTATTTTTTAGCTGCACGTAGGTTTGTACGAATCGTACGGAAATGGTATTTCTGTATGAATCGTACTTGCTGGTTTGTAAGGAGGATTTCCCGGGTACGAGTCGTATGGAGAAAACGCTCCGTACGACCATTTGTACCCGGGTTTTCCAGGATCGGAATCGGTAAGTTTTTCTATTATATTTTAGACATATATATGTTTAATTTATTTTTACATTATGGTGCAGATTCCGATCCGATGAAAAATATTTCCGTACGACTCGTATCCATATTTTTTTCCGTACGAATCGTACAAGTCACGTCCAACCCGTGAAGTACGATTCGTACGGGAAAAAGTACATACGGATCGGCCCGCTCCGTACGAATCGTAGCGGGAAAAGTTGTACGAGACGTACCCGGACACTTTTCCGTACGATTCGTAAAAAGACAGTCCGAGCGTACAAGTACGATCCGGACCGGCTATCCGATTTACGAATCGTACGGAAAACGTCTCGTACACGGGGAATGACTCTACCCGCTACGAAGCGAAGTTTGTACGACTCGTAGCCCGGAAAAAGTTGTTCCCGGGGTTCGAGTCATACAGGCCCCCCCGTATGTACGCACCGTACCCCCACAACCCCCCGTATGTACGCACCGTACCCTACCACCCCCCGTATGTACGCAACGTACCCCCAGCGCGTACGCGCTGGGGGTATGGTGTGTACATACGGGGGTGGGGGTACGGTGCGTACATACGGGGGTGGGGGTACGGTGCGTACATACGGGGGTGGTGGGGGTACGGTGCGTACATACGGGGGGTGGGGGTACGGTGCGTACATACGGGGTGGTGGGGGTACGGTGCGTACATATGGGGGGTGGTGGGGAAAACCCACCACCCCGAATGTACGCAACGTACCCCCAGTGCGTATGCGCTGGGGGTATGGTGCGTACATACGGGGGTGGGGGTACGGTGCGTATATACGGGGGGTGGTGGGTGTACGGTGCGTACATACGGGGGTGGGGGTACGGTGCGTACATACGGGGGTGGTGGGGGTACGGTGCGTACATACGGGGTGGTGGGGGTACGGTACGTACATATGGGGGGTGGTGGGGGTACGGTGCGTACATACGGGGGTGGGGGGGGCCTGTACGACTCGTACCCCTGGGGACTCAGCTTTTACGGCTGTTTTTGGCTCCCGTAAAAAAAGAGCCGTACGGAGTGCCGTAGGGACGGATCGTACTTGCTGGGCCGTAAAACGCTGCTTACATACGTACGGACGCCGCGTACAGGCTGTTTCGGATCTGATTCGTAGGGTTTTTTTACCCGTACGGTCTTTTGTACGATTCGTACGGAAATAGGCTTTCTGTACGAATCGTACTTCCTAGGTTGTATGGACAGTTTACCGGGTAACATTTTCTAATAATTTTAACTATTTATTTTAATTATATGTATTATTTACTTTATTTTTCATTATTTTTTTAACATTAAAAAAAAGGATATTTTGGGGGCGTGGTCTGTGACCGGAGAAAATGGCCGCAGCCTAAGGAGGCTCCCGAGGACGACGAGATAACCCCCGACAATCAGTGCAGAAATCCCGAAGTCTGTGGCCAGGAAACGGCGACGGAGACGCCGCACCACCAGCGGCGACTACTGCCGCGGCCGGAAAATTGCGACGTGCCTGTGAACCCGCCGGAAGCCCAAAGAAGCAGCAGCGGCCTAAACCCGGCGGCGAAGCCGGGAGGCACAGTGGCGGCCGCAGCCGGGAGTGAAGAGAGCTGCGGCGGGAGGCGCGCCGAGCGAGGACGCTGCAGTTCACAGGTAATGGGAGGCAGGACAGGCGCAGGGAGGGCCTAGCAGCTCGCCCCTGATGTAAAGAAGTGGCGCGTGCCCATTGAAGGAAGGCCCCGTGGGGAAATCACTAGAAGGCCCTGAGACAGGACGGAGCTGGACCTTCCGCGCACAGAGCGCCTTAAGAAGATCGGGATGGCCCGACGCGGCCCCCCCCCGCCAAGTGAGGAGAAGACCCCATGCAGGGGAGAGGTTGTCCTTGTGTGGCTGGAAATTAAAAAGGAGCAGGTGCACTGGGAAAGAGGAAGAAGAGAGAGGCGCGAGGCGCCAGCACCCCGGCGGCTTGCCAAACTGCAGGTACAGAAGAGGGGAGATCCCCAGAGGCCATAGCGGCAAGTAGTTGGTCGGCCCTGGAGGTCGTGATTAAGGCCCATACCCGGCCCCCCGCATAGCGAACTACGCGCCGCACAACCAAAACCGGTTGGGGTACCTTTATCCTACCCAGGGCCGGGACCGGAGTAACAGAAGGCGGAGCGTGCTGATAGGCGATTGGTGGTAGACTGTTTGCGCCACCTGCCCTGTGTTGACTGTGCAGAGATCGCCCACGTTAATACTTAAAGCGCCATGAGCGGCAGGGGCCCAAGATCGGTGCAGAGCAACCGCATCGACAAGTACGCCACCACCAAAGATCGGCATGGCGTGTTGGAGGCGGCGCCGGGAGTCCTGCCTAACCCACCTGTTGAAGCACAAAAGGAAATCACGCTCCATGATGTTATGGCCACCTTGCAGCAGATGCAGGCCTCCATAGGCACCATTTCTTGCGATGTGACACTGCTGAGGGCCGACATTTCGAAAATGGGAACGAGGATGGCGGAAGTTGAGGCCACAACGGCGGTCCTCTCAGCTGATATGCAGACTCTCCAGCGGCAGGTGCACCAGCTTGAATTAGCTAATAAACAGATGGCGGAAAAGCTCGACGACCAAGAAGGGAGCGCTAGACGGAATAACGTGCGCTTGGTGGGTGTGCCGGAGAGTGTAACAGGCCCCGCGCTGGATCTGTTAGTAGAGTAGCTGATCCAGGACCAGCTGAAGCCCCGCAGACTCTCCAAATTCTTTTCGGTGGAGAGAGCTCACCGTGTGCCAGGTGGTCGGCCCAGGCCAGGCGCTCCTCCGAGACCTATCCTGGCAAGGATATTCAACTTCAGAGATAGGGACGCAATTTTACAAGCAGCCCGAGTGGGACCGCCGATTCGGGTGGACAACAGTGTGGTAACCCTCTACCCGGACTATACGGACGCCGTCACATAGAAACAGCGCACCTTCACAGAAGTCAAGCGTGAACTTCGCAGCAGAGAACTAAAATACTCAATGCTCTACCCGGCGAAGTTACGAGGGGAAGCGGAGGGTAAAAGTTGGTTCTTTGTAACCCCAGAGGAGGCGCAAGACTGGCTGGAGGGCTGGCGCCCAGCTAGAGGCAAGGGCGCGCGGGAGACGAGAGGACAGCGGCAGCCCAGGTAGCCTGCCCAGCATGAAGAACGAGAAGAAGCGGTAGGACCGACTGCCGGGGAGAGGACTGGAAGCGACGTGGAGTGAGAATCTGAAGTGTAACCTCCAGACCCAGGGGCATGGTCGGAGTATTATAGACTTGTGCAGCCTGGCGGCAGTCCTGCGTGGAGGCCAAGGAGTCGACCCACAGAGATGGTGCAAAGTGGCGGACTGTGAACTGTGCCTGCAGATCCCGGGGCTGGGGGCGCGGACCCCTACCAGTAGTGATGTATAATTTATAGGACCCAATGGGTGAATGACACTGGACACAGTCCATACACCACAGACTCATAAAACTCTTTGTAAGGGGTGCTCGGTGAGCCGAGGGGGACTTTTCCCCCCTGCACGTAGGTACATGGGTAGGGGATTTAAGCGCTCTGCTATGTTGGGGAGGCGGGTAGTTCCACATCCGCTAGGCAGGGAGGCAGGGTGGGGGGTAGGGGGGCGGGATCAGTTCATGTTGAGTGGGGTTTCAGTTTTTTTGCAAAGCTGCGACGAAGAATGTGATAGACTGTAGCGTGACAGACAAGCCGGAAATAGCAAAGGGCACAGTTCTCCTTCCACATCGGGATGGCAGACATAAACCAAAATGACGGCAGCAGCACCCCAGGCGCACAAGACGATCAAACGAGAGGGCCCCCATTTACTGTGATGTCATGGAACGTAAATGGGTTGGGAGATAAAATCAAACGAGGGCTGGTGTTGCAATTCCTTAGGCGGTAGAACCCGGCGGTGGTGCTCCTTCAGGAGTCGCATCTGCAGGGCACGACAGTCAAAGCACTAGATCGCTGGGGTTTCAGAATGGCAGTGCACTCCGAATTCACCTCGGGGTCTCGTGGGGTAGGGATCCTCCTCAATAAACGCTTCCCTCTGACTGTAACTGGAACACATAGAGATGATCAGGGTAGGTTCGCGGCCATCATGGGCCAATGGGATGGTAGAATATACAACATAGTGTCAGTATACATACCCCCGACGCTGCACCAGCCTGCATTCACAGATCTTGGGAGCTTCCTGCTGGCCCTTCCGGGTGGGGAACTGATACTCAGTGGTGATTTCAATGCCGTCATGGATACGGCTATAGACCGGCACCCTCCCAGAGACCCCAGTAACCGAACCCATAGATTACAGGAATTTGTTGAAGCGCTTGGGCTGCTCGATGCGTGGAGGGCTAGACACCCAAGCGAAAAGCAATACACCTTCCACTCGGGAGTACACCGTAGTCTTTCCAGATTAGACTACATCTTCACATTAGCGACAGGGATGCTGGGTATGGCAGACATTAGACACTTACCTAGAGGTATCTCAGACCACTCCCCGATTCTCATCACGTATGCTCCATTCGCCCCGCGGACCCGCAGACTGTTCCCCATCAGGCCAGGACACCTCCAGAACCGTACAATAAGAAAGGGCCTCCTTAGGACGACAAAATGCTATTTTGAGGAAAACTCAGGCTCGGTCACCTCATCGATAGCGCTGTGGGAGACATATAAGACAGTGCTTCGCAGGCAGGCCATGTCATTGATAGTAGGACAACAGAGAGACCACCGGAAGCACATTGATGGCCTAGAGGCAGAACTCTCACGGGCGGAGGCAGCCCTAGCGGCAGACACCACTGATGACATGACACACAATCTACATTTGGTGCAGCAGGAATATAGGGCATACACACGAGAAGAGGCTATACATAGACTGACAAAGACGCAACATGTAATTTATGAGCAGGGGGATAAGGCGGGACGGCTCCTGGCCTGGTTGGGAAAGCGGGAAAGAGCGGGCAACTGGATAACCCAGATAAGGGCGGGGGATGGGGCATTAGTGACGGCACCACAGCAAATCACGGCGGCTCTGGCGCAACATTATGAGGCAATCTATACACCGATGGCTACAGCGACAGCAGAAGAGCACTTAGCGTTCCTGCGAGATATCCGTATGCCATCGCTTGACAGAGCCGCCATAACTGCCCTCGAGGCAGATATTACACCAGAGGAACTTACGCAAGCCATTAGGGCACTGCATACAGGAAAGGCGCTAGGGCCCAATGGAATTCCAGTAGAATTTTTTTAATTAGCGAGCCCACAGCTGGCGTCCCACCTCCTGGCCATGTACACTGAAAGCTTAGACAAAGGAATATTGCCCAAAGATCAACGACTGGCCACTATAGTGGCTATACATAAGCCCGGAAAACCAGTGCACGAATGCGGATCTTATAGACCGATTTCCCTCCTCAATGCGGAGGCAAAAATACTTGCGAAGACACTGGCATCAAGGCTACAGCTGCATCTCTCAGCTATAATCCATCCAGACCAATCTGGATTTATGCCCCACAGCAACACAGCGCTAAATATTAGAAGGCTGCACGGAGTAATAGAGCGTAAATCAATTATAGATGAAGACGCAGCCATACTTTCGTTAGATGCAAGGATGGCTTTTGACCTAGTGGAGTGGCCCTTTTTATTTGCAGTCCTTAAACATATGGGGCTTGGGCCAAAATTCTGCGCATGGATACGTCTGTTATATACGCAGTCGGTGGCACAAGTTGTAATCAATGGCCACCTTTCGGACGAGTTCCCATTAGGCAGAGGGACTAGACAGGGTTGCCCACTGTCACCACTCCTATTCGCGGTGGTCCTGGAGACCCTGGCGGCTTAGATTAGGCAGGACCTTACGATACAGGGACTGCGATGGGCCAACGGGTGGGAAGATCGCATTTCGCTATATGCGGATGATATTTTATTGTACCTAACGTCCCCTGCATGGTCCATCAACTGTCTTCTAGATATCAGTGCCGTGTACGGGCAGATGTCAGGGTATAGCATCAACTGGGGAAAGTCACTGCTTTATGTCCTACACGGCACCCCACCGCGGCTCCCGAGAGGATGCCCACTGCAAATAGTCACGGATGGATTTAAATATTTAGGAATATTTGTTATACATGATCATGCGCTATTCACGGAAAAAAAACCTGACCCAGCCCCTGGCGTGATTTAAAAGAGACGTTAAGCATTGGCGTACACTACCCTTAACGCTCCTAGGGCGGGCAGCCCTATTTAAAATGATGGCGCTCCCCCCATTTTTATATTCACTACAGAATACGCCATTCCGTGTCCCAGATGCGTACTTCACAGCAGTCAATGCGGAAGTGACGTCGCTGCTCTGGGATGGAAAAACGCCTCGAATAGCTCTACAGAAACTCACCAGCAGCTGGTACGATGGGGGAATTGCCCTTCCGGATCTAAAGATTTATTACTGGGCTTCCCAATTAGTCGCAATCAACCAGTGGCTCCATGTCCCTCATGACGACCGCGCATACAGGTTAGATAGACACCTCCTAGAGCCATCAGGGATAATGGGTGCTCTATACAATAAGAGGAAGCAACGCAGCATTACGGGGCCTACACGACACACACTGCAAATATGGTATGCGGCGCAACACACACTAGGATGGGACGGTGTTGTCACACTGGCGATGCCATTATGGGAGACAAAGCGACTTGGAATGTTGGGAAGGACGAAGGGATTTCGTGGCTGGGATCAAATAGGCATTTCCAAAGTGGGGGACTTGTGGCAGCGAGGTGAGGTGGTTACCTTTGCTCATCTTCAGGCCACTTATGACATGGCCCAGACGGAATTCTTCCGATACATGCAGGTCAGGCATGCGTTGCAGTCCCTAATACCACCAGGTACGAGGCCTGAAGAGGCCTCTCCACTGGAGGATCGACTCCTGACGGACCACCTCCGCAAAAGGGCAATCTCTTTGACATACAAGAAAATAGTTAATAACCGGAAGGACCCTATGGTAGCGCTTAAGGTTAAGGAACACGAACTTGGAGAGATTGATGAGGCGGACTGGCGGGAGGCGCTAGCCTCCCCCAGAGAAGCTGCAATCCCATCAAGACTGCGACTAGTCCAATTAAAAATCCTGCACCGTACATACTACACTAGGCAACTCCTACATAAAATACGTCGGGCGGACACACCGCTCTGTCTCCGGCAATGCAGGGAGGAGGGCACATTTTACCACACCATCTGGTTATGCCCCAAAATAATACAGTACTGGACGGCGGTAATGCGAACGCTGTCCCAGGTCACACAGATCGGTACACTCCCAAGCCCGAGATGTTGCTTGCTCAATATCTGGGAACCTACAGATTTAAATGTGGTGGCTCAAGACTGGGTAACTTTGGGCATGACGATAGCCAAGCGTTACATTGACCAGCGCTGGGGATCCAGAAACTGCCCCACACTTGTGCAAAGACATGGATACGGCAATAGTGGCGGAAAAGTCAGTATAGATCCACTGGAGGTGTCACAAAAAGTGGGAAAGGGCTTGGGGTGGCTGGAACAATTATCGTGGGAATATCTGTGAGCCCCCCCCCGCTGGATGAATCGGACTCAGATGTCAGTGGCTCAGCAGATTAGAAGGGGCACACAAATAGGGAGCATGGGTGATGGGACCGCAAGGCTGCCAGAGATGGAACGAGAAGGAGGGCACTATGAGATGTACTGTAATGCTAATGTTGATGCCGGAATAATTCAGTTCACCTGTCATACGGAAGTAATATCGATGTCATGCTTTGCAAAATGTTTAATACAAAGATTATACAAAAAAAAATAATACAATATTTTTAACATACCATTATGTAGATAGGAGTTGGATATTCTGGATATCGATATTTTTGCGTCGATATTTTTGTACCTCGATATTCTGACTGTCGATATTCTGTCAGTTATCTGTACCCTCATATGATCTTAGGGGATAAGTCAAAGGATTCGGGAGTCCCAAGAGAATATAACTGGGTAAGCGGGGAAGCGTTGGTCTAATATAGAGTCCACCGCATCTAATAACTCCTGCCAAAATTTGCGAATTTGGGACAATGCCAAAGAATGTGTTAACGTGCCAATTTGTCCACACACATGCCAAGATGCACTATCCCCACCCGTTTCCAGTGTACCACCCGTGCCGGGGTATAATACCATTAATGAGCGATTTTTAAAAACAGTTCCTTACTGGAGGTATTTCATGCTATGACCCGTGCCCTGTGAAAAACGTCTTTCCATTCCTTATCCGTGAAGGTGCGTCCACACTCCAACTCCCACCTGTGTTGTGCTGATGTTTTGGTGGGTTTCAATGGAGTAATGAGAAATGTGTATATGCCAATCAGTAAACGCTTATCTGTAACTCGTGTAAGAAGCCACTTCTCAAATGGTGTGAGGGTCCTACTCGCATGTGGATGAATCGAGGGCTGGGATACCCAGTGGCATAATATCATATACTGATAATGGGCCGTAGATGGGAGGTCGTATGCCACCCGCAATTGTGGGAAGGTCATTTAACTATGTACATTGAAAAGATCGCCCATTCTTTTACAATTGGTCTTTTGCCAGGCATCATGATAGAGGTTTTGTAGAGCAGGAGGGAAATCTGAGTTTCCCAACAATGGGGTTTGGGGGGGATATGGTTGTGGATAACCCTTTCTGTACGTGTACCCTGTCCCATACCCCCCAAGGCGGCTCGCAGAATGGGGGAGACATACACCCCAGGTGGTCAATGGATTTTAGGCAGCCTGGTTACCTTCCAGATATGTACTCCCACTACTGCTTGAGTGATATAACACTAGTGTTTCTCATGCTGTGATCGCGACCACTCCTCTATACACTACAGCTGAGCCACCTGCTAGTAGCTCATCAGGTGGGGTACTCCTAAGCCCCCAGTGCCTGGGGGAGATATGCCTGTGCCTTCGACATCCTAGCCTTTTTTGCATCCCAGAGAAACTTCCAGATAAGAGCCTGTAGTCTATCTAAGGTGTGTGGTGTGGATGAAGCGTCAACGTCTTTCTTCACATAGAGAATCCTTGGTTAGAGCGCCATTTCCACTGCGCTTAATTCGACCCAACCATGAAAGGCTGTATCGTTTCCATCTAGATAGCTCCGATTGGGTCTTTTGATGCAGTGTGGAATAGTTACGTTGGGACGTTGCTGCAGGTTCAGGGCAGACACAGAGCCTCCATAATAGCTGTCAAGGATCTGTGAGAATCCATCAGCGTAAACAAAACATCATTGGCATATAGTGCTATTTTATGAGATCTACCTCCCATGCATATGCCGGAAATCTGAGGGTTACCCCGGATGCGTTCAGCGAATAGCTCCATATACAGAGTGAATAATAAAGGTGATAGAGGGCAGCCCTGGCGGGTACCTCTCTGTATGGGGGAGGAGCTAGACGTAACACCATTAACCCTCACTCCAGCCTTGGGGGATGCATAGCTACTCTGGATCCAGCTGCGAAATCAGAAGCCCACGCGAAATTTCACTATGGGGCCGATTCCGGCCGCAAAACGTAACGACCGACACAGACCTGGAACGGAGACCGACCGACACGGACCGGCGCCGTACGACCCGTGCAGTACGATGAAACACGTGTGAATTACAACCGACACGTACGGAATACAAGCCGTATGACCGAGACGTAGGGAAACCTTGATTCGCCCGGAAAACGGACGCGATTTGCACCGACCGACACGTACCAGGAATGAACCCGACCGACACGTACCCCCGATGTCCGATCCGCGCAGTAGGATGCAATGCGTGTAAACCCAGACCGACTCGCACGGAGCCCAAGCCGCATGACCGATACGCACAGAAAACAGGGACCTGAAGCAATAGAGATCTCCGCGACCGACGCTTATGAAACACAGAAGAAAGTCAGCTTGAACGACCTGGAGAAGCCCGCACGAGCCAACATCAGCGTCTGTCTCGGTCAGAAGAACGTCTCCTTCATGCCTAGAAAACCCAAAGGAAAAAATACAAAAAAGGGCCAAACAAGCAATGACAGTCAATAAATATAAAAAAAAAATTTGGAACAAAGACACACCCACAACTGCACCTATATAAAGGACATCAATCACTACCATGATCCTTTGCAAATAGAAGACAACAGCCAGCAGAAAACACCATCACACAGCAACCACAGACACACTCACAGCTCACCCATCACACAACTTTCACACCATTAGCACCCCACCAAAAGCACCCACACATACAGCTAGCAAAACCGACTCACCCACCCTCACTTGCACACTCACACACACATCACTCACCACCACCACCCATCACCATGCCCCCTAAGAAGAATCCAAAGTTCACAGATAGTGAGTTAGAAGTGCTGGTAGATGAGATCATCAGAGTAGAGCCACATTTGTTTGGTACATTGGTCCAAAGTACCCCCATGTCACAGAAAACAAAGATGTGGGCGAGGATTGTGGACGAGGTGAACGCACAAGCACTAACGTTGCGCACAAAGGACGATGTCCAGAACAAGTGGTATGACGTGCGCAGGAGGGTCAAGAAACTCATCGAGAAAGATCACGCCTTGAGTCAGCGCACTGGCGGTGGCCCTCCTGCCAAACCAGTATACTTCAGGTCCTGGGAGGAGAAGGTGCGGGACATCCTACCACAAGAGAGCGTCCATGGTCTAGACATACCAGAGCCTGGTGAGTACACAACCAACATACTCAATATTGTGTGGCAAGGGGACCGTGAAACCATGCACCGTTAGCAAAGCCACAGTAACCAATAGATAATCATCCCAAGATGTGTATGCTAATGAGACAAACACAATACCTGCCATCTCATAGTGACTTGTAACTGTGTCATGACATGTTCAAACCTACCAACAAATAGAGCAAGGCAGTGGCACAAAGCCAAATAAACACTGTCAGATAGTTTGCCACCACAAACACATTACCTCACAGTGCAGCTGACTGACAGGAAGGAATAGTGGGTATGCAGGTGAAGTGAGTGTATCAAAAAGCATGATGGGGTTTGTAGTCACAGATAATGCTCCCCCTCCAAATTGGCCCATCAAGACCTCTCTGAACCATACCCACATCACAGGGAGTGGAAAATGACTGACAAGATGGCTGACACTGGGTCCTGTTGTGGGGAGCACAAGGCCCTGGTAGGACACCACTGACTGACATCCTGAAAGATAACTTGCACGCCCTCCAATGGAAGCACGTTTGATGGTGGGATGTCTGGCCGGGTGGGAAGGAGGACTGACAGCTCTGACCATACTTACCAGCATGTGGAGACACATACACCCCTCAACACAAACTCCACAGAACTCACCGGGTATAATGCATTGACTCACATTGTAGTGAAATATCACCCAAAGATACACCGCACTGGGTGCTGTTGTGTGAAGCACAGGGGCTCTCTTTGGACTTGTAGCCAAACAAACACCTGGACTTCGCAGTCAGCCATCTTGCCATTGCTGTCACACCCCCACACAGGGAAGCAGATTCAAAAGGAAGGAAGTATGGGCATGCTGGGAAGGGGGGTGTAGACAATAGCATGATGGGAGTTGCAGTCACAGACATTCCCCACCCACCCACATGGCCCAGCAAGCTCACACTGAACCATGCTCACCTCACAGGGAGTGGGAATGGACTGACAAGATGTCTGACACTGGGCTCTGTTGTGGGGAGCACAAGGCCATGCTGGGAACTGGGCAACAACAAACACCAGGACTGCACTGACTGACATCCTGAAAGTTAACCTGCACCCACTGGACTGGTGGCACACTTTATGATGGGATAACTGGCCTGGGGGATAAGGAGGTCCTGACTTGAAAACAAATAACACCGATGCTGGCCATACACACACCTTATATGCTAAAACACATTGCACATGTGGTACCAGTCACTCACAAAGATGATGCCCAGGCAAGATGTCTGACACGTGGGCCTGAGAAATGATGTGGCTGAAAATCACACATATGCACTGGCCAGCCCAAACACGGTCTCACACACAGCCATTGCAAACATATGTTCAAACTCACTGTCTGGGGATGCAGTGTCCAGGGGTGCCCCCTGGCCTGGCTGGGGAGGTGTGTCTTGCAGATGACAAGTGTGGAGAGCCATATATAGTACATTGCACAAAACACACAGGAACTCACATATGCATCATTGACAGGGGACATCTGACAGTGAATGGAATGGACACACCAATATAGCCGACACCATAGCATGGTCTCATTCACACTCGGTGCTGTTGTGAGCTGCATTACACTCACACAACACACCACTCACTGACATAGACACTGCAGATATAAAGTCTAACCTGGACTTCATTGGAGGAGACATGCTACTCACAGCAGCCAAACCGCAACACACACACCACCGGCTCTCACTGTCATGAGCATTGAAAAGCCACCTTGCCCAATCCATGTCACCATGGAGAACATTGACAAGTCAAATCACATATGCAAGTACAAAACTCAGCACCAGACTCATTAACGATAGTGACATCATCACTTGTATGAAATGAGATGGGAACTAGGAACACTGTAAAAAAAACACTTTCTCCAAAGAGATCACAGGCATACCGGACTGTGACCATGCCGTACCAATACACCAATGTGACACACAAAGACTAGCAAAATCTGATACCACACATGCCCCAATCTTACAATATATCCTCAGTGGAATTGCACATATGTCCTTGTTAAATCTCAAATGTGTACAGGGATGCAGGTGTCAGCAACGTGATGGCCCTTGAGTAGTAATGGCCATGTACAGACAAATCTATACATGAGCTGGGCATGCACACACTTCGACATGCAAATTGAAATGTTTCATTTTGGCTGGGCAATGTGCCACAACAATATCAATCTCTGTCCATGACAACCTTGGACAAAGCAGTGTACAGGCACGCATCCTGAAGTACAGTAGAAAATGTCATGTATGTGAACCATTGATGCCTGTAGAAACATAACTTACATTGTGTGTCTCTTCCAAACACAGGTGGTGCTGGGGACACAGCACCAAATGAAGAGGAGTCCCTGTCCCAGACTCTGGTGGACCCTCAGCTCTCTGGTGTGGATACGTCTCTCTCCTCTTCGGATGACGACGAACAACCTGGCTCCTCCGGTGTGAGTCATCATGCAGCACCAGCAGCAACAACATCTGCACCCCCTGTACCCACGCCTCCAGCATCTGGCAACAGACAGGGCACCCTCACCAACACGGACAGACCAAGGCCACAGAACACCGACAGCACAGGGACACGGGACCCCCAGGAAGCTACGGACAACACCACCAGCAACAACACCCAAGAGGGCCCAGTGTCACTTGTGCGTGCCGCCGCAGGTCCTTCCCATGTAGATAGGGGTGCTGGGAGGGGTGGTAGGCAAAGGGCGCCCCTTACAGAAGGGTCTGGACTGCATGATGACCCCCAACTGGCACGCATCATAGATGCGTACCAGGATAGCACCGGAGGATTCGGCCAGGTAGTGGGGATCCTCAAGGACATTCAACAAGAGCAGGCTGCCCATCATGCCCACATGGAGGCAAAGTGGGATGCACTTACTGCGGTGCATCGGGACATACTCCAATGCCTCCGCCAGATAAGCACCAACATGTCCACACCTCCCTGTGTGGCCACAACATCTGTTGCCGCACCATCTGCCAGTGCCACAGGGAGGGAGGATGACTCTGGCGGAGAGACCCCTGCACCGCAGATGCCTGCACCTGAGCCCCCTGAAGAAGAAGAGGGATCGTCCGAAGAAGGAGAAGTGAGACGCAGATGTCCCTGCACATCCCCCAGGGCCTCTAAACCTGTTCTGGACAATGTTCTTTGTGCGCAACCCGTTCACCTTGTCATATCAAACTCAACTAGCCTACATGACATGGAGGGTTCATGTAGGTCCAATGTACCAGATGACTGTGGACTTTACTCTGGACCTTTCAGCTAACAACACTTCCAACTCTACTGTGAACTTTGGATTCAAAACCCAATGTACAGCACCCACCATCCTGTGCACTATCCTCACACATGTTTGTAAATAAACTCACCAGTACACTATACTTGCCTCTGTTGTGATTCTAACTTGTCATCTGTCATGGAGATGTTGATCTGCTAAACAACACAGTGCATGCCAAATACTACAACAATGTGACCACCGTTATGTGAGTCATGGTGATGTGACACATGTGAGGCAGAAACACCACTATGGCACCACAACACATACTCACCATGTTCATGTAACTCATTCCACACAATGATATTGACCTGAAATACATTGGTATGCACAGACACCACACCTATCCACAGTCAGTGGTAACAAGCCCACAGGTGAGGTAAGCAAATGTCAGTGAGATGTGGGAAGACAGACAACAGACCTAACAAAGCGTAGCACAAGTTAATTACACATCATCAACATGTTTATTCCACAATAGTTGCAAGGTAATTGTACGTTACAGTGGACACACGGTCACAAAGTGTCGGAGAATTGAAGTCCAGGGGTGTGTGGCACATCACTTGATAGGAATTGACAACTCTCACACTGGTGTTGGATTCTGGGTGTTGGGGGTCAGTGTTGACCAAACAACAGGCAAAGTACCCTGGGAAGGACAGACACAAGACACAGTCAAAAGCACAGCAGAACAGGAGAGAAATGCAATACACATGCACAAAACATGTCAAAATAAACCTACACAGAAACAAGTTAGCAGTTCGACACTATTGTGGAGTGCAGACCACCTGAAAGGACACATCACTGCACGCCACAAGATAACCGTGAGTCCCACAGGTAGTGGCCACTGTTGTCTCTGCAGGCCCTACATGTACGTCTCGTAGACACACACACAACATCAATGTTGATGCACAAACCACATGGATGTGGAGACTGTCTCCCATTGGGCACATTTGATCAGCCACATCTGAGACACAACATGCACACAGACTGTGGGTGTACATCAGAATTGGGGCTATAGGTCTCACTGTGACGTACATACCATCACCTCCAGGACTCAGGGTGTATGTGACATGTCCTAAACATATCCAACCTGCAACTGTGTCCATGACTCATGACCCTAACTGTACAGTTGCACATCACAGTGGTAATGTGCACAACACACAAAGGATTCTGTCCCCATGAACACGTGCACAGCCTGGGAGTGGCTGCACAAAAGTGCCACCCAACAAACCAAATGTTGCTCCCCCAAACACACAGGGAATGCAGCCTTACATGCCATGGGACACAGTGTGGCACATGCTGTAGTGTGGTAGGTGTGCACCTGAGTCCCTGGCAAGTTTTGTGTGTGGAAGCCGTCAAAAAGTAACACCAATGTCAACCGACACGGGTGAATATGCGTACGCATTGCACAGTTCAGGACCGAGCCGTGCGTACGCTTAGCCATTGACTGCAATGCGAACCGACGCGGGTGACTATGCGTACGCATTGCACAGTTCAGGGCCGAGCCGTACGTACGCTTAGCCATTGACTGCAATGCGAACCGACGCGGGTGACTATGCGTACGCATTGCACAGTTCAGGACCGAGCCGTGCGTACACTTAGCCATTGACTGCAATGAGAACCGACACAGGTGACTTTCATGCATACGCGTAGGGCAGGCATGGACCGAGACCGGCGTATGCCTTGGCCATTGAATCGTATGGAGATGGGTGCGTGTGTATTTTCAAACTACGCGTTGTACAGTCAGTTAACCGAGCCGTGCGCACCCATTGGCTCTGGACTTTCATAGAGACGGATGCGGATTCAAAACTTGTACAAGTCGTGCGCTGGAAATTCAGTTGGATGCCTACAACAATGTTGCAATTCCTAGGGTTTTATGAAGGTGAAGATTTGAACGTTGCGTAAGACGTGTACGAGTCAGACATTTCCATTGATTGGCCAGATTCATAGAATGCAACCATGTTGGACTTATCACTTGCGACACATGGCACAGATTCTGCCTCTGCAGCACAGATATAAGGCTGGCTGGCCCCCAGGGAGCTCACTTGCCTGCACTACATGCTACTGGACCACATCCTGCTACCACTGCTGCAGTCTCTGCATCCTCTGGCTACTGCTATGGCACGTACTCTGGAGAGGGCCCCAGCATTCACTGAGGAGGAGGAGAACCAGGTCCTGCTGGACGGGCTCCTTCCACAGTACAGCAAGCTGTATGGGAAACCAGGGGAGCAGGTGAGTGTGCAGTCCAATACCTTCCTAATTGTGAATGTTGTCTGACTAGCAGTACTAGCAGTGTGTACACCAGTGGCAAGCGTACTCACTGAGTACTTTCATTGCCCAAAGTGTGTAGGTACATGTAATGAACAGGTGTTCTGCAGCTAAAGTGCATTTGTGCAAGGTTAAACTTCCCAGGCATTGTTAACATGTCAGACATGCAGGGCATTTGTCCATTTCCATGGGTGCACTACCTGTGTAACTCATTTTCATTTGTGATGACGACATGTATATCCAACTGTGTGCAGCACAAATATGCTTAGCCACCTGACTACTGTCCAGGGTTATACACTGTTTCACGTAGACCTGGGCAGTCATGCCTCCTCAAGGGCATTTAGGAACACTCTGTAATCCCACTCCTGTGTATCAACTTGCAGGTTGTGCTTAGTGACATGTGCCTTCAGGTGTCTGCCTCTGTGTCATTGTGGTGTGGCTTTAATTTCCGGACAACTGGGGTGTTCATGAGTTTGAGGGTCAGCAGGACATCTGAGATGTGACTATGAGAGACAAGACCTGTGTGACCTATAGGTGTGTGATCACTTGACAGTGCACAATGGTGTATGCAACTGTGAACTTCAGGCAGCTGTGTTTCATGCACAGCAGACTGATGTGCTCATGTACAGGGAGTTGTGTTCGCAGAGACACATATGTCTGTTTTGTATGACGTGGGGTCTTCTGGGTCCGGGATATGTTGTTTGCAGGGGATGGACAAGTGCACTTGTCAGCTGCAGAGTTTGCTTTACCCATGAGCTATGATTGTGACACAGTGCATACTGTTGTTGTCTGGATGCCCTGCCCCTGTGACAGGAGACAGTGTTGACTGACTTTCCAGGCATGCCAGTGCCATGGCATTTAACTTGCTATGAGTGATCCTGCATTGGGGTCAAATGTGCTCCATGCACCCCATTGTGGCATTGACTATCAGGACATGAGAACATCATAGTGTGTGTTGCTGGCATGCATCTCAAGCATGTGAAATGAGACTCTGGCCATCCCTTCATCCTGACACCTGTACTGAGTCAGTGGCAAGAGATGTGATGTGTGTATAGTAACATACTCCTACATGTTCACTTGCATGGCCAACAAATGTGTAGGTGGTGCATGTCTGCACATTGGGGTATTAGTATCCAACATGCAACAGACATATGGGTGCAAGTCCAGGAGGGATATGAGTGCCATGGTTGATGGTGAGACTGACAATTGGCGTATTCTAAACAGTGTGAGCAATTTGAGCAGTGTTCAGCTGATGATGCCAAGGCTTGCCCTGTGATGTGCTGTACTCACTCTGGTGTGTGGAGTCAGTGCAGGTGACTGATGTTGTTCTTTTTTCTCTAATTCTATGCAGATACATCCACGGCCACAGGAGGGGACAGCTCCACGGACCAGGAGGAGCCACAGAGCCTGACTGGGACAGAAGGCGAGGAGTTGGAGGGACCCAGTGGCAAGGACGGCGAGTGGAGCCACACAAGGAGTCCTCAGCACCATCCACCCCAGCTGAGGGGCACAGCAGCTCGGAGGATGACTCCCTTGTGGAGGCGGCTGTCAGCAGCCACCAAACCCCAGCTAGTGAGGCTGTCCCCGCCACCACCCTCACCACCACCATCACCACCCTCCCATCGGATCCCATCCCAGAAGTCCGTGGAGGCTCCCATGTTCGGGAGCATGTCTCCTTTGTGCCAGGCACCGTACCCCCTGCCCCTGTGTCCCCTGCTGCCCTGAGTGAGGAGTCTGTGGACTTGCTTCAACAGATCCATGTAGGGCAGACATCAATGCTGAGTGTCCTTCATGCACACACCAGTTTGTTGACACAACTGGTGTCGTTCATGGAGGGCATTTCATTGGGCATGTCTGCCCTACAGAGGACCAATCAGTCCGTGGCCTCCTCCCTCATGGCAGCAGTGTCCGTCCTCCAACAGTCCCGCACCCCTCCTACCCCTGCACCACCCACGATTCCTAGCACCCTACCTGTCTCAAGCACACACACACCAGCACATTCACACAAACCCACAGACATGGGCAGCACACAAACACCCAAACCAAGGGCTAGACGTGCACACAAGCAACCTCAGGGGACTGATACCACACTCACAGGTGATGGGTTGCAGACACACACACAGTCATCCACAACCACTCCGCAGTCCTCCGATACCTCTCCCTCCCAGCCCCCCTCCCTTGCCTCACCTGCAACCCCATCTCCCCAGAAGCTCTTCCTCTGTGACCTTGGCCTCTTCACCACCGACCCAGCAGATCCAGCTTACAAGGGGAAGAGGAAGTCCCCACACACAGAGGGGGGTGCCCCCTCACACCCAGACACCCTCCCCCAGGCGCAGTCAGACAGAGGCCCCCACCCGCAAGTCCCCCGGAGCCAGAAGAGCAAGACCCCACCCCTGCCCCGCAGCTCCACGACAAAGTCTCCGTCCTCCATCCCCCGCCACACCCTGTCCCAGGTTCCCCCACCCACAGATACACCATCCCCAAAATGCTCAGGCCCTCCCCCCCTATCACTTGCTCTTCCACCCCCACCACCCCCAGTCAGATAGTTTATGCCACTGATGTGGGGACCGTGTCCCCCCCTCTGTCCTGCCGACCTCACCTGAACCCCATTCCGCTCCCATTGAGTAAGGCACTGCAGTGGAGTCCACGACCACCCCGTCTGACTTGGGCACTACAGTGGGGACCCAGTCCACTGCATCTGACCTACCCACTGCAGTTGTGCCGGCACCCACCCCATCTGACTTGTGCCCCACAGTTGTGACTGCACCCACTACTTCAGTCAGCTCCACTGCAGTGTCCAGTGACTCTCCAACATCCACCACCCCTTCACTGCCTCCTTCTGCTGAGCCCTGATCCTGTCCCCGCGGTGCCTGGCCTGCCCCCATATATGCCCCTCCGAGGGGATGTCCCCTGTTCTTACCAGTGCAGGCAAGCAACGCGTGACAGTTGTCACTCAAATCACATTGTTGACATTTGGATATGGACTGGCCATTGGCCTTTGTTTGGAAAGGACTTTGCATTTAAAAATTGCTCAATAAAGCTTTTTTCTTTCTCCTTGTGAATTTGATTTAGCTGTACATTATGTTGATGATGTTTAGCATGACCTTGCAGTTGTAATGCTGGATTTCCAATTTTGAATACTGAGGTGTTGATGTGAGGTACTCCATGTGGTCCATGAGATATGTATCCTATTCTGGTCGGTATCCATGTCATCCTTTGCAGCTAACTGGGTGTGTCATGATTAACAATTTGTGAACATCTCTGTAAACATTTCATTTGCATGGTCACATCTGTGGCTTGCACACACGCACATATGATGTGCTTCCCATTGTCAAATTTGTCTATTTCCCTGACTGTGGGTGCATCTCCACTGGACATGTAGGTGTGGGCATCTTTGGCGTAGGAGCAACTGGGTCCTCTGTGCAACTTGCTGGACATATGTATTGAGTATGTGCAGATGACTTAAGGGACAGTCCCGTACCCAGGATGTTGTGACCTGAGCCTTCATTGTGTGGTAACTGATGGCTGACTGACCAAGTGTTCTGCTGACATGACTGAGACCTGCTGGGACTATGTTTGGCACAGCTGAGCTTCCACAGGAGTTGAGTCCCCTCAAGTAAGTGTGTTGTTCCGTGACATTGCCTGGGCCCATGGTGTGTGTTGTGTGAGCATGTGTGTGTGTGTCAACATCCCTTTTCATACACAGGCAGTGTTCCCTTGATATGTTCCTGTTGTTGATGCTTGCTGAGTTGTACTGTGTTCATCCCACATCTTTGCCATGGGCTACCAGATGTGTGGGTGCATGACACACTACTGATAATTGGTGTTTCATCATTGGAATTTGTCAGTTCTGAGTGGTGATGATGTGGTCAGACTCAGATGGGACACAGTCAGGGGTCCCCAAGCCACTTCTTTGTTCGCAATATCATGTAGTTGTCCCTAGGTGGTACCTTTCAGTGATTGAGACATGTGTATGTGTGTGTGACTGCTCCCACTCGTCCTGTTCAGGGCTGCAATGTTGGCAGGTGTCAGCATGTGTGCCTTGTGGTTCTCCTTGGCTTCTGCATTGTCCTGGGACTGTGGCAGGGATTCCGAAGTTTATGGGAGCTTTGACGTCATGGCCATGTACCACAAACTGTACAGTATGTCTGTAATTCACCAGGGTTGTAGACTGTCCTTGTGTGATGAGTCTGTGCACTTTAGTTCCTCCCAACATTACTGTTTTTGTAATGGGTGCATGTGCAATGTCACCTGTCCATGTGGGCTTCACAGATGCACATTGGTGCAGTTCAGGGTGTGTGGTGTTGAGGGTGGACTGATGTAAATGTTTACATGGATGGGCCCCTAGCTCCCGTTTGTCCATGGATGACGGGCCATGCTGAGTGATTTGTGTTTGTGTAGGTGTGATATACGTTTGTGGCACAGGACACATGTCTGGGTTTCACAGTTTGTACGACATCTACCTTTGTCATCACAGTGGACGTGTCATGCATGCTTGTGTCACCCCAATGCATGGTCCCTGGGGGTAGTGCTGTTATGTGTCAGTCTCTTGCTGTGTTGGTTGCTATTCATTCCAGCTTGTGTCACATGTGTCTGTTGTGCTCCCTCTCATCTCACAATGCCTGATTGCCCACTAATGGGGGCCCAATGATGGTTTACTTTTGTATGGCACTGTGTCCACATCTGTTTTGCTGTGGTTCAGCCCCCCTCATGTGTTGTGTAGTTGCCTGGGGATACTGAGACACACACACACATGTTGTGTCAGATGTGCAGTGTGAGGTTGCCTGTTTGTGTTTGTGCATCTGCACCAGTGCATTGGTATTGCTGTTGGGTGCCATTGTCTGGATGTTGTTTTTGTGATATTCCCTGCTGTCCCTGTGAGTCATATCACATCATTCTGCACATTCATCCTGGTTGTTAGGCCACATTGCTGCCATGGAATGGGAGTTTGTGACCTGTCACCTACAGTCTACATAGGATGTTTTGATTTGTGTGTCTATTTTCGAGATGTGTGTATGCTTTTTGATGGTCACTTCTGCTTTTGGGTCATTGTACACTGTATGCAATGTCAGCCCCCATGGGTGGTGCTTGTCTGCACATGGCTGAGAGTATGTTAGGGTTTCACAGCACTGTTAGCCTCACCACATCTCTGTGGGTATGGGACACAACTACTACTTTGCCACAAAAGTGGTTAATGTGTTGGGAGCAGGAATCATACATGCTGTTTGGCATTTGCAGCTTTGACCATGATGACACTTACCTTTTGGTCACTGTGATGAGGGGGCTTTTAGACCCCATTACCACAATGCTCAACATTTGCTGCAGTTTGGAACCCCACACTTAACTTTTGTTCTACACAGTGAGGGGGTGTTAGTGCACATTGACACAATGCTATAGTGATGCTTGCCTTGTGTAGGCCACACTCAGTTTTTGGTCACACATGTGATGGTAGTTACATTGTATGTTTGAAGTCATGAGCACTGTTGTGGGCATTTGTCACAGACTACACACTGTTGTCATGATGTTAGGGCGGATGTATTTTGCTGACATACCTAATGTTCGTGTATGATGGATGTGTGGCGCATCACCCATCCTATGGGTGAGGGTGGCAGTAGTGCTGGGCAACAGGTCCCCTATGGGTGGGGGTTGCAGTAATGCTGTGCAACATAGTCACTATGGGTGGGGGTGGCAGGAGTGATGGGCAACATAAGCCGTATGAGTGGGGGTGGCAGGAGTGATGGGCAACAGGTCCCCTATGGGTGGGGTTGGCAGGAGTGCTGGACAACATAGTCACTATGGGTGGGGGTGGCAGGAGTGCTGGGCAACAGGTCCCCTATGGGTGGGGGTGGCAGGAGTGCTGGGTAACAGGTCCCCTATGGGTGGGGGTGGCAGGAGTGATGGGCAACAGGTCCCCTATGGGTGGGGAAGGCAGGAGTGATGGGCAACATAAGCCCTATGAGTGGGGGTGGCAGGAGTGATGGGCAACAGGTCCCCTATGGGTGGGGGTGGTAGGAGTGATGGGCAACATGAGCCCTATGAGTGGGGGTGGCAGGAGTGATGGGCAACAGGTCCCCTATGGGTGGGGGTGGCAGGAGTGATGGGCAACATAAGCCCTATGAGTGGGGGTGGCAGGAGTGATGGGCAACAGGTCCCCTATGGGGGGGGGGGTGGCAGGAGTGCTGGGCAACATAGTCACTATGGGTGGGGGTGGCAGGAGTGATGGGCAGCAGGTCCCCTATGGGTGGGGGTGGCATGAGTGATGGGCAACATAAGCCCTATGGGTGGGGTTGGTAGTGATGCTGGCCATGCAACCCCTATGGTGGACTGTTGCTAGTGGCCAGGATATGGATCCCCTGGATGTGTGTGACATTTTGCGGGTACGTGTCGTTTGTTTGTGTGGTGGGTGTCTGACTTACCGTCTGCGCCGTCCGCATCTGTTCCTGATCCGGTCATAGATGTACAGTACTGGTATGACCTGCGCGATGGGATTCATGATGTGTTCATCTCGTACACGCTGCTTGTTGCTCCGTCTCGTACCCGTTGCAAGCTGGTCCGTCTCATAGCCGTGGATTGTGTTCTGGCGTGAATCGTACCTGATATGATTCTTTTGCAGATCCGGTGACGTGCTGTACGTGGCGACCCGTCCGGCGCGTATGATTTGCACATCGTACTTGTCCGGCCGGAAACCGCTGTGGATACTGCTTCCGGGCGACTCAGTTCGGCGTTTGGAGGTATGGCTCGGACGGAGAATGAAGCTTGATTAACAGCCTACGTGTCGGTCGTATTTTTGTCAGTTATGCGCATCGTACTTCCTTGCCCGGACGGACCAGCTCCGGGTACGAGTCGGTCGCAAGGTAAGGCTATGGACAGGTCTCGGAGAGCTGTCCGACCCGGATCGGAATCGACCCCTAAGACAGATTGAAGGTAAGGCCAACGGACTCCGTCATAGGCCTTTTTTGCATCTATGGTAAAGAGTAGAGCTGGACTGTGGGATCGCTGCACCTTATGAAGGATGTGGCAGAGTCTCTTAGTGTTGTCACTAGAACTTCGTTTGCGTATAAATCCCGTTTAGTCTGGGTCCACCAGTCCCTGCATGTATGGCGCCAGCCTGTTTGCTACATTACTAGTGAAGATCTCAGCATCATTTTCTAGCAAGGATACAGGGAGATATGAAGAGCATTGCTTAAGATTCTTACCTGGTTTAGGGAGTACAGCAATCGTAGCAGACTGCATCGAGGGCATCAGTGAGCCGGTGGAACTAAATACATTTTGTAGTCTATCCATCACCGGGTCCATGAGGGTGCTTAAGGTTTTATAAAATTCTGGACTAAAGCCATCTTGACCAGCAAAAGCTCCTCAGTGGTTATCTCTTTATCTAAGATTGCCAGGTGTGTGGGGGGGATCCGGTTTAAAGGGATTGTGTCTAGGTTTCTCACTATCTCTAGGTCATCAATCCTGTCAGCCGAGTATAAAGCACTGTAAAAATGTTTAAACTCCTGAACAATCTGCTCATCCTGATCAGCCAGCGTACCATCAGACCTCTGAATTTCATCTACCCTACGCTTGACTGCTTGAGAACGGAGTTGAAGAGGCAGTAGACGTCCCGCTTTATTTCCCATCCACATAGTACTTGTGTTTAATACGTAGCATTTC
This sequence comes from Triturus cristatus, assembly GCF_964204655.1. Lineage (NCBI taxonomy): Eukaryota > Metazoa > Chordata > Amphibia > Caudata > Salamandridae > Triturus > Triturus cristatus. The sequence goes on from NC_140579.1 coordinate 513,558,382, forward strand.
ATATTCTGCCCTATCCAAGTCTACGGCTTTAAGTTGCTTCCTAGCTAATGGAAATTGACGCTAGGCTGCCAGTGCGTTTATGGACAGTTTTGGACTCCCTAACTGTATCTTCGAGTCATAATTGTTTAGTGCCCTGTTCTCTATTGAAACTTGCTGAAATGGCAACAAATTGACCCCTAACCACTGCTTTTAATGTGTCCCATAGCAAGGACACTCTGGTGTCAGGTGAATCATTTACCGCTAGGAAAGAAGTCAGTGTATTTCGAGTCTCAACTAGCGTGGGTTCAGAAGAAAGAAGGTTAATGTTGAGCTGTCATGAATGAGGGGGCGGAGAAGAGTGGGGAGGGGGCGGAGAAAAGTGGGGTGTTGAGAATCTGAGGATAAGAGGTGAATGATCTGACAGGGCAGTCACTCCAATCTCAACGGTATGGGTTGTCATCGTGATATGTGGAGAGGTGAAGGAATCATCTAGGTGAGTGTATGTTTGATGGGCAGAGGAAAAAAATGTGTATTCCTGTGTAGCAGGGTGCATATGTCGCCAAACATCCGAGAGACCAAGTCAGCCAGCCATTGTGTTAAGCCCCCTGAATCCGCTTCAGTTTGTCCGTGTCTCTGAATGGATATATCTAAATGCGTGTCCCTAACTATATTAAAATCTTCTCCAATTAATATATCCAGATCCGCTGTGGCAAGAACATTACCCCACCGCCTCATTGAGGAGCCTCTCCTGATTGTCATTAGGAATATATATATATTGGCCACTGTGAATATAGGACCTTGAAATCAATACGTAGGGCTAAAAGTCGACCACCGATTTCAGCATGAGTTTATAGGACACTGCCTGGAACATGTGTCCACAGGAGTATAGCATCCCCCGCATATGTCTCCGCATAAGCAAGTGAGTTTCCTGAAGTAAGCATTCATCACATTTAGCATCCCTGAGGAAAGAAAGTAAAGCCAAACACTTCACTGGAGCATTCATCCCCATACATTAAGGCTAAGCATATTTACCATGAGTCAGTTAAGTAATGTATGGTGCAGATATCCTTATTCTGAGCAGAAATGCTGGATCTCACCCAGTCACATACAATGAATACCCATGCGTAGTTGACGAACATAGAGGTCGCCATAAGAGAGAGAAAAAGAGAACAGAAGAAAGCACGTAAGGATAAAAACTCCCCCAGGAACTCAAACAGTCTAACTATGAGGGTCCATGTCCACCGGTGATTCTCCATGTAGTCGTGTTGTTACATTGAAAAAGCTCCACGGCCCTAAAACAAAGCACATTCTACAGAGGCCATTACTGTATCCTGAACCAGCGTGCACAAGAGAGAAATGGTACGGGAGTCACCTTGCATTACATAAATTCACCTCAGTGAACACTGCCTGCTCCATACTTATCGTCCCTTCGTTGCAGTTGATGCAGCAGTTCTTCTCCTTCTCTGCGGATCTCTGATTCTAAGCGTTTAGGTATCTTGGAGGACTTAGAGAGGGCAGACCGGTGCAGACCCACCGGAGAGGACCTCGCCCCCAGTGGGGAGGATTGTGATGTTGAGTCCCTAGACAGTTGAGGTTCTTCCATTATGGATTGAGCTTCCTCCAAGGAGCAAACACTCTGCGTTTCCCCATCTCACACAGAATGGAGGCAAAATCGATGACCCCACCTGTACCCAATACCCTTCTCGCGGAGCAAATCTGTCAGTGGGCGGTGGGCACAACGACGTTGCAGGGTCGTAGGAGAAAGATCCTGATGTATCCAAAACTTGAAATTCTTGAATTCAATTACGGACTTGTCTCGGACAGCTGCAAAAATAGACTCCTTCTGTTTGTAGCAATGCATGCACATGAGAATGTCCTGTGGTTGGCCAGGTGAATTGGTAGGTCGTTCGGCCCTATGCACCTGTTCCAAGACAATGTCACGATCTCCCAGATCAGGGGCCACCTGACAAAAGAGGCAAATCACACACTCCTTGATACTTCCAGTGATTGCCCGCTGGGGAACACCTCTAATCCTGATATTCAAATCTTCCAACTGATATTGGAGTTCCATGTTCATGTTGTGTAGCTCAATGAGTTCTTGACGGTGGAGATAAACTTCAGCCATCCGGGAATTGGAGGTTTGCTCAAGAGTGTCAACTCTCTAGCCAAGCTCTATGATATCCCTCTTAAGGTCCTTCCCCTCCAAATGTATTTCCTGTTTTAAAGTAGCTAAGTAGCTAGGTCCTCCTTCAAGGATTTGAACAAATGGAGGAGCACTGAACACAATACAGGAAGTCCAATTATATTTTATAATCAACAGTAGTTCACAAAGACAGCTGTCTTTGTGAACTATTCTCGATTTTGAAATAAAAGACTAAAATAAAAATATAATTGGACTTCCTGTATTGTGTTCAGTGCGCCTCCATGTATTCATATCATTGTGCGAATCTGTAACCAGAAGCACCAAAAGGTGACAGGTGCCGGAGTATTGTGCACGACCATCCTGATAAGGCAGCAGAAAGATAGTGAAGTGCTAACCCATTAGTCCGTCACCTTGTATCAATTTTGGTTTATTGTCCTCCTTCAAGGTCCCAAAGAGTTGCTCTAGAAATGTGTGTGTCACTGGGGTATCCTCCGCCAGCCAAGGTCGGGATGAGGCAGGGACAGAATCTCTAGCCTGCTCCGCCATCTTCCCTGCAGTTTTGAGACAAGTTCTTTTAATGTCCCATCCTTCTCCGGCAGGTGTTGAGATACCATAACATCGAGTTCGGAGGTTTACCTCGTCTGTCATGTACCATGCGCAGCCGGGTCCCAAGTCCAACCATGTACGCACAAGGAGATCCTGTATCACTAATAGGCCATAAAGCAGAAGTTCCTCATAATGGAGTAGACACTCCTCCCCACCCCTGGGGGGTCCGATCTACAAGGTGTGTAGGGGGCCCAGACACTGCATACATAGACAACAGGGGCCACCTCTTAGATGCAGCAAGAGCAATTCAAGCTAGAGGCCCACCTATCTGTCACCAAAAGCCCTCCACAAAATCACAGGTAGTGGTGGTGAACGTGGCTAGTCAGTCCCTGAGGGCGGAAGTACTCCTAAAGATCAAGTCAGGCTAGTGCGTGTTGTATTTTAACTTAATCGCCGCTCCGCAGCTGTTCACTTTCAGTAGCGGTAATAATTAGCAGAATCGGGCCTGGTGCCATGCGGCCACACGCATATAAATAATGACACGGACACCGCTGTGATAATTACTTTGCTGGCGCGTGTCTGCTCTGCCGCAGAGATAGTGCCCACAGCTATTTATTGGGCACGTTCCGCTCTACGCGGAATAAACTAAAGTTACAATACAAGCGGGGAGAGATGGACTCTCACCTCTATGAAATCGCGATACCAGTGGAATGTTCCACATGATATCGCGAGACACGACATAACATTCCTCCTAAACAATGAAAAAACAAAACATGCTGCATGAGTATATAACGTTATCATTGATAAAACACACTTTAACTACTCACAGCCTTCTGATTAGATTTCCAGTCCACATCAACATCAGTCCTGCAGTGAAAATCTCAAAGTTGACTAGAAGGTGCTGGATTTCTTCACAGACTGTATTGAGTGCGATCACCTCTGCACCTGATGTCCTCCGGAACAGCTTCTGGCACTTCCACGTTGGGCGGGGATGGCCTCGGTGGGCCTTGGGTACATCTAAGTTCCTCTCGGCAGTAGTGATTCACTCCCAGTCTATTCTTCCCATTGATGCTCCCCATCCTCATACGTTTCTCTGTCCTGAGTATCATATGGGGCATCATAATATTTCTTGAAAAATGAGATGTTTCTGGTAATCGGCTCCAATCCCTTCTTAGCCGTGACCTGTGTACCTTGAATGCGAACGATGCGCCATGGGTCTTTCACAAAATGTAGCTGGAACTTGCTTCCCGGATGTCTATTTTGAACCAGGGCCATATCCCCCACTCTAAGGGTCGATGGCTGGGCCCGCCGTCTGGTGCTTACTTGATCATTGGCACGTCTTTGCTGGTGCTCTACAGCACTGTCATTGATCCCTTTGGGAGTCCATTGTGGGTGATGAGGAATGGAGTCATTCACGACCCTCCCCATGGATAGATGTCCTGGAGCACACCCAGTGGTCACATGGGGCGTCTGCCTGTAGTCACGTAAGAACTAATATATCAACTGTTCTACCAGATCTCCATTGGCTACAGCAATGCGGATGACCTTGTTTAATGTCCGCATAAACCGTTCGGCCTCTCCATTCGCCTGAGGCCACTTCCGGGTTACTCTCCTGTGGATGATTCCTTGCAAGGTCAGGTAGGATGCAAACTCCTGACCCTGAAGAGGTGGACCATTGTCGGTTCTGAGTTCTTTGATCAATCCGTGTGTCGCCATTACCTTTTCCAGTTTGTGAATCACCTCTCCTGCAGTTAAAGAGGTTAGCTCCTCAATCTTGGGATATTTTGAGTAGTCATCCATGACCACCATAGAGTGTCTGCCATCGGGTAGACTTCCAAAATCCATGCTCACTCGCATCTAGGGGCCCTCCGGACGCGGCTCTGTAATGATGGGTGCTGGAGAATCTGGTTCACTGGTTGCCTGACACCATCTACAAGACCTTACCACTTCCTCAACTTTGCTAGCCATGAAAGGAAACCAATCCTTGGTCCACAACCTGCTTTTCGTTTTAACCATCCCTTGATGGTCAGCATGGGCCAACCCAACTACACGGTCTACCAGAGCTTTAGGAATCACCAGCCGGTGACCCCAAAGAAGACATCCATTTGGGTCGGCACTGAGTTCGGTCCTCACAAGGTATAGACTTTAAATCATCTTTCTGGCTTCCGGGGTAAGCCTTGTCTCTGAGCTGACGCCATTTGTTCATCCTCACCGTTTCTAATACCTTCTGCAGACAGGCATCTTGACTGGTGGCTTGACACTGGTCCTTTATGGAAATGGGAAGGGGACGTGATCGGTCTGAGACATATCTCACGTATGCTTCAGTCTCCTCAGCTTCCTTCATTTCACTTTGCGTGACAGCACGAGGATGTCGAGATAGATAGTCTGCCGGGTTACTGGACCCCGGTTGATACTCAATCTTGCAATGGTAGTCCTGCAGTTGCAGCATCCACTTTTCAATACGAGGTGGTGGTTTGGATGCGGTTCCGGCAAATAAGGGGATGAGTAGCTTGTGATCTGTGGTGACTAGGAACGGTTTCCCATAGACATACAGGTGGAAGTGTCAGCACCTCCAATGAACAGCAATAGCTTCTTTCTCTATCTGGGAGCACCGTTGTTCAGTGTCCGTCAGGGACCGGCTCGCAAAAGCCACAGGAGCCCACGCATCATCATCGGTCTTCCGTTTCAGAATGACAGCTCCTAGCCCTTTTGGCCCTGCATCAACTGCGATTTGAGTTTGTATTTGTGGATCAAAATATCTCAAGGTGGTAGAGCTTGACAAGGCTTCTTTGGCGTTTTGAAACACAGCTTGTTGTTTGGGCCCGTGTCGCAGGGGACAGCCGCCTTGGTCACTTCTCTCAACGGTATTGTCAACGATGACAGGTCTTTGATGAAACAACCACAATAATTGATCATGCCTAGAAAACTACGCATTTCCGTCACATTGGTTGGAGCGGGAGCTTCTTTAATGTCTCGGACCTTCACAGGATCCGGAGAGATCCCCTCCGTGGAGAAGGTATACCCGAAGAATTGCAGTCTGCTTTGGAGGAATTCACACTTTTCCTTGTGCAGTCTTGAATTCTTTGGAGTACTAGTCTCAATCGGTCTTTGTGTTTAGTGATTGACTTTGCATGGATCAAAAGGTCGTCACTCACGTTGACAACTCCTGGAAGGTCAGCCAGAAGCTCCCTAATGGTGTTCTGAAACATCTCAGCGGCACTCGATATTCCGAAGCTCAGTCTTCAGTAACGCCTCAGTCCGACATGTGTCGAAAACGTCGTTCTGTACCTGGATGGTTCATCTAGAACTAGTTGATGATATCCAGCCCTCAGCTCCAACTTTGAAAACCAACAGGCCTCGCTCTCCTATGAGATCATCGATCATTGGAGTGCGGTGCCGTTCACGTTTGATTGCGGCATTGGTCATCCTCATGTCAACACAAATTCTTACCTCCCCCGGTTGCTGGGTTTTCGGGCAACAACGATGGGTGACACCCAGGGAGTCCGACCTTTTACTTTCTCTATGATTCCGGCATCTTCAAGTTTCTGTAGTTCCTTTTTGACCAGGGGCCTCAGATGGAACGCGACTCGCCTGTGTCAAAGGGCCACTTGTTGTATGGAAGAATCAATATGGAGATGTACTTGTTTGTCCTTGAAGCATCCAATTCCTACAAGCACCTTGGGGAATTCTTGTAATATTTGACTCACCCCTTCTTGATGGATTCCAAAAGCAAATTTGGCTATCACATGGGCCGCCACCGACTTGCAACCCAGCAGCATCCCCCGTCCTTCCTCCGTTACATATATCACTGTGTCCACTTTGCTCCGATCATATTCCAGGGTAGTTTTAAACTTGCCTTTGATCACAAGAGGCTTGGACTGTCCATAAGCAAACACTGTGATCTTGGCCGGTGTCAGGGCTGCTGCCTGTCTCATCTCCCGATGTTTGTCTCGGGACATGATGTTAATGGTAGTCCCTGTGTCTACTATAGCCGTTGTCACGTGTTTCCCCACTTTGATCTCATATTGTGGTAGTGGACTCCTGGAAGTAGATGCTGACCCTACTGTGAACACCAAATGTACGATGTGTTCCTCTTGGGCGTCCTCGTCCATGTCGCTGCCAGGCAGTGGTTGTGAGAAAGTGCCATCTTTCTTGCATGGTATGCCTCCACTTTTTGATGAATTGCTGAATGTACTTTGACTGAGTGTACCCTGGACTCCTGCCAATCAGGTGCCCAGGGCCTATGTTCCTTCCCTAAAACACAAAACACAAATTGGCAAACCCTGGCCAAATGTCAGCCCCTGATAAATGGTACCCAGGGCCTTGTGACCAGGGAAGGCCTCTAAGGACTGCAGCACTCATTGTGCCACCCTTAGAGGCCCTGTACCCTTACACACACACACTGCCCTTGCAGGCTGGGTATCTGGGTACAAGACAAAACAAAGAGTCGACATGGCACACATCCCTGTGTGCCATGCCCACCACCTACACTGCCATGGCATACATCAGCCACCCCTATAGCTGGGTGCCCTATGCCAGTGGTGTGGGCACAGGAGCAGGAGCCCTGTGCCCCTACAGTACCCAGGTCCATTCCTGGGCACTGTAAGTGCAGTGCTGCCATTTAAGAGCACATGGTGCTGCTCGTCAAACACGAACTTCACAGCACCATAATGGCAACACTGAAGACTGAGAAGTTTGGTATCAAACTTCTCAGCACATTAAACCCGCACTGATGCCAGTGTGGGATTTAATGTACCAAGCACCCCAGAGGGCATCTTAGAGATGCCCCCTAAAACCTAACCTTCAATCCACCTCTGTTCTGAGGCTGCCTTGGCTGCCACACAGCAGACATGTTGCTGGACCCCTTGGTAGGAGAGCCCCTGCTCTCCTGGGCCTGCAATGCACATCCTGGGCGAGGTGCTAAATCTCCTCCCCCAGGATGGACAGGGGGAAGCTTCAAAGGCATGCCGCCTCTGTGAGCTTCCCCAGGCCACTGCAACCCCCCACTCTGGCGGGAAGCTTGGCCGGAAACCCCAAATAAGGACAGGGGATGTGCCAGCCTGCCAACCCCACCCCTCAGGTGGGGGAGGCGAGGTGAAGCACATCTCCGGGCTCTCGCCATCTTGAAGATGGGAAGCCCTGCCCAATCAGGGTTAGGCTGGATAGGGGTTGTTCCCACCCCAAGACAGGGACCCATTGGTCCCTGCCCTTCACCTACCTGTAACGCCCCTAAATCTAGTATTTAGGGGCACCCTGAACCTTCCTTCCCCAGATTCCAGATTCCGAAATCCGAAGAAGAGCTAGAAGAAAGAAGACCTGCCCTGCAGCTGCTAAAAAGAGGAAGACACCAACTGCTTTGGCCCCAGCCCTACCGGCCTGTCGACCCTCGAACCTGCTCCTGCTCCAAACCGGCATCTCTTGTGGCCAGCAACCTCACAAACCCCAGAGGACCTGACTACCTTTTGGATCTAAGCCCCTGGGACTCCTATGAGTAGAGGCTCTACTCAAAATCTACTAATAATCCCTGGCATCAGCCCGGAACCGCGAACCCTTCACACTCTGCACCCGCCAAGCCTGACCTGTGCCGGAATGAACAAAGACCACGAGGACGACCCCACGGCGACTGTGACCCCGAGTCTGGCACCCAAGGACTTCCCTCGACGCTCCTGAAGAAGCCTGCAGCCTCAGAACCAGGTGCCCCGCCCCCAACCGCGATCAACTGACAGTAAGCTTTCCCGACGCCAAAAGGCACCCCGTGGCCCCTTGTGCCCAATCCCGGGGTACCTACCTATCCTCCAACTACCCAACTTACCTCTCGAAGTGGTGGTGGCACCTGAAGAATCTTCGTCCCCGAGCTTGCAGTCTTTTTCTAAACCGGAGCTTTCCCATTGAAATCAATTGAGCGCCCGAAGGCTCAAAAGCACCCTGCACCCAGCCCGGAACCTTAACTCTGCCAGTCGAGTACTTACCTTTAAACCGATAACTCAGTTTTCTCCATAGGGTAACATTGACTGGTTTTTCCTGAAATTTCTTTTAAGTGTGGATTTTTCAAAACCTAAAATATTCACCAAAAATCAGCCAAGTAACGAAAACGAAAATACTCACCTGCTATTGGGTGAGCTCCCAGTGCCGGATCTTGGTGCCCAGCATAATTACTTACCTGTTTTGGATAAAGGTCCCAGTACTGAGTCTAGGCACCCAGTACTGGATTACAAAAGTAACGAGAACATACTATACCTGCAACGTGAAATTACTGCCATAGGGAATCATTGACTGTTTTCTATGAAATATTTTCTAAGTGTCAACTTTTAAAATAGCAAAATACTATCTAAAAATCACCACAGTAATTGAGTCGACTTTTATCACTTGTTTCTAAGTACTGTCCCAGGACTGAATCTAGGATCCAGTCCTGGAATTCCAAAAGTAATCTAAAAGTAATCTATTGCAAATAACTTGAAACTTCCATTGCACTCAATGCATTATTGTGTTTAGAATTGTGTTGCCTATTGCAACAACTTGTAATTATTTTAAAAAGTCAATTGCATATTGCAAAAGTATTTACCTACAGCATCTCATTCTAAGAAAGTATATTTTAATACCTATTGTTGGTTCTAAAATAAAACAAGCATATATTTTTTTTATATATAAACCATTGCCCTAGAGTTCAGTTAGTGAGTGTGTGAAACCATTTGCTGACTGAGTGTGTGCATCAAAATGCTTTACACTGTCCTCTGATACTGCCTTACTGCTCGACCAAGCTACCACTTTAGAGAGTAAGGTTATAATCTAACTTTAGCCTCTGCCAAACCTCTGGGGTCTGTGGACTCTGTACACACTGTACCTATTTGGGAACAGTATATACAGAGCCACTTTCTCACATTGGTGGATCAGCGGTGGGATACAAACTTGCATTTTGTTGGACTACTTAGTCACCATCTGATCACACGACAGAACTCTTAAAATTGCCTTTAGAATTCTGATTGGTCTATTCCAAAATACTAAAAAGTCTTGTCAGGGCCTTGCTTAAGTCCCATTAGAATTTTAGAAAAATAAAAGTCACTATAGTCAGGGTAGAGGATTAGAACTGTCAGGTTGGAATGACTCAAACAAACCCAGCTATTAGTGAAAATAATAACATGGACCTGGTGGAGGAGCTCGACCTCACACCTTACTTACACTTGTCTTTCAAGGAATTGAGGTCCCTATGCAAACTTAAAAATATACCAATGGGCCTGTATCCAACCAAACTAGGGCTCCAGGAGCTCTTGGCTGAGTATGCTAAGGACCACCCATCTGAACATGGTGATGGCCAGTCAGATGAGGAAAGGGAAGAAGGGGAGGAGGTGAATGACCCCCCCCCCCCCCCACACTATTCTCTAGGGAGGAGAGGGCACCCATACCTTTCAATTTGAGAATTAGCATCTGGGAACCTAGAGATCACACAGGTGACTCTGGTACCAGAGAGATCACTGGGGGACCCACCAGTGAAGAGGACAGCCTTTTAGCAAGGTTGGCCAAAAGATTAGAGCTAGAGTCCAGGCTCCTGGCTCTAGAAAAAGAAAGGAGAGAGATGGGTTTAGCACCCATCAATGGTGGCAGCAATACTAACAAGCATTGGCATAGCCAATAGGTCTCGCCATTGGGACCTTATAAGTATTTAGTTATGCAACACAATATCATTCGGTCCCGACTCCGACCAGAGACCTACAATGCCTCTGGCCAGCGTGTAATGTCAAGTTTAGACCACTGTCTGGTCAGTTTGGTGCGTGGAAAACCCAACCAGTAGATGATCAGACCAAAGTACAGGTTTGGAGTCCTTAACACCAAATTGGTCAAGTTGGTAAATATAAGGTCCAATATAGGTCCTTTATTGTGTGTAAGGAGTGTAACTAACTGTGCTAGCTGTATTGCTTTTAGATCTGTTTAAGTTTTAGTACTTGTGTGCAGGTGTTATCATCCAAATTAATGTTTTGGTCGCCCAGAAGAGTTTTATTGTATTTTTTATATTGCAACATTTATACAGCGTTTACTACCACTTTGTGTGGCTCTGAAGAAGTTGCATACATGGGTAGCACCCTAGGGTGTGTGTCTGGTTGTGTGTTGTGTTGTAAAAGAAGTCCAGTGGCGGTAGTGTAGATTATAAGAAGAAGGTTTATTAGATCTTAGTAATAAGTAAGTAAATAGATAAGCCCCAACAGGAGCAGCATCCTTGCTGCATAGCCGGTATCTTCAAATGAAACTCAATACAAACACTCTAAACATGCAACATGGCCTCACACACTGGCTGATCAGCAGGGACTTGGAGCACTAGGTTAGATGTATTAAGTTAGAACATGATCTGTTGCCTATGTTCAAATCCTGTGAGGAAAGTGTTTCCATGTCCTGCATGATGACCACACGACTAATTCTGTCTAAACTCAAGATATTGGTTTTCTAAAAGTTTTTACTCGCATTGCTAAAAAAACAAAAACAACAAAAAAACTTTGATGCTTTAGTATCCCGCATCAAACTTGTTAACTATGCAGTTGCGTTGGGAATGGGATGCATACATCAATGATCTCACCAGCAATAGCACCGCAAATACAAGCCTCAGGGGCGTATGGACGTTGGACGTGCCTAGCAAAAAAATCTTACTGCGGGATATTCAGGCAATGCAAATAATGATACTCCTAGCTCATGCGCAGTGCCGTCACTCCTGCAACTCACCCAAAATCCCTGCCCTGCACCTTCAGAGCTGCCCGCCTGAGGTGAGTCAGTGCGGTGCCTGAGATCATTAAACCAGACCGCACCCTCCAACCAGCCGCCATCTTAGAACAGGAGTCATGTTCGTTACACCAACGCAAAATGTCAAAGCACATAATACAGGGCAATAAACAAAATATCAGTAAAAACATCGTTTTTAACATGTATTTTCGTGGAATACTTTACAAAAATGCTACCTATCAGTAGTATGGTTCTGTACTTTCACAATTATACGGCAATAGGTTTCACACTGAACAAAACAAATATACTCAAAATACTGTTTGAAGTTTCACAGAAATAAATGCGGCTGATATTAAATCGCATAAATGAACTCATTTAAAGATGTCCGCCTTCTTGTGAGTAAAACGGAGGAATGTCTGTGTATCCGGATGTGCGTCATCTTGCAGAGTTCTGAGCTCTGTTTTCTATCTGTCACTCTCCGATGTGCGGCTTAGCCGAGTCTGAATGGGGAGCGTGCGCTGGGCTTTCGGTTGCGGGGCATGGACCTCCCAGGCGCGCACAGTGGCTTCTGGCTGCTCGCTGTGTGCAACCAGAAGAGAAGCTACGGAACGGACAATTTGTGTTCACTCGGGATGCCAAAGCCGCCATGGTACACGCACTGCCTAGTTCAGTACTTGCTTATATGTAGCATTGTGCAGTAATGTCATACAAGACGCTGTTCAGTTATGGTGCACAATTCACTTTTCGCTTACTGGCGCATAATGAAAATTAAAGTGCACGTTAAAGCAAAGGGTGCTCTCAGCTTTTAAGAGTGCGTCTTAGCCACCATACATGCCAACGTTTGGAAACCAAGCGCCCGCAATTACGTTATTTTTCCTCTTTCCTCTTTTAGAGCCGTCTCAGTTGGACTGTCTCGCATGGCTGGTTTCTTATCTTTATGGGGCCATGTGTTTGGCCCCATAAAGATAAAAAACCTTTTACGTCAGCAGTAAGTCGGGGCAGCCAGTCCAACTGGGACGGCTCTAAAAGCGAAAAGTGTACGTCACGAAACGCTCCTTTCCAATGGCTGGCCACCGTTTAGCATAAACGGTGACGCCAGCCAATGGAAATGAGGGGCGGGGCTTAAAGCCTACTAGAGAAATCTAACCTAAAACATTAAATGTCGCCAGCGAGACTGCGCATGTCTGCGCAGTCTTACGCCAGGCGAGACCTAAAAAGAGGTAATTTTAGTGTCTGCGGGGGAATAAGGGCACTGCCTAACAGGAGATGTGGAATAAGGATTCCCACCTAATACTCGGAGCATACAAGAAGGAAACACACAACCCATTGTTTGATAACATAGCTAGGGCTTCTGCATTTACAAAAAGAGATCAGAACAAAGTATTTTATTTTTGACACCCTCACCTCACTACGCCACTGGAGTCAAGCTATCCTGGCTGATGACGGCTGATAGCCAGAAACCGGTCCTAGGATGCTTGATTCCGGTCCAGGGAAGACATGGCTTGGCAGTTCGGGCTGGACTGTTCCCATGAGGCACAGGGTCAAGACTGATTTGCATATGGCCATGTCTAAACTGGGGTGGTGTAGTGGGCAAAAGAACGATGGATTTAACCCAGATCTCTTGACTGGGGGAGAATGTATGCATTGTCAGCATTCCGTCCATCATTTGTTTGTTGTAACGCTAGATCAGAGAATGGACACCAGAATCCACGGGATGTATGACATTACAACGCGTGTCATTACAACGCGTGCAGTTACATCGCATGCTTTACAACGCATGCGATGTTACCACGCTATGCCATTACAACGCAAGTCTTTACATCGACTTGCACTAGATGGCGTGCTAACATTAGAAAAGTGTAATTTACTATTCCAACTCCAGTCCACGTAACAGTAGGGAAGGTGTTGGGATAGTAAACTACACTATTTGTAATGTTAGCACGCCATCTAGCGCAAGTCGATGTAAAGACTTGCGTTGTAATGGCATTGCGTTGTAACATCGCATGCGTTGTAACACATGCGATGTAAAAGCTGCGCGTGGTAAAAACCGCGTTGTAATGGCTGTTCCCCGAATCCACGAGGTCCTACCATCAAAGCAGGTAGGCATGTCTTATGAGGAATAGAATGGTTCTTCCAGCTCTGCAAATAACTAAGTGCAATGCTACAAAGATTATGGCTGTTCTATACTATGGGGTTTGAAGAAGAGATATCACCTCATTCACTTAGGATGTAGGCACAGTATGGACTGACCTTTGGCCGCCCTATCCAAGTGCTGTTTGATGCTTCTCTCTCTCTCTCCTCCAGTCGCTGAGCAGTCTGCATTCTTCCAACCTGAAACAAGTGGCATTGGGTGAAAAGATTCAAGATAACGAGAAACGTGCACCGAAGAGTTTACACCAACAATATTCCCATAAACTGAACAATGAGATTAGACTCATTTTATGGATGGGTTGTACCCCCAAAAGGCACCACCACTGCAGTGCAAGGCGACTAAGATCTAAGAGTACAAGTCGATGACGGATGGCATTGTGAGAAGGAAGAAGGGAGAGAAACTCACCATTTACCTAGGCCCCGATCAAGGAATATGACTGAGCTACGGAGATTCCCAGGATATAATCCGTATAGGGAGGAGTGGTGCTTATTACAGCTAGATTTCCCTTTCCTGGCAGCCTGTAGAAAGCCAGCTCTACTGAAATCCCTCCTTCCTGAGCGAGAACTCCTGTAAGAACGTATGCGGTCTACCTGCCCCCTGGTGTTGCAGCACTGCACCTGTGATCGCATCACATTCCTTGAATATTCCATGAACTCAGGAATAAATAAAAGCAAACCAGTCTAAAAAGGGTTTGAAAAACAATTGGATGTCCACTGAGTTTATAACCAGACCGTGAAAATAAAGAAGAACCAATGAAGATTCGGGTTTGACTACTTTACATTGCCAGTGCACAGATCAGCTCATTCCTAGCTGTCCATATTGCCCTCCCCTTGAGTTTGAGTGCAGCCCATGTGTCTGTTAGAGATACCACACTGTAAACAATCCGGAGGTTCACAACAATAACTAAGCCTGTAGCAGGAAGAAGTCTTTAGATTTGCCCTAGAGCACCGAATAGATCTTAGTATAGCCCAGGGCGGCTGTGTGAGCAGAGCAGTGTAAAAAGCCCCCCCTAGCTCCACACTCCGGCAAGCATCGCACTACACCCAATATGTCCCTGCTGAAGAAAGTCGCTTGACGTGAAGGCAAGTGGTACAGGGCTGGACACCTGCAGAGACCGCACTCTTGCTAAAGTGCCTGACTAGATGGAGCACATGTTTGACACAAGCAGTGAACGCTGCCGAGTGATGGAAATGCAGCTTCAACGAGATCATGTTGGCCCAAAACTGTCTGCTTCACTCGGAAAAAAATATGGTCATGGCCAAATATATATGAAGGTGTGTGCCTGAGTTCTAATAACCGTGGCCCTGGGCATATGTAGGAGCAACAAACATTGTTATCACTGCATTTATGTCTACATGCTGCCGGTGTGTAGTAGTAAGGTGGGTGGAACTTGTAAACACTGTGCAGGCAGATGTAAAGAACATCGCCCAAGTGACCTCTCTGGGAATATGGATGTGAAGCTTTGACGATCGGTCTTATTGTAATAAGTATTAACAAAGTCAACAGGTCTCGACTATGCAAGGGCTATAGGCTTTGTCAATATGTATTACCATAGTGTACACCAGTGTGGCTACCGTTCAGCATGGCTAAAAGTTAGTAGGGTAAAGGAGTGTGGCATAGAGTGTCAAAGTGGAGTAGAGTGGAATGTTATGGAGTGGCGTACAGTGGTGTAGAATTGAGAGGCACAGGTGGAGTGAAGTGGAGGGGCGTGGAGTGTTGTGGAGGGAGAAGAGTGTCGTAGAATTGAAGGACATAGGATGTCGTGGAGTGACAGTGTCGGGGAGTGGCGTAGAGAGTACTGCCTAGAGCGGAGTAGATTGCCGTGGATTGGTATAGAGTGGAGTAGTGTAGGAGAGTTGAATGGCGTAGAGTGCTGTTGAGTGAGGCAGAGAGGAGTGTGTCAGAATGGAGTGGAATAGAGTGTCGTAGAATTGAAGGACATAGGATGTCGTGGAGTGACAGTGTCAGGGAGTGGCGTAGAGAGTACTGCCTAGAGCGGAGTAGATTGCCGTGGATTGCTATCGAGTGGAGTAGAGTAGGAGAGTTGAATGGCGTAGAGTGCTGTTGAGTGAGGCAGAGAGGAGTGTGTCAGAATGGAGTGGAATAGTGTGTTGTATGACAGAGTGGAGTAAAGTGGAATGGAGTGGCATAGAGGGAGTTGCATAAAGCGTCAGAGTGGAGTAGTTTTGTAGAGTGGCATAGAGTGGAGTAGAATTTAATGCAGTAGAGAGTCAGAGTGGAGTGTCGTAGAGTGGCCTAGATTGGAACGGCGTAAAGTACAGTGATGCAGAGTAGATTCGTGCAGAGTGCATAGGTTTCGAGCACAGTGGTGTAGAGTGCATTGGCGTAGAGTGCAGTGGCGTACTGTAGAGTGGTGCTGAGTAGTCTGCAGTGGCATAAAGTGCAGCAGCGTAGAGTAGATTGTTTCAGAGCAGAGTGAAGTGGGTCACGGTAGAGTGGAGTGATGCAGGATAGAGTGCAGAGGTGTAAAGTAGAGTGGCATAGAGTGCAGTGGCTTAGAATAGTAGCACAGTGCAGTGCATGGAGTGCAGTGGTGCAGAAAAGATTGCAGTGGCGTGGAGTGATGCAGAGTGTAATGGCAGTAGAGTGGTGCAGAGTTGTGGGGTGCAGAGTAGAGTGCTGTGGCAGACTGCAGTGATGCAGAGTAGAATAGAGTGGTGTAGAGTGCACTGACGGAGCACAATGTTGTAGAGTGGCATAGCGTGCAGTTGTGCGAGGAGTATAGTGGCACTGAATTCAGTGGCGAAGAGTGCAGTCTTGCAGAGTAGATTTTTGGAGACTGCAGTGGCGGAGTGGAGGGATAGAGTAGAGGGGTGCAGACAGCAGGGGCGCAGAGTACAGTTGTGCAGCTTACAATAGAGTGGCTTAGAGTACAGTGGCATAGAGTGTTGCAAGTAAAGTATAGTGGTGTAGAGTGTAGTAGTGCACAGTAATTTGTATAGAGTGCAGTGGCGTAGAGTGCATTGTTTTTGAGTAAAGTGGTGTTAAGTGCACTGGCGTAAAAAGCAGTAGTTTACAGAAGGGTGGCTTAAAGTATAGTAGAGTAGTGCAGCATACAGGCATAGAGTTCAGTGGCAGAGAGTGCAGTGTTGCAGAGTAGACTGTCTTAGAGTGCAGTGGTGTATAGTAAAGAGGCGTGCATTACCGTGGAGTTCAGTGGTGCAGAATAGAATAGAGTGCCACAGAGTGCAGTGACGTAGAGTACAATGGCGTAGAGTGCAATGGCGTAAAGTGTTGCAGAGTAGAGTATATTGGCGTAGAGTGCATTGGTTTTGAGTGCAGTAGTGCAGAGTGCATTGGTTTTGAGTGCATTAGTTTTGAGTGCAGTAGTGCAGAGTGCATTGGTTTTGAGTGCAGTAGTGCAGAGGCGCAGAGTGGAGAGGCGACGAGTGAGGTGGTGCAGAGTGGAGTGGCGACGAGTGAGGTGGTGCCGAGTGGGGTGGCGCCGAGTGGAGTGGCGCCGAGTGGAGTGGCGCCGAGTGGAGTGGCGCCGAGTGGGGTGGCGCCGAGTGGGGTGGCGCCGAGTGGAGTGGCGCCGAGTGGAGGGCAGTAGCGCCGAGTGGAGGGTAGTGGCGCCGAGTGGAGGCCAGTGGCACCGAGTGGAGGCCAGTGGCGCCGAGTGGAGGCCAGTGGCGCCGAGTGGAGGCCAGTGGCGCCGAGTGGAGGCCAGTGGCGCCAAGTGAGGTGGTGCCGAGTGGGGTGGTGCCGAGTGGGGTGGTGTCGAGTGGGGTGGCGTCGAGTGGGGTGGCGCCGAGTGGGGGGCAGTGACGCCGAGTGGAGGGCAGTGGCGCCGAGTGGAGGGCAGTGACGCTGAGTGGAGGGCAGTGGCGCCGAGTGGAGGGCAGTGGCACAAAGTAAATTTGTTTCAGAGTACAGTGGATTGATGCATGGTAGAGTGCAGTGGCGAAGAGTAATGGCATAGAGTGCAGAGAAAATTAGAGTGGCGCAGAATAGATTAGAGTGATGTAGAGTGCCGTTCTTTGAATTCTCCTACCTGTCTCCTGGCCTTTGGTTCCTGTGCCTGCATTTGGGAAATCTTCACGACCCCCGCTTCGCGGGCGCCGTTCACCGGACTCTGGGGTCGCTTTGAGGACACGCTGCGGGACTGCGAGGCCCAGCAGGCTACTTGCTGTCCACACCTGCTGCCTCTTCCCCAGCGGACACGCCCTCTCCTGGCTACATAAGCCCAAGAAACCACTCGCTCTACGGGTGCCGTTCTTTGAATTCTCCTACCTGTCTCCTGGCCTTTGGTTCCTGTGCCTGCATTTGGGAAATCTTCACGACCCCCGCTTCGCGGGCGCCGTTCACCGGACTCTGGGGTCGCTTTGAGGACACGCTGCGGGACTGCGAGGCCCAGCAGGCTACTTGCTGTCCACACCTGCTGCCTCTTCCCCAGCGGACACGCCCTCTCCTGGCTACATAAGCCCAAGAAACCACTCGCTCTACGGGTGCCGTTCTTTGAATTCTCCTACCTGTCTCCTGGCCTTTGGTTCCTGTGCCTGCATTTGGGAAATCTTCACGACCCCCGCTTCGCGGGCGCCGTTCACCGGACTCTGGGGTCGCTTTGAGGACACGCTGCGGGACTGCGAGGCCCAGCAGGCTACTTGCTGTCCACACCTGCTGCCTCTTCCCCAGCGGACACTCCCTCTCCTGGCTACATAAGCCCAAGAAACCACTCGCTCTATGGGTGCCGTTCTTTGAATTCTCCTACCTGTCTCCTGGCCTTTGGTTCCTGTGCCTGCATTTGGAAAATCTTCACGACCCCCGCTTCGCGGGCGCCGTTCACCGGACTCTGGGGTCGCTTTGAGGACACGCTGCGGGACTGCGAGGCCCAGCAGGCTACTTGCTGTCCACACCTGCTGCCTCTTCCCCAGCGGACACGCCCTCTCCTGGCTACATAAGCCCAAGAAACCACTCGCTCTACGGGTGTCGTTCTTTGAATTCTCCTACCTGTCTCCTGGCCTTTGGTTCCTGTGCCTGCATTTGGGAAATCTTCACGACCCCCGCTTCGCGGGCGCCATTCACCGGACTCTGGGGTCGCTTTGAGGACACGCTGCGGGACTGCGAGGCCCAGCAGGCTACTTGCTGTCCACACCTGCTGCCTCTTCCCCAGCGGACACGCCCTCTCCTGGCTACATAAGCCCAAGAAACCACTCGCTCTACGGGTGCCGTTCTTTGAATTCTCCTACCTGTCTCCTGGCCTTTGGTTCCTGTGTCTGCATTTGGGAAATCTTCACGACCCCCGCTTCGCGGGCGCCGTTCACCGGACTCTGGGGTCGCTTTGAGGACACGCTGCGGGACTGCGAGGCCCAGCAGGCTACTTGCTGTCCACACCTGCTGCCTCTTCCCCAGCGGACACGCCCTCTCCTGGCTACATAAGCCCAAGAAACCACTCGCTCTACGGGTGCCGTTATTTGAATTCTCCTACCTGTCTCCTGGCCTTTGGTTCCTGTGCCTGCATTTGGGAAATCTTCACGACCCCCGCTTCGCGGGCGCCGTTCACCGGACTCTGGGGTCGCTTTGAGGACACGCTGCGGGACTGCGAGGCCCAGCAGGCTACTTGCTGTCCACACCTGCTGCCTCTTCCCCAGCGGACACGCCCCCTCCTGGGAGGACCATTTAATTCAAACAATTCCCCGCAACGCGGGACGCGCGCGGGTAGTCGCCGGGCTAAGCCCGGGCAAAGGGCGGGCCATCCGAGGGCTGCCGAGGCTGGGCTGGGCCTACCCTCTTAGTTTGTTAATTTTGGTATTGTATTTTGTTATTTTTACTTTGACTGATATCTTCTCCCCCGGTACATAGTCAAAAAATTAATACTGTTTACTTGTTATTATGTCCTTACGCTCAGGGAAAGAGAGACTGGTACAAGTCCAGACTTCGTCAGGGGTGGTAACAGGTCCCCTTGATGCTTTCCTAATTAAAGCGACGGGTATCTTAGAAAAAGAAATCGCCTTCGTAGAGAAACGTCTATCCCTAGACCTCATAACGGGCAAGCGATCTTCCCTGGGTCGAATTGCTACAGCGATCTCCCCTAACAAAGTGAGCGCTAAAGTCCCCAATACAAGCCAACATCAGGATCCTGATTTAGTGCCGGTAGGTTTATGTCATAATAAGGATGAACCCATTGTAATTATAACAGGTGATGGCTTGTTTTCTAGCGATTCTATTTTTAGTGGGGAGGATGTTGCCCTACATACTGGTAGTCCAGCTCAACCTCAAATATCCAAGGGGGTTTCCCAAACTATTAAACGTCGTAAAAGGAAAAGAGTGAATAGAGTTCAAAAGGGAGGTATATCTAAGATCCCCAAATCTAATACTACAGTATTGAATCCACTGGCTGATCCCAGCTCTCATTCTCCCATACCTGTATTAACTGACACTAGTCCACATTGCCCGTTGGCTACAGGTAATGAGAAAGACTTATTAAATAGAATGGAAGTATTAGTTAAATCACTCATGTTACCCCTACTCGAACGCACTAGATTGATGAATGCAAAAATGGACTCGGAGGAAATAGTTATCGCTAACAATGATATGCTGAACAAATTAACAAATAAGCAAAATACGTCTAAAACGTTAACTATTACCCCCAAAATTTCTGGGACGGGCGTAAGCACCAAACCGGTAACCCAAGTTCCTGACGAATATCCTAGTACACAACCATCGACAAGCTTAAACACTAAGGATGTTAACATTGGCAAGGAATCCAAGGGAAGTGTAAAGGCAAAATCAAAGTCTAACCATAGCGCCCAAACGTTGAGGAGCCAAGAGAATCCCCTTGCTGAGCCCGTTAAGAAGGATCTTAAACAGAATGTCCACTGTATTGACCTTCCTCCCGAGGCCACCCCATATACAATAATTCTGACGGGAGTATCGGTCGTTAAAGAAGAAAAATCTGAAACATTTAGGGAGCTCAAAAATAAAGTAGTCTTTTGGTTGAATAAAAATAGATCTCTCCCACCGACCTCTGTTACGGAAATCCTTAATGTCAGAAGAGTAAAATGGGTGGGGTATTGCCCTAAAGACCTAGAAGGGGATTGTATTATAGTTAATTTTAGGGACTCATGGGCGGTGGATTTTATACGTAGGGAACCTAGATTAGGTAGGATGGGTGATGTGCAAACTTTGGACCTTAACTACTTCTATCCTAAAAGAAATAGGGGTCCTCCTACTATACCTATGTTTAATCATCATAGTAAATCCAGGGGTAGATTCCTAAATGGATTGGCACCCTATACTCCTTATCCTATCCCCCATTTGTTTAATCGCTTTGAACCACTCTCTGACCTAGAGTGTATTGATTGACTTCCTCCCAATAATGGTGGGGTCAGTCTACCAGATAATAATGTTAGAGTTGGTGAGGGTTTTAATAATATTGACCTAGCAGAGAGGGACGAGCGGGGTCCAGTAAAGGGGGGAATGAATCAAGCAAAATTAAAATTTCAGGACACTGGGTTGAAAATTGCATCATGGAATATTGCTGGACTTAAGGGAAAGTTAGGATCGGAGGATTGGACAGTTTTTATTGACAGGTTTGATATTTTAATTTTTCAAGAAAGTTGGGCACCTGATCCGTTATTTCGGACAGGTTACTTAAACTTTTTTAAACTGACAATACAGGGGAAAAAAGGAAGAGCCTCTGGGGGCTTAGTTATATGGGCCAGGCAAACTAATAACTATAGGATAGTGGAAGTTCCAGTTATGAACCCTGATATTCTGGGAATAAAATTAAGTAGGGCGGACCACAAGAGCTTGTTTATTATAAACATCTATGCTCGTGGCCTACCTGGGGGGAGGTGTCCTGCAATTATTGATGAGTTGGACTCATACCTTGAAGTAATTGGGAGGGATAACCCCATATTATTAGCAGGGGATCTGAACTGTACATTTGAACCCTTGACGTGTGAATGTCAGGATATACAGGAGGAGGAAGATGCAGTCTGGAATGTTCCAGTCCTGGCCCTAAATCCCATCAATAAGGCAACTGAGGCGGCTTTACACTGGCTTGCCCTGTGTTTGGAATGGGGGCTAAGAGCGGTTAATGGTCGCTCCTTTTCCGACAAAAATGGCCAACCAACTTTCGATAATGGGGCCAGTACTAGCAGAATTGACTATATTTTGTTAAAAATGGAGTATTGGTCTCTGTTGGATGATATGGAAGTTGTTGCTCGGCCAGAGAGCGACCACAATCCTTTAGTCTTAACTTTGAAATACTTAGTTGGACAAGGTGGGACAGCTGTAGCGAGGTGTTATACAGCAGAGACACTTCTTACTAATGATAGACGTAGGGTCCGTTGGCCTAGGGTCTTGGAGGACCCCGATTTGCTGCAAGAGTTATCCCTGGAAGTATCTTCTTCCTGGGGTGTACTTCAGGATCTGCCCATCGCTATAGGTACATTACATCAGATTAGTAACATACATGACCAGCTATTTGAAAAATTAAAAGTCCTACTCTCTAAACCTGCAAACTCTGGGAAAAGTGCTGCTATGGGATCCCGTCAGAAATGGTATAATAAACCCTGTAGGGAGGCGCACAGCGATTTGATTAAAGTCATTAAATCAAGAGTTAGCCCTGATATTAAAAAGGCCCGTGTGAGGTATAAAAAGGTTCTGTGGGAGGCGAAGCGAGAGTGGGATGAGTCCCATTGGCAGGACCTCTATGAGGCCTGTCTATCTTCCAACCAGATTAAATTCTGGGAGGTGGTGAATTGGGGCAGAAACCCAGACTCGCAAATTCCAGAAAGTCATGTCCCCACTGATGCCTGGGTGGACTTTTATTCTTCCCAGTTCAAAGGAATAGTGAACGTACCTGATTATGTGGTGGAAACTTCGATACAATTGCATGCCCCACTATGCCAATCTTTAATGTTTCTGAATGAGGATACAGAATTGGCATTGGGTCTGATACATTCGGGAAAAGTACCCGGCATGGATTGCATCCCGGCAGATCTTTTTAAATTAGACCAGCGGATCTGGGTCCCTTATATTACGAAGATTGCCAACGCCATTGCCAGTGGGGCCAGGATTCCTGATTCATGGAAATGGGCGGAAATCCTCCCAATTTTTAAAAAAGGGGATCGTTCTGCCCCGGAGAACTACCGCCCTATTAGCCTTATAGACACCCTACAGAAAGTTGTAGCAAGGATGATCCTTGCGAAAATTCAGATGTGGATGGAGAACGAGAGTATTCTCTCTCCAATGCAAGCGGGTTTTAGGTCTAGTATCAGCACTATTGACCAAGTATTCAGATTTATCCTGATATACTGGAAAGTAGTGCTACTGGGTGGAGGAACTATATATGCTGCCTTTGTGGACCTTAACTCCGCTTTCGACCTTGTGCCCAGGGCAAAGTTATGGGCCGTGCTAGGTGATATAGGGATGCCGCAGGACCTTCTCGAATTAGTGATAAGACTACACATGGGC
This sequence comes from Triturus cristatus, assembly GCF_964204655.1. NCBI lineage: Eukaryota > Metazoa > Chordata > Amphibia > Caudata > Salamandridae > Triturus > Triturus cristatus. The sequence goes on from NC_140579.1 coordinate 513,581,349, forward strand.
AACTTTGCTAGGGTTAGGTGGGGGAGACAGGGTCAGGTGACGGATAGTTTTCCTGTTACTCGTGGAGTTCGCCAGGGGTGTGTCCTGGCACCCACTTTATTTTTGTTATTCATTAATCAAGTGGTTCGTTTCTTCTCTGAAACCCCCACTGATGCCCCAATTTTGGGTGGTACTAAGTTCCCCTTGCTCATTTTTGCAGATGATACGTTATTCCTCTCTAAGACTCGTAAGGGTCTACAGACAGCGATTAATAGATTTGAGGATTTTTGTAAAATAAATGATCTGCAGGTTAATGTGAGCAAAACTAAATTTATGGTACTAACTAAAACTCGACCCTTAAAAAGTCATGTTAGTATGAATGGGGTTGAGCTTGAACAGGTGGATGTCATGACCTATCTTGGGGTGATTTTAGATTCTCATCTGCTTTGGCAGCCCCAGGTGGACGCTCTTTGTTTAAAATATGCTCGACTTACGGGTACCCTAATCCAGGAGCAGCGAAAATCGCTGACTAAAAGGGTAATGCCAGCCCTAAAAATATATAATGCAAGGATTAGTTCTGCCATATTGTATGGTGCTGATCTCTGGGGATATAAGGATTTAACCCCTCTGGATAGAATACAAAACAAATTCCTACGCAATCTGGTTAGTTTACCCCAATCCACACCAATTAAACCCTTATTGTTGGATATGGGTTGTAAAACAGTTAAGGAACAAGCACGGTACCGGTTGGTAGCATTATGGAGACGTATTTGGACCACGCCAGAACTGGCCCTATTTGCTAAGGAAATTCAAGATGTAAGATCCATTTCGGGTTATGTAAAAATTCCCTGGTTTAGAGAAGTAAGGACAATCTTGGATAATATGGGACTTAGTTTACTGTGGTCTGACCTGGGCACAAATGCCTTTCCCTCTACCAAAGACTTTAAAATGCTATACTGGGCAACTGTTAAACAACAATTAGTCTCGCAATCGGACTCGCTTACACTAACGGGTCAGTTCCTAGTACATAAGCTGGATCCCCTTATGGAGGATTACTGGGATGTAATTACGAGGAGCCTAGATAGAAAATGATATCATCAGTTTAGAGTGGGGTCATTACCCCTGAGATCTTTTACTAAAAAGTGGCAAGGCCAGTCAAATGAATACTGTCCATGGTGTAAGGAAAACAGGGAAAGTGTTGGTCACTTTTTCTTTGCCTGTCCTGCCTACTCGGCGCCAAGGTGTAAATGGCTAACGCCTATCTGCAAACGGTTGAACTCCAGGCGGTGTGCAGATGCATTGTGGGAATTAAGATTTAATACTACAGAGATTATCATTATTGGCGTGGCGTAATTTTTAGGGTGGGCATGGATTATTAGAGCCAGATAGGTCTAATGTACCATGATAATCTTTAAATTATATGTATTCAAATTTAAAGTTGTAAATACGTCTTGAAATGAGGTTTAATAATCTTTTATGAAATGTTTTAATGATTATAAACAGTTGGTTTTAACTGTTTAAACAGTTTTTTATGAAGTATGGTGTATGTATTACATTTTTCTTTTATAGACTGTCTTTTATGATGAAATATCGAAATAAAGACGTATGAACTGATGTAGAGTGGATTAGATTGGCATAGTGCGCACTCAGAGTGGAGTGGTACAGAGTAGAGTGCATTGGCGTAGAGTGCATTGGCACAGAGTGCAGTATTGCATTGTATAGAAGCGAAGAGTGACGTGGAGGAGTGCAGAGTCGAGTACAGTAATGCAGTGTGGAGTGGTGCGGAGTAGAGTGGAATATACATTGTGTGGTAGCACAGTGCCATTACATGTATTCATGTCATAAACCTCTTCAGAGCGTGTGAAATCATCTAAAGGGAATGAAGGGTGGGTGGGTCGTTGCCAAGGTAGAGCCTATCATTTTGCCTATGGAGTATGTTTGCTACATTTGATTACCAGAGTTGCTTCGAGCGTAGCTACTGTAAGAGGGAGCGGGATTGGGCTATGCTTAGTTTCCCAAATGTATGATTACTAGAGAGCCTTCAGCAAACATTTGCCACTCGGGTTTGAAACGCATACCGACCTTAGTCAATGGGCACATACAGATATTGAGAATTACAGAGGCCTTAAACAGTCTAGTTTATGGTTGGGTGATAGCATGATTTTAAAATAGATCACATCTCCGTGGATGTGTCTGGCTGTATCCTCCTGGTCTTTCCCTCCTGCTTGCATTTTAATGTGGGCACTGTCTTTGGTAGGCTGCATGCATTTGTTCTAGTAGATATTCCACTTCAGATTTAACTCCTTGCTTCTTGTTTGCCAGATGATTAGGATTAGCCAATAGTGATAGAACGCTGCTGCTGCTGCAGGCATTTTAGATCTGCTCTAGAGACCGCTTTAGCGGTCTTCCCAGTCTCAAGTAATCCTAACAATTAATAAATAAAAATGCATACATATAAACGTACACTGAGGGACTTTGTGTCTGCCCTTTTCATCGATTTATTTGTTCAACTGTCATTCACATTTAGTTTCATCAAACCAAAGTTACAAAAGGGGACATGGGTCACCACACCACAGGAACTGAAGAACACCCAGAAGGAAAACAGGTGCAGTGCAACAAACTAAATTGGCATTCTTCTTTTTTTTTTAAGAACATACATGGCATGTTGCAGTATACATCAGTTCCCTGAAGACATACGATTGAGAAAATGGCACATAGCAGTACATATCCTGGAATTCAAGTGAGACATTTTACACAGGAGAGCCAAGCACCACTGCCAGCACAGGCAATGTAGAGGCAATAAAACCGTGCACAATCACCACACTAGCATACGATACAACCCCCGTGTGAGGGATACAACCATTATGCATGTATAAAAAAACAGATAGCAACTGTGGCAGCAACAAAGCAGCGAGGGTCACAAACACTCACCAGTACACTACACTATGAACAAGAACAAAAGAGGAGCAATGCCCAGGCACCCGGTGGGCCAGAGGGAGACAGCAGCCCTCCCCACCAGACGGAGGCACCTATAGGAATCGGCACACAGGGCCCAGGTTACCAGCGGCTATCTCATGATAACCAGGTATAGCGGGAAGGAACAAAATGGAGTCCCCCCCCAGCTCAAGTAGGACTTCCAGACACGTATGAGAGTGCCGTCATCCAACCCGCCGCCGCAGTCACGGACGAGGCAGAAGGTGTGAGCACCACCTACAATTGCTCCTCAGACATCCATCTCTCGAACATACCCCCCCCCCCCCCAGATCTCTAGGTCATGTTCTGCAATTCCATCAGTGCGAATGAGATGCAAACAGCACTCCTCGGCCACACACCACTCACTGAAATCCGCTCTCCAAGCTTCCAGCATGGGAGGCGCAGGACATGCTCAGTGAATTGCAATAGGGCGTTTCGCCAATACAAGACCCAAGATTGCAAACCTATATGTTGTGATCTCTGTAGAAAGACACCTGGAGCCAGGAGGTATTCTTAAGCCATCTTTATTCAGTCTCCAGTTCAGGTTACATCTGTCTCTACTCCAGCCAGCCTAGTGTGGTACCAGCCCCACCAGGAGCAGCCTCCCTAGCTGCTCAGCCCATCTTCAACTGCCAACACTCATCCACTCAGACACCCAGGCATTCCATGCATCACAGGCACACCAACATTCTATGACCATCTCACGCTCTGGCTGAGCAGCTAGTGGCAGCAGGGCTGGACTACAGGTTAATCAATTAAGTAGGATATAACATTATCCCTTTTTCTTCAATGAAAACAAACATGCAAGTGAAAAAACATCAAGGAAGAACTATCCACAAGAAAAATGAATAATGGTACAAGTCCCACGGATGCAAACATAAAATTAAAACATCGCAGGAGAAAGAACCATTATACAAAGAACGGATAAGATAAATACATTTGATAAACAATATCTCCCATCCCTCTCTTAAAGAAATAACAAACATTTTGAAGCAAGAATAACATTACCCGAAATACATTTGAAGCATTATGCATTAAACACTGTGACGTAATGCACTACAACAGAAAGAGTAAAAGACCCCACACAACCAATGCCCAAAGTCATAACCTAGAGTAGCACTAAAGATAGCATACCCTACTACTACAATCCCAAAAGAAAGGGAACCAAACATGTATATGGGTCGTCACCCATAGAAACTCCCGTGAAGGGATGTACATTAATACTGCGCGCAACTATTTATGGACTAAGCCAAAACCCAACCCTGTGTGAGGGTTAACCATGAAAAGATGTACATCAATACTGCGCGCAACTAACTATGGACTAAGCCATAACTCTAGCCTGTGTGGGGGTTAACCTAGGTACCATGCAAGTAAGGGAACTGAACCAATGTCCCAACCTCCTTGTGGAGATTACGTACCCCCATGTAGGAGTAACCAAATGAAACTGATAAGAGCTCCTGACCCCCTTGTGGAGGTTACACACCCCATGTAGGAGTAACAAAACAAAACTGAGCAAAGGGATGTTACCCACAACCTTCCCTCGTGTAGGGAAACAGTGTGATGACCACCCACAGGACTAATGGAAGACCCTTCCTCAAACTGTAATCCTGTGGCAACACGACATCAAGTGTGTAAAAGAAAACACATATTAACTGAATACACACTTAAGCACAATATCTAAACATGCCCTTCGAAAACAAACAAAGATACCACTTTACAACCACCGGTGAGTGACTCCTCACCCGAATTTTGCCGTACAAAGACTTCCCCTGCGTAAAATGGCACAAAAATCACTGCACACCTACATCCAGACTGCACAAACGACTACAAATCTAAGCAATGCCAACCCTCTGACATGAGATATAGACCATACTGTAAGTGAAAATAATGGAGCATGTTCATGTGTACGGTATAACTACCAACTTTGTTAAAGCAAACTCGATACACAGACAGGTTGTCATGACTTGCCAGATAAGGCTCTGAATAAATACAGGCAGCTAGTCTGAAACAGCACACTTGCAAACGCTGTCCAAATACATAAGTTGAAGTCACTACCAAAGTACAGAATTTTGTCACCCTCATGACAACTTCGCTGCAAAGATAAGCTGGTGGCAAAAAAAACAACACATAGCAAGAAAAATGGTTGTGACGTGTGACAAGCAGGAACACTGTAGAATACCTCCGACATACATGAAACGGAGGATCTACATGAAACTTCCAAAATCGACGATTCCAGATGCTGTTCAAGTCGTGAAGACACCGCGTTGTCCCCGGCCCTCAAGTCGACCTTCACAAAACTTTATTGAAATCACTGTGGTTGTCAGAAAATCGCGTGGTTGGCAACCCTGCAGCAAACAGGAACCACGGAAAGGGAAAATACAAAAGCGGCCGTCCACCTCAAGATGGCGGGACGCTGTCTACGTTGCTGCCGAATGGCTCAAGGTGCGTCCGTGCACCAAACGTCCACAAGAGCCAGAAGACGAAGGTGAAGCAGCCGTGCACGTCACACTGAAGATGAACACAGGGAACTGCGCCGCAGGACTGCACGCGACCAGTAGCTTGGCAAAGGTAAGCGCGTGCGTGTACATTTGAAAATGAAGGCTGCAGTTAAACTGACAAAATACCAAAGGGCAGCCAAGAACCGTAAATACCAATAAAATGGCCTACCCCCATACTCGCACCAATAAAGAGGATGGCAGGGAAACGTTGATTCAACAACTGTCTATAATAGCATGAGATCAGAATAAAAGTCCACTGCTAACTCTGTGCTTGGGAGTTACACGGCCGGTCTTCGTGCCTGCTCCAGTGCAGATAGGAAACATGACACCTTCCGTTTAGTGTCCTTACAAAGAGGCTGACCCTCATTTTCCCAAACCGCAATCTCCAAACCATCACAATCCAGGGCAAACGTACTATTTGTGCACCTCTTCTCCTCACACGATGTAGCAAGAATACACAAATGTGGCAACAGTGTGCTTAACAATTTCTTCCATCTGCGCAGCCTGTACAAAGTACCACAATGTATGCCTTTTCCTTGATGTCACTGCCGTCCTAGTAGAACGATGCGGGTCACTGTGGTATTGGAGGCACTCCAAATCGCTGCAACTATCAATAAAGCACCGATAAATTCTCCATCTGAGCAGCGACAGCACACTGGTTCTTACATCTTTATGACTAAAACTCCCAAATTGTCTTTTTCATCCTCTTTGTGGCTGGAACACCATATGCGGTTGTAGTTGAACTACTCCTCCAACTCACTATAATCCTTTATGTTTGATGTGGCTGGAACACCAGATGTGGCTGTAGCTTAGCTACTCCTCCAACTCACTGTAGTCCTTTAGGTGTTAGTAGTATTCCCAGGCTGTAGTGTCCTTTTGATGACACTTCTCTGTGGGCTGTCCAATGGAAAGGACACTGGTGGGGCTGGCGCTGGCTTTCCTGGGAATTCATTCTTTATAGATGTAGTAGCTTGTAGGATCTCTTGGTTTCTCCTTGTTTCCTTTGTAGTTCCTTTGTTTCAGTGGTTCACCAAGAGTCTCTAGGGCTCAACTCCGCTCGTCGCCAAAATAAATGTTGTGATCTCTGTAGAAAGACACCTGGAGCCAGGAGGTATTCTTAAGCCATCTTTATTCAGTCTCCAGTTCAGGTTACATCTGTCTCTACTCCAGCCAGCCTAGTGTGGTACCAGCCCCACCAGGAGCAGCCTCCCTAGCTGCTCAGCCCATCTTCAACTGCCAACACTCATCCACTCAGACACCCAGGCATTCCATGCATCACAGGCACACCAACATTCTATGACCATCTCACGCTCTGGCTGAGCAGCTAGTGGCAGCAGGGCTGGACTACAGGTTAATCAATTAAGTAGGATATAACACTATACCTCATTTTCAACTCTGATTTCCGGGTGGAAAGAACACCCAATAGACAGTGCTTAACCGATGCCTTGACTCGGAGCCCTGTGGCATCAGGCAGCACCTGTACCACTTGTTACAGTTAGCGCTCTAGCCTCCGGCTAGAGCGCAGTGATATTTGCGTAACCTGCGCTCACGTCGACGGACGTGAGCGCGTATGTATAAAACTAAAGGGGCGGGCGAATGGGGTTAGTTTGCGCCCACCCATCAAACGAGTCGGCTCCTCATTTCAGCGCTACGCGCTAGCGGCAGATCGCGCAGCGTGACCCCCGGCCCCCCCGCTGAGTCAGAACGGAACACTGGCGACGAGGGTGGGCCCCTGCCCCTCCCTTGGTGCAGAGCAGCACCTGAGCAACACATACACCGGCTACAGGAGCAGGGAGGCCCACGCTACCATCTCTAGGACCCGCGCCATCGGCCACCGTGCAGAGCACCCTGCAGGTAGAGTCACCTAGCAGCGGGGCGGGGCGCAGCGGCCTGCACAGTGGCCCTGAGGACCAGTGGCACACAATACGCCTCTACAGCCGCAGCGCACGTGGCTTCCGCGCCACCATGAGCGACGATGACCAGGCCGGCCCAGCAAGAGGCCTGCCTCATCACCCCCCTTCAGGGGTGCTACCCCCATTCAGCGAAGCCGCTGACCCCACGACTGCTGCGCCGCGATGGCAGACCTGGCTGGGCAGGTTGGATAACTACTTCATCAGATCCAGGGAGACGGATGGGGCGGTGAATAGGTCCCTCCTCCTACACTACGCAGGTGAAGAAGTGTACCTCCTTTTCAAACACCTGCTGAACACGGGGAACCCAGACGACTACGGAGCGGCGGTGGCGGCCCTGAACGCGCACTTTGACCCCCAGGTCAATCCAGATTATGAGCATTTCAAGCTCCGCCAAGCCAAGCAGCGCGAAGGTGAGTCAGTGGATGCCTTCCACACGAGACTAAGGTCTCTCGCAGACACTCACCTCGTAGGGGACCGGGCCAAGGAAGAAATCAGGGCACAGCTCATACTAGGAATCCGGAGCAAGACACTACGAGGGTTAATACTTCTTCAACCTAACATCCCGATGAATGATATCCTCGTCCTGGCCAGGACACATGACCTATCCGCGGCGAGAGCGGAAGAAATGGACCAGGCCCTGGTGAAAGGGACAGACAAGAGCGCGGAAGTGAAAACGGAGAAAGCGGATGCGGTGCGAGCGAAAGAAAGACCACAGCGACCCAGTGACCGGCGACCACCAGCCCACGCCAGGCTGTGTGGCTACTGCGGTTATGAAGATCACCCCCTCAAGGCATGCCCAGCGAGAGGGAAAACGTGCACGAACTGTGGCATTGAGAACCATTTCGCATCTGTCTGTCGGAGGAAGACGCAGAAAAGTGGGAACAGGCGGGACGGACCGCTGAGGAAGATGGTGCGGCAACTATCGCACGTCACTGTCGTCACAGCCAAAATCAGGACGCGAGAGGACCAAGGGTTTCCAAGACTCGGATACAGACTCTGACGATGAAGGGGAAACATACCTAGTGTCGTTCACCAAAGCCCTAAAGAGTACCAGGCGCCCGCAGCCTTGCTGTGACATACTGATCGCGGGGTCTGAAGTCTACGCAGTGATTGACACAGGTGCATCCGTCACAGTGATGGGCATACAACAATATAACCGTCTCAGACCAAAACCTGAGCTCCGACAATCCAAGGCCAAGATCAACGCGTATGGGAGTGACACGCCGCGACCGCTGAAAGGCAAGATGACGGTGGCAGTGCGGTCAGAAAAGTCGGAAATTGTCGTCGACCTCCACGTCATTGACCAAGAAGTGGTCACCCTACTCAGCGGACACGCTGCGGAGGATCTAGGACTGATTGCGTTCCTCAGGAAAGTCCAGGACAAACAAGTCGAAGACCTGATGGAGACATTCAAAAGCCTATTCTCAGGGCTGGGGAAGATCAAAAGGCCGCCAATACACCTCTATATTGACCCCTCAGTAACACCAACAGCTCTCCGACACCGGCGGATACCGTTCCACTTACGCCCGCTAGTCGAGGAAGAACTCCAGAGGCTAGAGGAACAGGGAGTCATTGAGAAGGTTACAGGGCCCACACCGTGGGTATCGCCCATGGTAATCTCCGAGAAACCCCGTCAGCCCGGGAAGATCCGGCTGTGCATTGATATGCGCCTCCCAAACAAGGCCATCAAACGAGAGAGGCATATCACACCTACCATGGACGACATCGTGTCTGATTTAAACGGAGCCCGATGGTTCTCAAAATTGGACCTAAACGCCGGATACCACCAGCTCACCATAGCGAAAGAGAGCCGGTACATTACCACGTTCAGTACGCATCTAGGACTGAGACGATACAAACGGTTACATTTCGGAATATCCTCGGCAGCAGAGATTTTCCAAAATACTATCAAAGACATTCTGCTCGGCCTGCCTGGTGTCTTAAATGTGAGTGACGATATCCTCACATATTCCAAGACAGTCGATGAGCATTACAAGCACGTCCGAGCCACGTTGTCGCGTCTGCAGGAGCATGGCGTCACCCTACACCGAGATAAGTGCCAGCTGTTCCAGCAAACCATTGAGTTCTTCGGCTACGTTTTCACCAAGGAAGGCATCCAAGTGGACCCCCGGAAGTCACACGCCATCAAAGCGGCCGCAGCCCCAACATCAGTGGCGGAGGTCCGCAGCTTTCTGGGTATGGCCACTTACTGTGGACGATTTATTCCAAATCTAGCCACCCTTGCCGAACCCCTCAGACACCTATCCAAGACAGATGTGATGTGGCAGTGGACAGTCGCAGAAGAGACAGCATTCCAAACGATCAAAAAAGCTCTCTTAGACCAGACAACACTGGTCTACTTTGACCCGAGCAAGAAAACGGAGATCCTAGTGGACGCCAGCCCCGTAGGGCTAGGAGCAGTCCTGACGCAAGAGCAAGAACCAGGGCAGTGGGCAGCTTTAGCATACGCCAGCAAAGCCCTAACGGACACGGAGAAACGGTACTCACAAATTGAGCGTGAAGCCCTGGCGATCCGGTCGAGTTGCCGTCATTTCCATCTGTATGTGTGCGGACACCCGTTCACAGTGGTGACAGACCATCAACCGCTAGTGCCCTTCTTCAGAGGAACGGCGCCACACCCGCCTCCAAGGATAGAACGATGGGCCATCAACCTCCAGCAATACCACCTCAGCGTAATTACAGGCCAGGATCCCGAAATCCAGCGGACTTTCTATCCCGGCACCCCGAGACCGGTAGCAGGCCCATGCCGATGGATGAAGAAGAAGAGGCAGAAGGTCACTTGGACATGGTGGCTGCCCTGACGTGTCCCCAGGCATTGACATTGGAGGAGATCTTGGAAACAGCCGAACAAGACCCCGTGATGGTCAAGGTTAAAAACACAATACTAGAGGGAACCTGGCAGCAATTCCTACAAACAGCCAACTCATGGACTAGCGAAGAGAGGAATGACCTCCAACACATGTGGAGGATACGACATGAGCTAAGTGTGACCAGAGGAGGACTCATCCTACGAGGCTCCAGAATTGTCATTCCAGCCGCCCTCAGGACCCGCGCAACACAGCTAGCGCACAAAGGACATCAAGGGACGGAAAAGATGAAGGCTCGCATGCGGGAAAAAGTCTGGTTCCCGAGCATGGATGAGTTCGTAGATGACGCAGTTCACAGCTGCCAGCCATGCCAGATAACCAGCGGAGCCCAGCCGCCAGCCCCCATCATAACCGAGGAACACGGCCGATGCCCATGGGAGAAAATCAGTGTGGACTTCGGGAGCCTGCCCGACGGACGAGTCACGCTAGTAATCATCGACAGCTACTCGAAATACCCGATAGCCGAAGCATTGCCCTCCACCGGTTTCACACACGTAGGCCCAGCACTGAAAAAAGTGTTCGGAATGTTCGGGTGCCCAGAGGAACTGCGAAGTGACAATGGACCCCCATTCCAAGGACACGAGTTCGAAGAGTTTTTGAAATTGCACGGCATCCGCCATCGGCGAATCACCCCCCAGTGGCCACAAGCCAATGGAGAGGTAGAGCGGCTCATGCACACCCTCAATAAAGCACTGCGCATCGCGGTGGCCGAACAACTAGACCCGGAGCGAGAATTGTAGCGGTTTCTGGGAGAATATCGCAGCACCCCCCACTGCTCAACCCGCCAAGCACCGCGGGCCTGGATGTTCAACGGGGCTCGTAGAGACGGGCTACCAGTTGCCCCAGGCTGGACAGCCCCGCCCTTCGACGAGGAGAGGGCGTTCCAGAGCCGCCACGAGCGAAACGCCAAAGTCAGTGAGACGCGTAGAGCCGCGCCCAGAGAGGTCCAAGCCGGAGATCTAGTGCTTCTCAGAGTACGACGGCCCGGAGGGAAGTTCAAGACGAGGTATGAGAAGGGCTACTGGAGAGTGGTCGACAGGCAAGGAACCATGGTGACTGCACGACGAGGAGGAGAACTAGTCACCAGGAATATATCTTGGTTCAAAGTGGTGAGGAACCCCTCTGACACCTATGGGACTACTGAGGTCTGGGAAGAACACGACCCAGGGGTTTCCCCTGCCAGCTCGCCCAGCCCCTGCCCCCAGGGCGGCCCTGGGTCGAACCCGAATGACACTGAGAGCCCTGATGGTGAGTCCGGGAAAAGGGCATCACCAACAACCCAAACCCCGGCCCATCGGGGGAACTCGTGGTATGTGCTGAGAGAAAGCCCCAGGCCCAGCAGCCGGCTACGAGACTTTGCGTGCCAAGTAAGTGACGCTGCTGAATAATGTTTGAACTGTTGTCAAGAATCGAGTTGTAGAGGGATGTTACAGTTAGTGCTCTAGCCTCCGGCTAGAGCGCAGTGATATTTGCGTAACCTGCGCTCACGTCGATGGACGTGAGCGCGTATGTATAAAAATAAAGGGGCGGGCGAACGGGGTTAGTTCGCGCCCAACTATCAAACGAGTCGGCTCCTCATTTCAGGGCTACGCGCTAGCGGCAGATCGCGCAGCACGACCCCCGGCCCCCCCGCTGAGTCAGAACGGAACACCACTCTCGACCAGAAATCCCGTAACCACAAGCATTCCCAAGTCAGATTTAGGAACACCGCTGGTCCCAGCCCACACCGGGGACACGTCGTGGGACATGCTGCATTGAAACGAGAAAGTCGCTGTGGAGTCAGAGAAGTATGGTGCAGATCATTAAACTGCGTGAGCTTCAAGCAGGCATTGCTGCCACCTTCTGAAGCTGAGCATACACCTGCCTTCATTCGCCATCAGTAAGAGAGGACGACAAGTCCGCTAGCCACCGATCCTGAATCCCGCTTATGCATTTCTTCCTTATGGTAGGTAGCTACCCTTTTGGGGACCTCATACTATGTAGCAGTGTTGTCCAGTGGGGAGGGCTTGGCAGGGAACAAGTACAGGCTGATATTCCCAAGGAGATTGGTGTTATAGACATCCCGTGGGTCATCCTGAAGATCTAAAGGCATGTCCTACAGGTCACCGGGGGACCCAGAACTGTCTCCACCAAACCCCTAGTGATGCGACCCCTGTGGAGTCGAGTCCAGCCCTGATGACATATCCAGAAATGTCCTGTCCTTTTTCTTTGCAGTTTTATATAGAACAAACTCAACCCGAATGTATTGGAGCACTTTACATGAGCACCAGTTACATTACATATTCTCTTTAAGATGGTTGGGCACGTTTGACACAACTATTGTAGCCATGTCCCACAGAGCACGAGTATACCCTCCATTGTATGCATGTAGCACTGAGGCAATAGAGGGCCAGGCTGTCTGCTGAAACAATATTTTCCCCCCACTGACTCCAATTTCTTAGATTCTGTATCAAGTGGGATTTCCAGAATGCTCGAGGGTTGTCTTTTCATCAGGATGACAGCATGGGTAGTTCACCTGGTGTGGACATAGATCTCAGGAGCAGATGGGGCTTTCCCCATATCTCTTTGTGATTGTGCGAGTGCCTGACTGAAGGCAGTAGTTGCTCAGCCAAAGATGTGGAAAGTCGAAGGACCTCTGTAAGAATATTCACCCTAGACCAGTTTCTCTTAACCTTTTGATTTCTGTGAACCCCTCTTAAGCGCTTGGGTGCTATGGATGTGTTGAAGACATCCATAGCACTAGTTCTCAGGTGCTATGGAAGGTTCCAGCACGTCCTAGTACTTGCGGCAGGAAATCTCTCTGGTGCAAACACAAGAGGGATTTCCTTCTTAAATTTCACTTCGGGCCCCCCTGTCGTGGGCAGATTGGAAGTATTTTTCTCCAAGTCCAATAGACCACCAGTGAGTGGAGTTTGAGGAGGGGGAGCAACCCTCTCCTCCCCTAGGCCCAAAAGACTTCCTCAACGCCACCCATCCCGGGGGCAGAAAGCCCATTAGACAAAGAATTTTCATAGGGGCATAAATGGGTAGGGGGCAACCCACCCAGGCATCCAACCAAGCCCCCACCCCCATCAATTAATCCACAATAGATAAAAGGTTTTTAACTCGAACATGCCCTGCTGGGAGGCAGAAAGCCCACTAGACACCAGAGTTTTTATGTGCTACATAGAAATGGGGTTGAAGGGTGTTCACGAACTATCTGCCCCACGGCGAGTCAGAAAATCTGTTGTGCCCATTCTGTACTAGGACCAAGATGCAATGCATGTATGAGCTGCCAACCCCTTTTTTTATTTCTGGGAATATTTTTCATCTGGTGTCTAGTGGTCTTTCTGTCCCATAGAGGAAGATTCGGAGTAAACACCCACAATCCACACAAAGAGGAACGGGGTGGAACTATAGATAATGTGAAAGATGAAGGGGGCTCTTTAGGTTAGGCCCAGCATTCGTCTTCCTTGGTTACACTTTCAGTTAAGCCAATGACTACCACATGCACAAACGTCACACCTCTGTGTGCCTCTGTTGTGGGTGTTCCAGACCAGAGGCATCCCTGCTGTGAGAGGCATCACTATAAGAACAAAAGGCTTTTTGTGGAGAGCAGCCTGTAAAGAACATTTGAAAGGAGAACCACCTCAAACCAGTTTTGCCGCATATGATACCGGATGCACTTGTAGGAAGCTGGCTTTCTATGTAGTGTACCAAAATGAGGTACATTATGCAGAAAGTCCAGGCGACCCTTATTGGTTTACAGGGCTTAAATTAATAATCCCACATGCTTTATTTGTGGTATTACTGAAAGAAAGTTAAAGCTAGTCTTAATTTTGTATTAATTTTAATCAACAACATGCACTTTAATAGCGTTGTTGGCCCTTTTCACATAGATGATAGCATCATCATCCAATTCGAACCCTAAGAAAAGATTCTCGAACTGCACCAATGAATCTCTTTCTTCGATGTATACGCACCTCACTTTAAGACACCACAAATATAGACCTTAAAAGATTTTGCGAAGAGAACAACTGATCCACTTTTGTAAAGTCAAATGTAATTTTGGCACCCAATAATATTTAAGTAAGGGAACGAGAGCCCTTCCGTTTTCGAAGGTTGCAGTTCTAGCACCCACTCCAGACCTCTTTTGTATACCGATGGTCTTACCGGCTTTGAGGCTCTTTAAGAAGCCCTCCTGCTGTGGAAGCACAGACGGATCGTGCTTCATTCTGTCAGGGATCCGGAGGTTTGCGCGCACAGCTGAGATACGCAGAAAGCCCACCTGGGCCAACGAGAACAGGTTGGAGGTCATCCAGTAGGTGACTATTGCCTGAGCAGCCAGGGAGAAAGAGGGTGAGATATCTGTGTGCACATACATCGGTGAATCATCATGGTCGGAATGAGAGAGGAGGGACAGTTGTTTCCACAGAGGTGTCATGTCACAGTGCGGCATTAACGAGGAGATGCAGGAAGAGTGCATGCACATGATTTACGGGCGAAATGTAGGGCAAGTATGTAGGGAGAGGCTATGCGTGTGTGCTTATGTGTAAATGCACTGCCTAACTTCTCATGGTTAAGAAATTATTGCGGAAGGTAGGACTAGAGTGAGTGAGCGAGCGAGTGAGCGTGCGTGTTTTCCCCACACGCTGCTAAACTCAGTGACGTCTGCTCACTAGCCCCAATAATCCCATCTAGCTTCAATCCTTCCCTTGGGTTGCATGCAATTCGATTGATGAATGGACCCTAGAGCAAAAGCAAAGCAGTGCCCATACATGGCTTAGTGTTATCTTAAAACTTGCTTGGGCCTGGGCTAAACATAGATTGGGATCCCTATTCGGAACAACCTTGAATTTTATTGCCTATTTTCTGCTAATTCAACCCTGCATGAAGGAAGCAACATAGACAAGCATTGGCATAGCCAATAGGTCTCGCCTTTGGGACCTTATAAGTGTTTAGCTAGAGATATTGACTGTGACTATGTTTTTAAGCTGAGCTGTACATCAGTTTGCAGGATGCTTAAAAGTTACAATAAATAAGTGTTCAAAGCATTTTTGTTACCTTATATAGGACCTAGAAAGCATGACGTACAAGTAAAAGACCATATTAAAAAAGTATTACCCATAAATAATGTCTTGATTTAATTTTGTCCTTTAAATGCTGGCAACTTGTTTCTGCATGTGCTAATGCTTGCTTGTTATTTATTTTTTTTGTTATGGGGGGTATAAATAACAAAAGGCTGAATCTTGGGAAATAGTATTTGTGTAACAGTTAGTGAGATAGTTAGTGAGTTAGTCAGTTAGATAATGAGAGAGTTAGTGAGAGAGTTAGTTAGATAATGAGTGAGTGTGAGAGTGAGTTAGTGAGAGAGTTAGTAAGGAGTTAGAGAGTTAGTTAGTGAGAGAGAGAGAGTCTATGAGAGAGAGAGAGTTAGAACTACTTATTCTTTGAAGAAAAACAGAAGAAAAAAGTCAATGTGCAAATGTACTTTTGCTATACATAGGCAAACTGTCCACCTAATGAAAAAAGATATACCTGAGTGCGGACAAGGAAGACAACTACTAGAAATCTAGAGTAGCCCTGCACTCCAAGGAGTACCCACTGCGATTGTTGTGAATCCATCAAAACTGACAAATGTACTACCTACTTAAAATAAAACCCACATGTGTATACTTCCTACTTTTTAGATGTGTGTTTGTAAATCGGGCGCGCAGGGGGGGGGGGGGGCAAAGAAATCGGGCCTGCATTTGGAGAAGGAATGAGACACTCAACGGACATGAACGATTCACTCACCATGTAGTGGATATTGGCAGAGACGTGGAGTATTGCAGAATTATGTTTTAGTCAGCACAATCCAGACGTGCATTTTATCAAGCAGTTGTTAGTCTAGAACTATGGGATTGCAGCAAGGCCATACCAATGGCAATACAGCATTATGCAATCTATGTAACGACATATACTGTTAACGGAAACTGCGCGTTGGCACAGATCTATACTCCGATATGTTGGAAAAAAACACAAAACAATGCGGTGTCTAGGTAACTGGTACACTTTCAAAAATAATAAAAGGAAAGCCTTCTGCTGATGAAACCTAAGGCAGTGACGTAACTGCCTCTCTGGTTTCATTAGCTGGAAGAAAAACATCAGTTGGTAGAACCGTAGTGAACTCGTGGGAGAATTTGGTGTCACTCTAGTGTGTTACGTGGTTGGGAGTTTTGTACACTTGGGTAGTGGGGGCGGGGGAGAAGCTGTGATCTCACTAAAAGAAACACCGACTACCGGCAACGGACACCGGGGCAAATTAAGCAGTGGTGAAAGCAAAGAGAAGTTTCTGGCACTAGACTGCAAAGCACACTTGCATTTGAAGAATTCATTACAAAGTGGATGCGGGGAAGGTGGACTGTAATATAAATGTAAAGCCTCTGTGTGGTTTTGCATAGCATCCCTTTAGAACGACGCAGACCTGTATGTATACTGGAACAAAGGTACATTTTTTGGCTTGACACGTTTAATCCCAGTGACTGCGGACCTCAACTGCAACTGGTCTGGAAACCACATCGTCTTCTGCGGCAAGTGCAGCTTATGTAATTGACGGACATATCTTTGAAACTGACGCAGGTTATCATGTAGCCGGCCAGAAAGGACGCACACGGGACGCCAGCCACATTGTGGTGTGGAGTGGAATGGAATTATGTGGGTTGGATTGAAATTTTTAGTTGTGGAATTGTGTGGCGTGGAATAGTGTGGTGTGTAGTGGAATGATGTGGCATGGTGTGCAGTGAAATTATGTGGATAGCATTTATATGGTATTGAGTGTACTGAAATTATGTATAGTGGGATTGTTACGGAATGTAATTATGTCGTTTGGTATTTTGTGTTGTGATATGTAGTGGAGTTTAATTATGTTGAGTGCTGTTGAATTTTGTGGAATTTTGTGGAATGGATGCAGGCGGTGTGTTGTGTAAGTGAATGGAGTTGAATTATGTGGTGTGGAGCTGAATTATGTAGCGTGGAACTGTGATATTGAGTGCAATTATGCTGATGGGAATTATGTGGCGTGGAGTGTATTTATATTGAATGTTGCTATGTGGCATAGAGTGGTTTTATGAGGGGTATATTTATGTGGCATTGATTTTGGTATAATTATGTGGTTTTGACTATCTGTCGTCCATCAAATTCTAGTGTCCTCTCATTAACTATTGTATGCTTTAAACGACCTATTTGCACATTCTGCTGCTATCTGTTCAAGTTATCACCAATACAAAAATGTCAAACAAATCACAGGGTGTAGTAAAAACAACTGTAACGTGATACATTGAAACTGAAGGCTCTCTCATATCACCAACATGTGTGATAAACAAAATTCCACAGAGAAGACCTAGAAGTGATAGCCACAACAAAGAACTTCAGTTTACGCCTCAGTGTGAAATTTGCTGATTAGTGCGAGATTTCATCGAGGTGAATGGGCCTGTCGCAGATGTCAGAAAAAGTGAGTTTATCATCATCGCTACAAAAACAACTCTTGGCAAAGCCAATATATCTTGCCCCTGGACCCTATCAGCTTTGCTAACGTTTTGAGATCTGCAGAACAGCATCCCAGATGCTGTGCAGCACTGCTTTAAAAAAAAAAAAAGGAGGACGAAGAGGCATACACTGTCGGCTGTGTATTTTACAGGAGCAAGCCCCAAGCATGCATGCACCAACGGAATGAGAAGCACTTTTTTCAAAATAGATTTTGTTTGCCGGTCCCAGTTGAAGAAAAATAAAAAGAAAACAGTAATACTGGAGGGGAGAGCAACAGGAAGTGGGGGTTGTGAGGGATCACAGAGAGCAGGTGGGTGAATCAATATGAGGGCACGGGTGGGAGAAGGAACATGGGGTGAAAAGGGAGAAAATTAAAAGGAGAGATGCTGCACTGGCCGTATTATGCAAGACGGGTGGCGATTAAGTGTCTTGGGATGGGTGAAGCGTACAGGTGAAAGGAGGAGAATCGTGTGCACATTGAGAGCTTAACAAGAAAAGGGTGGGGATGATATCTGGCTTAGGGCTACAGCTGCCGCTTTTGGAACCGGATTGGAGTCCCGATGTTGGTTTAAAACTCTGTGATCCTGGGCAATTCACTTAATCTCCCCGCGCCAAAGTTAACGTGCCCTTGTATAATGTAAGTGTTGATCTTATAAAGCGCTCCAAATCCTTCCGGTTGAGTTCAGGCTATATAAAAACTGTGAGAAAGTAGTAAACATCACCAGAAAACAGACTAAAAACACAGAATAGTTTGACATTCAGATGGCACTTGCCTTGAAACGTCTGCTCTCTAATTAGGCACTCATACCTGTATGTGACTTAGAAGTTGCCTTCAAAAGCGTGCGCAACAAGTCACTCCAGCTCTAGGCTAACAATAAAATACAACTATGATCGAGTTTTGGTATGGTGCCGACCCCTCGGCTCCTGATCACGCACTGCACTCCTGCTGACAATGAATATTAAGTGGCCACCAGAGTTTGTATGCAGCACATGGCTCCTCCGGCCACGCTGGAGGAGCCATGTGGTCTCTGGCTCCTTGTGCGCCATGCTTACCTGAGCTGAAGCTGCAGGGCCCAGGATGGGAAAGAGCGCTCCGTAAAAGCCCAAACCACTGCAACTTTCTGGAAGGGAGGACTAGCTTCGGTGGGAGGGGGCTTTAATTGCTCATGCTCTGGAGTCAGGGCTTCCTCGGGTAGGGGCGGGGTAGTACTGGTGAGGCTGGAGGAGCAGGAGAGCATAAGCTGGTGCTAGCGAGTGAAAGTGGAAAGCTGCCGAGAGTCTCTTGCCTCCACCTCCTACATGTACATTGGCAACAGGGTGTGTGGGCGGGGTCTCAGCTCTTCTCGTTGCTAATAAAAAATGAAACGAGAATGTGTGTGTTAAAAAAAAATGCAGCCAGCGGAGAACGTTTGTTTTGGAGGCAAGACAAAGTGATCACTAGTGAGATTCTCACAACAAAATAACGTGCACATATGCTTCCTAATGCGTTTTAAAGAACAAACCTGAGCGACTAAAAGAAAATAGCGGAGCGCGAAGCAGAGCAAGTGAAAGAAAATTATTTTAAAACAAGCACTAGACCCCAAACATGACTCCGCGGCAACCAGCAGCTACAAGCAGATGCCTTCAGTGACCTGCTTACAAAATAAACAAGTACTAAAGACACAAGCAGGAAACAATAATAACAAGGAACGAGGGGGGGGTGGCACACAGAGGGCGGGTGGCGGTGCGGGAGGGGTGGGACGGACACAGACATGCATCGAGCACTGCTGCAATCATGAAGCATTGCAGTAAACACAAACAAGCATTGGCCTTGAAAGTGACACGACTGCACGAATAAACAAGCCGAGGCGACAAGAAGGGCTGGGCGAGAAGGGAGGGGGAATGCCAGCATCAGAGAAACCTCATTAAAGCTGACGAAAAGGGAGGAGGGAGTGCGAGCAGCAGCTGTGCACTTGCACGCCATCGTGCACTCAAGCTTTAGGCCTGCCAAATCATGTGGGTAGCACTTTTGAAAACCCACTTACAAAAAGCATCCAAGAACCTTGAGGCCAGCCAGGAGCTCCAGAAGCACTGGTATGACCAAAAAGCTGCACTGGGTGAATTTCAACCTGGGCAACAGGTGTGGGTGTTGGAGCCAGTGGCACCAAGGGCCCTCCAAGATAAATGGAGTGGCCCTTACCCTATCCTAGAAAGAAAGAGTGAGGTCACCTACTTAGTTGACCTGGGCACTAGCAGGACACCCAAAAGGGTTATCCATGTGAACTGCTTTAAGCTCTACAATGACAGGGCTGACATCACCATGCTGATGGTGACTGATGAGGAACAGGTAGCAGAGATTGAACCTCTCCCTGACCTCCTCTCCTACAGCCCAAAAGATGGGTCAGTAGATGGTGTGATCTTTTCAGACACCCTCTCAGCCCAACAGCAGACTGATTGCAAGCAAGTCTTGCAACAGTATGCTAGCCTCTTTTCCCTGACCCCTGGTCTGACAAACCGGTGTACCCATGATGTGGACACTGGTGACAGTGCACCTGTCAAGAACAAAATCTATCGACAGTCAGACCAAGTCAAGGAAAGCATCAAAGCTGAGGTCAGCAAGATGCTGGAGTTAGGGTTCATTGAACCCTTTGAGAGCCCCTGGGCTAGCCCAGTGGTTCTGGTCCCCAAACCTCATCAACAAGGTGAAAAGAGAGAGATGAGGTTCTGTGTGGACTATAGAGGGCTCAACTCTGTCACCAAGACAGATGCTCACCCTATTCCAAGAGCAGATGAGCTGATAGAAAAATTAGGGGCAGCCCAATTCCTCAGTACCTTTGACTTAACTGCAGGGTACTGGCAGATTGGCATGGACCCAGGAGCAAATGAAAAGACAGCATTCTCCACCCCTGATGGGCATTATCAGTTTACTGTAATGCCCTTCGGGCTAAAGAATTCCCCTGCCACCTTCCAAAGGTTGGTGAACCATGTCCTGGCTGCGCTGGAATCCTTTAGTGCAGCTTATCTTGATGATATTGCTGTCTTTAGCTCCAACTGGCAGGATCACCTAATCCAAAATGCAGGTCTCACTATCAAGGCATCCAAATGCCAGATATGGCAGGGCACTGTGGTGTACTTGGGCCACCTTGTAGGTGGAGGCCAAGTCCAACCCTTACAACCCAAGATCCAGACCATCATGGACTGGATAGCTCCAACAACCCAGACCCAAGTCAGGGCATTCCTTGGTTTGACTGGGTACTACAGGAGGTTTGTGAAGGGATATGGGTCCATTGTGACGCCCCTCACAGAACTCACCTCCAAGAAGATGCCCAAGAAGGTTAACTGGACAGTTAGTTGCCAAAAGGCTTTTGACACCCTAAAAGAAGCAATGTGCTCAGTACCAATTCTAAAAGCTCCAGATTATGCCAAGCAGTTCATAGTGCAGACTGATGCCTCTGAGCTAGGGATAGGAGCGATCCTATCCCAGACCAATGATGAAGGCCAAGACCAACCTGTTGCTTTTATAAGCAGGAGGCTACTCCCCAGGGAGCAGCGTTGGAGTGCCATTGAGAGGGAGGCCTTTGCAGTGGTTTGGTCCCTGAAAAAGTTGTGGCCATACTTGTTTGGTACTCACTTCCTGGTTCAAACTGACCACAGACCTCTCAGATGGCTAATGCAGATGAAAGGGGAAAATCCAAAACTACTAAGGTGGTCCATCTCCCTACAGGGAATGGACTTTGAAGTGGAACACAGACCAGGGACTGTCCATGCCAATGCAGATGGACTTTCCAGGTTCTTCCACTTAGACAATGAAGACTCCATAGGGCAAGGTTAGTCTCATCACCTTTCGTTTGGGGGGGGGGGGTTGTGTTAGAAAGTGCCATCTTTCTTGCATGGTATGCCCCCACCTTTTGCTGAATTGCTGAATGTACTTTGACTGAGTGTGCCCTGGACTCCTGACAATCAGGTGCCAGGGCTATGTTCCTTCCCTAAAACACAAAACAAAAATTGGCAAACCCTGGCCACATGTCAGCCCCTGATAAATGGAACCATAGGTACCCAGGGCCTTGTGACCAGGGAAGGCCTCTAAGGGCTGCAACACTCATTGTGCCACCCTTAGAGGCCCTGTACCCTTACACACATACACTGCCCTTGCAGGCTGGGTGTCTGGGTACAACACAAAACAAAGAGTCGACATGGCACACTTCCCTGTGTGCCATGCCCACCACCTACACTGCCATGGCATACATCAGCCACCCCTCTAGCTGGGTGCCCTATGCCAGTGGTGTGGGCACAGGAGCAGGAGCCCTGTGCCCCTACAGTACCCAGGTCCATTCCTGGGCACTGTAAGTGCAGTGCTGCCATTTAAGAGCACATGGTGCTGAGAGCTCGTCAAACACGAACTTCACAGCACCATAATGGCAACACTGAAGACTGAGAAGTTTTGTATCAAACTTCTCAGCACATTAAACCCGCACTGATGCCAGTGTGGGATTTAATGTACCAAGCACCCCAGAGGGCATCTTAGAGATGCCCCCTAAAACCTAAGCTTCAATCCACGTCTGTTCTGAGGCTGCCTAGGCTGCCACACAACAGACATGTTGCTGGAACCCTTGGTAGGAGAGCCCCTGCTCTCCTGGGCCTGCAACAATGCACATCCTGGGCGAGGTGCTACATCTCCTCCCCCAGGATGGACAGGGGAAAGCTTCAAAGCCATGCCGCCTCTGTGAGCTTCCCCAGGCCCCTGCAACCCCCCACTCTGGCGGGAAGCTTTGCCAGAAACCCCAAATAAGGACAGGGGATGTGCCAGCCTGCCAACACCACCACTCAGGTGGGGGAGGCGAGGTGATGCACATCTCCGGGCTCTCGCCATCTTGAAGATGGGAAGCCCTGCCCAATCAGGGTTAGGCTACTGCCCCCCTCCCACAGGAGAGAGGCAGGATAGGGGGTGTACCCACCCCAGGACAGGGACCCATTGGTCCCTGCCCTTCACCTACCTGTAACGCCCCTAAATCTAGTATTTAGGGGCACCCTGAACCTTCCTTCCCCAGATTCCGAAATCCGAAGAAGAGCTAGAAGAAAGAAGACCTGCCCTGCAGCTGCTAAAAAGAGGAAGACACCAACTGCTTTGGCCCCAGCCCTACCAGCCTGTCGACCCTCGAACCTTCTCCTGCTCCAAACCGGCATCTCTTGTGGCCAGCAACCTCACAAACCCCGGAGGACCTGACTACCTTTTGGCTCTAAGCCCCTGGGACTCCCATGAGTAGAGGCTCTACTCAAAATCTACTTCTAATTCCTGGCATCAGCCCGGAACCGCGAACCCTTCACACTCTGCACCCGCCAAGCCTGGCCTGTGCCGGAGTGAACAAAGACCACGAGGACGACCCCACGGCGACGCTGCCCCGAGTCCCCCACCCAAGGACTTCCCTCGACGCTCCTGAAGAAGCCTGCAACCTCAGAACCAGGTGCCCCCCCCAACCGTGATCTACTGACAGTAAGCTTTCCCCACGCCAAAAGGCACCCCTGCACCCGGCGCCCCGCAGCCCCCTGTGCCCAATCCCGGGGTACCTACCTATCCTCCAACTACCCAACTTACCTCTCGAAGTGGTGGTGGCACCTGAAGAATCTTTGTCCCCGAGCTTGCAGTCTTTTTCTAAACCGGAGCTTTCCCATTGAAATCAATTGAGCGCCCGAAGGCTCAAAACCACCCTGCACCCAGCCCAGAACCTTAACTCTGCCAGTCGAGTACTTACCTTTAATCCGATAACTCAATTTTCTCCATAGGGTAACATTGACTGGTTTTTCCTGAAATTTCTTTTAGGTGTGGATTTTTCAAAACCTAAAATATTCACCAAAAATCAGCCGAGTAACGAAAACGAAAATACTCACCTGCTGTTGGGTGAGCTCCCAGTGCCGGATCTTGGTGCCCAGCACTGACTCTGAAAAATACTTACAACTGTACTTACCAGTAACCCAATTTTCGCACATTGGAAATCATTGACTGTTTTTCTGTGAAATTTCTTCTGTCAATTTCTGAAAACTTTAACCCCTTCAGTGCCCATGACGAGCTGGACTCGTCATGGGCTGCGGTGGCGCTGTGCCCATGACGAGTCCAGCTCGTCATGAACTCCGCCCGCTAATACAAAGCGCGGCACTGGGCGGGGAAAGGGGCGGGCATGCAAGGGGTTAAATATTCTTTAAAAATCGTATAATTGACTCGTGGGCGGCCCTGGGGAACATGATTGCCAAGAGAGACATAGCGCAGCTTTGGGGTTCCCAGCGGCCTCCCACCGTGTCCGTATGGAAGGAGAACATGGACTGATGCATGTTCAGGGAGAAGACTGTGTATGTGGCTCGTGGTAAACCGGGGGCATGGAGTAGAATCTGGGGGCAATGGAACGCGTATCGTGGGGGTATCTGTATTCCCCCCCTAGTGGACACCGATATTGCTTTGTCCCCCTGACCCTTGATGGTTCCTTGCGACTTTGGAATAACCGAATATAGACGTTCCTCTCCCGTGACCCCCCCCCGACCTATCGGTACTCCTTCCTCTTGATAGCTATTTGAAGGTCTGAAGTAGAATCCCCCGGATGTAGCCTGACCCACATTTTTTGCCCTTATGCCTCGCCTTTTGTTTTTATTTGTTATTTATGTTAAACCTATGTATCCTGCTTCCCTAGGACTATCCGGAGCCATGTACGGGGCTGGACCCCGGGAGTCGGCTACTGCTTTAACATCTGTATGATCCTTTCTGAATCTAGCGGCCGGCCCTGGTGGTTGTAGGCCCATGTTTGTAATTGATTTATTGTTCAATAAAATTTTCAAAAAAAAAAAAAAAAATCGTATAATTTCTGAAAACGTAATTACTTACCTGTTTTGAATAAAGGTCCCAGTACTGAGTCTAGACACCCAGTACTGGATTACAAAAGTAACGAGAACATACTATACCTGCCACGTGAAATTACTGCCATAGGGAATCATTGACTGTTTTCTATGAAATATTTTTTGTGTCAACTTTTAAAATAGCAAAATATTATCTACAAATCACCACAGTAATTGAGTCGACTTTTATCACTTGTTTGTAAGTACTGTCCCAGGACTGAATCTAGGATCCAGTCCTGGAATTCCAAAAGTAATCTAAAAGTAATCTATTGCAAATAACTTGAAACTTCCATTGAACTCAATGAATTATTGTGTTTAGAATTGTGTTGCCTATTGCAACAACTTGTAATTATTTACAAAAGTCAATTGCATATTGCAAAAGTATTTACCTACAGCTTCTCATTCTGGGAAAGTATATTTTAATACCTATTGCTGGTTCTAAAATAAAACAAGCATATATTTTTTATATATAAACCATTGGCCTAGAGTTCAGTTATTGAGTGTGTGAAACCATTTGCTGACTGAGTGTGTACATCAAAATGCTTTACACTGTCCTCTGATACTGCCTTACTGCTCGACCAAGCTACCACTTTAGAGAGTAAGGTTATATCTAACTTTAGCCTCTGCCAAATCTCTGGGGTCTGTGGACTCTGTACACACTGTACCTATTTGGGAACAGTATATACAGAGCCACTTTCTCACATTGGTGGATCAGCGGTGGGATACAAACTTGCATTTTGTTGGGCTACTTAGTCACCATCTGATCACACGACAGAACTCTTAAAATTGCCTTTAGAATTCTGATTGGTCTATTCCAAAATACTAAAAAGTCTTGTCAGGGCTTTGCTTAAGTCCCATTAGAATTTTAGAAAAATAAAAGTCACTATAGTCAGGGTAGAGGATTAGAACTGTCATGTTAGAATGACTCAAACAAACCCAGCTATTAGTGAAAATAATAACATGGACCAGGTGGAGGAGCTCGACCTCACACCTTACTTACACTTGTCTTTCAAGGAATTGAGGTCCCTATGCAAACTTAAAAATATACCAATGGGCCTGCATCTAACCAAACTAGGGCTCCAGGAGCTCTAGGCTGAGTATGCTAAGGACCACCCATCTGAACATGGTGATGGCCAGTCAGATGAGGAAAGGGAAGAAGAGGAGGAGGAGAATGACCCCCCCCACACACACTATTCCCTAGTGAGGAGAGGGCACCCATACCCTTCAATCCAATAATTAGCATCTGGGGACCTAGAGATCACACAGGTGACTCTGGTACCAGAGAGATCACTGGGGGACCCACCAGTGAAGAGGACAGCCTTTTAGCAAGGCTGGCCAAAAGATTAGAGCTAGAGTCCAGGCTCCTGTCTTTAGAAAAAGAAAGGAGAGAGATGGGTTTAGCACCCATCAATGGTGGCAGCAATACTAAAAATAAGGATAGGGAGGAAACCTCTGATCCTAAAATCCCGAAAGGGATTGTCCCTAAATTTGAGGAAGGTGATGACATCACCAAGTGGTTCACAGCCTTTGAGAGGGCTTGTGAAATAACAAGAGTAAAGAAACCTCTCTGGGGGGCACTCCTGTGGGAACTGTTCTCTGGGCCAGAAGCAGGATCCTATGACCTCATGAGGAAGACTCTGATTGAGGGATTTGGATTCACTACTGAGGAGTATAGAATTGGATTCAGGGGGGCTCACAAAACCCAGACCCAGTCCTGGATTGATTTTGTAGACTTCTCAGTAAAGACACTGGATGGTTGGTTAGCTGGACATGGTGTGCAGGATTTTACTGGATTGTTTAATTTATTCATGAAGGAACATATATTAAGTAACTGCACAAATGAAAAGTTGCATCAGCATTTGGTAGACCTAGGTCTAATTTCTCCCCAAGAATTGGGAAAGAAGGCAGACCACTGGGTCAAGACTAGGGTGACAAGGACAGCCACTGGGGGTGACCAGAAGAAAGTGGTCACAAAACCTCCCCAGGGGAAAGGTGGTGAGAATCCCCAAGATAAAAAGACTGAGTCTTCCAAAGGGCCCCAAAAACCTGTGCAGGGGGGTGGTACCCAAACTACTCCCTATGTGCCTCAACCCTATAGGGGGAAGAACTTTGATCCCTTAAAGGCCTGGTGTAATAACTGTAAGAGGTCAGGACACCTAACTGTAGATAAATCTTGCCCCCACAACAAAGCTCCTAAGGCAAACAGTACAGCTACGCCTGGGGCAGCAAGTATACAGATGGGATCAGAAGTGTACCCTGAGCAAATCTGGGAACACACTGAAGCAAGTCTAGTCTCCCTGGGAGAAGTGGAGTTTGCCACTGTAGCTGTGTGGCCACCCAACTTGAAGAAATATTTACAGTACCCCTGGGTGACTGGAACTAGGGTAGAAGCTCTGAGGGATACAGGTGCCAGTGTCACTATGGTGAAAGACACACTGGTTTCCACCTAGCAATATTTGATTGGGAAGTCTTACCCAGTCACAAACGCTGACAGTGTCACCACTAGTCATCCCATGGCCATGGTGACACTAGCCTGGGGTGGGTGGTTACTGGCCTGAAACAGGTAGTGGTCTCTCCAAAGTTGCCAGCTGCTTGTCTGCTTGGAAATGATCTGGAAACCTGAGCCTGGGCTGAGGTTGAGCTAAAGGCCCATGCAGCCATGCTGGGCATCCCTGAATTGGTGTGTGTGCAAACCAGAGCACAGAGCAAGAGGAAGGGTGAAAAAGTAGGTCTGGAGCCTGAAATAATGGCCCAACCAACCAAGAGAAAAGGTAAGAAGACAGAGGAACCAGCTTCTGTTCAGCAAAACATTCAGGACCCCTCTCCACAGGGAGAGGTTTTGGATACCCCTGAGGGAACTGAGCGATGGAGCTTGACCCTTACCAGGTTGAACTCTTGCGCCCAGGGGGACTCTCTAGGTAAGAGCTGTGCCAGGGTCAGCGAGACTGTCCCACTCTTGAAAGCCTGAGGCAGCATGCTGTTTCAGAAGCACAGGGAGATGTCAGTGGTACCCACAGAGCTTAGTGGGAAGAGGGATTACTGTATGCTGAGGCAAGAAACCCCACTCCTGGAGCCACCAGGAAGGTGGTAGTGCCACAGAAATACGGGGAGTTCCTCCTAACTTTGGCTCATGACATCCCCCTAGCTGGGCATCTGGGGCAATCCAAAATGTGGGAAAGGCTAGTGAGTCACTTTTACTGGCCCCAGATGCACCAAAAGGTGAAGGAGTTTGTCAGCTCCTGTGTTACCTGTCAAGCCAGTGGCAAGACAGGTGGCCACACAAAGGCCCCCCTCATCCCACTACCAGTGGTGGGGGTACCCTTTAAGAGGGTAGGAGTGGACATTGTGGGTCCACTTGAACCTCCCACAGCCTCAGGGAACACATTTATTCTAGTAGTAGTGGATCATGCTACTAGGTACCCTGAAGCAATTCCACTTAGGACTACTACAGCTCCTGCAGCAGCCAAGGCCCTCCTGGGTGTCTTCACCAGGGTAGGGTTTCCTAAGGAGGTGGTTTCAGACAGAGGTTCCAACTTCATGTCTGCTTACCTAACACACATGTGGAAAGAGTGTGGAGAGCAGTATACGTTTACTACACCCTACCACCCACAAACCAATGCCCTTGTTGAGAGATTCAACAAGACATTGAAAGGTATGATCATGGGTCTCCCTGAAAAACTCAAAAGGAGATGGGATGTCCTGTTACCATGCCTGCTTTTCGCTTACAGGGAAGTACCACAGAAGGGGGTAGGTTTCTCACCCTTTGAACTTCTGTTTGGTCACCCTGTAAGGGGACCACTTTGTCTTGTAAAAGAGGGCTGGGAGAGGCCTCTTCAAGAGCCCAAACAAGACATAGTGGACTAAGTGCTTGCCCTAAGGTCCAGAATGGCTGAGTACATGGAGAAAGCACCCAAGAACCTTGAGGCCAGCCAGGAGCTCCAGAAGCACTGGTATGACCAAAAAGCTGCACTGGTTGAATTTCAACCTGGGCAACAGGTGTGGGTGTTGGAGCCAGTGGCACCAAGGGCCCTCCAAGATAAATGGAGTGGCCCTTACCCTATCCTAGAAAGAAAGAGTGAGGTCACCTACTTAGTTGACCTGGGCACTAGCAGGACACCCAAAAGGGTTATCCATGTGAACTGCCTTAAGCTCTACAATGACAGGGCTGACATCACCATGCTGATGGTGACTGATGAGGAACAGGTAGCAGAGAGTGAACCTCTCCCTGACCTCTTCTCCTACAGCCCACAAGATGGGTCAGTAGATGGTGTGATCTTTTCAGACACCCTCTCAGCCCAACAGCAGACTGATTGCAAGCAAGTCTTGCAACAGTATGCTAGCCTCTTTTCCCTGACCCCTGGTCTGACAAACTGGTGTACCCATGATGTGGGCACTGGTGACAGTGCACCTGTCAAGAACAAAATCTATCGACAGTCAGATCAAGTCAAGGAAAGCATCAAAGCTGAGGTCAGCAAGATGCTGGAGTTAGGGTTCATTGAACCCTCTGAGAGCCCCTGGGCTAGCCCAGTGGTTCTGGTCCCCAAACCTCATCAGCAAGGTGAAAAGAGAGAGATGAGGTTCTGTGTGGACTATAGAGGGCTCAACTCTGTCACCAAGACAGATGCTCACCCTATTCCAAGAGCAGATGAGCTGATAGAAAAATTAGGGGCAGCCCAATTCCTCAGTACCTTTGACTTAACTGCAGGGTACTGGCAGATTGGCATGGCCCCAGGAGCAAAAGAAAAGACAGCATTCTCCACCCCTGATGGGCATTATCAGTTTACTGTAATGCCCTTTGGGCTAAAGAATGCCCCTGCCACCTTCCAAAAGTTGGTGAACCATGTCCTGGCTGCGCTGGAATCCTTTAGTGCAGCTTATCTTGATGATATTGCTGTCTTTAGCTCCACCTGGCAGGATCACCTAATCCACCTTGGGAAGGTTTTAGAGGCTCTGCGAAATGCAGGTCTCACTATCAAGGCATCCAAATGCCAGATATGGCAGGGCACTGTGGTGTACTTGGGCCACCTTGTAGGTGGAGGCCAAGTACAACACTTACAACCCAAGATCCAGACCATCATGGACTGGATAGCTCCAACAACCCAGACCCAAATCAGGGCATTCCTTGGCTTGACTGGGTACTACAGGAGGTTTGTGAAGGGATATGGGTCCATTGTGACCCCCCTCACAGAACTCACCTCCAAGAAGATGCCCAAGAAGGTTAACTGGACAGTTAGTTGCCAAAAGGCTTTTGACACCCTGAAAGAAGCAATGTGCTCAGCACCAATTCTAAAAGCCCCAGATTATGTCAAGCAGTTCATAGTGCAGACTGATGCCTCTGAGCTAGGGATAGGAGCGATCCTATCCCAGACCAATGATGAAGGCCAAGACCAACCTGTTGCTTTTATAAGCAGGAGGCTACTCCCCAGAGAGCAGCGTTGGAGTGCCATTGAGAGGGAGGCCTTTGCAGTGGTTTGGTCCCTTAAGAAGTTGAGGCCATACTTGTTTGGTACTCACTTCCTGGTTCAAACTGACCACAGACCTCTCAGATGGCTAATGCAGATGAAAGGGGAAAATCCAAAACTACTAAGGTGGTCCATCTCCCTACAGGGAATGGACTTTGAAGTGGAACACAGACCAGGGACTGTCCATGCCAATGCAGATGGACTTTCCAGGTTCTTCCACTTAGACAATGAAGACTCCATAGGGCAAGGTTAGTCTCATCACCTTTCGTTTGGGGGGGTTGTGTTAGAAAGTGCCATCTTTCTTGCATGGTATGCCCCCACCTTTTGCTGAATTGCTGAATGTACTTTGACTGAGTGTGCCCTGGACTCCTGACAATCAGGTGCCAGGGCTATGTTCCTTCCCTAAAACACAAAACAAAAATTGGCAAACCCTGGCCACATGTCAGCCCCTGATAAATGGTACCATAGGTACCCAGGGCCTTGTGACCAGGGAAGGCCTCTAAGGGCTGCAACACTCATTGTGCCACCCTTAGAGGCCCTGTACCCTTACACACATACACTGCCCTTGCAGGCTGGGTGTCTGGGTACAAGACAAAACAAAGAGTCGACATGGCACACTTCCCTGTGTGCCATGCCCACCACCTACACTGCCATGGCATACATCAGCCACCCCTCTAGCTAGGTGCCCTATGCCAGTGGTGTGGGCACAGGAGCCCTGTGCCCCTACAGTACTCAGGTCTATTCCTGGGCACTGTAAGTGCAGTGCTGCCATTTAAGAGCACATGGTGCTGAGAGCTCCTCAAACACGAACTTCACAGCACCATAATGGCAACACTGAAGACTGAGAAGTTTGGTATCAAACTTCTCAGCACATTAAACCCGCACTGATGCCAGTGTGAGATTTAATGTACCAAGCACCCCAGAGGGCATCTTAGAGATGCCCCCTAAAACCTAAGCTTCAATCCACGTCTGTTCTGAGGCTGCCTAGGCTGCCACACAGCAGACATGTTGCTGGACCCCTGGGTAGGAGAGCCCCTGCTCTCCTGGGCCTGCAACAATGCACATCCTGGGCGAGGTGCTAAATTTCCTCCCCCAGGATGGACCGGGGAAAGCTTCAAAGGCATGCCGCCTCTGTGAGCTTCCCCAGGCCACTGCAACCTCCCACTCTGGCGGGAAGCTTGGCCGGAAACCCCAAATAAGGACAGGGGATGTGCCAGCCTGCCAACCCCACCCCTCAGGTGGGGGAGGCGAGGTGAAGCACATCTCCGGGCTCTCGCCATCTTGAAGATGGGAAGCCCTGCCCAATCAGGGTTAGGCTACTGCCCCCTCCCACAGGAGAGAGGCAGGATAGGGGGTGTACCCACCCCAGGACAGGTACCCATTGGTCCCTGCCCTTCACCTACCTGTAACGCCCCTAAATCTAGTATTTAGGGGCACCCTGAACCTTCCTTCCCAGATTCCAGATTCCGAAATCCGAAGAAGAGCTAGAAGAAAGAAGACCTGCCGCTGCTAAAAAGAGAAAGACACCAACTGCTTTGGCCCCAGCCCTACCGGCCTGTCGACCCTCGAACCTGCTCCTGCTCCAAACCGGCATCTCTTGTGGCCAGCAACCTCACAAACCCCGGAGGACCTGACTACCTTTTGGCTCTAAGGCCCTGGGACTCCCATGAGTAGAGGCTCTACTCAAAATCTACTTCTAATCCCTGGCATCAGCCCGGAACCGCGAACCCTTCACACTCTGCACCCGCTAAGCCTGGCCTGTGCCGGAGTGAACAAAGACCACGAGGACGACCCCGCGGCGATGCTGACCCTGAGTCCGGCACCCAAGGATTTCCCTCGACGCTCCTGAAGAAGCCTGCAGCCTCAGAACCAGGTGCCCCCCCAACCGTGATCAACTGACGGTAAGCTTTCCCCGTGCCAAAAGGCACCCCTGCACCCAGCGCCCCGCGGCCCCCTGTGCCCAATCCCGGGGTACCTACCTATCCTCCAACTACCCAACTTACCTCTCAAAATGGTGGTGGCACCTGAAGAATCTTCGTCCCCGAGCTTGCAGTCTTTTTCTAAACCGAGTCTAGGCACCCAGTACTGGATTACAAAAGTAACGAGAACATACTATACCTGCAACGTGAAATTACTGCCATAGGGAATCATTGACTGTTTTCTATGAAATATTTTTTGTGTCAACTTTTAAAATAGTAAAATATTATCTACAAGTCACCACAGTAATTGAGTCGACTTTTATCACTTGTTTCTAAGTACTGTCCCAAGACTGAATCTAGGATCCAGTCTTGGAATTCCAAAAGTAATCTAAAAGTAATCTATTGCAAATAACTTGAAACTTCCATTGAACTCAATGCATTATTGTGTTTAGAATTGTGTTGCCTATTGCAACAACTTGTAATTATTTACAAAAGTCAATTGCATATTGCAAAAGTATTTACCTACAGCTTCTCATTCTGAAAAAGTATATTTTAATACCTATTGTTGGTTCTAAAATAAAACAAGCATATATTTTTTATATATAAACCATTGGCCTAGAGTTCAGTTATTGAGTGTGTGAAACCATTTGCTGACTGAGTGTGTACATCAAAATGCTTTACACTGTCCTCTGATACTGCCTTACTGCTCGACCAAGCTACCACTTTAGAGAGTAAGGTTATATCTAACTTTAGCCTCTGCCAAACCTCTGGGGTCTGTGGACTCTGTACACACTGTACCTATTTGGGAACAGTATATACAGAGCCACTTTCTCACATTGGTGGATCAGCGGTGGGATACAAACTTGCATTTTGTTGGACTACTTAGTCACCATCTGATCACACGACAGAACTCTTAAAATTGCCTTTAGAATTCTGATTGGTCTATTCCAAAATACTAAAAAGTCTTGTCAGGGCCTTGCTTAAGTCCCATTATAATTTTAGAAAAATAAAAGTCACTGTAGTCAGGGTAGAGGATTGGAACTGTCAGGTTAGAATGACTCAAACAAACCCAGCTATTTGTGAAAATAATAACATGGACGTGGTGAAGGAGCTCGACCTCACACCGTACTTACACTTGTCTTTCAAGGAATTGAGGTCCCTATGCAAACTTAAAAATATACCAATGGGCCTGCATCCAACCAAACTAGGGCTTCAGGAGCTCTTGGCTGAGTATGCTAAGGACCACCCATCTGAACATGGTGATGGCCAGTCAGATGAGGAAAGGGAAGAAGAGGAGGAGGAGAATGACCACCCCGCCCCCCCCTCACACACACACTATTCCCTAGGGAGGAGAGGGCACCCATACCCTTCAATCCAAGAATTAGCATCTGGGGACCTAGAGATCACACAGGTGACTCTGGTACCAGAGAGATCACTGGGGGACCCACCAGCGAAGAGGACAGCCTTTTAGCAAGGTTGGCCAAAAGATTAGAGCTAGAGTCCAGGCTCCTGGCTCTAGAAAAAGAAAGGAGAGAGATGGGTTTAGCACCCATCAATGGTGGCAGCAATACTAAAAATAAGAATAGGGAGGAAACCTCTGATCCTAAAATCCCGAAAGGGATGTTCCCTAAATTGGAGGAAGGTGATGACATCACCAAGTGGTTCACAGCCTCTGAGAGGGCTTGTGAAATAAGAAGAGTAAAGAAACTTCTCTGGGGGGCACTCCTGTGGGAACTGTTCTCTGGTAACTGCAGAGACAGGCTTCTGGCCCTCTCTGGGCCAGAAGCAGGATCCTATGACCTCATGAGGAAGACTCTGATTGAGGGATTTGTATTCACTACTGAGGAGTATAGAATTAGATTCAGGGGGGCTCACAAAACCCAGACCGAGTCCTGGATTGTTTTTGTGGACCAATATATTCAACCCTTGGTACAGAATTTACCTGCGTATATAAAAGATACGAAGGACATCCTAGGTAAATTTGAGGGCTTACATGGTCTGAAACCCTAAGGTTTGTCACCTTAGATTAACAAGCTTGTATACCTGTATTAAGAAAGAGTTTGGTATTATAGCTTTACAAACTTTTTTGGGACAGAGAGCTGCGGATCACTTTCATCATAATGAGATGCTATTGGAAATGACAGACATCATCCTATCCAAGAACTATTTCCTCCACGATTCTAACTGGTATCACCAAATTCGGGGCACTGCCATGGGCTCCAGGTTTGCTCCTGCTTACGCCGGGCTCTTTATGGGCTGGTTCGAGCGGGGGCATGCCTGGGGCAGACATGCGACAACATGGATGCAACATGTAATTTTTTGGGGCAGGTATATTGATGACGTCATCATACTCTGGAATGGACTTGTAGAGGATTTGATGTCATATTATGACTACCTCAATGACAATACATTCAATGTAAAATTTACCATAAACCACAGCTCTGAAAAAATCGATTTTTTGGATATAACCTTTTTTATCCAAGACAATCACATCCATAGACGTACACATAGGAAGACCACAGCCTGTAATAGCACTCTACACTTTCGAAGCTCACATCCACAACATGTGATCAAGAATATCCCCTACTGGGAAATGATCCGCATGCGACAGAATTGTAGCATGGATGAGGACTTTACATTAAATCTAAGGGAAACAGAAAGACTGTTTTTGGAGAGGGGATACCCTAAACATATTCTGAGCGAAGCACAGAATAAAGCAAAGAAGATCTCCAGAACTACTACACTAGCTGTCAAGCCAAAAAGGGCATCCAACATAGGTCATATTTCATTCAATACTCAGTTTAATGAACAAAGTAGTAGGGTGTACAATACTCTTAGGAAGCACTGGCATTTACTAACAGATATACCGAGTTTAAATGAGCAATTGGATAAAAGACCCAAAGTGACATACAGAAGAGGACAACATTTGCGTGATATGCTTTGTCCAAGCTATGTCACAACTCCTAAAAAACAAACCTGGCTCACTACAAAAACATTAGGGTTTTATACATGTAACAAATGTAGTGTCTGTAGTCTAAGCATTAATAAGACTAAGAACTTCAGCTTCAATACCAGACGCGACTACACAATAGAACATCTCATCAATTGTAACTCAAAATACATAGTGTACATAATAGGCTGCCCCTGTAATAAAATCTATGTGGGCAGCACAAAAAGACCCCTAAAAACTAGAATTCA
Source organism: Triturus cristatus (assembly GCF_964204655.1). Taxonomy (NCBI): domain Eukaryota; kingdom Metazoa; phylum Chordata; class Amphibia; order Caudata; family Salamandridae; genus Triturus; species Triturus cristatus. Next base: position 513,616,543 of record NC_140579.1, read on the forward strand.
AGAACATGCCCGAGCCGTTCGGAATAGGGATATGAGGTACCCCCTGACTTTTCACATGCAGGAAAAACATTCTAGTGAAGATAATTTTTGGTTTATAGGTATAGACCATGTTCCAGCCCACCCCAGGGGTGGAAACAGAGAGCTGGCACTCAGAAAGAAGGAAGCAGGGTGGATATGCAGATTACGAAGTGTAGAGTTGGGACATAACGGCGATAATGAGATGCATTATTTCCTATAAGATATTGAAATGCGTCTCCTAGTTCTGACTGTGGCATTGTCTTTATTAGTCGCTGTTAAAATTATATGTATATTGAATTGAAACTATGCAAAGTTGTCGTTATACTCTTTCATGTCTATCGTCCACTTTCTCCTTTATTTCTTGATCATCTTCTTTTCACACATACATGGAACCTAGTAGTAAATCCATACGAACTATTCTTTCTAAATACCACTACCTTATCAAACGATATATTTTGGGTGTAGATACTTAATCATACAGATTACAATAATCTCAAAATCTAAAACAATTAAGATGTGGATATAAAAGGCTGCTATAAATTAAAACATGAATGTATACTGAATAGGCCTATCTGCTGATTCTATAGTATATGTATACTTAGATTTGCCTGCACGATTACCTACGCGGACATACTCTAAGATGGCCGCCATATAGTGAACATTTCCCGTATAATTTTATCTGATCACTTCACTTATTTCTTATTAGTAATAATTGAGAACAATAAACAGATCTTATTATACAATCGACATACAGATATGACATATCACCACGGGTAGACTGTGTACGTATACTACTGGGATCGCTATAATTCTCGCAAGATCTGGAATCCATCGGCATAGAATGGGAACCATGAATGGTTCTGAATCACGTGTTTCTTTCTTTCTCTATACAATCAATAAACCTCTTTGAGGTTTTTTAAACGTTAAGCACAAAATCAGGCCGTTTTTGGAACAAACATTGTCGCTGTCTTCTACTTTCCGATGGGTGTCTTATACCTTCTAAGATGGCCACGACGCTCGCGCTGGTAGTCTTGTGACTCACAAGGGTGATCTACTGTGTAACTGGACAGAGGTGCCCATACTAGGAGAGTGCTATACCGTGAATCAATTCTAAAGCTTATTAGCACTCTCTTAAATGAAATATGTCGGACTCAAAAAATCGATGTCCGATTGACAGGCCGTTCCTATACATATCGCCGCTTTCTTTTTACCACTGTGATGGGTCTACTATACAGCTCAAGATGGCCACGACGTTCACGTTAAGTGTCATGTGACCTATAAGGGGGCGTTACTTTGTGATTTGACACAGGTGATTGAATTTACCGGGCCACTTGAAAAGTATATAATGAGAGTACTTTCTGGTAGGAGGTTGCCGGATCGAGGGACCTGTCTCTTTGACGTAGACTGTTTGCTGTTATTGGTCGCGACTAGCATATTGCGGTGAGCACACGCTGGGACTTTTGCACCAATGGGACTAGAGGCTCCATATCTCCATTGCAGGTTCTGTTATAAGACTATTGAGACTAGTAATTAAGAGAGAGGATTTTCTTACTCTCCTTCCTCAGATGGGCTCCGTTTAAAACGTCATGGAGCTCTGAGATGGGATGCCGCGCAGATTTGGGCTTGCTGCGTTAAGATAGCGGTTATGAACTGTTGGTTTTTTTTTAGCACAGGGTGGTCTTTTATAAAGGGTTTGAACGTTTCTTGAATCGCCTTGGATGCTACAGATTAGTATTGCAGGCTGGCTTATAATTACTGAAAATTTAAACTTTAGGAAACAGTGAATCATATGTACCTCATTCTTGATTGTTATTCATAATAAAGATATAGTCATAGCCCGATGATGCTGTGATGAGCAAATGTCAAACGTGCAGAAGAGCTTGTGGGAGAGGTTAGATGTAATACAATTATCAGTTATTACAACAGTGAATCATTTGCGGTCTGGACACACTCTTATAACTATGTGTCCAGTATATGATGGCACATATGAGAGGATTTGGATATAATATATTACGAATCGTTTATGGTTTGGCTCTCTCGTTTTAGATCGGATCATTTCATTCTCAAATATCTGAGTGGATTACATCCGTTCATTAATTTTATTGAAACAATTCTTGAAAACTTCAAGGTTCTGGACATCCCATATATAGAAAAGGTATGTTATACATGGACTAACCATGTGCCTCTAGTACTAAACTCTAAATTAAATTAAATAATCTCTTTTACAGAGATCAATATGTCTCTATGTTGACATTATGCAATATGAATATAGCTATGCCTGCTTATAAAACATCTCGTGCCCCTTTATATGCTACATAAACATATACAATATGCATATCACTTTTCAATGATAGCATTTGTTTTATATCGCAGATAACTCTGTATGGACGATAAGAAACTGGATAGGAGACTTTCTGTCCCGACTGTATGAATTATGATTACTACATATAGGAGCGATCTAATCTTTTTTCACAATTTGGTAGGTTTAATACACCCTTATTATAATTAGGGTATCGTTTGGATTTCTATGTGAAATAGTCACTAAATTTGCAATTACTTTACTACCCTATCTAAATGAGTCAGTGTAGATCGAATAAACACAACATATGACAGTATGGAACTATCTCTTTATTTCTTTCCTTCCTCCGTTCTTAGATTCTTTTACTACTTGATGCTTATGCAAGATGATTATCAGGATAAATATCCCATATATGAAATGTAATACTGTATAGCTTTGTTTTTAGTGTGGGGTCCATTGAGAGATTATGGACATGTGGAATGACGTAATAACTTTCATTATATTTGTATTGGGTCATAACACACTTCTCTGAAATTAGAGATTTATGAGGAATGTTTGTCGTAATGTAGGTTTTGTTTGTTAGATTGTCATCTACTGTATGACATTTTTAATGGTTACACATTTTTGTAATTGTAATTATATGTCTATGTATTTTTAACAGCCCTGAAGAAGTCCTGTCCCAGGACGAAACGCGTCGGCTGTATCGCACTGTATTGTCCATTGAATTTGGAATAAAGAGACTAATATCGAGGAATACTCTGTCTTCTTGAATTGAATTTGACTTATATATATTGTTATTATTGGATTATTTTACAAGTGTGTGGTGCATCTTAACTTTTGCTTTATCTATTTACAGTACCCCTGGGTGAATGGAACTAGGGTAGAAGCTCTGAGGGATACAGATGCCAGTGTCACTATGGTGAAAAACACACTGGTTTCCCCATATTTGATTGTGAAGTCTTACCCAGTCACCAACGCTGACAGTGTCACCACTAGTCATCCCATGGCCATGGTGACATTAGGCTGGGGTGGGGGGGGGGGGGGTTACTGGCCTGAAACAGGTAGTGGTCTCTCCAAAGTTGCCAGCTGCATGTCTGCTTGGAAATTATCTGGAAACCTCAGCCTGGGCTGAGGTTGAGCTAAAGGCCCATGCAGCCATGCTGGGCATCCCTGAATTGGTGTGTGTGCAAACCAGAGCACAGAGCAAGAGGAAGGGTGAAAAAGTAGGTCTGGAGCCTGAAATAATGGCCCAACCAACCAAGAGAAAAGGTAAGAAGACTGGGGAACCAGCTTCTGTACAGCAAAACATTCAGGACCCCTCTCCACAGGGAGAGGATTTGGATACCCCTAAGGGAACTGAGCCCATGGAGCTTGACCCTTACCAGGTTGAACTCTTGGGCCCAGGGGGACCCTCTAGGGAAGAGCTGTGCCAGGGTCAGCGAGACTGTCCCACTCTTGAAAGCCTGAGGCAGCAAGCTGTTTCAGAAGCACAGGGAGATGTCAATGGTACCCACAGAGCTTATTGGGAAGAGGGATTACTGTATGCTGAGGCAAGAAACCCCACTCCTGGAGCCACCAGGAGGGTGGTAGTGCCACAGAAATACAGGGAGTTCCTCCTAACTTTGGCTCATGACATCCCCCTAGCTGGGCATCTGGGGCAATCTAAAATTTGGGAAAGGCTAGTGAGTCACTTTTACTGGCCCCAGATGCACCAAAAGGTGAAGGAGTTTGTCAGCTCCTGTGTTACCTGTCAAGCCAGTGGCAAGACAGGTGGCCACCCAAAGGCCCCCCTCATCCCACTACCAGGGGTGGGGGTACCCTTTGAAAGGGTAGGAGTGGACATTGTGGGTCCACTTGAACCTCCCACAGCCTCAGGGAACACATTTATTCTAGTAGTAGTGGACCATGCTACTAGGTACCCTGGAGCAATTCCACTTAGGACTACTACAGCTCCTGCAGTAGCCAAGGCCCACCTGGGTGTCTTCATCAGGGTAGGGTTTCCTAAGGAGGTGGTTTCAGGCAGAGGTTCCAACTTCATGTCTGCTTACCTAACACACTTATGGAAAGAGTGTGGAGTGCAGTATAAGTTTACTACACCCTACCACCCACAAACCAATGGCCTTGTTGAGAGATTCAACAAGACATTGAAAGGTATGATCATGGGTCTCCCTGAAAAACTCAAAAGGAGATGGGATGTCCTGTTACCATGCCTGCTTTTCTCTTACAGGGAAGTACCACAGAAGGGAGTAGGTTTCTCACCCTTTGAACTTCTGTTTGGTCATTCTGTAAGGGGACCACTTTGTCTTGTAAAAGAGGGCTGGGAGAGGCCTCTTCAAGAGCCCAAACAAGACATAGTGGACTATGTGCTTGGCCGAAGGTCCAAAATGGCTGAGTACATGGAGAAAGCATCCAAGAACCTTGAGGCCAGCCAGGAGCTCCAGAAGCACTGGTATGACCAAAAAGCTGCACTGGTTGAATTTCAACTTGGGCAACAGGTGTGGGTTTTGGAGCCAGTAGCACCAAGGGCCCTCCAAGGTAAATGGAGTGGCCCTTACCCTATCCTAGAAAGAAAAAATGAGGTCACCTACTTAGTTGACCTGGGCACTAGCAGGACACCCAAAAGGGTTATCCATGTGAACCGCCTTAAGCTCTACAATGACAGGGCTGACATCACCATGCTGATGGTGACTGATGAGGAACAGGAAGCAGAAAGTGAACCTCTCCCTGACCTCCTCTCCTACAGCCCAGAAGATGGATCAGTAGATGGTGTGATCTTTTCAGATACCCTCTCTGCCCAACAGCAGACTGACTGCAAGCAAGTCTTGCAACAGTATGCTAGCCTCTTTTCCCTGACCCCTGGTCTGACAAACTGGTGTACACATGATGTGGACACAGGTGACAGTGCACCTGTCAAGAACAAAATCTTTTGACAGTCAGACCAAGTCAAGGAAAGCATCAAAGCTGAGGTCAGCAAGATGCGGGAGTTAGGGGTCATTGAACCCTTTGAGAGCCCCTGGGCTAGCCCAGTGGTTCTGGTCCCCAAACTTCATTAACAAGGTGAAAAGAGAGAGATGAGGTTCTGTGTGGACTATGGAGGGCTCAACTCTGTCACCAAGACAGATGCTCACCCTATTCCAAGAGCTGATTAGCTGATAGATAAATTAGGGGCAGCCCAATTCCTCAGTACCTTTGACTTAACTGCAGGGTACTGGCAGATTGGCATGGCCCCAGGAGCAAAAGAAAAGACAGCATTCTCCACCCCTGATGGGCATTATCAGTTTACTGTAATGCCCTTTGGGCTAAAGAATGCCCCTGCCACCTTCCAAAGGTTGGTGAACCATGTCCTGGCTGGGCTGGAATCCTTTAGTGCAGCTTATCTTGATGATATTGCTGTCTTTAGCTCCACCTGGCAGGATCACCTGATCCACCTTGGGAAGGTTTTAGAGGCTCTGCAAAATGCAGGTCTCACTATCAAGGCATCCAAATGCCAGATAGGGAAGGGCACTGTGGTGTACTTGGGCCACCTTGTAGGTGGAGGCCAAGTAGAACCCTTACAACCCAAGATCCAGGCCATCATGGACTGGATAGCTCCAACAACCCAGACCCAAGTCAGGGCATTCCTTGGCTTGACTGGGTACTACAGGAGGTTTTGTGAAGGGATATGGGTCCATTGTGACCCCCCTCACAGAACTCACCTCCAAGAAGATGCCCAAGAAGGTTAACTGGACAGTTAGTTGCCAAAAGGCTTTTGACACCCTGAAAGAAGCAATCTGCTCAGCACCAATTCTAAACGCTCCAGATTATGCCAAGCAGTTCATAGTGCAGACTGATGCCTCTGAGCTAGGGATAGGAGCGGTCCTATCCCAGACCAATGATGAAGGCCAAGACCAACCTGTTGCTTTTTATAAGCAGGAGCCTACTCCCCAGCGAGCAGCGTTGCAGTGCCATTTGAGAGGGACCCCGAGTCCGGCACCCAAGGACTTCCCTCGACGCTCCTGAAGAAGCCTGCAGCCTCAGAACCAGGTGCCCCCAACCGCGATCAACTGAGGGTAAGCTTTCCCGACACCAAAAGACACCCCTGCACCCGGCGCCCGCGGCCCCGTGTGCCCAATCCTGGGGTACCTACCTATCCTCCAACTACCCAACTTACCTCTCGAATTGGTGGTGGCACCTGAAGAATCTTCGTCCCCGAGCTTGCAGTCTTTTTCTAAACCGGAGCTTTCCCATTGAAATCAATTGAGCGCCCGAAGGCTCAAAAGCTCCCTGCACCCAACCGCCCGAGTGGCCCTGGCAGTGCAACCTCTCCACCTAACTACTTCCCCACTTGCACTGAGTAAGTGACCAGGAGCCCAGCTGCGTGGCCTGCTAGTCAGCAGCCACCAACCAAGGCCCCCCTACCTCTCATAGGATAACATTGGGCCTAACTCTCTCTGCACCTGGCCGCCCCCGTGCCGCTGAGGGTGAACCAACTGTACCTACCTGACCCTGGGAGACCCCTGAGTCTATGCCCAGAACCTAACTCTGCCAGTCGAGTACTTACCTTTAAACCGATAACTAAATTTTCTCCATAGGGTAACATTGACTGGTTTTTCCTGAAATTTCTTTTAAGTGTGGATTTTTCAAAACCTAAAATATTCACCAAAAATCAGCCGAGTAACGAAAACGAAAATACTCACCTGCTATTGGGTGAACTCCCAGTGCCGGATCTTGGTGCCCAGCACTGACTCTAAAAATACTTACAACTGTACTTACCAGTAACCCAATTTTCTCCCATAGGAAATCATTGACTGTTTTTCTGTGAAATTTCTTCTACGTGTCAATTTCTGAAAACTTTAAATATTCTTTAAAAATCGTATAATTTCTGAAAACGTCATTACTTACCTGTTTTGGATAAAGGTCCCAGTACTGAGTCAAGGCACCCAGTACTGGATTACAAAAGTAACGAGGACATACTATACCTGCAACGTGAAATTACTGCCATAGGGAATCATTGACTGTTTTCTATGAAATACTTTTTAAGTGTCAACTTTTAAAATAGCAAAATATTATCTAAAAATCACCACAGTAATTGAGTCGACTTTTATCACTTGTTTCTAAGTACTGTCTCAGGACTGAATCTAGGATCCAGTCCTGGAATTCCAAAAGTAATCTAAAAGTGATCTATTGCAAATAACTTGAAACTTCCATTGAACTCAATGCATTATTATGTTTGAATTGTGTTGCCTATTGCAACAACTTGTAATTATTTACAAAAGTCAATTGCATATTACAAAAGTATTTACCTACAGCATCTCATTCTGAGAAAGTATATTTTAATACCTATTGTTGGTTCTAAAATAAAACAAGCATATATTTTTTATATATAAACCATTGGCCTAGAGTTCAGTTATTGAGTGTGTGAAACCAATTGCTGACTGAGTGTGTACATCAAAATGCTTTACACTGTCCTCTGATACTGCCTTACTGCTCGACCAAGCTACCACTTTAGAGAGTAAGGTTATATCTAACTTTAGCCTCTGCCAAACCTCTGGGGTCTGTGGACTCTGTACACACTGTACCTATTTGGGAACAGTATATACAGAGCCACTTTCTCACATTGGTGGATCAGCGGTGGGATACAAACTTGCATTTTGTTGGACTACTTAGTCACCATCTGATCACACAACAGAACTCTTAAAATTGTCTTTAGAATTCTGATTGGTCTATTCCAAATACTAACAAGTCTTGTCAGGGCCTTGCTTAAGTCCCATTATAATTTTAGAAAAATAAAAGTCACTGTAGTCAGGGTAGAGGATTGGAACTGTCAGGTTAGAATGACTCAAACAAACCCAGCTATTAGTGAAAATAATAACATGGACTTGGTGGAGGAGCTCGACCTCACACCTTACTTACACTTGTCTTTCAAGGAATTGAGGTCCCTATGCAAACTTAAAAATATACCAATGGGCCTGCATCCAACCAAACTAGGGCTCCAGGAGCTCTTGGCTGAGTATGCTAAGGACCACCCATCTGAACATGGTGATGGCCAGTCAGATGAGGAAAGGGAAGAAGAGGAGGAGGAGAATGACCACCCCCCCCCCCCCCCACACACACTATTCCCTAGGGAGGAGAGGGCACCCATACCCTTCAATCCAAGAATTAGCATCTGGGGACCTAGAGATCACACAGGTGACTCTGGTACCAGAGAGATCACTGGGGGACCCACCAGCGAAGAGGACTGCCTTTTAGCAAGGTTGGCCAAAAGATTAGAGCAAGAGTCCAGGCTCCTGGCTCTAGAAAAAGAAAGGAGAGAGATGGGTTTAGCACCCATCAATGGTGGCAGCAATACTAAAAATAAGAATAGGGAGGAAACCTCTGATCCTAAAATCCCGAAAAGGGATTTTCCCTAAATTTGAGGAAGGTGATGACATCACCAAGTGGTTCACAGCCTCTGAGAGGACTTGTGAAATAAGAAGAGTAAAGAAACTTCTCTGGGGGGCACTCCTGTGGGAACTGTTCTCTGGTAACTGCAGAGACAGGCTTCTGACCCTCTCTGGGCCAGAAGCAGGATCCTATGAACTCATGAGGACGACTCTGATTGAGGGATTTGGATTCACTACTGAGGAGTATAGAATTAGATTCAGGGGGGCTCACAAAACCCAGACCCAGTCCTGGATTGATTTTGTAGACTTCTCAGTAAAGTCACTGGATGTTTGGTTAGCTGGACATGGTGTGCAGGATTTTACTGGATTGTATAATTTATTCATGAAGGAACATATATTAAGTAACTGCACAAATGAAAAGTTGCATCAGCATTTGGTAGGCCTAGGTCTAATTTCTCCCCAAGAATTGGGAAAGAAGGCAGACCACTGGGTCAAGACTAGGGTGACAAGGACAGCCACTGGGGGTGACCAGAAGAAAGTGGTCACAAAACCTCCCCAGGGGAAAGGTGGTGAGAATCCCCAAGATAAAAAGTCTGAGTCTTCCAAAGGGCCCCAAAAACCTGTTCAGGGGGGTGGGACCCAAACTACTCCCTATGTGCCTCAACCCTATAGGGGGAAGAACTTTGATCCCTTAAAGGCCTGGTGTAATAACTGTAAGAGGTCAGGACACCTAACTGTAGATAAATGTTGCCCCCACATCAAAGCCCCCAAGGCACCCAGTACACCTACTCCTGGGGCAGCAAGTATAAAGATGGGATCAGAAGTGTACCCTGATTAAATCTGGGAACACACTGAAGCAAGTCTAGTCTCCCTGGGAGAAGTGGAGTTTGCCACTGTAGCTGTGTGGCCACCCAACTTGAAGATCTATTTACAGTACCCCTGGGTGAATGGAACTAGGGTAGAAGCTCTGAGGGATACAGGTGCCAGTGTCACTATGGTGAAAGACACACTGGTTTCCCCATATTTGAATGGGAAGTCTTACCCAGTCACCAACGCTGACAGTGTCACCACTAGTCATCCCATGGCCATGGTGACATTAGGCTGGGGTGGGGGGGGGGGGGGTTACTGGCCTGAAACAGGTAGTGGTCTCTCCAAAGTTGCCAGCTGCATGTCTGCTTGGAAATGATCTGGAAACCTCAGCCTGGGCTGAGGTTGAGATAAAGGCCCATGCAGCCATGCTGGGCATCCCTGAATTGGTGTGTGTGCAAACCAGAGCACAGAGCAAGAGGAAGGGTGAAACAGTAGGTCTGGAGCCTGAAATAATGGCCCAACCAACCAAGAGAAAAGGTAAGAAGACTGGGGAACCAGCTTCTGTACAGCAAAACATTCAGGACCCCTCTCCACAGGGAGAGGATTTGGATACCCCTGAGGGAACTGAGCCCATGGAGCTTGACCCTTACCAGGTTGAACTCTTGGGCCCAGGGGGACCCTCTAGGGAAGAGCTGTGCCAGGGTCAGCGAGACTGTCCCACTCTTGAAAGCCTGAGGCAGCAAGCTGTTTCAGAAGCACAGGGAGATGTCAATGGTACCCACAGAGCTTATTGGGAAGAGGGATTACTGTATGCTGAGGCAAGAAACCCCACTCCTGGAGCCACCAGGAGGGTGGTAGTGCCACAAAAATACAGGGAGTTCCTCCTAACTTTGGCTCATGACATCCCCCTAGCTGGGAATCTGGGGCAATCTAAAATTTGGGAAAGGCTAGTGAGTCACTTTTACTGGCCCCAGATGCACCAAAAGGTGAAGGAGTTTGTCAGCTCCTGTGTTACCTGTCAAGCCAGTGGCAAGACAGGTGGCCACCCAAAGGCCCCCCTCATCCCACTACCAGGGGTGGGGGTACCCTTTGAAAGGGTAGGAGTGGACATTGTGGGTCCACTTGAACCTCCCACAGCCTCATGGAACAAATTTATTCTAGTAGTAGTGGACCATGCTACTAGGTACCCTGGAGCAATTCCACTTAGGACTACTACAGCTCCTGCAGTAGCCAAGGCCTTCCTGGGTGTCTTCATCAGGGTAGGGTTTCCTAAGGAGGTGGTTTCAGGCAGAGGTTCCAACTTCATGTCTGCTTACCTAACACACTTATGGAAAGAGTGTGGAGTGCAGTATAAGTTTACTACACCCTACCACCCACAAACCAATGGCCTTGTTGAGAGATTCAACAAGACATTGAAAGGTATGATCATGGGTCTTCCTGAAAAACTCAAAAGGAGATGGGATGTCCTGTTACCATGCCTGCTTTTTTCTTACAGGGAAGTACCACAGAAGGGAGTAGGTTTCTCACCCTTTGAACTTCTGTTTGGTCATCCTGTAAGGGGACCACTTTGTCTTGTAAAAGAGGGCTGGGAGTGGCCTCTTCAAGAGCCCAAACAAGACATAGTGGACTATGTGCTTGGCCTAAGGTCCAAAATGGCTGAGTACATGGAGAAAGCATCCAAGAACCTTGAGGCCAGCCAGGAGCTCCAGAAGCACTGGTATGACCAAAAAGCTGCACTGGTTGAATTTCAACTTGGGCAACAGGTGTGGGTTTTGGAGCCAGTAGCACCAAGGGCCCTCCAAGATAACTGGAGTGGCCCTTACCCTATCCTAGAAAGAAAAAATGAGGTCACCTACTTAGTTGACCTGGGCACTAGCAGGACACCCAAAAGGGTTATCCATGTGAACCGCCTTAAGCTCTACAATGACAGGGCTGACATCACCATGCTGATGGTCACTGATGAGGAACAGGAAGCAGAGAGTGAACCTCTCCCTGACCTCCTCTCCTACAGCCCACAAGATGGATCAGTAGATGGTGTGATCTTTTCAGATACCCTCTCTGCCCAACAGCAGACTGACTGCAAGCAAGTCTTGCAACAGTATGCTAGCCTCTTTTCCCTGACCCCTGGTCTGACAAACTGGTGTACCCATGATGTGGACACTGGTGACAGTGCACCTGTCAAGAACAAAATCTTTTGACAGTCAGACCAAGTCAAGGAAAGCATCAAAGCTGAGGTCAGCAAGATGCTGGAGTTAGGGGTCATTGAACCCTTTGAGAGCCTCTGGGCTAGCCCAGTGGTTCTGGTCCCCAAACTTCATCAACAAGGTGAAAAGAGAGAGATGAGGTTCTGTGTGGACTATGGAGGGCTCAACTCTGTCACCAAGACAGATGCTCACCCTATTCCAAGAGCAGATGAGCTGATAGATAGATTAGGGGCAGCCCAATTCCTCAGTACCTTTGACTTAACTGCAGGGTACTGGCAGATTGGCATGGCCCCAGGAGCAAAAGAAAAGACAGCATTCTCCACCCCTGATGGGCATTATCAGTTTACTGTAATGCCCTTTGGGCTAAAGAATGCCCCTGCCACCTTCCAAAGGTTGGTGAACCATGTCCTGACTGGGCTGGAATCCTTTAGTGCAGCTTATCTCGATGATATTGCTGTCTTTAGCTCCACCTGGCAGGATCACCTGATCCACCTTGGGAAGGTTTTAGAGGCTCTGCAAAATGCAGGTCTCACTATCAAGGCATCCAAATGCCAGATAGGGAAGGGCACTGTGGTGTACTTGGGCCACCTTGTAGGTGGAGGCCAAGTAGAACCCTTACAACCCAAGATCCAGGCCATCATGGACTGGATAGCTCCAACAACCCAGACCCAAGTCAGGGCATTCCTTGGCTTGACTGGGTACTACAGGAGGTTTTGTGAAGGGATATGGGTCCATTGTGACCCCCCTCACAGAACTCACCTCCAAGAAGGTTAACTGGACAGTTAGTTGCCAAAAGGCTTTTGACACCCTGAAAGAAGCAATCTGCTCAGCACCAATTCTAAAAGCTCCAGATTATGCCAAGCAGTTCATAGTGCAGACTGATGCCTCTGAGCTAGGGATAGGAGCGGTCCTATCCCAGACCAATGATGAAGGCCAAGACCAACCTGTTGCTTTTATAAGCAAGAGGCTACTCTCCAGCGAGCAGCGTTGCAGTGCCATTTGAGAGGGACCCCGAGTCCGGCACCCAAGGACTTCCCTCGACGCTCCTGAAGAAGCCTGCAGCCTCAGAACCAGGTGCCCCCCAACCGCGATCAACTGAGGGTAAGCTTTCCCGACACCAAAAGGCACTCCTGCACCCGGCGCCCGCGGCCCCGTGTGCCCAATCCCGGGGTACCTACCTATCCTCCAACTACCCAACTTACCTCTTGAAGTGGTGGTGGCACCTGAAGAATCTTCGTCCCCGAGCTTGCAGTCTTTTTCTAAACCGGAGCTTTCCCATTGAAATCAATTGAGCGCCCGAAGGCTCAAAAGCTCCCTGCACCCAACCGCCCGAGTGGCCCTGGCAGTGCAACCTCTCCACCTAACTACTTCCCCACTTGCACTGAGTAAGTGACCAGGAGCCCAGCTGCGTGGCCTGCTAGTCAGCAGCCACCAACCAAGGCCCCCCTACCTCTCATAGGATAACATTGGGCCTAACTCTCTCTGCACCTGGCCGCCCCGTGCCGCTGAGGGTGAACCAACAGTACCTACCTGACCCTGGGAAACCCCTGAGTCTATGCCCAGAACCTAACTCTGCCAGTCGAGTACTTACCTTTAAACCGATAACTCAATTTTCTCCATAGGGTAACATTGACTGGTTTTTCCTAAAATTTCTTTTAAGTGTGGATTTTTCAAAACCTAAAATATTCACCAAAAATCAGCCGAGTAACGAAAACGAAAATACTCACCTGCTATTGGGTGAACTCCCAGTGCCAGATCTTGGTGCCCAGCACTGACTCTGAAAATACTTACAACTGTACTTACCAGTAACCCAATTTTCTCCCATAGGAAATCATTGACTGTTTTTCTGTGAAATTTCTTCTACGTGTCAATTTCTGAAAACTTTAAATATTCTTTAAAAATCGTATAATTTCTGAAAACGTCATTACTTACCTGTTTTGGATAAAGGTCCCAGTACTGAGTCAAGGCACCCAGTACTGGATTACAAAAGTAACGAGGACATACTATACCTGCAACGTGAAATTACTGCCATAGGCAATCATTGACTGTTTTCTATGAAATACTTTTTAAGTGTCAACTTTTAAAATAGCAAAATATTATCTAAAAATCACCACAGTAATTGAGTCGACTTTTATCACTTGTTTCTAAGTACTGTCTCAGGACTGAATCTAGGATCCAGTCCTGGAATTCCAAAAGTAATCTAAAAGTGATCTATTGCAAATAACTTGAAACTTCCATTGAACTCAATGCATTATTATGTTTGAATTGTGTTGCCTATTGCAACAACTTGTAATTATTTACAAAAGTCAATTGCATATTGCAAAAGTATTTACCTACAGCATCTCATTCTGAGAAAGTATATTTTAATACCTATTGTTGGTTCTAAAATAAAACAAGCATATATTTTTTATATATAAACCATTGGCCTAGAGTTCAGTTATTGAGTGTGTGAAACCAATTGCTGACTGAGTGTGTACATCAAAATGCTTTACACTGTCCTCTGATACTGCCTTACTGCTCGAACAAGCTACCACTTTAGAGAGTAAGGTTATATCTAACTTTAGCCTCTGCCAAACCTCTGGGGTCTGTGGACTCTGTACACACAGTACCTATTTGGGAACAGTATATACAGAGCCACTTTCTCACATTGGTGGATCAGCGGTGGGATACAAACTTGCATTTTGTTGGACTACTTAGTCACCATCTGATCACACGACAGAACTCTTAAAATTGTCTTTAGAATTCTGATTGGTCTATTCCAAAATACTAAAAAGTCTTGTCAGGGCCTTGCTTAAGTCCCATTATAATTTTAGAAAAATAAAGGTCACTGTAGTCAGGGTAGAGGATTGGAACTGTCAGGTTAGAATGACTCAAACAAACCCAGCTATTAGTGAAAATAATAACATGGACTTGGTGGAGGAGCTCGACCTCACACCTTACTTACACTTGTCTTTCAAGGAATTGAGGTCCCTATGCAAACTTAAAAATATACCAATGGGCCTGCATCCAACCAAACTAGGGCTCCAGGAGCTCTTGGCTGAGTATGCTAAGGACCACCCATCTGAACATGGTGATGGCCAGTCAGATGAGGAAAGGGAAGAAGAGGAGGAGGAGAATGACCCCCCCCCACCCCCCCACACACACTATTCCCTAGGGAGGAGAGGGCACCCATACCCTTCAATCCAAGAATTAGCATCTGGGGACCTAGAGATCACACAGGTGACTCTGGTACCAGAGAGATCACTGGGGGACCCACCAGCGAAGAGGACAGCCTTTTAGCAAGATTGGCCAAAAGATTAGAGGTAGAGTCCAGGCTCCTGGCTCTAGAAAAAGAAAGGAGAGAGATGGGTTTAGCACCCTTCAATGGTGGCAGCAATACTAAAAATAAGAATAGGGAGGAAACCTCTGATCCTAAAATCCCAAAAGGGATTTTCCCTAAATTTGAGGAAGGTGATGACATCACCAAGTGGTTCACAGCCTCTGAGAGGGCTTGTGAAATAAGAAGAGTAAAGAAACTTCTCTGGGGGGCACTCCTGTGGGAACTGTTCTCTGGTAACTGCAGAGACAGGCTTCTGACCCTCTCTGGGCCAGAAGCAGGATCCTATGACCTCATGAGGACGACTCTGATTGAGGGATTTGGATTCACTACTGAGGAGTATAGAATTAGATTCAGGGGGGCTCACAAAACCCAGACCCAGTCCTGGATTGATTTTGTAGACTTCTCAGTAAAGACACTGGATGTTTGGTTAGCTGGACATGGTGTGCAGGATTTTACTGGATTGTATAATTTATTCATGAAGGAACATATATTAAGTAACTGCACAAATGAAAAGTTGCATCAGCATTTGGTAGGCCTAGGTCTAATTTCTCCCCAAGAATTGGGAAAGAAGGCAGACCACTGGGTCAAGACTAGGGTGACAAGGACAACCACTGGGGGTGACCAGAAGAAAGTGGTCACAAAACCTCCCCAGGGGAAAGGTGGTGAGAATCCCCAAGATAAAAAGTCTGAGTCTTCCAAAGGGCCCCAAAAACCTGTTCAGGGGGGTGGGACCCAAACTACTCCCTATGTGCCTCAACCCTATAGGGGGAAGAACTTTGATCCCTTAAAGGCCTGGTGTAATAACTGTAAGAGGTCAGGACACCTTACTGTAGATAAATGTTGCCCCCACAACAAAGCCCCCAAGGCACCCAGTACAGCTACTCCTGGGGCAGCAAGTATACAGATGGGATCAGAAGTGTACCCTGAGCAAATCTGGGAACACACTGAAGCAAGTCTAGTGTCCCTGGGAGAAGTAGAGTTTGCCACTGTAGCTGTGTGGCCACCCAACTTGAAGATCTATTTACAGTACCCCTGGGTGAATGGAACTAGGGTAGAAGCTCTGAGGGATACAGGTGCCAGTGTCACTATGGTGAAAGACACACTGGTTTCCCCATATTTGATTGGGAAGTCTTACCCAGTCACCAACGCTGACAGTGTCACCACTAGTCATCCCATGGCCATGGTGACATTAGGCTGGGGTTGGGGGGGGGGGGGGGGTTACTGGCCTGAAACAGGTAGTGGTCTCTCCAAAGTTGCCAGCTGCATGTCTGCTTGGAAATGATCTGGAAACCTCAGCCTGGGCTGAGGTTGAGCTAAAGGCCCATGCAGCCATGCTGGGCATCCCTGAATTGGTGTGTGTGCAAACCAGAGCACAGAGCAAGAGGAAGGGTGAAAAAGTAGGTCTGGAGCCTGAAATAATGGCCCAACCAACCAAGAGAAAAGGTAAGAAGACTGGGGAACCAGCTTCTGTACAGGAAAACATTCAGGACCCCTCTCCACAGGGAGAGGATTTGGATACCCCTGAGGGAACTGAGCCCATGGAGCTTGACCCTTACCAGGTTGAACTCTTGGGCCCAGGGGGACCCTCTAGGGAAGAGCTGTGCCAGGGTCAGCGAGACTGTCCCACTCTTGAAAGCCTGAGGCAGCAAGCTGTTTCAGAAGCACAGGGAGATGTCAATGGTACCCACAGAGCTTATTGGGAAGAGGGATTACTGTATGCTGAGGCAAGAAACCCCACTCCTGGAGCCACCAGGAGGGTGGTAGTGCCACAGAAATACAGGGAGTTCCTCCTAACTTTGGCTCATGACATCCCCCTAGCTGGGCATCTGGGGCAATCTAAAATTTGGGAAAGGCTAGTGAGTCACTTTTACTGGCCCCAGATGCACCAAAAGGTGAATGAGTTTGTCAGCTCCTGTGTTACCTGTCAAGCCAGTGGCAAGACAGGTGGCCACCCAAAGGCCCCCCTCATCCCACTACCAGGGGTGGGGGTACCCTTTGAAAGGGTAGGAGTGGACATTGTGGGTCCACTTGAACCTCCCACAGCCTCATGGAACAAATTTATTCTAGTAGTAGTGGACCATGCTACTAGGTACCCTGGAGCAATTCCACTTAGGACTACTACAGCTCCTGCAGTAGCCAAGGCCTTCCTGGGTGTCTTCATCAGGGTAGGGTTTCCTAAGGAGGTGGTTTCAGGCAAAGGTTCCAACTTCATGTCTGCTTACCTAACACACTTATGGAAAGAGTGTGGAGTGCAGTATAAGTTTACTACACCCTACCACCCACAAACCAATGGCCTTGTTGAGAGATTCAACAAGACATTGAAAGGTATGATCATGGGTCTCCCTGAAAAACTCAAAAGGAGATGGGATGTCCTGTTACCATGCCTGCTTTTCTCTTACAGGGAAGTACCACAGAAGGGAGTAGGTTTCTCACCCTTTGAACTTCTGTTTGGTCATCCTGTAAGGGGACCACTTTGTCTTGTAAAAGAGGGCTGGGAGTGGCCTCTTCAAGAGCCCAAACAAGACATAGTGGACTATGTGCTTGGCCTAAGGTCCAAAATGGCTGAGTACATGGAGAAAGCATCCAAGAACCTTGAGGCCAGCCAGGAGCTCCAGAAGCACTGGTATGACCAAAAAGCTGCAGTGGTTGAATTTCAACTTGGGCAACAGGTGTGGGTTTTGGAGCCAGTAGCACCAAGGGCCCTCCAAGATAACTGGAGTGGCCCTTACCCTATCCTAGAAAGAAAAAATGAGGTCACCTACTTAGTTGACCTGGGCACTAGCAGGACACCCAAAAGGGTTATCCATGTGAACCGCCTTAAGCTCTACAATGACAGGGCTGACATCACCATGCTGATGGTCACTGATGAGGAACAGGAAGCAGAGAGTAAACCTCTCCCTGACCTCCTCTCCTACAGCCCACAAGATGGATCAGTAGATGGTGTGATCTTTTCAGATACCCTCTCTGCCCAACAGCAGACTGACTGCAAGCAAGTCTTGCAACAGTATGCTAGCCTCTTTTCCCTGACCCCTGGTCTGACAAACTGGTGTACCCATGATGTGGACACTGGTGACAGTGCACCTGTCAAGAACAAAATCTTTTGACAGTCAGACCAAGTCAAGGAAAGCATCAAAGCTGAGGTCAGCAAGATGCTGGAGTTAGGGGTCATTGAACCCTTTGAGAGCCTCTGGGCTAGCCCAGTGGTTCTGGTCCCCAAACTTCATCAACAAGGTGAAAAGAGAGAGGTGAGGTTCTGTGTGGACTATGGAGGGCTCAACTCTGTCACCAAGACAGATGCTCACCCTATTCCAAGAGCAGATGAGCTGATAGATAAATTAGGGGCAGCCCAATTCCTCAGTACCTTTGACTTAACTGCAGGGTACTGGCAGATTGGCATGGCCCCAGGAGCAAAAGAAAAGACAGCATTCTCCACCCCTGATGGGCATTATCAGGTTACTGTAATGCCCTTTGGGCTAAAGAATGCCCCTGCCACCTTCCAAAGGTTGGTGAACCATGTCCTGGCTGGGCTGGAATCCTTTAGTGCAGCTTATCTTGATGATATTGCTGTCTTTAGCTCCACCTGGCAGGATCACCTGATCCACCTTGGGAAGGTTTTAGAGGCTCTGCAAAATGCAGGTCTCACTATCAAGGCATCCAAATGCCAGATAGGGAAGGGCACTGTGGTGTACTTGGGCCACCTTGTAGGTGGAGGCCAAGTAGAACCCTTACAACCCAAGATCCAGGCCATCATGGACTGGATAGCTCCAACAACCCAGACCCAAGTCAGGGCATTCCTTGGCTTGACTGGGTACTACAGGAGGTTTTGTGAAGGGATATGGGTCCATTGTGACCCCCCTCACAGAACTCACCTCCAAGAAGATGCCCAAGAAGGTTAACTGGACAGTTAGTTGCCAAAAGGCTTTTGACACCCTGAAAGAAGCAATCTGCTCAGCACCAATTCTAAAAGCTCCAGATTATGCCAAGCAGTTCATAGTGCAGACTGATGCCTCTGAGCTAGGGATAGGAGCGGTCCTATCCCAGACCAATGATGAAGGCCAAGACCAACCTGTTGCTTTTATAAGCAAGAGGCTACTCCCCAGCGAGCAGCGTTGCAGTGCCATTTGAGAGGGACCCCGAGTCCGGCACCCAAGGACTTCCCTCGACGCTCCTGAAGAAGCCTGCAGCCTCAGAACCAGGTGCCCCCCAACCGCGATCAACTGGGGGTAAGCTTTCCCGACACCAAAAGGCACCCCTGCACCCGGCGCCCCGTGTGCCCAATCCCGGGGTACCTACCTATCCTCCAACTACCCAACTTACCTCTCGAAGTGGTGGTGGCACCTGAAGAATCTTCGTCCCCGAGCTTGCAGTCTTTTTCTAAACCGGAGCTTTCCCATTGAAATCAATTGAGCGCCCTAAGGCTCAAAAGCTCCCTGCACTCAACCGCCCGAGTGGCCCTGGCAGTGCAACCTCTCCACCTAACTACTTCCCCACTTGCACCGAGTAAGTGACCAGGAGCCCAGCTGCGTGGCCTGCTAGTCAGCAGCCACCAACCAAGGCCCCCCTACCTCTCATAGGATAACATTGGGCCTAACTCTCTCTGCAACTGGCCGTCCCGTGCCGCTGAAGGTGAACCAACTGTACCTACCTGACCCTGGGAGACCCCTGAGTCTATGCCCAGAACCTAACTCTGCCAGTCGAGTACTTACCTTTAAACCGATAACTCAATTTTCTCCATAGGGTAACATTGACTGGTTTTTCCTGAAATTTCTTTTAAGTGTGGATTTTTCAAAACCTAAAATATTCACCAAAAATCAGCCGAGTAACGAAAACGAAAATACTCACCTGCTATTGGGTGAGCTCCCAGTGCCGGATCTTGGTGCCCAGCACTGACTCTGAAAAATACTTACAACTGTACTTACCAGTAACCCAATTTTCTCCCATAGGAAATCATTGACTGTTTTTCTGTGAAATTTCTTCTACGTGTCAATTTCTGAAAACTTTAAATATTCTTTAAAAATCGTATAATTTCTGAAAACGTCATTACTTACCTGTTTTGGATAAAGGTCCCAGTACTGAGTCTAGGCACCCAGTACTGGATTACAAAAGTAACGAGGACATACTATACCTGCAACGTGAAATTACTGCCATAGGGAATCATTGACTGTTTTCTATGAAATACTTTTTAAGTGTCAACTTTTAAAATAGCAAAATATTATCTAAAAATCACACAAGTAATTGAGTCGACTTTTATCACTTGTTTCTAAGTACTGTCCCAGGACTGAATCTAGGATCCAGTCCTGGAATTCCAAAAGTAATCTAAAAGTGATCTATTGCAAATAACTTGAAACTTCCATTGAACTCAATGCATTATTATGTTTGAATTGTGTTGCCTATTGCAACAACTTGTAATTATTTAGAAAAGTCAATTGCATATTGCAAAAGTATTTAACTATAGCATCTCATTCTGAGAAAGTATATTTTAATACCTATTGTTGGTTCTAAAATAAAACAAGCATATATTTTTATATATAAACCATTGGCCAAGAGTTCAGTTATTGAGTGTGTGAAACCATTTGCTGACTGAGTGTGTACATCAAAATGCTTTACACTGTCCTCTGATACTGTCTTACTGCTCGACCAAGCAACCACTTTAGAGAGTAAGGTTATATCTAACTTTAGCCTCTGCCAAACCTCCGGGGTCTGTGGACTCTGTACACACTGTACCTATTTGGGAACAGTATATACAGAGCCACTTTCTCACAGTGGTGCTTCGGGAATCATATTTATCTGGGGAGTCGTCGTTAACCTCTGTTCGATCTACAGACTTTCATGAAATGTTTTATCTTTCCACACACGGTTCACCTTTTTCAGGACACACGGACGGTCTGTGAAAGGGATCTCCGTAGTATCCACATGTGCGTGGTCTGTATTCTTGAGATTTTGTGGGTTTTGCAACCCCTTCTGAAGCAACAGCCTTCACCGGTTCTGTTTTGACGGGAATCTGCAAGGCTGATTCCATGTGCGCCGCTCGGGCCTTCGAGAGTTCTTTGGTTCTCCTCAGTGTAAGTATCTGTGCTAATGGTTTTCCTGATTCTTCTAGTATACGTTCTCTCAGCTTCGCAGATGCACACCCCAGAATGATCTGGCCTCTAATCTCCTCCACCTCATCGCGAAATCTGCACATGGCAGCTAACTCTTTAAGCCTCGCATGAAACACATCTAGCGACTCCTCAGGTTGCTGTCTGGCTTGCCTGAGAATAAAGCGGTCATAGTCCCGGTTTGCCATGGGTTCGAAATAGGCATCCAGAGCAGCAATTAGTGTGAGATGGGTCTTAGGTGCTGCTTCATTGACTGACTTGGCTATTTTGTATACAACCTTTCCACCCAGATGCAGTATCATCGCCCTTTTCTGCTCATCCTCCACTTGGGTGGCCTCACAAAATAGCTGCACTCGCTCTACCCACTCTCTCCATTTTGGGGCTTGAGCCGAGGGAGTCCTTTCCACAATGAAAGGCTCCATCGCAGGGAATTGGGCCATGATGACTGGTATATCCGATCACTTCACCGTCCACTGAGCACGTGTGGAGTGCACTGCGCGATGCCACATGCTCTATTTTCACACCTGTTATTGGTGGCACACACAGCGGCGCTACTCACTGAGCTGTTCTCACCCCCAGGGCGATTCCTCCTGCCCCCGGCGCCTGGATCGGTGAGGTAGTTAGAATCAGCTTCCAGACACTGCCCGACCAGTTCAGCAGCCCGCTGTTATGAGGCCTTCCGTGTATTCCACGTTGGGACTCATCGGACATCCTCCCAACGCGGTCACACCCAGCCTGAAGTCGAGCGGTGAGCTCACCACAGCACGAGCACCGCGCACACAAGGGAACACGTGCGCAGCTGCCGCATGAGCTCTTCGTTCAGCGCCTCGTCCCCAATGTTGTATTTTAACTTAAGCGCCGCTCTGCGGCTGTTCACTTTCAATGGAGGTAATAATTAGCAGAATCGGGCCTGGTACCATGCGGCCGCGTGCATATAAATAATGACTCGGACCCCACTGTGATAATTACTCTGCTGGTGCGTGTCTGCTCTGCCGCAGAGACCGCGCCCACAGCTATTTATTGGGCATGTTCCGCTCTACGCAGTTCAAACTAAAGTTACAATACAAGCGGGGAGAGATGGACTCTCACCCCTATGAAATCGCGATACCACATGCGAGACACGACATAACATTGCGCCTCAAGTCCGCTGTAAGCGCACTGACTGCTGATATCCGGCTCCTCCACTCACGGTTCTGCAGGCCCCGCCATCATGTTCCTATCGCCGATGCGATACACCTGACCTCCTGGGCAAGCCAGGCGGCTGCCTGGCCGCTCCTCAACTATTTCTCTCTGCACCGGTGCTGCTTTGCGTCACCGCCGCTGTCCCAGGTCATACTTCCAGCTGCAACCTCTGGGCTCTTGAACTCGGATCCTTACAGCGCCCTCAGGATCTGGATTGTCAGTGGAGCCCAGACTCAGGCGCTCTGGCGCGGGCCTCTGGGATCAGTCCTCAGATAGCGCCTCCTCATACGTCCGGCCCTCTCACAGAGAATCAGTAAAGGATGGTGAAGGGTCACCCTCTGTTCCGATCGCACAGATGCCGGCACCGCCAATGCACCCAGCACATACTGTGCGTGTCAGGGCTACCCGGATGCGAGACTACAGGTCCCGAGCGGGCGGCCAGCATAATTAAACAGCTGTGCCAGGGCGCCCGTCCACCATGTTGTGCGCTGCACCGGCAGGCCTAGGTCAGCTGCAGGGGCTACAAACATAGGGGCCCATTAGCCACCCTAGCAGTGCTGGGACCGGCCGCCAGTGGTGCGGTGGTCTCGCACCTGCAATTAGGATGCCACAGTGGCAGTGGCATCCTCCATTCCCAGCATTGTGGCGGGTGGTGCTCACAGCACCGCCTGCCACAATGCTGGGAATGCACTGTGTGCATTGTCATGCACAAGGTGACAGGCACCGCAAGGTGCCTGCCACCATGTCCATGACAATGCAGGGGGGTGTAGGGTGCTGTGACGGGGCTTGCGGCCTAATACCTCGGAGTACTTAAGTAAGGTCACAACCACTCGTGGACACACTCCGGCCGTAAGGTCACATGCGACTTTGGCCCCTTTATTTTATACCCTCGGACCGAGCCCATTCACGAGGGGTGCGTGTGTACGCTTATTCGCGTAGAGGCCGGGTGGCCTTCTACATCCCTCTAAACCTTTAGCTGATAAAAGTCCAGCGAGGAACGGAGCAAAGATAATGGTCGAGTGTGAGGGGAGAGAGAGAAATAGAGAGAGAGAGAAAAAGAACGAGAGAGAGAGAGAGAAATAAACATCGACCGCTGCTACTGTCCACAGTTCTAATGGTGCCTCCGGCCCATCCTCCATGGGCGTCTTCATCGCGCCTTCCACTTGACAGGCATAGTCCTTCAGTTTTTGACTGGGGGAAGGGTTTGGCCTCAGCTGGTACCTTTGACTTCGGGATGGTGGTCCCTGGTGGGTTGTCGTGGTGCCGCAGGGAGGCCCCTCCGGGCCGGAACCCTCCACGTCTCCCTCGTGATTTGGACTCCTGGAGGTCTCGGCTTCGTGGCTCGGTTTCGGCCCTGCACTGGCACCTGGACTCGGGGCGATCTCCTCCGGGCCACCGGTGAAGTTGAGCACATCGTTTTCTTCCTCTTCTTCTGTGTCTCTCGGCACCCTTGGCGGCCTGATGTGTGCCACCTTAAACCACAACACATTCCTCACGGCTGTGTGCCGCCCTCTCTGAGCTGTGATCATTGTTCCCTTCACTTGAGTGACAGTCCATTCTTCTGGCTCATACGGTGTGCGGAACTTCCAGCCGGGGTGTCGGTCTTTCAGAATCACCCTAGACCCCACCTGGATGTTCGGAATCTTTGCCCCTGGGCGTAGAGTGGCCTTGTCGTTGGTCTGTTGGCGCCGCAGCTGGGCTCTCTCTGGGTTCAACCCAGGTGGCACCCAGTTAGCCTCCTCCGGGATGAGGTCACGAGGATGCCACTTCAGCAGGAGGGTAGCCGGAGCACACCCGGTCATCGCGTGTGGCGTCTGACGCTATGCAAACAGGAACTGATGGAGGCAGGTTTCAGGATCTTGATGCTGGTCTAACCCTATGCGCATCGCTCTGTTGAGTGTTCTCATGAATCGCTCAACTTCCCCGTTGGCTTGGGGCCATTGAGGTGTAATTCTTCGGTGTTTGACCGCCCTCCGTTGTAAGAGGTCCTGGAATTCCTGCCCTTGGAAGGGCGGGCCGTTGTCCGATTTTATCTCTTCTGGTAGCCCAAAGGTCGCAAATATCTTCTCCAGCGCCGGCTGTGTCTGCGTGAATGCAGTGGATGACCCCAGTTCGACTACCGGAAACTTGGTGCATGAGTCTATTACGACCATAGTGTGCCGTCCGTCAGGAAAACTGCCGAAATCAATGCTCACTTTGCTCCAGGGTGTGTTACATGGCTCCTCCGTGATTACTGGAGCGGGGACCGGGTCGGCTCCTGTTATGGCACAAGAGTGGCAGGTCCGCACCTCCTCCTCGACTAATCGATCCATTCCTGGGAACCAGACCTTGGACCTGAGCCTCGCCTTTTTTCTTCCCAGCTCCCTGGTGACCCTGATGGGCTATGGATACGAGGCGTCTCTGCATGCTGTGCGGGACCACGATGTTCTGCCCTCGAAGCACCAGGCCGGACTCTCCCACGCTGAGCTCGTGAGGCACCTTCCATAGCTGCCTCCGAGCGTTCTGTTCTTCTTCGATGAGGCTGGCCACTCCGTCCAGAAACCTGTGCCAGCGCCCTGTGGCGAGAGCGTCCTTGACACGCTGCAGCGTGACGTCCAGCTCCGTGGCTTCGCACAGATCCTTTTTGGTGACCGCCAATGGGCAGGCGTCATCTTCGATCATCTGCACGAACGCTTCCGTTCTTAGACTGTCATCCGATGGTGTTCCCACTTCCTCTTGCGTCGGGTGCCTCTACAGGAAATCCGCCGGGTTGTTGGCCCCTGGGCGGAAGACCAGTTGGAATGAATATGCCTGCAGCTGGACCGCCCACCGCTCGATCCGGGGTGGTGCTAACCAGCTGGACCCGCTGAACAACGGCAGCAGAGGCTTGTGGTCGGTTACAACTCTAAATGGATGGCCGAACAGATACAAGTGAAAGTGCTGACAGGCCCACCGAATTGTTAGGGCCTCGCGTTGAATCTGCGCATAGCGTGTTTCGGTTGGCGTCGGCGCCCGATTGGCGTACGCTACTGGCACATAGACTCCCTGCCTCGCTTCTTGCAGAAGTACCGCGCCAAGCCCCACGGGGCTGGCGTCAACCACTAGTTCTGTGTTCCGTCCAGGATGGAAGTATGCCATTGTCGTTTGGTCCAACAGCGCCTTCTTGACTCCTTGAAACGCAGCTTCTTCTCGTGGCGTCCAGACCCATGGCGTCCCGGTTTTCGTTAGCTGCCTGAGCGGCTCCGACAGCGTGGCCAGATTCGGGAGGAAACGGCCACAATATGTTGCCATGCCAAGGAAGCTTCTGATCGCTGTTGGGTTCTGCGGCACTGGAGCATTTTGGATCGCCGCCGCCTTCCGAGGGTCTACCCTGAGCCCCTCCCGGGAGAACACATACCCGAAGAAGTCGATGGAACTTTGGTAGAACGCACACTTCTTCCGATGTAGAGTAAGGCCACAGTCCACCAGTCGCTGTAGGGTGGCTCTTAGCCTTGCGTGGTGCTCTTCGAGGCTTTGGGAGTATATTT
The DNA here is from genome assembly GCF_964204655.1 of Triturus cristatus. Taxonomy (NCBI): domain Eukaryota; kingdom Metazoa; phylum Chordata; class Amphibia; order Caudata; family Salamandridae; genus Triturus; species Triturus cristatus. Next base: position 513,642,341 of record NC_140579.1, read on the forward strand.
GAATATCGTCGCTCAGGTTGATCACTCCGACGAGGCCGGACAGGGTTTTTTGGATCACATTCTGAAAAACCTCTGCATCGGACGACACCCCGAAGCTGAGCCTGGTGTACCTCCTCAACCCCACGTGCGTTGAGAAGGTGGTGATATACCTGCTCTCTGGAGCTATCTCGAGCTGGTGGTATCCCGAGTTAAGGTCTAGTTTAGAAAACCACTGTGCTCCGTTTAAATCCGCTACGATGTCGTCCCTCGTCGGGGTCACGTGCCTCTCCCTTCGGATGGCTTGGTTGGGGAGTCGCATATCCACACTCAAACGAATGGCCCCCGGTTGCTTGGGCTTAGGTGCCACCACCAGGGGTGACAGCCACGGTGTGGGGCCCGATACCTTCTCTATGACTCCCATGTCTTCCACGACCTGCAACTCTTGTTCCACGAGCGGGCGGATGTGCAGCGGTATCCTTCGGTGTCGGAGCGCTCTCGGCTGGACACTGCCATCAATATGCAGTTTCACCTGGAAGTTCTTCAGTTTGCCTAGTCCTGTGAAGAGTTGAGGGAATTCATTCATGATGCCTTCTGCATGGCTTTCATGCACCTGTCTCGCAAAGAACACCAGTTCCAGATCCTCCGCCGTGTGGCATCCTATTAGCGTACCAGTTCCACCTTCGGTGACATGGAACGTTGCTGTCAGCGTGCGAGCATCGCTTGATATTACTACCTCCATCATGCCCCTCAGTGGGAGCGGTTCAGTGACCCCGTACGTGAAGATCCTAGTTCTGCTTGGGACTAGCGTTGGCTTCGGTTGCAGCCGGTCAAACTGGTAGGAGTACATGACATTCACGGACGCTCCAGTGTCTATCAGGGCCTGTATGGGAGACCCGTTGACGCGGACTTGGCACATGGGAGGTGGTCGTCTTTTCTTGCCTGTGCGTCCGGTGAATGAAATGACGAATGCGTCGTCATCATCCTCATAGTATGCTGCGTCCGTGGCTTTATCCGGGTCAACTCCAGGCTCCCGGTCGTCCAGTGTGAGGTGTCTCAAACTCGCCGGGTGCCCTCTAGGGGCACTTCCACGTGTTCTTCCCCCTCGACCGCGACATACACTGGCATAGTGGTTGGCATTCCCGCACTTTGCACATGCCTGGCCTCTCGCCGGGCATCTGTCCTGGTCCCCATGGTCGAATCCACAGTATCCGCATCTGCCGCTAGGCCTTGGTCCTGCACCTCGGCGTTGTGCCCCTCCTGGCCATCTTCGGATGGCTTCCACTACCTCCTCCTTTACCCGCACCGGCTTGGGTGCCGTCGCTCCTGACGTGTTTCGCAGTTTTACCGTCTCCATTTCTTCCGCGCGTTTATCGTAGAGCTCGTGCGAACGTGCTAGGATCAGAATCTCATCTAGAGAGATGCCAGGCTGACGCAGGATGAGGTGCCGCAAGGCCACCGCCTTGCATCCGGCGATCAACTGTGCCCTGATTTCATCGTTGTGGTCTATGCCCGTGCAAGTGGCCGCCAACTTTCTGAGCCTTGCGTAGTACATGTCCATCGTCTCTGTTTCCCCCTGACGTGCCTGTCGCAATTTGAACCGTTCGTAATCCGGGTTCATTTGGGGATCAAAGTACTTGTTCAATGCGGCAATGGCGGCGTCAGAATCATCATCCGGTCCAGTGTTGGGTAGTGATTCGAACAGCTCGTAGAGTTCATCACCTCCAAAATGCTTGAGAAGCGACCGCTTCACTTTGCCGTCGTGCTATTGAGTCCCCGTGAAATAGTGGTTGAGGCGGCCCACCCATCGCTTCTATCTTGGCGCCACAGTGGCCGGGTCAGCCAACTGGCTGAACGGCGGCAGGGACGTCACTGAGGCATGCGAGTGAGGGGTCATTGGAGCTGCAGCCTGGGCCGCTGGTCATCAGCCATGTCTTTGCGCTTTTGTATCACTGACCGGTGATGTCTACTGATCTGGACCGCCACCAGACGAGTACCAGTAGGTACACTACGGACTAAATTAATGCAGTTGTGATCATTGTAACAATTTGTAATACTTCCCCCAGGTTCAACACGAAAGCTAAGAGAATGTGAGATGAAAAAATAATCAATTATGTTGCAATCTGTTTGTCCAGCCCTCTCCACAATTTCAACAGAATTGCACAGATCAAATTACAAAACGCATTTATACTGTGTCTTTTATTTAAAAAAAAAAAAAAAAAAGACAAAAACAATGATACTAGCTCGTCCCCCTCCTATAATTACATAAAGGCATTTTAAGATAGAGTACCAGGAGCAAAATGAACGAGCATGTAGAAACTGGTCCTACTTGGCCATGGAAAACAGTCTTGTCCTGTATGGGGAGTGGGCAGAGAACAAAGTGCGTTGAGCTCTGTCTGGATATTTTGAAAGGGAGGGCCAGTCCCCCAAAGGTCAGCATAATCTTCTTTTGTGTTTTTATCCACTGGCAGCGGTTGTACATGGGGGCCCCTCCCCAGATTCTCTTTTGGCCCAAGGGACTCCATCACCTGGGAAGCAGGGGCACTAGAGCACCCATTAAGCCCTTGCAAGGGCTTGCAAATTTGCCTGTTGGCCTTGTGATGCCCCAGGACGGGCAGGGGGACCGCCAAAATTCTTTCTAGACTGTTAGAGGTTCCTGCAGCGAATGCAGCAGCCTCCAGGGGAGATTTACCAAAAGATAGTTCTAAGTCTCCGAAAGATTGAATCCCTGAGCTCAGGAGTGTCTTTCCATAGTTTTAAATAGTTGTAGAGATGAAGATTGTGCTTGTTAGCTCTGGTGCGCGGCGTACCCCAATTGGCTGGTCCTGAAGCTGCAGAAGCACCATTGTACAAGTAAAAGAATCTGGGACAGATTTTATGCAATTCAGTGCTTTATTGACTATGTTAATGGTTGTCGGTTCAAGGTTTTACCGCCTAATGAACACTACTAAATGTTGGTTTGATCCCCATTGACTTCAATGTTACACCATGTATTGACTATTGAAACTGTCCTCATTGATTTTAGTGGTGTTGCAATAGTGAAGTATATAACACGCTTTGATTTTACTGATGTGGTGACACCCTGCCAAAGCCAATAGGCCTTCCAGTATTGAATTGCATCCAGTATAGGTGGGGGTACTGTGGTTCTCCAGTATTGGATCATTCATAGATTCTCAAGCTTGAATCAGTCCCCGTCGAAGTGGGAGTCGCACGGTACCATAGAAAGCAGTAGTCAAAGACCTACATAGAAGTCAATGTTAAAAGACATGCACTTTAATAGTGGTGGAATTACTTTATTGTTTGATTAATAAAAATCATTACAATGATGGACATGCAACATAAAAACATATATCAGTTGGTAACTAAGATTTCTGATGGATACATCTGCCTGTGGATTCCTCACCTTTTGAATTACCCCTGTGTCAGCATGCCACAGAAATTCTTTTCTTAGCTCTCCCACGTCGATGAGGACGTCGTAATAGCACAGCTCCGCTCGCGACTTCGTATGACGTTAACGAAGCCATAAGAAGACCTCGTCGGCGTGCTGACGTCAGCTCTCTTTTTTCTGCGCTGTCGACATGTAACTTTTTTTTCTGGGACTCTCCATTTTATTGTGATTACTTTTTTTCTCTCTCTTCTTAGTGTTGCAATGAAAATGGCTTCTTCGAAGAAGTCGTGTTTCAAGGCCTGCAGGGAATGTGGGCCCATATACCGATCACAGACCCCCATAAACAGTGTCTTTGGTGTCTGTCTTCGGACCACGATGTTGAAGGGTGTTCGTGCTGTCAGCCGAATAACCCGACGGCGCTGAAAGAACATGAAGCCGAACTCTTCATGACGTGGGCGAAAAAGGAGAAGAGGGGTCGTAAGAATTCTAAGTCGTCGACTTTGCATACTTCGAAGTCGAAGAAGCATAAGAAGTCAAGGAGAAGACATGGATTACAACGTTGTTCTTCGAAGGGCAGGGCTTCGAGGTTAGCCTCTCCAGTACAGCGGCGTCGTGAAAAAGACTTTGTCTCCCCTTTGCCTTCTCCTCCTCCGCAGGTGACTCCGGACCACTCTCCAGCTCTGAGGGATTCGCCGGCGCACAGGGATTCTCCAGCAACCAGAGGCTCACTGGCGCCCAGGAATTCTCCGGTTCCCAGGGAGTCTTCTCCTGTTTCTGCTGCTTCACCTGTGCGGGCACCGATGTCTCTGGCTCCGCAGCCTTAACCCCCCCCCCCCCGTACCGCCATGGATGGATCCAGACCAGAGGATTTCGGATCCTTATCTTCCTTTCCCAGGGCCAGGTTCGGATCCTTCACATTTTCTGAATGCGATGTTTGGCATGTTTGCCAGGGCATCCTACTCTACCGGTGCGCCTTCTGGCTCCGTGGGTCCGCTTCCCTTTAATTTGAGCGTTCCCCAGCAGTATGCCCTGGCACCTTTCGTGCATTTTTTGCCAACGGCTCCATCTTGGCAGTTCCCGGCACCAAGGTTTTCTACTCAGATACCTCAATCACCGGTGCTGTCTGGTGTTGGCCGGCTTTGTCCCGGATTCGACCAGCACCGTTGCCCACTTCAGAAGGTCCTTCTTCGACGCCAGCGCCGTTGTCGCCGGCGCCGCAGCTGGCACCGCCGACCCGGAAGCAACGTTCCAGAAGGGAAGCGCAAAGACTGTTGGAGGAGGATGAGTACCAGCAGGAGCAGCAGGAAGGGGAGATTCTCGACTCTGCAGGTGAGTTTGAAGGTCTACGTGAGGCTATTGGCCTTGATACTTCCCCAGAGTGGGAGCTTTTTTCTCTGAAGGCTTTACCATCACAGGATGTTGCCCCTTATCACTTGGTCATCCGAAAGGCTGCTAATTTGTTGGACCTTCAATTGCCCTCAGCTGAGGGTAAAATTGTATTCTGACTGAAGTGCTAAATTCTCCTTCCTCTTCTAATGAACCGCTGCTGCCATTCAATGAGGCAGTAACAGATCCAATTATGGAAGTGTGCCAGAAACCCTTGTCTGCCCCTGCAGTTTCTAGAGCAGTGGCAAGAAGGTATAGACCTGCTCCTGGTGATCCAGCTTTCCTTTCGCCCATCCGTCTGTCTCCAGAAAGCTTGGTAGTTCAGGCTTTTTGTTCCAAGCAGTCTACTGGCTCCTTCCCTACCACCCCAGGGGATAGATACTCAAGAAGTTAGAGCAGTCGGCCAAGAAGGTGTTTTCCTCAGCAAGCATGGCTCTGAAGTCAACAAACGCCAACCGTTTGCTAGGAAGGTACATTCATGCTCTTATGGACTCTGTCAAGCAATTGGGTCCTAAACTCCCTGAAGAGGATCGTGTTCATATTCTTGAGGCACTTTCAGATTTGCAAGCAGCAGCCCATCACTTAATCCAAAAGGACGGCTGAATTGTTACCTCAGACAGGAAAAGTTCAAGATGCTGACCTTAGCTCCGGTTCGTCTGGCGCTGCAACAGGAAGACTGGATGGTGTTGATCGACTTACAGGATGCGTATTTCCGCATCCCTATTCTGAAGTCGCACCGGAAGTATCTCCGGTTTACGGTGGGGTTGCAACATTGCCAGTTTGTGGTCCTCCCGTTCGGTCCCACTTCCGCACCTCAGGTCTTCACATAGGTGATGGCAGGGGTGGCAGCTCATCCCAGAAGGTCAGGGATTCCTGTTTTCCCCTATCTGGACGACTGGCTGCTCAAAGCAAAGTCACCAGAGATGGTGTCGCGTCACTTGCATGCAACAGCGCGATTGTTGTTCAACTTGGGTTTCTCGATAAATGTTCCGAAATCTCACCTGGTGCCCTCTCACCGCAGCCTGTTCATAGGGGCTGTACTGGACACTACCGTATGTTGAGCTTTTCCGCCACCGCAGAGGATTCTCGACATTCAGTAGATGATTCTTTTATTTCAAGATGGAGCGGTTGTTTCAGTCCTGAAGGTCCTAGCCTGCTCGGTCTGTTCGCTTCCTGCATACTGTTGGTCAGCCATGCACGCTGGCACATGAGGGCGCTCCAGTGGTGCCTCCGCAGGCAGTGGTATCAGCACAATGGAGATCTCAGGGAGAAGGTCAGAATCTCCAGAGACACTGCAGCTGAGCTGTCTTGGTGAAGTGTGCAGGACAACCTGTCTCAAGGAAAGCCCTTTCAACCTCCTCCACCGGTGGCCACAGTGATCACGGATGCCTCCACTCTAGGGTGGGGTGCTCATCTGGGGGATCTGGAGATCAAAGGTCTTTGGTCTCCAGAGGAAAGGTTTCTTCACAACAACCTTTTGGGACTGCAGGGAATACGTTTGGATCTCAAGGCCTTCCTTGCCTCCCTTCGCAGTCAGTCGGTTCAAGTTCTGACGGACAACACTACCGCGATGTGATACATAAACAAACAGGGAGGGGTAAGGTCGTATCGTCTCTGCAGAGAGGCTCTGCGACTCTGGTCCTGGGCTCAGGGCCATCAGTTTTGTTTGATGGCAAATCATCTTGCAGGAGTGCTAAATGTGCATGCGGACAGTCTCAGTCAGCATTATTCGGCCAATCGCGAGTGGCTGCTTCATCTGGAGGTTGTCCGGTGCATCTTCAGGATGTGGGGGTTTCCTCTGGTGGAACATTTTGCCATTCAGGAGAACATGCACTACCCATCATTCTGCAGCCTTCAGTATCCAATCCAGGGAGCGCTGGGGGACGCGTTTCAGTTGGATTGGAGCTCGAACTCCTTTACGCGTTTCCTCTCATACCCTTGATTCCTCGGGTTCTGAGGAAGATTCGCCAAGACCGGGCCCAAGTCATATTGGTTGCTCCAGATTGGCCAAGAAGGGTATGGTACACACATCTACTTCACCTCTCATCGCACCCTCCGCTCCGTCTCCCTCTCAGGGCAGACCTCCTCTCGCAGTTGCAGGGGCAGGTTCTACACCCTAACTTCCAGAGCTTGCACCTTCATGCCTGGAGATTGAACGGGGCAACCGGAGTTCTTTCTCTCTCCCACCGGATGTGGTGGATGTTTTTTTTTTTTAAATCTTGTTATTCGCATTTCAAAAATAAACAAAAACACCAATGCTTCATTACAACATACCTTTTGCGTTAGAACAGCCAAGTACACCATGTGCCCAATCAGCACCACAATAAAGAGACATGACAAAGCAGACGTCTACAATCAATGCTCAATGAGTCGGGCGAGATACTTGTGTATACTAAGTTCAGTCCACCGCACCCTGTGTGTCGGCACCGGCTTGTCTTTACAGATACAGGCGCAGTGGCTCCCAAACGTCCCTGGGCTTAGAGGAAAGCGGCAGTTCCTCCGCATATAGTTCCAGCTTCTCTTTACAATAGACCATGTCTCTGATTCATTGCACAACACTTGGCATTCGTGTACTGTCCTACGTTATGGCGACTCCCCGCTTAGCCATGAGCAGGGCAATGCGTACAAATTTTGGATATCCGAACCAGACATTTCTTTTATACTTTGCAGGACTCGCTCCCAGTAGCAAGCCACCCTCCCACACTCCAAGGCAAGATGCATAAAGTCAGCTTCCAGCTGCCCACAGAGTTTACATCTGCTATCGTCCCTCAAACCAAATTTATATAGGTGAAGGGGTGTGTGGTATGTCTGATGTAAATAATTAAAATGTATGATACGGAGGTTTGGGGAGAGTTTGCCAGTGAGACTACACACATGCTCCCAGTCTTTCAACGTCATAGGTGTGGTCAGTACAGCATTCCACCTTGCCAGACTCCCATCCGGCTTACTGACCCTCTCAGCCCGTATTGCCCTGTACAGCCTCGTGATTAACTTCTTGCGTGTGGGGGTGGTCAATAGCAGTTGAAGAGATTGGAGTGTCGGCAGTTCATCCGGGTATGTGGGGTAGTGCGTTCTGATAGCTTGCCGCAAGCGGTGTATGGCGAATCGAAAGAGCAGCGTGGGATTAGTAATGTACTGTAAATCTGCAGGGGTTAGGAAGGTGCCGCCCGGGTAGAGGTCCTGCATAGTGGTCAGTCCCGCCTCCCTTAGCAAGCGCATGGGGCCGGTTTCCTGCGTCACTAAGAGCGCTGTATGGCATTCTATTGTCATCGCAGGGGCATAGAGCAGCAGTTTCTTCGCCAGCTGCCCAATAGCACGCCAGGCTGCTATCGTATTGTCAATCGTGTTTATTTCCGTTTTTGGGGTGTTGCGCCGTGTATGAGAAATAATGTTGGGGAGAGGGACCGGCGAGGCGTCTCCATCTTCAATCGCCACATGGGGTATTAAGTCATGTGTGTTTACCCAGTAGTACGCATATTGTGCCTGTTCACTCAGATAGTATATATATGGGTCCGGTACGCTAAAACCCCCCCTGGCGTAGTCTAGAGTGATAGTGTCCCAGGCCACTCGGGCTTGCTTGCCCCCCCAAATCAGCCGGAGAAAAGAGGTACGCAGTGTAGTGAAAAATCCCTGTGTCTGTTTTATTGGGATGTTAGAGAAGAGATACAAGAAGCGGTGCAACACCACCATTTTGATAATAGCAATACGATCCACCAGGGACAACGGCAGTGCTATCCATGTATTTATGTGGTGATCCAACATGGTACAGGCCCGCCCATAGTTCTCTCTCACCATCGTCTCAGGGTCACGGTGGACCCAGATTCCCAAGTACTTGACGGGGTCTGCCGTCCATATTATTGGGTACTCTAGGGGAGGTGCCAAGGTGACTGCCGTCAGGGGAATAATGATTGACTTATCCCAGTTGATAGTGAGGCCTGAGATAAGTCCGAACCTGGTATACTCCCGCAGCACCTGCGCCAGATATCGTGCTGGTTCCCTTAGAAATAAGACCATATCATCGGCGTATAGCGACATGCCAACCGGCCGATGATTGAAATTTAGGGCGGTCTCTCTGTGTCTCTGCCGTATTGCACATGCAAGTGGCTCGATGGCGATGGCAAAGAGCAATGGCGACAAAGGACAGCCCTGGCGGGTGCCCCTCTCAATAGAAAAAGCCTCAGACGTTACCCCCCCAACACAAATTCTCGCCGACGGATCCTTGTATAAGATCTTGATCCACCCCAGGAACAGTAATGGGAATCCCATATGCTGTAGAATGCGAAAGGCTGCGTCAAGCATGACCGCCGCAGCGTGTAAATGAGGGTCAAGAACATGCATCATAGCAAAAATGGTCCGCAAGTTGTGAGAAGTGGACCGCTCCAGTATAAATCCCGATTGGTCTGGCAGGACCAAGCACGGCATTAATGGCTGGAGTTTCGTGGCCAAAACCTTGGCTAGTATTTTTGCATCAATATTAATCAAAGATAGAGGCTGGTAAGATTCACAGGCATCGGGAGCCTTATCTTTCTTTAGAAGAGTAATTATAAGAGCGTGCCGGAGGGACGGAGGTGATGTGCCGGCATCGTGTGCCTCTGCATACATCTCCAATAAATGTGGAGCCAGGAGGTGCACATAGGCTTTGTAAAATTCCACGGTTAGACCGTCCGGTCCCGGAGCTTTTGCATTCGGCAGAGCACATATCGCGGCCTTAATATCCGTTACATCTATCGGTTGACTCAAATACTCCCTATGACCGTCAGCCACCCATGCGCAAGCTATGTTTTCCAGATACTCCTCAGATGCGGAGTCTGGTCCTGTCCCCCGAGACGTATACATACCAGCATAGTACTCTCTGAACTGTTCTAATATGTCCATTGGAGTATAATGCTCCCTACCCTGAGAGTCAACTATTTTATCAATATGGTAATGGTCTTCATGCGTTTTAAGATTCCCAGCCAGGGTGCGGGCCGGTCTCCCGCCTTTGCCGTACCGCCTGGCTACGTGTCGACGGTTAATGTATTGTATTTCCGTATCCGCAGCCGTGTCGTATTCATGAATCAGATCTTGGATGAGCGATAGCGTGTCCAGGGAGGGGTTATCTGTGTAGGCTCTCTCAAGGCTTTTTAGGGTGGCTTCTAGTTTACTAAGTTGTGCTCTGAGATCCTTCAATATAACGGCAGTGGTGCTCATGCAGACTCCCCGAATCGTTACGCTTCCCATAATGTGGCAGCGCTATCAACAGTGCCCTTGTTCTCTAGGAAGTAGTTTTGTATTGCCTTTTGGACGGTATCATTGTACAGTGGATCAAGGAGCGCTTCCATTCAGAAGCGCCGTGTAAACGGGCGACGGGTGGGAGTGGGGATATGTAGGGTGAGCTGTACGGGATTGTGGTCAGAGAGCGTTCGTGGGTGATTGATGACCTCCGACACCCACTCCGCTGCGCTCTCGCTGAGCAGCCAATAGTCCTGCCTGGACCAGCTGTTGTGCACAGGCGTGGCGTGCGTGCCCTCCCGGGCTGTAGCGTTGCGCAGTCGCCAGACATCCACCAGTCCAAATCCACCTGAGCCTGGTTAACACTCCGAGCTACTCTAGGGGTACGGTTGCTCTGTGGGTTGGACTTATCCAGTGTAGGGTCTAGATACGTGTTAAGGTCCCCCCCATACTATAGCTGTCTCGGGCCACTGTCGGAGTGTGGTATACAAACGGTGGAACACTTCAGGTTCGTCTGCTATGGGACCGTACATGTTTATGAGAGTAATTAATGTATCACCCAGTTTACCCTGGACCATCGCACATCTGCCTTCCTCGTCTATGTGGGTCGGGACACCTGTCTTTACCATTATGATGACCCCCCTTGCGTATGATGAGCATGAGCAGGCTAGCATGAACCCTGCCCATTTGCGCGCAAAGTGTGCAGCGGAGGCCCTTGTCAGGTGTGTTTCTTGTAAGAGTGCGATCCGGGTGCCGTGGCGATTCAAATATGCAAGCACCTGTCGGGATTTCTTTGGGGAATTTAGCCCTCTAATGTTCCACGTGAAGACTCTAGTTCTCACCCATATGCCTTTGTAGTGGTATGATACACAAGTACATTGATCATCTGAATGTCATGGTGCATTGAATAAACAGTGCAGGATACAAGCATGGTGTCAATACAATCACGAAAAACTTCCTTCGTCAAGGCTACACAGGTACATTGGCTAGTTGCAAATGCGAGGTGCCCCCCTACCCACCCTCCTCCCACTGCAACCTCCCAATCAGGTCAAGAAAACAAACCTCTCCCCATCCCAATCATTACCCCGAACTATATTTAGAACTACAATCAAATAGGGGATCACCCTCTAGAGGGGAGGAACGACAGCGAACACCCGCCGATCGACTTGGTGGCCAGGCTACATTAACAGTGTAGCCATCCCTCTCGAGGAATCCGGAAAGAATGGGAAAGAGTGAAACATCCCTTTCATGCTGCTTAGAGACAGACTAAGGTGAGTGAATAACCCACCGCACCGTGCCCTGGTCATAGCACGAAATCCCCTTTTTCATGACACAGTCTAACAGGAAGAAACAAAAACAACCACAAAAATGCCGCCGCCAAACTGGTATGTAACAAAGACAGACTCAGCTCAGCGTCTGAGTGCCTGAAACTACTTCATTGGCTGCCAATGCGCCAAAGAGCAAAATTCAAGCTGCTCAGCTACACACACAAGGCTCTGCATCAATGCGGGCCTCTTATCCTACCGAGTAAAGTTGAATTTTATGTACCTACCAGGTGCTTAAGATCACAGTCTCTAGCTCAAGCCAGAACAAAACACATTAAGAAAGCAAGGGCAGGGGGTCGTAGCTTCTCATACTTGGCAGCAAAACATTGGAATGATCTACCACAAGAACTCCGCCTTACAGAGGACTATCTTGTCTTCAGGAAAAAACTTAAGACCCACCTGTTCTCTAGGAAATAATACTGACCAAACTCATTAATCGCTCAGTCATACACTAGGAGTCTTAGCACAGCGCCGTGATATCCTTCTGGATGAATGTTGCGCTTTACAAATAAATAAATTAATACCTACCTTCTATCCTCCCCCTCACCCTTCTAAGGAGGAGGAGAGACTTCATCACCTGGATCCTAAGAGGGCTGTCCGCTTCTAACTTGACAGGACCAGTGACCTAAGGCTGGATGATCAGCTCTTCGTGGGCTACGTCGGACGAATGAAAGGCAAAGCTGTCCACAAACGAACACTCTCCAGGTGGATCATCTTGTGTATCAAGATCTGCTACGCCCTGGCCAAGAAGGAGCCGCCTGAAGGTATTTATTTGAGCTCATTCCACCAGAGCTAAGTCTTCTTCTGCTTTGGCTAGAGGTGTTCCTGTTGTAGACATCTGTAAGGTGGCAACTTGGGCCTCCCTCCACACCTTTGCGAAGCATTACTGCTTGGATTCAGAGGTTAGGAGGGATGGCCACTTTGCTCGTTCTGTACTGCAAGAGTTTTTGGTAGAGGCAGGTGGACACCCTCCTCCGGGAGCGGGACAGCAGTGGGGTTCAATTCAAAAGGTGAGGTATCCACAGGCAGATGTATCCATCAGAAGAACAAGTTACTTACTTACCCGCCTCCCCGTTGTCCTCCTGCTTATACCGAAAAAGTTCTGACTGTCTAACATTGTTATTTTCTATATGTCATTTTCTGGCATATAGTTTGTTGCTAGGAAATGCTTTGCTTATTGGCTTTTCCTTTCTATTTATTTATATCACTGTAAGTATGTGTATATATATTATGTATCCTGGGTATATTTGTGTTATGTTGTCGGTCCACCCATTCGCCTCGAAGGCACGGATAAAATGGGTGGAACTGATGTCAGCACGCCGACGAGGTCTTCTTATGGCTCCGGTGACATCATAGAGTCGCGAGTGGAGCTGTGATATTATGATGTCCTCTTCGACGTGGAAGAGCTAAGAAAAGAATTTCCGTGGAATGCTGGCGCAGGGGTAATTCAAAAGGTGAGGAATCCACAGGTAGATACTGTATTCACCAGAAAAAGCGTCACCTAAGGTAAGTAACTTGTTCATTTACACATAGTGGGAGAGTAGGGAAAAACGTTAACTGAGTTTCTGTCCCTTGCTTACAATACTTCCTCACGTTCTTTTAAAAACAAACCTAGGTACAGCCCTTAATCAGTTAATAGCATCACATATAAATAGCAAATAATAGAGGATTATGATATTTAACGATAAAGAGTTGTTTAAGGCCTAATCAGTGCTTGTTAAGAATTTCTTAATCTCTCAAAGTTCATGCTGCTTAAATATGGACTGTGTTTAGACGAGGAGTCTTTTGGTTAAATCACAGGTAGAACAATAATAATTTATTTAATTTTAGCATCATGCTAAAGAGAAGGGGCAAAGCACTAGTCCTTACTAAAAGCGTGCTAACAGTTCCACTGATGGTACAGTTCTGTTTGTAAATAAGTAAAACCCTGCAAATGATGTTCGAAAACTTTAAAATCGCACAGGACAGCGAGCAATAAAAAGGAGCGATGTACAAAGTACCAGATTTGGTCGCTATCAGGAGATAGAATAACAAAAACTAATTAACGTCACAGCGGGCTTAAAGCAGCCTGGTGCAAATTAACAGGCGGTGACTCACTGGCTCTCACAGTTAGTAAGCCTTTTTACTGCTCTTGTAACAAACTTAGTGAAACAGTTATTGAGCATTGGATTATCTGGGTTCATAGATGTAAGGATGGCTTGTTGACATGAGCGAACACCACGTTTGTTCCATTCGCCCCGTAGCAGAATCTTTAGATCATTAAGGAGAGCAGGGCAAAGACATACCACGTGCTCAATTGTTTCCTTACTACTCCCGCACCCCCTGTATGTTATATTGTTGTTTGTGCGGCGCCAGCCTGGTAAATGATACAGGAAGGGCCCTTCTCCCATTCTGAGGGCCAAAAATATTTTTTTCCAAAACAGTGCGTAGGTACACAACAAGTGTGGCGGCACAACCCCTGGCTTAAACCCTGATATGACTGTCCAGGCATGCTTATGTTGTGCCAGTTGTGCTCTATCTGAGTGAAAGGACCAGGAATGAACATTCCTTTTGATATACATTTTGAGGGTCTGCTGAGATGGATTGGAGCTCCAAATTTCTGCTGCTTCAAGGAGTTGAAGAGAGTCTTGTAGGTAGCTTCGGTATGATTGCCCCAGCTGACTAGTTGATATTTCCTGCCACAATATAGCCTCCAAGCGTCCTTCTCTGGAGGTGCGTAGCTTGTTACACAACTTGATGAATGCTACAGCCCCAACAGCTTGATGATCTTGGAGACCAAACTCCAGTCGTGTTTGAGCAGGGGATGAGGTTTTAGGTAGGCTCAACACTTGCTTAAATTTCTTGTTATTATTTTATTCACAAGGCTGTTATCTTTTCCCTGCATAATTTCCTGACGATAGGTGAGATAATTAAGGATTTTAGCCTTCATGACGGTTATTAAAGGGGTCAAGCTTGGGCCGCACAGCTGCCTTGCAAGATTCGTGAATTGTCAGAGCTTTGGCTTTTACCTCATCTCTGTGTTTTAAAAATGTGCCCCTTCTGTCCATGTGGACCCCTACATATTTGTATGAGGTGGCCCTGTCGATACTTTTACCATTGTACTGTCATCCGCCGCCTTGATATTTCCTTGACCCGTAGGTAATTGCCCTTGTCTTTGATAAGTTTAATTCCAGCTCATTTTTGGTGGTGTAAGAAGACAACCGATCAAGTAGTCTCTGCAAGCCGACCCTAGTGTGGCTAAGCAGGACAAGGTCATCTGCATACAGTAGGTTGCTGACTCTGGTCCCGGCAAGTTTTGGAGGATGAGAGTTGATGTCTTCAAGTAACTGCAATAGATCTGAGATGAAAAGGTTGAAAAGGAGGGGCGCCAGTACACAATCTTGTTTTACTCCACGTAATGTTTGTATTTTTCCGGAAATGTGGGATTTGTCTCTGACTTTTATACGAATCCATGTATTTCTGTGTAGCTGAACTATAGCTTATTGGAGCGCAGATGGAATCCCCAGTTTCTGCAGTTTGGACCATACATGCCCGCTGGGCACACAATCTAAAGCAACCTTAAAGTCGACAAAACAGCAGTGAATTAGCATTCCTGAGGCCACTGCTTTGTCCAACAGGACCGATGTTGAAATCAAGTTTGTTACGGTTCCTGATTTTGCCACAAATCCTGTCTGATTGAAGGGTATAACATGATTTTTGTGGCCCAAGATGACAGATCTTGAAGTAGCAAACCAGCTTAGTATTTAGATTCAACATCTAGGAGGTTACTCATCCTGTAATTTTTGGGGTCTGATCTCTTGGCACCTTTATAGATTGGATGTATGATGGCTCCGCGCCAGGATTCTAGTATGATCTGGTTGGTCCAGCAGTAGCTGAATAGGGGAGCCAGATATTTGTCCCAGAGGTCAATATATTGTTTATACAGGGCCTGGGGTAGACTATTTGGCCCATGAGCTCAGTCTGAACGGTTATGATTTGTGCTGTTCGGGTCGTTAGTGCTTCTAGTGTTTTAGGTGCCTGTGAGGAAATCACTTCTTGCTGGGACGGCAATTTGATGTCTTTTACCGATGGCGTCCTGGTGGTCAGTTCTACAAGTTGCTCAGCTATCCCAGCTTGAATTGTAATTAGGGGGAACTGCGGTTGACTTAACTTAGTTTGAGAGGCCGATGTTGAAAGTTTGGCTGGTGGACCGTCTTCCTTTTCTTGTATTTTTAAGTGGATCATTAGAAAAGATGCCCATTCGTCTTCACGAATGTTTGCACTGCTTTGTCCTCCTTGGTTATATGTTTTCCCGTTAACAAGGCACCAAAATGACTTTTTATCCAGAACTGGTCAGAGCATTTTTTATTCTCTAGAAATATTGCTGGTCTGAACGCCCTTTGGGCTTGCTTGTATGTGTTAAGTAGTAGGTCATTCCCTGGGTGCCTTATGGTTTGTCTTAGTGCTAAATTACGTTGGGATTTTAATTTCTTAATTTCAACAGTTGTTATTGCTAGGTTACCTTTTTTGGTTTTTCGTGGAACAATTTTCAAGCAGTTGACTGAAAAGAAACTCCCATGATGGAGTGAGCGGGGTATCATCAACACTCCTTACGCCTTGCATCGCTCTACATTTTGTCATTATTGTCGGTATCGTAGAGTCTGACCATTTTAACCTTTTACGTGAATGTCATGGTAATCATTTGAGGTCAATGATCGCTGTCTCCTCATGCAGCAATGGTGTAATTTTCGATCAAATGAAGCCTTTCCTTAATAAAAATGGTATAATCTAGAAAGGAGTGGGTGCGGCCATTTGTTCTTGTCCAGTTTGGAGGGCTGTCCATGGGAAAACTACCATTTAGGATTGTGTAGCCCAAAATGCTGAGTTGTAGCACCATGTATTCGCTGAGTTTGCTGTATTTGTTGCCAGTGGGCTATGTTTGTTCCGAGATGTGTGACCTTATTACACTGTGCTCTTCTGAGAGTTCTTGGAAGAGGTTTCTGTTGTAATTGTTAGATAATAAACTGGCTGTTCA
Source organism: Triturus cristatus (assembly GCF_964204655.1). Lineage (NCBI taxonomy): Eukaryota > Metazoa > Chordata > Amphibia > Caudata > Salamandridae > Triturus > Triturus cristatus. The sequence goes on from NC_140579.1 coordinate 513,658,641, forward strand.
TCCATAGTCACTTAGTAAGTCACACAAGATCCAAATCAAGTGATCAAACTTGTATTTTTTCTCCCTGGCGCTTGATGAAATATATACGTTAATCAGGAGCAGTTGTTACATCGGTTTGGAATTTCTGATCCAATCTTCCTTGAATGTTAGTTGGTCCTTGTTCGCATTTATCTTGCCAGCTACAGAGATGTAAAGACCACCGCTAGATCTACCAAACTTGTGCGACCTCAGGGCAGGGCACCTGTATTCCAAATATTCTTCTATTGGTAGGCTGACCTCGGACCATGTTTCCTGCAATAGTATGACCTCATGGTATTTTAAAAACGTTATCACATCCGGTGACTGGAGTTTCTTGGTAAGACCACTGATACTCCACGAACACACTGAGAGACCAGGTTGATTGCTAATTCAATCGTGGTTTCCCCCGGCCAGGGCCGCTGGCAGCCAAGCTCAATCAGCCTTCATGGTTTTAGGCACCTCTATTTCCGGTTGAGTAATTCTTGCAGGAGCTCGCCTTTGAGCAGATTTTAGTATTGAAAATGGTGGGATTCCAATGTTATCAGAAGGGGCCAGAGATTTTGCAAGTACCGACGGGTACCATGGTTCTGTTTGAGGAACCATTTTGATGCCCCATTTGTTAAATTGGTCAGACCATGATATTACCTGCTCTTTAGTTGCTACTGATGCAAAAGTGATTAACTTTGGTTCAGTAGATTGTTTACCTTTGATGGGTTTGAATTCAATAGATGTTATGTCAGTAGATTCAGTATGACACAGGTCAGGAATGGATTTCAACAGTTTGAGGATGTTCCTTCTGTTGTGTGGTCCTTGAGTGAAATATTCCAGGATGAATACAGTTTGACTTTTAAATTTGTTGTGGTCAAATCCTGTCCGGGGGCCATATGGTTGCTCTTGTCCTTTGTCTGGGATAGATCGCTTCTCCTTTGATTGAAAGTTAATCGTCGTGTGCATTCCGCTTGTTCGCCTTGGAGTTGATAAGACACTTTGTTAGATGTTACCCAGGTTTGCTGAGTCCAAATTTTGTACGAGTGTTATCTGGAGGTTCTCCTAACCGCTTGACTTAAATTCATCATTGTACTGTTCTGTGGCTTGCCTTTTTTGGTTCTGCTTAGGAATGTTCGCTGCGTATATAGGGGTTGTTGGGGCTTCTAATCCAGTCATTAAAGACTGTGATGATGGTTTTGGCTCGGAAACCTTTTCTGACTCGACTGAAATAGAAGGTTGTGATTTCTTAACTGGAACCTCCCTATGCCCTGGTGAATGCCTATATTCTTTATGGTGGCAAAATACCGGCGTTGCATTACATGTCAGCCCAGATAATGTTTTTGGAGGATTATTGTGACAGAAAAGAGCTGCTGTAGATGCTTGTGGTACTAACGGAGCCAGATCGTGTGTTGCTTTTTTTATTGGGGGGGGCATCCCTGATTATATTTTGGATTACTGTGCTGCGCTTAATATGGTTTTTTGCAGATGTTGTTTTTGAGAAGATTTGATCGTTATTCCCGTCCCTGAGCCGGCATACTTGATATCCGAAGTTGGCGTTGTCTTTGGCGCAGACTGTGGTTCTATTTTTGACGGGGTTTGGTTCTTGTTATCCGGTTTGACTTATTGGGAGGTTCTGTACTTCGTGGTTACCGCTTGATTGTCAAAAGGCAGGACTGCTGCTGGACGTCAGTCAGTAGAATGTCAGCATTTACTGGATCCTTGATTGCTTTATTGTTTTTTTTGTTGCTTTATGCTGTGCTCTTTGTGGCCTGTCTGAAAGCTTAGGTCAGTTGAATGTGGGCACAGAGGGTGAGGTTGGTTTTGCAGACCTGTTGGTAATTTTCTGATTTCAGTCAGGACCAAAGTGAGAAACTGAGGGAGGGAGGACAGACTGTCAATTATTGGAGAGCGGCAACAAATCGCTTGTGCCATATTAGCATTAGATTGTGCTTTTATGATTAAACTGTAAAGGCCTTCCAGTTTTGTATCTATCTCTGCAGTGTATACTGCTAATGTATTTAAAAGGTTGACATGTAGATCAAGTTTATCAGAATGGTAGTTTAATGCGCTCACTGTGGATTGTAGGGTTTGCAGAAGTTGGGGCCAGAGAGTGATGGGCTCAGTCGCAGCCGGGTCATGACCTTTGTGCATATCTGCTGTCCTATTCAAATCTGTCTTGAAAAAGGATAGGTCCAAGAGGTAGCGATTGGTGGGCTCTCCTGCCTTTATTTCGGGATGCTTCAGGTGAACCAAGGTGGGAGGCGTAATTGGAGTAAGTAGTTTAATGTTGCTTAGTGAAATCCTGGTCCATTGCACAGCTTGGGTGCTGGAACTGTTTTTGTTTCCAGGGGTTCCTGTATTATTAGTGTGAGGATTGATTTCCTGTTGCAGGGTGACCTCTTGTCTATGGGAGAATCATCGCTTGAGATGGTGATTGGCGAAGAGCCTTGTTCCTTGTTTGGATTGAGGAACTGCTAGCAGGTGATAAAATGTGTCTCCTGTCTGAGTGGCTAATTTTAACCTAGAATTTACTGGCGAAGAGTGCTTGAGCCCTTTAAGATGGCCATCTGGAAATATACAGGTGACCTGGTTCTGAGGCTGCTCATGGATCATGACCTGCACTTTGATTGGTGCGGGATCAGCTCTTGAACGTGTTTGAAGGGGCTGTTCTGATGAGGACAACATTTCGTTGAGGTTAATTAAGGCTGAGGGTTTGGTTCCGCATTTCTTAAATTATTCTCAATGGGTCCTCATTTTTTGCATCAGCTTCTGTTTCGTCTCGCGTGTTGTGTTTGTTTGGAGGGGCGTGGTATGTTATTTCCATCTCAGAGGTACGAGCTGGGGAGTTGAAACCCTGTTCTGGATGCTGCGAAGGAGAGGCTAAATACCCCGGGGGTGTGGGGAGTTGCACCAAGGAGGGTGATGGTGCCGCCCCTGCATCTATGGGCACTTTAGTGGTTTCTTTATTCTGCTTCTTGTGAGTTTTTGCTAATTCTTACCTGAGCCTTCCGGACCGCATCGTGTTGTGGCTTAGTATGGCTACTCCGCCTTTCTCTTGCCAGTGGCCACAACCATTGATTTCACGGCCCTTTACCTTACCTTGTGGGTTCAGCATTCAACCTTCCCCCTTTTTGTGACAAGTTTACCTCAGAACGCAGTATAGAGTAACAAATGAGGGTATCCTGATTGGCGCGAGAATATATCCTGGTTGCGGACCTCCAATGCCTGAGCTATTTTGTTCTACTGATACACACTGGATCCGGGTTGCAGCTTGCACACAGGGTATGCCTAGCCTCTCTTTGCTGTTTTGAAAAGACACAATGGAGCTCACCTAGGCTCTGAGAATGATGGGCCTCTGTGGCTTGAGCAGTGTGAAGGGCCGATGTCAAGAGGAGTAAAAGGGGGAGGTGGACGGGTAGAATTTAATCTAGTGGACAGCAGCCAGTCTCCACTCTGCCTCTCACTGCCTCTCCCCTACCTTAGATCCCACCCCGCCCCATGTTGTAACAAGAGAGAACAGGGGGGGGGGGGGGGGTTACAGGGTGGGGCAGCAGGTTGTAATGCCGGGCGAGAACCTGTGTACGTGGGCTGGGAGGACGGGGCGGGTCGACTGTGGGCAGCCACGCTGCTTGCAAGCCAAACCGGCCAAACGCCGTCCACTTCTGCCAGGGCGGGTGGTGCTGCAGCTGTAAGCTCGGAACCGCCTCCTGCGCCTCAGCGTCTTGCCAATTAGGGTAGAGCGAAACGGAGCGGGTGGAGGCAGCGGATTGAAGCTGTGTGAGGCGGAATCCCGGCGCCCCCCATGGCACGGCTGGCGGGGTTCCTGATAATCCCAGAGGGGCCGCAAACATGGGCTGGTGACAAGCATGGCACCCGCTCGCCACTCGCCGCTCTGCTCCCGCCCCATCAGTTCACCTCAACTCCATCAGCTTGTCACTTCATCACTTCTGGTACTCCACTTTAATAGCTTATTAACATAATTTAAAAAGACCTAAAGTTCAGCCAATCAGGCGACAGCTCCCTTTAGAACCCTCACCATAATGCTCAGTCTCTCATATTTTCTATTGCACATCATGTGATGGGGTCTCCCTGAGCTCTGCTCAGTTTTGTAGAGTTTGGTCTACATTGAAGGAGAGTTCTTTTCAGGTCAGATTTATATTTACCTTTATCATACCTTTCCTTTATCTTACTTTTATCATATTTAGACTACCTAACTATGTTAGAGGCACCTAAAAAAGGACTCTTGTGGCCATTTGGGTCCTGTGCCAAAAAGAGATTGCACTCAGACGATCCACATGAGGAGCTCATTTTATGTCTTCCTTCTGAATTTTAATGTTAAAGATTGCAACAAATGCAGCACTTTCTCTAAAAAAACTCTGAAAGAGAGGGAAGTTTGTTGATTCGGCTGTAGAATCGTAGCCAAAAACAAATTCCTAAAAAAAGGAAGACGGCGACAACTCTTCAAAGACAGAAAAATTCCATAAGAGGGATAGGTCTTATGAAAAAGTGCCTCTAGTGTCACCAAAAAGGCTTTGAAGAAGACCTACCGTGGCGTCGAAGAAACAGCCACCGCCTACCGTCGATGAGAGTCCCGCTGACAAAGACACCTCCATTACAATTTTCATTGACGATGTTGGCAACGATGGCAATGTCGGCGAAGGCACCATTAACACCTCTGATGCCCGTTTTAAAGATTTCTATTAAAGGAACATCTCCCACAGAAACAAAATTAACTATCCATATGTCGCCTAGTAAAGATTCACCTTTTCCGCATGCGCATTTATTAGATGATGACAATTCGAGTATCACATAGTCACTTGGAGCTTGATGTGAAGTGCCAAGAGTATGATGATGAGTAGGATGACCAATACTATGGGGACCAATTTTAAACACGTGAACAGCCAGTACAATATGAGGAAGAGTACTATGTTTATGATCAGCAGGAACAACAGGAGCGTTAGTGTAAATGCCACTGGAGTTAGTCAGCAATCTCCAGCATATACTCCAGGACTCTTATAAAAGATTTCCAGTTCTGCAACAACTGATCCTCCATTGCAACCACCACAACCCATCCAATCTCCACAGTTCCAGACACTGGTTACTTGCGTACCACTGACCTTACCAGCACAAGTGGCCCCTTTACCTAGAGTGGCAAATACATTGGCTGACCCACCAGCGGACAATCCACCTTCCTCAGTTGAGGATAGAGAAGGAGGGAAGATCAGAGAATCTTCTTCAGTACCCAGGAAGTGGGATGTGGGATGACTATCTAATCCCAACCCCATCCCCACCTGTAACACCATCAGTTGACTCGCTGCTAGACAACATTGGTGGTTTCCCCAACCTCAAGGAGAGATCAGCAAAAAGATTAAAGCTTCCCCTAACAACTAAGCAATCCGATCACTTCCTCTGTGACTTTAAGGAACCCATGAAAAAATCAATCAGGGCCATCACTATTGTAGACTTTATTTGCGAAGCAGATATCAAGATAATGAGGAATCCAACTACATTGTCAGAAGTGCTCCCTGGACTGGATAAAAAGTACAAAGCACTGGACGATTCACCGACATGTTTAAATGGTTATTACAAGCCAGATTCTGTCATCATGCAAGTGGGTCAGAGACGCTCAAAGAATCTATCAACCCCTATCACAACACCACCAGATAGGGATGGGAATAGACTGGATAACATTGTAAAATGGTTTTCCACCATGGCTACCTCCACTGTCTGAGCGGCTAAATCCCTTGCAATATTGGGATGTTACGTCAGGCAAATGTCGACTGATATTGCTCTGTACCTTGACTTCTTACCGGGGAGCAGTGACCTTCAACAATTCCAGTTACCCCCCACAATTCACAAAAACTGCTTGGAGGATGTATCTCCAATTAACCTCATTAACGGACAGCTGGGTTCTAGATGTCATAGCTCGAGGACACACACTAGAGTTCATCACCAACTGCCAACTGTTTCCCCAAAAGGGGCACTGCCTCATCTAAAACAACTTCTGCTAGAAATATAAACCTTGCTAAAAAGGGGAGCAATGGAATAGGTCCCGAAGACTCAGAAGGTAATCGGTTTCTGCTCCTGTTTGTTCCTGATACGGAAAAAGGCAGGAGACGGGCACCTTATCTTAGACCTTCGGAAGCTCAACCAATATTTGAGAAAAAAATCCTTTCATATGGTTATCCTGAAAGATATTTTGCATCCCCTCAATCATGGGTATCACATGGCAGCTTAAGCTCTCCAAGATGCATACTTCCCTGTCCCAATTCACCCCCTACCACTTCAAGGTCCTTCTTTTTGGACTAAAATCGTCTCACTGCATCTTCTCCAAATCCATGGTTCCAGTGGCAGCTCATTTGAGACAAAAAGGAGTGCTAGTATTCCCATACCTGGACGACTGGTTAATAAAGGCTGTCACGCCTCAGATACATCAGCCTGCCTCACACTATTCAAAAAGCTGAGTCTTACAAACAAAAATGCTATCTCACACAGGCAACTATGCTGACTTTCCTAGGAGCGGTTCCAGATATGAACCAGGACAAGGCATGCACTTCACAAGAAAGGCAGTCGAGGATTCAGCAACTGGCTCAGCGGCTAAGCAAAAAGAAGTCTGTTTCAGTTTGACTGTACAAATTATTTATCAGAATGTTGTCCTCTTAGGTTCCATGAATCCCCATTGCCGACTTCACATACAACTTTTGCAGGAGGAGATAGACAAAAAATGGGTGCAAGTCCAAGGGTCATTCAACAACATCATTTGGATTGCCTCAACCATGATAACATCCATGAAATGGTGGGCTCAGAGTGGAAACATAGCGCAGAGTCTAACATTTCTCTCACAGATCTCAGACTTTGTAATAACAACAGATGCGTCCTTCGAGGGATGGGGCGCTGCTCTTCAGGATTTGACAAACAGTGGGAGGTGGAACAACCTTCGAAAGAAAATGCACATAAACTTGTTGGAACTCAAATCCATAGAACTGGCCCTAATCTCTTTCCTTCCAAAAATAGCAAGATCATCCGTGTTAGAAAAGGTAGACGGACCGGGAGGGCCGGCCGGGGTCAGGGGGAGAGGTCTCCGGGGAGAGCCGTCTCCAGTGATCGTACAGACAAGTAACTTCCCCCCCCACAGACAGATATCACACACGGATAAGGTTCAGTGTTCTTTATAAGCACTTATTTAAGGTACGGTTGAATGGTACAAGGAGGTCTGGACTCAGGGGTCCCCTCGATTAGAGTCTCGCAAGGTAGGGAAGGGGGTAGCGGGACAGTCTATTTACCAATCAGGTAGTTCGGATGAGAGGATGATGAGCTCACAATCCTCGAGCTTGGTGGTTAGGTGGTACGGTCCGCGGCAGCGCCAGCAGGTCCCGGTGCGGATGGTCGTTACAACGGGCCGCGGCAGCGCCAGCAGGTCCCAGGAAGATGAAGGTTGCAGAAGGCCGCGGCAGCGCCAGCAGGTCCCGGTGAGGATGGTCGTTACAACGGGCCGCGGCAGCGCCAGCAGGTCCCAGGAAGATGAATGTTGCAGAAGGCCGCGGCAGCGCCAGCAGGTCCCGGTGAGGATGGTCGTTACAACGGGCCGCGGCAGCGCCAGCAGGTCCCAGGAAGATGAATGTTGCAGAAGGCCGCGGCAGCGCCAGCAGGCAGGACGAGGGTTCACAAGAGCGGCTACGGCAGCGCCAGTAGACCGTCAAGGTTGAGTTCACTCGGTGTCTCTCGACTCCAGGATACAACTGCCTTCCTGCTCCGGAGCTGCCTCAGTTATAGGGCTGGTGCCGTTTGATGTCCGGACCCTCGCACTTGGAGGTCGGAGGGTCCGGGATGAAGGTGTCCAGACACCCAGCAGGGGGTGGAGCCAGTGCCTGGGGGAGCTGGGGGCGATCGGCACCTGGCGGGGGAGAGCCCTTGGTACTTCTTTCTCCCATTGACCTGCCAAGTGGTCCGCTCACCTCCTGGGTGGATGGTGGTGCCGGGATGTCGGGGCCGGCCAGGTCCGGGGTTAGGGTCGAGGTGAGGCCATGCGGCCGCGTGGTGCAGGGCCCAAGAGGGCGGCTTGACCCGGCCGGGGAAGCCGGTGGGGCTGGACCCCGTGATGAGTAGGGGTCCGAGGGCAGAGGGTCCGTCGGAAGACGGAGTACGGGTGCTTGTCGCGGGGGTATGCCAGGTGGGCCGGAGTTCGGGCCTTGTCGTGCGGGGAGGGAGCAAACCGTCTGTGAGGCCTGTCCAACATGCGTCCCCCCCAGCTGAAGGCGGGGAGAGTCACCCATCTCCTTGGGGACTCTCTTCGTCGAGGCGGAAAAAGCGGGACAGGCCATCCGCGTTGGCGTGGTCTTGGCCTGGTCGGTGCTCCACGGTGAAGTCCATTCCCTGCAGGGAAATGGACCAGCGCAAGAGTTTTGGGTTCTCCCCTCGCATCTGCATCAGCCATTGCAGGGGTCGATGGTCGGTTTGTACCCGGAAGTGGGTACCGAAGAGATAGGGTCGGAGCTTTTTGAGGGCCCACACTACTGCAAATGCCTCCCTCTCGATGGTGCTCCAACGCCGAGAGCCGTCTCCAGTGATCGTACAGACAAGTAACTTCCCCCCCCACAGACAGATATCACACACGGATAAGGTTCAGTGTTCTTTATAAGCACTTATTTAAGGTACGGTTGAATGGTACAAGGAGGTCTGGACTCAGGGGTCCCCTCGATTAGAGTCTCGCAAGGTAGGGAAGGGGGTAGCGGGACAGTCTATTTACCAATCAGGTAGTTCGGATGAGAGGATGATGAGCTCACAATCCTCGAGCTTGGTGGTTAGGTGGTACGGTCCGCGGCAGCGCCAGCAGGTCGCGGTGCGGATGGTCGTTACAACGGGCCGCGGCAGCGCCAGCAGGTCCCAGGAAGATGAAGGTTGCAGAAGGCCGCGGCAGCGCCAGCAGGTCCCGGTGAGGATGGTCGTTACAACGGGCCGCGGCAGCGCCAGCAGGTCCCAGGAAGATGAATGTTGCAGAAGGCCGCGGCAGCGCCAGCAGGTCCCGGTGAGGATGGTCGTTACAACGGGCCGCGGCAGCGCCAGCAGGTCCCAGGAAGATGAATGTTGCAGAAGGCCGCGGCAGCGCCAGCAGGCAGGACGAGGGTTCACAAGAGCGGCTACGGCAGCGCCAGTAGACCGTCAAGGTTGAGTTCACTCGGTGTCTCTCGACTCCAGGATACAACTGCCTTCCTGCTCCGGAGCTGCCTCAGTTATAGGGCTGGTGCCCTTTGATGTCCGGACCCTCGCACTTGGAGGTCGGAGGGTCCGGGATGAAGGTGTCCAGACACCCAGCAGGGGGTGGAGCCAGTGCCTGGGGGAGCTGGGGGCGATCGGCACCTGGCGGGGGAGAGCCCTTGGTACTTCTTTCTCCCATTGACCTGCCAAGTGGTCCGCTCACCTCCTGGGTGGATGGTGGTGCCGGGATGTCGGGGCCGGCCAGGCCCGGGGTTAGGGTCGAGGTGAGGCCATGCGGCCGCGTGGTGCAGGGCCCAAGAGGGCGGCTTGACCCGGCCGGGGAAGCCGGTGGGGCTGGACCCCGTGATGAGTAGGGGTCCGAGGGCAGAGGGTCCGTCGGAAGACGGAGTACGGGTGCTTGTCGCGGGGGTATGCCAGGTGGGCCGGAGTTCGGGCCTTGTCGTGCGGGGAGGGAGCAAACCGTCTGTGAGGCCTGTCCAACAATCCGTATTAATCTACACGGACCAGACCACTAGCATGCATTACATAAACAAACAGGGAGGAACAATGTCATCAGCTCTGTCACACCAAGTGCACAAAATATGGAAATGGGCCCTGCACAACCAAATAACACTAAAGGCAGAACATGTGCCTAGAGCAACTAATGTCTTTGGGGACACGTTAATTAGAACAACTACCAGCTGCCACGAGTGAGAACTCAATCAGCAGATTCTAGAAGGCATCTTCCATCATTGGAGCAAACCAAACCTAGATCTGTTTGCGACCAAGGACAACTGAAAATGCCAGTACTGCATAAGCTGGCATCAAAAGGATGGGTCGTGGGGGAATGCTTTTTCGATCCCATGGTTAAAGATCTTTGTGTACGCTTTTCCCCTGATCCCATTAAGCCCGAGGATCCTCAGAAAACTCATTAGGGATCCCTGCTGAGTGATCCTGATTGCTCCCAGATGGCCTAGACCATTCTGGTTCACAAAACTCCTGCTCCTTTCAAAACATGACCCGATTCAGCTGAAGCCCATACCAATGTTGCTGACGAACAGCGGCCAAGAAAGACATCTGAATCCGATATCACTACACTTGTCGGCCTGGCTCCTGAATTCAGTGAATTCGCAATGTTGAATATTCCGGGAAATTGCAGGGAGATCCTTGCAAAGGCCAGGGCCGAGACCACCAATAAAACAAACAAGCTTAAATGGAAGCATTTCTGTTTGTAGAGTCAGGAAATGTATCATCTTATCTCATCCTTCCCTAAACAAATTTGCCCGTATGTTCTTCAATTGGCAAAATCTGGCTTATCTCACTCATCCATTAAAGTGCATTCTCTTCCATCTATTTACGCCTCTTACAGCGATCTCAATAGACCACTTAAAACCACAACATTCCACAAGCATTCTTAGAGATACAACGCATGCTGTAAAACAGCTGGACAGGAACTGCTCTATCCAAATCAAGCATACCTCATACACTTCTATCTGGCACATCCCACTAATAAAAATTGATGGTAAACCCCCCATTGGTACTCCTGGTCATCCCGCAGTATTCTATAACTCAAAAATGTGATTGACAGAGCCAACACTATCCCGTTCTTCCTATTTCAAGTCACATCCGGTATACAAAGAGTTCTATGACTTCCTAAAACTCAAAGTAGCCATCAAACGCAACCAACACTTCCAAAACCCTCAATACCCAAGCATTCTTATTTACCTCACTTTGTGCAGTTATCTAGCAGGCAATAGGGTCATCATTTCAATGATGCTGCAGGTGCAGTTGGCACCTCGGCCAAAAGATGTCATAACTCCTCTAAACACCAATTGCTATATTTAAACTAAACAGGCATTACCAAGTGCAGTTCCCTTGCAGGCACTAGGGTCATGATTTCAATAGGCAGTGACACCGGGGCCCAGAGTGCTAGGAACCCCTCTAAACGCTAAATATTGCAATAGTTAGTTACTAAACAGGCAGTCACAAGTGCAGCTACCTTGCAGGCAATAAGGTCATGATTTGAATAGTGCAGCAGGTGCAGTGGTACCTGGGTCCAAAGTTATCATAACTCTTATAAACACCAAATATTGCTTTATCTTACTACTATATTGCTATTACATCAGTCAGTTCTATTTTTTTCCTCTTTCATTTAATTTTTCAAAATGTTGCTATTACCTACACTATACCAATAGCAAAAAGACTATATATTTTACATTTTTGTACATAAACAAGTCATAACACTTTAACAGACTTTCTGAAATTTATATTGTACAACTACTCAGCAAGCTACAACTTACAACAAACAGCATATTATTAATCATATTGGTGAACCCTAATGCATTTACCAATGCTTGTCTAACACTGGTGGTTCTTTCTTTTGTGTAAGTTTCACTGACTGACTGTGTGGTAATGCACCCACTTTACACTCTCCTGAATAAGCCTTGAATGCCCTCCACAGCTACACCTTGAGAGCTTTGGTTATCAAGGACCACTACTATTATCACTAAGGGTTGCCTCGACTCAGTGCACGGTGCCTCACCAATAGGTGTACACCATATACTGAGCCAGCCTCGTACAAATAAATACATATTATTTAATATGTGTGTGTCCTTTTCGAGCCGACAGCACTGTTAGGACATGTCGCCAATATTGTGACACATTCTAGAGGACTCACAGCTCTTCTGTTACTATTTGCCAAAGGCAGAGCGTAACTAAGAGGCCCACTACCAAGGACGGTGGATTGGATTTGTGATACCATATTTTGCTACAGCATTGCATACACCTTTGCTTCACTTCAGGATGTATTTTCCAAAATCCATGATATTTGAGATACTACAAGACCAACACAAATATGCACCCGCACAGCATGCTGGACATCATTGATTAAGTTCACTCAGGATATGATATTTGTTATTGAATACAAACAGGATTTGTGTATGCCTCTCTATAGTGCGAAAATGTTCTCTATATGAAATAGTGAAATGCTAATTATATGGGACTGTCGGATGTTGAGACATTTGGCTCTGTTGCCTAGTCATGCTTTTGCAATGTTGACCAGTGCACATATTTGAGTATTCGAACAATTGCTTTTGATCTGGTGGATATTGATTCATATATGCTATTGTACAATATACCAGACAAAAGTATAACTAGTGACATATGGAAAGTCTGTTTCATTATTTGTTTTTTAAAAACTCATTGTAAAAGTTAAATAAATAAAACCAAGCAAGGGTTCACTCTTTGCCCCCTTTTCCTAACATTGGACTTTTAACACTCACCATAGCTATTAGAGCCAGTGTAGCACTATTGTTTATTGGTAGATGATATAATTTTAACAATTTCAAAACCTGTGATTTCATTTTCAGTACTGTTACTCTTCCATGAATAGTCACACTTAAATATATGTTCGAGGCATATGAGCTGCAGATTGTACACTGTGCATAGATCGCCATGTATTTTGTAGTCACAAGATAGGTGACTCCTCCCTTGGACGATAGTGCGCATGGGCATCGACTCCATCCCCAGATTGTTTTTTTCAGCCATCGGGTTCGGATGTAACTTCTGCCCTCCGGTTCGGCACCATATTCTCCAAACCTTTTCGACGCGCAAACTATCTAAAACTCAACGGTATTGTTTTCGATCGTGTGATCTTTGACGCGCACCTCAACTACCTCAATTTCAGTCGTCAATACAGGCCGCTGGGCCTATCGATGCCGTTCGGGCCTACAGCTAATGGAAAGGACTCCATTTAAAAAAGTGTGGAGCTAAATTCCCACACAGTGACCACCACAAGGTCTGTAACCTGTGTCTCTAGCCTGAGCACGACAAGAACAATTGCTAGGCCTGCGCCTCTTTTAGATCTAAAAAGACCATCCGTGATCGCCGGGCCAAACGACACATCATGGTGCAGCGAGCAGCTCCGGTACCGGTGGACATCTTCGATGAAGGCCCCGATTTCCCGGAGGAGGATTCTGAGGACCTGGAAATTGTGTCTGAAGCAGACGACTCAGACGACCACATCACTCCTGGTCAACAAATGAGTACAATTGCCCCTATCCCAACTCTACCTGAAAAAAAGAAGGCCCTGGTCAAGACTTCGCCTGCTGGCCCCAGTCGTGACTGAAAACAAGCTTCAGAAGCCCCGCCCCCGGGCCCGGCTCAGGAGATAAGGGACAAGCCTTCCGGTAGCTCGGGACCGAGCAAACCGCATCTCAGTGTCCCGCAGGCGCCTTTGGCACCGAAGACGGGAGCGCAGCCTACTCCCAAAAAGACGTCGGCACAACCACTTCCACGCCGAAAGAAAAGACATCGGACCCGAAACCAAAGCATTCAGTACCGAAAAAGATTTCCGCCTCCACAGCGAAGCCGAAGGACCCCAAAACAACTCCCAAGGCCTCAGAGCAGAAATCCAAACTCCGCTCAGACCCGACAAAAATCGGCGCCGAAAGCGGTTACCGAAGCGGAAGAACTTTTTCGACCGGATCCTAGCGATCCAAAACAAAAAACTCTCCACATAGACCCCAAAACAGGACATGTGGCTGCTGTTCCACACAAAATGAGGAAGCTGGACACACCAGACACTCCTGCAGTGCCTGTAAAGAGGAAAGACTGTGCCACTTCACCTATACGAAACTCTTCTCCTGTTCTTCCTCCTAAGCCTGTCTCTCCTCCACATTCTCCAGAACTTCCACCACACTCACCACCACCACAGGATGATGATGAGTTAGGGGGTGGGGGAGGCAACAATGACCCTTTCACTGACCCTGATGACGACACAGACGTACCACAGAATGATTGGGACGATTATGATGACCCAATAGATCCTCCAGACCTCCCTGATCCCCAGGCATATCCAACAAAGCCATCTCCCCCAGATGACAATATTGGCTTTGGTCAGCTTGTAAATAGAGCTGCTCTCTTATCATGGTGTTCAGATGCATTCTGACCCTGCAGACGAGGACTTTCTTCTAGACACCTTTGAACAGTCACAAAAGACTGTACAAACCCTGCCAATGCTAAAGGGTGTCATTAAACATGCCTCTGACATATTCAAGGACCCTGTGAGAGCAAGAATTCTCAATCCCAGGATTGACAAACAATATAAACCCGCTCCCGATGATCCCACTTACATCAAGGGTCAACTACCTTTAGACTCACTAGTGGTAACTAATGCTAGAAAACGTGCCAACTCTCAGACCTCCGGTGATGCACCACCGACGGATAAAGAGTCTTAAGTTGTTAGATGCCTCCGGCAAGAGAGTTGCTGCCCAAGCAGCTAATCACTGGCGGATAGCCAACACACAGGCATTAAACGATAGGGCTCACTATGACCAACTGGAAACCCTATTACAACATTTACCTGACCAATATAAAACCAAGGCAAATGATTTAATCCAGGAGGGCAAATTAATAATCAATGCATCAATTAAGTGTGTCCTTGATGCAGTTGACACACATTACTCAGACAACATGCCTGGTTACGCATCTCAAACTTCGAACAGGATGTACAGACAACTATCCTCAATCAGCCGTTCAATCAAGAACAACTTTTTGGACCGGCTGTAGACACCACTCTAGAAAAAATAAAAAAGGCACGGACACTGCTAAATCCATGGGGGCATTACAGTCTCCATCCACACGTGGTTCCTTTCGTCGCTCCGTCTATAGAGGAGCATCCAAAAATATCGGAACAGAAAGCACCTCTGCTTCCTACAAAAACACCACGCAAACATCACCCAACAGAGGATATTTTAGAGGCGGATACAGGGGAAATACCAACAAAGGGAGAGGCCGAGATACCAGCAACACTCGCGCCTCTCCCACTAATAAACTGTGACTTCCCTCCACTCCCCCTGGATCATTCCACCCCGGTCGGAGGGAGACTATCACAGTTCCTACCTGTCTGGAATTCCATCACTTCAGACAAGTGGGTAAGACAAATTATCCCGTATGGTTACTGCCTGGAACTTACAGCAACCCCACCCCCCATACCACCCAAACAGCGTCCAATGTCCACAGAACATCTCACACTCATAAAACAAGAGGTTCTCTCACTGCTTCAAAAGCAGGCAATAGAACTAGTTCCCTTACAGCATCAAGGAACAGGGGTGTACTCGTTGTATTTCCTAATCCCCAAGAAGGACGGCACCCTAAGGCCACTACTCGACCTCAGACCCCTCAATCTCTACATACAGTCAGATCATTTTCACATGATCACTCTTCAACAGGTCCTCCCACTACTTCAACAAGGCGACTTCCTTGCCACACTAGATCTCAAGGACGCCTACTTCCACATTTCCATACACCCTGCTCACAGGAAATATCTAAAATTCATACTGGACGGACAACACTATCAGTTCAAAGCCCTTCCATTCGGGGTGACCACCGCACCCAGGGTGTTCACAAAGTGCCTTGCAGTAGTAGCAGCAGCACACTTGAGAAGACAACAAATCCATGTCTTTCCATACCTCGAGAACTGGCTGATAAAAGCCAAGTCATTCAACCAGTGTGTTCATCACATTCATCAAACCATCCAGCTGCTACACGACTTGGAATTCACAATAAACTACACCAAGTCACATCTTCAGCCCTCCCACATACATCAGTATCTAGGGGCCACATTGGACACCTCCAAAGCTCTGGCATATCCCAATCCAGCCAGGATAACCAGTATACAAACACTAATTACCAAATTTCAGCCACAATATTCCCTCCCAGCAAGGGTATTCATGCAACTCATAGGAATGATGGCCTCTTGCAGTTTTATCGTACCTCATGCAAGACTTCAGATGCGCCCCTTACAAGAATGCCTAGCACGTCAGTTACAGATCTGGTGTTGGTGGACAGCCACACACATCGCTCTCTGCATGGGTGGGACACACAAAACCTTTCCAAAGGGCGGCCGTTCCTAGAGCCGGTTCCACAGATAGTGCTAACAGCAGACGTATCACTCACCGGCTGGGGAGCCCATCTCCTAAACCACACAATTCAATGCAAATGGACCACTCAACAGAAAGTGTTCCACATCAATCACCTAGAATTACTGGCAATCTTTCTAGCATTAAAATCATTCCAAGTACATCTACCTCACAAGACTGTCCTAGTCCGGACGGATAACATTAGAGCCATGTATTACATACAAAAACAAGGAGGCACTCATTCTTTGCAGCTGTCTCAGCTGGCGCAAAACATTTGGAGATGGGCCATTCCACAAAACATATACCTTCTGGCAGAACATCTTCCAGGAGTTTACAATCAGATTGCGGATCTGCTAAGTCGACAGACACAGCAGATACACGAATTGTGTAAACTAGCAGAGATCGCTGTTAGCATGAGCTGAAGCCATTTTGTTTGTGGCATCCATTTTAGTTAGCCATGTGCTAGCCATGTGCTTCTTGTCTCTTTACTGTTGCCTGCTCTTCTATACTGCTTGAGTCATCAGTTACAATTAACTCCTTCAGTACTGAGCCAGAGCCTTGTGCATGCTCAGAAAGACCTGTATCTGTCAAAATGCATCTGTCTTAGTGTGTAACTGTCAGGTCGTTTTTACTGATGTAAGGAGAAATGTCTCCCCTCCCACTTTGTTGAGCAAGCAATGTTTGTATACCCATGTTAGTCAATAACTATTCTTGTATGTGCCAGTACCTCCCCTTGGTCTCATGCTGACAATGCAACTAATGCATATATAAGCACCATGGTTTCTATACTCCTTGAACTACCTCATACAGTGGCCTCAGGGTACCGTATTGATGTAGTCTCCCTCATGAGAGGTTAATAAATCTATTTGCTTTGATATTACAGCTTCCGTGCCAAACTCTATTTTGTTAGTCTAAGGACTTAAGGATAAAGAAGGGCTAACCCCTGTACCAGTGAGCCTCTGAAAAGGCTCACCCCCACAAATAGGCGCCCAACGTGGGGCTCATCAAGAGTCGCGGTCGCCCAAAAGAGTGGTCTCGACGGAGGATTGGAATCTTGCTGAGGATGTACACTGCACGATGAGACCCTTGTCTTTGCAGACCAAAGTTCTTTTCTGATTTTCCCAATTTCACCCTCCAGGTGGTGACCGGTCCCTGACTGAGATCCCTTTGGCGTTCATCTCAAAGTGACCATTAGGTCGATTCAGAACTTGGCAGTTGGAAGCTGGAGACTTTTGTTTGGTTAGGTCGCAATGCAACACTTTTGTTTTAGAATAGCTTGGCCAAGATTTTGGTTTGTTTGTTTGTTTGCTGCAACAAATGAAGGCAGGTAATGAGGAGATTTTTCTCTACTTTTGGATAATTCTCAGGATAAATACGCTTTGATTATAATATTACATCGCATTGTAATATTTTTGGCATGCCTGCTCCTAGCACACTTTGTAGAATGTGTTGCTGTTTTGGTGGTACCAATATGGATTTAGAAAGTACTCAGCTGGCTCCCCTAGAGGGGATACCTAAATAGGTTTATGTACATTAAATATGATATTTCTTCCATAATGTATAGTACACTGTGGAACAAATACACCAAAGAGGATCCTGATAAAATTCATAAATGGTTATACGGAGCGCTTTTGATTGTTCTGCCAGCCCAACTGGAAATTCGGTGTGTTTTGGAAAAGGTCTGGGGCTAGAGCCTGTCTTCTTGAACATTGAACAGTCTTTGGGCTGTTTTGGTGTAATCTCTGGACCATTTTTGAGAGCTCTTTTTGTAAATATGATTTACAATTGGTATTTACAATTGGTTTGGTTAGAGTGCAGTCTGTGGGCTGCCTCTTGCTTTTGTCCTAAATGTTGATTTGTGGGTTGATTGTTTGAGTGTCTATGTGGTTTGTGGACTGACACCAGTGGTGATGCTTGTGAAGTACTTGTTTGAGTGAATAAGCAACTGTGTTTTTTGTGTAAGAATGGCTTGCCTTAGCAAGCAGTGTTGTGTGTTCTGAGTGTGTGGCCCCCTTCTTGAAAATGTCTGGAATGAGCTCAATTTGGTTTGTTGTTGTCATTGTGTTCTGCAGATTTCATTGGAAGAATTACACTTTAAAATTCAAAGAATACATTGTATAACATATGCTAAATTGCTGCACGCTAGCATTCAAAGTAAAGCAGTAACAAAGTATAGATGTCTGAAACTTTAATTATTATATCTCCTCAGTGGTAAAACACAAAATTAGAATTAACACTCAATAGGGAAAAAATAGGCCTCACAGAAAAAGAACAAAAAAAACGAATTTGTGTGCTTTACACAACTAGGACTCAATATAAAATGTTACAGCATTATACTTAGATACATTATATTAAATGTTAAAAGGCATTCGCATTATCTGAGTAATTATTTGCTGCTAAAATAATAGCGCCTCTTGTACCACATTGCAAAATGATAGATCTTTACTGGCTTGGAATGCCTGGGTTTTAAATAGACTGACTTGTGCTCAAATTCCCAGCGCCAGAAAGAGAGCCTTTTCGCAGCTGTTCAAAGCTGTCTGTCCGAAGGAAGCTGTCTGTCAGGACAGACAGAGGTAATCAATGGTTTACAAACGTTTTGAGGACATTAGAATACAGCAAAGGGTTTTTCTCCTGAAAAAGCGTAAAAGTTGACGCATGCTGGTCGTAAAGCACAGCTGGGTAAACAACACATGGCTATGCCCGGCCACAAGCTACAGAAAAGAAACGCTGGGTCAACTAGGTTTTAAATTAGTACAACATGGTATGAAGGCACGTGCATTAAAGACTACTGATTTTAAAAGTTAGAAATACAGCTTCATTATTTTGGATAAAAGAGAAAGGATTAAAAGTAAGGACTTTCTGTCTTGTTGCTTTTCTAAATAGGCATATCTGTGGACCTGATGGTAAATAACTACTGCCCTTTAGACCTTTGGTATCGCCCTTTAGAAAGTGACACAAACTTTTTATGTTCAGTAAAGCTTCTGTGCTTAGTGTTATAAATAAATGCATTTAAAGGCAAAAGGGAAGGAATACGGCTTGCTTTTCATATGTGGAAACATCAAAAGGGTTAGTAATCATTAGAAAGAAAAATGGCTACATGAAAATAAAAAATGTTAAAAGTCATTGTATTAAAATCGTTTTTGCACTATTAGGATTTTCATAATGTCTAATACCACTATTGTGAAAAGTCAATAATATTTAGCACTACAGAAAATGTCTTTGTGCAAAGGGTGTGTCAAGATTTCAATGTCTAAATGGTTAAAATATACTGTGTATCAAAATTAAAAAGGTGAATATTAAGTTTCTCTAGCAATGACAATATTACTGAATCTTAGGGACAAACTTAAAATATGATTCCTAGTATGGCCTACTGGCTGCAGTCAGAAATGCACTTACAAAGTTATACAAAGAGTAGCTGTACAGACATGAGAATTACATTGCGTGCCTTGATGCACGATAGTTCTGAGCAAATTATGGCATTCTGAAAACTGAAATTTTGAGCCAATTTTTTAGGTGCTAGAACGCACAGTGCGCAAGAAATAAATAAATAATAAAGAATAAAAGTGCACCCTACCTTTAAATTATCAGCACACAGGCACGGAACAGAAATGTCCTTCAACTGTGCTTCTTGAGAGTTACTTTGAATTGTAAAGGCCGCATGGGATAGTCTTGCACAGACAAGGACAACAGGTTTAAAGGTCAGAGGCCAAGTTCTGTATTTAGAATTGACCAGCCCTACTGAACGTAAAATGTCCACGCAGGGAGCCAATGTGACAGTGTGTGATTTCTACATTACACAATGAAAGCTTGTAATGTCGAAGAGTAGTTTAATAAACGAATTTCTTTGTATTGATTAAATTTCCTGATTCTAACATTGTAGGGTAAAACACTACAGGTAATGTAAATTTTGCTCTCATGATGTCTGTGGCTATAATGTGCATAGGGAAATTAGGGTCAAAATTAATTCTCTATTCATGTTAATAATATTTAGGATATCGTCCTTAGTAATTTAACTACATTTAAGAAATGGAAGAATGTACTTAGTTGTTTCAGTGAACTTATGGCCTTGATTGAGCCTTCCTGGAACAAGATTGCCCACCACAGATCTGTTTTAGGTAACATTAGCTAAAGGAAATATAGCATATTCTGTTAGGAGCAGATGGGGATATCACTGTTTTCTTGAGAAATAATACAAGTGTAGGAGATATGCAGGTGGGGTTTATCCCATTGAATAACATTATCAAAGGGTAGCAGCGTCTGTAAGCCATTTGCAGAGAATAGCTCTGCCATGCATACAGAAATACTGGTTTTCAATCAAAATTGTTGTGCTAGGGCTAGATAAAAAGGCTATGAAATAAAGTTTGCATTAATGTGCTATTATGTTACACAGCTCAATAAGCTAAATGACTTGGTAGTTGGTTATTAATGTTTTCTAGTTAGCTCAATGTGCTATTTACCTCCTACAAGTCTGTTTGTGCCCAGCTGCCAAAAAGGGGGGTAAATATTGTCGAGAGGAGGTCACCTGTTTAGGTTACCTACTGTCGAATGGGAGAAAGGAGGCTAGCTCCTGGGCAAATTAAGGGTAAGCAAATTTATGTTCTCTCTCGCTCTCTTTTTCTCACTCTCTTTTGAGCCTGTCTAAGTTGTCTAGGAACGGTCATGAGATAATTGGTTGGGCTCGCTTTACTCATTCATTCCACAGGATGCTGCACCCCACCAGTGCACGTCTAATTCGCTATTCAATAATACTGTTTTAAAATTGTTAGAATTATTAGTGATAACACCATTATTGTTTATGTTATTCTCATGCTTTATACAGTTTTGCAAGGGCATTACTAGTCTCTTATTAGTTAGTCTGTGTAATTGAGCTGACAGCCCTTATTAGAACTGGTGAATAGGTTTTTTTCTTTGAAAATGATGTTACATAGTCCAGATAGTGAAAAGTAGAATGCACAAGGGTTCACAATGTTAGGAAAGACGCCCATGTGATCCTCAGCAACCATTTTGAAGGAAAATATTGTTTTATAGGAGTTTGTTTGCCACAACCGGTTCTGCTGGAGAAATTCATGTACCCACTATGTTGAGGTTTTGTTAGTTATTTATGTAGTAAGGATCCCTGTTAAATTAGCAGTTTTTAGATTTTCCTGCCGCGCCTATAACATGAGAGCATGGTCCTAAGCGTGAAATGTAGGTGTTTTTACGTAAGAAAAATAATTTTAGAAGTGTCTGCAGTCCTGTACAAGTAGTGGAAGGTTCATTAGTAGAAATGTTGTGAACTATATGACTTATGAAACACAAGCTTGCTGAGACAAGAAGCACAAAAGAATAGTTCTGAAAATTCCCTTTTTTGAGGTTCTTCAGATGAATAATATAGGAATACACAAATGTAAGGATTCAGAGTATGTCCGTATTGTTTTTCTTTTTCCCTCAGAATATAGGTGCACATGCATAAAAAATCGGAAAAGTGAGTCCTTAATAGCGATAAATAAGGAATCGCAAATAAGGATTCGTTATACGGGATGCATGTACATATTCGGTAAATTTCAGCGATTCGGTAAAAATTGCAAAAACATTCCAAATACACGATAGCGATTCCTCAAAATAAATATTAGGTATTACCGAAATCGGCATTAGCGATTTCGGTAATAGTGAAATCGCTAATAGCGATTTCGCAAAAAACTGGTCGCTCTTGAAGCAGGCTGATGACATCACAACCAGGAGGTCATCCAGCCCATGCTTCATTCAGTGCCCTGAGTAGCTCAGAGGAGGAGGCAGTGCACAGAAGCTGAGCTGAGAGACTTCACCCTCACAACCCAGCCACACTACAGCTATCCAGGATGGACAACAATGCGTCAAGTTAATCTACCGCGCCCAGGAAGAGGAAGAGAAAGTTCTCTGATAGGGAACTGGAACACTTGATAGAGGGGGTGAGTAGCAAGCATAATAAACTTTTTGGGAAGTTGTCCCTCAAGGTGCCAGAAGCCGAGAAGTGTAAGATATGGCTGTGCATAAAGGAGAGGGTAAATGCTGTGGGAGTCACGCACCGCAGCATTGACGACCTGAAGAAGAGGTGGTATGACCTCAGGAAAAGGGCGAAGGAGCGCATTGCAGAAAGTGTGAAGGAAGCAGGTGGCACAGGAGGGGGGGCCATCCAGAGTACCTGCCAACACAGCCCTGGAGGACCTCGTTGAGGGGACCATTGAGCCAGAGGCAGTCGTGGGAGTCACCCAAATGGACACTTCCGGCACAGCAACCAGAGAACAAGGTAAGATGCATGCCTGTGCGGATACGCTGCGTATTGTATACCCATGCACATCCCCCCAGGCTAATCACAGTGTGCAGGAAGAACACTCACATACGAATTGCATCATGGGAGTTGTAGTCATGTTAGCCAAGTGTGCATGTATCATCACCAATGCGCAATAAATGAGACCAGCAGCACAGGTCCAACAGTGTGTCTAAATATGTCATGTATTATGCTAAAAGTAGGCGAAATGATAAACAGATAAAGTAACAAAATAATATAACAATGCACTGCTTCACACACAGATGCATCTCCGGTGGAGTCAGATAACAGCGAGTGCCTCATCATTTCAGAGGCACCGGCAGAGACAGATGGGGAGACTCCGCAGGACCGTCAATCAACAAAACCACCACCACCGACACCGACACCACCACCACCACCGACAACACCACCAAGACGCAGGGCACATGTCCCCGCCCTGAAGATTATGGAAACCGAGCCGATCCCAGCACCCACAAGGGTTCCCAGCCCGACACGTGTCACTCCGCCAGCTCCAACACCAGCACGTGGCCGAGTCAGACAGTGGCGCAGGTCCATGGGCAGTATTGCTTCCGGATCCGAACAGGCTCCAAATGCCTATGGTGGGGTAGAGTCCCAGATGCTGCGTGTTCAGCACCTGCAGGGGAGACATATGGGTACAATGAACCTCAACATCTCAAGACTTGCAAAACATATGTGCACGATGACAGACGCTGTGCATCACCTGACCACAGTTGTAGCAGAGGGAAATCTTGCAATCAACAAGACCCTATAGGAGCTCACCCGTGCCGTCCTAGCAGAACAACACAGCGAGCGCAGGAGGCTTCGTTCTTCTGCATCTACTAGGGCCATCACCAAGCTCTGCAACAGCACTGCTGTATTGTCACGCCGCTCAGTGTCACTGCAGGTAGACCTTGGACATTACTATGGGAATGTAGCGAAGGCCTTAGGCCAGGTGACCACTGCAGTGGAACATTTACAGTCTGGCACATTTAGTGCTAGCAACTTGGGAGGGGAGGAGGGCAGTGAGGCGGCATCGAGCGTGAGTAGCGTGTCCGTGCCGGAGACCAGTTACAGGAGGCGCAGTTCGCGCAGCTCTACAGCCACAGACACACCTCGTGGTGATGTAGAGGAGCCATGCGACAGGAGTCTGGGGGTACGTGGAAAGAGACGCTAGACATGCAGTCCTGCCTATTTGTCCATGGTGGTGTAACCATGGGCCACTTAACTATTGTTATTGCACTCCCGTGCTGTCTACGGATATGTTTCTTTTCACAATGTGTTGAATCATCGTAATGTTTACTATATATGATTACTGACATTGACAAGTGCTCATGTGAATTAAACATTTGCATGCCACAATATATTGTGATGGCTCATTATTAACTGGCTCTGAAGTGATGTTGTGTGATGTATGTCCGCCTTCTTTGACCTTCAGCTGTGTTTGGCACGTGTGACTGTCGGTGTTGTGCGGGTGATTGGTCATCCTGATCGTTGTCATTGCAGTCCATCTCAATGAGTATCCCCCTTCTGGTTGCAATGTTGTGCAGCATGGCACATACTGCTACAATTCTGCAGCAGGTCTTGGGGTTATATTGCAAAGCACCACCAGTCTTATGTGAGATCCTGAAGTGACTTTTCAGGATCCCAAATGTTTTCTCAACCACATTTCTGGTGCTTATATGTGCCGCGTTGTAGCGTTGCTCCTGTGGTGTTGCTGGGTTGAGGTAGGGGGTGAGGATATATTCCCGCAAGGCGTATGCGCTGTCACCTACAGGGGGGAAGCAAAGGCTTAGCGACAGTAATGCAAATACATATGTGTAACTGATGTAATGAATAGATTTGAGCATGTACCAAGTAGGTGTCCCTCTCCGAATTCACCATTGAGCAGACGCCTGTGGATGCCACTGTGTCTGAATATATATGAGTCGAGTGTGCTCCCTGGAAATTGTGCCACCATGTCCGTAATTATGTGCTTGGCATTGCACACGATCTGTACGTTGATTGAGTGGTAGGGCTTCATGTTACGGAAGATGTACTTGTTGGCTGAGGGGGGACAACATATGCGTGCAGTCAATGCATCCTATGAAATGGGGGTATTGGGCCACCTGGTAGAAGTCCTGTTTGGTCAACTGTTGTGGGGTTGTGGGGAAGGTGATGTGGGTATGTATCATTGTCAGCATGGCATCAATGAATTTACGGAAGAAGCGTGAAAGAGTGCTTTGTGAGACGCCTCCCGCTACCGCTACGACCCCCTGGAAAACTTCCAGATGCCAATGGGTGCAGGCTGCATAGGACCTGGACATGCGCAGGAATGACATTGGTCCTACGGGTCTGGTGCTGCAGTAGTGGTTCCAGGAAAGCAATCAGGCGCATTATCATGGCACGATTCAGACGGTACTTGTCATATACTTCATCCTCATTTTGGCCCAGCAATGTAATGCGCACTCTGAATACCCTCTCCTGGATCCTCCTCCTGCGCTGTGCTGCTGCATTTCTTCTCATCCTCCTTGCAAGCACGTAGAGGACTGCCATTTTGGAAAAGAATACGGGGTCTCCAGTGCCCTTTTTGAAGGGTTTCTGATTCATTACACCTGTGATGCACTTTAGATTTCTATTATTTTTTGTGTGTGTTTCAGCAACTTTACCTCCTGGTTGAGATTCCCCTTATTCTGCTCATGCTAAATAGCGATTTGGATGATTTTCGGTATTAGCGAGTTTTGATGGATTCATTTGCGATTCTTTGTTTGCTATTCGCTATTGGCAAGCGCAATTGTTGTTTTCGCTATTTCCGATTATTTATATTGCGATTCGGTAATTTACCGGGGTTTGTTTTAGCGATTCTTTAGTTTTTTCGCTATTGGGGTTGATGCATTGGGATCGGTTGTTTGGCGCTCGCTAACGGCCTATTTTACCGATTCAGTAATTTAGCTAGGAGAATTTTGCTTGATGCATGCGCCAGATAGTAAATAAACACAGATTTCCTTGGCTGCTTGGGATTGGGAGAAACAAATCAAATCGTGTAACGTTTTACTCTTGTCAGTTCACCAAAAGTTCCTTTTATACTCGCTAATAGGTCCAGGGTGTTTTGTCTTTTTTTACTCTCAGAAAGATGAAGTGGTTATTGGATGCCCTGCTAATGTATAGGGCGCCCCGAGACTAAGGAAGTTTTCTGAAATAGAGTATCCTCTCTGTTGATAGATTATTTGTATGCCTTGTCTAAAGATATTTTGTTCTGACCACCAATAGATATCTGCTGCCCTACAACCATTGCCAGAGGGGCCCGGACATCAGATCCAGCCTGGGGAGTCAGCGCCAGTCCAGCTTGGAGCCGAGGTAAAGGGAACCAGCACAGGCGTCGCTGGCAACTAGGACCGCAGTGAAGATAGAAGGCCGGAAGCACTAGGCCCACAAAAACGGTGAAGTGTGTACCCCTACCACTGTCACAAATCAGAATGGAGAAGCGATCCTTTGTGTTGATCCAGTTTTTGATGCCCAGCTGAGAGAGTCACAGACCGACAAGGACGGCAAGGAGGCTTTGCTTGAGGTGACCCCCTTTGGAACAAGGCTTGTTTCAGATACTCCAGCATCAGGCCTCTGAGTCCTAGTCCCTAGGTGCATGCAAGTCTGCACCTCTGTTTGTTGATCAAGAGGTGACTGGGCGTACTGGGTACAATCTGTGGCCCGACAAAAGAGCAGTGCGCCAGTGGAGCAACACAGGAGTTAGAGAAGGACTTGAGTTCAGGGTACAGGTGCTGTGCCTTTGGTGCCTGTTAGATTAAAGTGAAGAATACTGGTGCACTGCCTGAGACACTGGACAGGATCGTTGAGGGTGTTGCCCTGGAAGGTGATTGCCCTATCCTGAAAAAATAAACTTTTCCCTTAAAACTGGGCCGTGATTATTTTCCCTGAGTTGCAAGTTGTGCAGCTCCACCGTGGGAGAAAACAATAAGAGCCTGCCTGTGAGGCTCAGACGGACACAGGGAGAAGACTCCCCTCTGGCTGGTTGTACATCGGCTTCTATTCTTCAAGTACTTTTTAGCAATGTACCCCTTTGGTCATCCCATTTTTGAGGAGGAGCAGCCCTTTGCGGCTCCTCGTCCTAATTCCCATGGCCCCGTTTAGTCCTCCTGGACCCCTGAAGCAAACATTGTTTTCGTGATGAACTGTGTATTCTCTTTAATATTAGTATTTGGAGTACTGTTTTTCCTGCAAGAGAAGCGTTTTGTATACATGTTGATAAATACTACTTTGCCCTCCTCCTGAACATATCAATTGGTACTTTAGCCCTCATAAAAAGAACACTGGAAAGGTCTATTAAAAAATGTTTTTTTAAGATATTATATTAGACATGTGCTGTTGGCTATTCTGAAGTTGAAATAGATGGCCACTGAAATACATCGAAGCCCTGATACTGGGAATTGAACTGGGTGGTTTTGGGATTTACTTTCTGCTTAGGGTTGGAGAATATGGATAGTTCTGTTTGTAATAATAGCTATTATTTTCTCCTGCAATTTGTGTGTTCATTATGACCTAATGCACTGTCCCCTTTGTGCTCCTGCTTATACCTTATATAATACTCGTTCAATGAAATGTTTAGACTATAAATGCCCACCCAGCAATGGATCAGGATATTAATGAATTTATGAGAATAAATGTGCAAAATATTTTCTATATTCCTTCCAGATCATAGGGTTGTCTTCAGCTAATGCTAAAAGGGTCATCTGTGGAAACTAGAAGAGATCGCTGTTAGCATGAGCTGAAGCCATTTTGTTTGTGGCATCCATTTTAGTTAGCCATGTGCTAGCCATGTGCTTCTTGTCTCTTTACTGTTGCCTGCTCTATTCTGCTTGAGTCATCAGTTACTCCTTCAGTACTGAGCCAGAGCCTTGTGCATGCTCAGAAAGACCTGTAGCTGCCAGAATGCATCTGTCTTAGTGTGTAACTGTAAGGCTGTTTTTACTGATGTAAGGAGAAATGTCTCCCCTCCCACTTTGTTGAGCAAGCAATTTCTGTATACCCATGTTAGTCAATAACTATGAATGAATGAATGAATGAATGAATACATTTTATTGCTGGTTACTTAAAACCATAACATAAAACCTTAGCATAAAACAGAATTATAAAAATATCAACATTTTAAAAGAAGGCAATAATTAAAATCCGTGGACGTCAAGCAGACTTGCATTTGACTGGGTCTCTATGTGGTGGAGCCGTCAGCAGTAATCGAGTCTGTTTGATAAATTTACCAAACGAGGCCATATGTTTTACTGTGTTCAATGTGTACAGTTGGTGAATCGCCTCCTTGGCTGTACGGGTGCCCAGTTGTAATAGAATTGGCCGTAGATAGAGACTGCGAGCTGTACGCAAGGCCGGGCAACAAAGTAAAAGATGGGCCAGAGACTCGTGTTTGTAGTCGCAGAGCCGGCAACCCTTGGTCACCTGTGTTCTCGGTTTGGTGTTGTATATTTCTTGAAGAGGCAGACGGTGTAATCTGGATGCTAAGATCCTAGATAAGGCTGCTCTGCCCACGGCCTGCGTGAGGTGATGTTTAGGATTGAACCCTTTTTGTGGCAGGGTTTGGCTTTCGTGCAGGCCTTTTTTGTCCAACAGGTCCAGGTCTAGAGCGCGAGAGTGGATGCGAACTTGTTTTTTAAGTGTGCATTTGATGGCGGAGTACTTAATGATCTTGGGGTTCCAGTTCTCCAAGGCTAGTTTGAGCTGGTCTGCTCTGGCTGCGAGGGCAGTTGACCATGGATTCCCAGGTTCACAGAAGATATGTTTTAAAACCGCCTTCATAGATTTCTCTTGGGCCGCTGTAGTAAGGAAGTAATATTTGCACAGAAAGGCCATCTCTTCCAGCGTTTGTTGATTCAAGGAGAATTCTAGGTGCACTAGTGTGTTTCGGGTGCACGCAGGTAGATGAAACAGCCGTTTGTGGGCACTGCAATGTATTTTTTCTAGTTCTTTCGTTAGTTTTCCAGGGAATGCTAATTGAGCGTAAGTGAGGGCGGGCATTAGTTTTGCGCGTAAAACTCTTCGCATGGCCGTCGTGGTTGGGCTGTGCAAAGTAGCTTGTAATTTGCAGAGGGCGTAAGTAATACATTTCCCTTTCATTTGAATTTTATGCAGTTGAGCACTCGGGCGCCCTGATTCAGTGAGCCAGACGCCCAGGTAGTTGTATTTTTGTGCGCTTTCCAGTGTCAGCTGGCCAAGGCTCCATCTTGCTAATTTCTTTTTCGGGTGATGGCCGAAGATGACAACTTTAGATTTGGATTGGTTGGCCACCAGCTTGTGGGCCACGTTGTAGATTGCCAGGGCCGACAGTGCTTTTTGTAGACCTATTTTGGTGTGGTCTAGAAGTACCAGGTCGTCGGCGTATTGAATAAGCTGTATCTTGGTGTCCCCGATCCTCGGCGTGGTCAATGCTGCTCCTGTCAAGGCTTGGCCCATATCAGCCGTGTACAGATTGAACAGAAGCGGTGCTAGGACGCACCCTTGCTTTAAACCCCGATCTGTTTTTATTTTCTCTGTTGCTGAGGTATTGGAGAGTTTAATTCTGACCCACGTTTTATGATATAATGATTGTATTGCTTTCAGCAGTGCGGGGTTGATGTTCCAAAGTGCCAGCTTCTTCCAAAGGATTGTTCGATCTACATCATCGAACGCTGCTGAGTAATCAATAAAGCAGGCGAAGAGAGGGAGACCTTTGCGGATAACTGCTTGATGGGCCAGATAAGAAAGGGCTATTATGTTATCAATCGTCGATGCCCCAGATCTGAACCCTGTTTGAAAGAATGGTAAGAGACCTTCGGAACTTGCCCAGTGGGTTAACTCTACCAAGATGGAGCTGGCGTAGGCCTTGCCCTCGATGTCCAGGAGAGCAATCATGCGATAGTTGTTCGGGTTGGATTTTGGACCTTTCTTGTGAATCGGATGAAGAAGCGACCCTCTCCAGGAGTCTGGCACATCCCCCAGGAGCCGGCATTCTGCATAGAGGAGCGTCAGAGTCTCAGACCAGAATTCTATGTTTGCCCTAAACAGGGAGCCGGGCATCCCGTTAGGACCCGGGGCTCAGTTGTGTCTGATTTTTTTTAAGATTCTGGTGACTAAAGCTGTCTCGAGGTCAACTTTGAATTTGGCGGAAAAGTATGGTTCGCCAATCCCAGCGTAGTCGTCATTTAGGTGGAGACTATGTTGGTCGTCTTGATATAATGTCTCTACGTGACTGACCCAGGAACGTGCATCAAGTGAGTTTTCTCTGTGGTTGTGACCTTGAGCGTGGGTGTTTAAATAGCTCCAGAACTCTTGGGTTTTACAAGGTTTTAACAGTTCAAAAATCCGCAGCCATTGGGCATCTGAGTGATCGCGCTTTGCAGCCCACACCGTTTTTGAGTGACTTTTTGCGGCTGTTTTTAATCGCGTTTTGTCTTGGGCAGAGCCGGTTTTTCTGTGTGTTCTACGTAAGGCATTTAGTTTTCGGGCGCTTTCTTTGATTGCCGTGTTGGTTCCTGGTTTGTGGGGTACATACATTCGGACACAACCCGCTGAGTTGTCGCGGAGCACAAGGGCTAGATCCGGGGCTAATCTGTCCCATTCTTTTATAACACCCCCAGGGTTGGGACTTGATGGCCAGCCTTCCCATGCTTGTTTCCAGACCTCGAACTTGGTGGCAGGCATAGGCCCCCATTTGATTCTTCTCGAAAGGTTATACAGTTGTTCGCCAGTAGAGGTCCCGAGGCAATTCGTCCTAGGGCAGATTTCCAGTGTGAGGTTCAAGGTAATTGTTAGGGCGGCGTGGTCGCTTTCATTGCGTGGGTGAACTATGTAGTTTGACAGTAGAGGTTGTAGATTTTCACTTAAAATGATATAGTCAATCGTTGTTTGGTTGTTGAAAGTGGGGGCTACGGCGGCCATTGGATGAGTTTTTAAGTGGACCACGTGAGCAGTAGCCAGGTTATATGATTTAATTAAAGCGTTGAAAGCGTTTGTTGCCCCGGAGAGGTGGCTTTGGATGGCCCCTATGTTGTGAGTGTTAAAGTCCCCAAGGATGATGGAGTCCAGTAGGGGGTATTGCAAAAGTAAGGCTTCTAGCTGGCTTATCAGCAGTGACCTGGAGTCCGTGGCCCCCTGCCCATGGGGGTTATGGTAGTCAATAACTATTCTTGTATGTGCCAGTACCTCCTCTTGGTCTCATGCTGACAATGCAACTAATGCATATATAAGCACCATGGTTTCTATACTCCTTGAACTACCTCATACAGTGGCCTGAGGGTACCGTATTGATGTAGTCTCCCTCATGAGAGGTTAATAAATCTATTTGCTTTGATATTACAGCTTCCGTGCCAATCTCTATTTTGTTAGTCTAAGGACTTAAGGATATAGAAGGGCGAACCCCTGTACCAATGAGCCCCTGAAAAGGCTCACCCCCACAGAATGGGAACTTCAGCCCCAAGTTCTTCAACCTTTTTTCCAAATGTGGGGTCAACCAGACATAGATCTGTTTACCACACACGCAAATGCAAAATGCCCAACCTCCGCCGCCAGGTTTCCACACCAAAGGCAATGCGATATGGATGAACTGGTCAGGCAGAGTTGCGTTCGCTTTTCCGCCACTCCCACTGATTCCCCTAGTAGTACGCAAGCTCAGACAGCAGTCTCTCAGGATGATCCTGATAGTTCCCACATGGGCACGGCAATCGTGGTTCACAACACTACTGGAACTTTCAGTAGTTTCACACCAAAAACTACGTCTCTACCCAATGTTGCTAACGCAGAACCATGGAGTCATAAGGCACCCCGATCCAGGTCAACTGAATCTTGCGATCTGGCTCCTGAAGTCCTAATGTTCGGTTATCTTAACCTTCCACCGTACTGTATGAACATCATTAGACAAGCCAGACACCCTACTACTAGAGCTTGCTATGGAGCAAAATGGAAAAGATTTGTCATCTACTGCAATAACGATAACATCGATCCGCTGGCTGCTTCAATCCAGGACATCATTTGCTATTTGCTACACTTATAAAGGTGTAATCTAGCATATTTATCCATAAGATTACACCTAGCGGCACTTGCCGCTTATTTACAAAACAGGCAACACTTGTCACTATTTAGAGTACTTCCAATTAAAGCCTTTATGGAGGACCTTAAAAGAATAATTCCTCCCAGACTGCCACCCTCTCCGGTGTGGAATTTAAACATTGTTCTTACCAGGCTCATGGGTCCCCCATTTGAACCTCTACACAAATGTGAACTGCAGTTCCTCACATGGAAAGTAGCTTGTCGCAATTACCTCTCTCAGGAGAGTAAGTGAGATCCAGGCTTTAACCATACAAGAACCATTTTTACAAATACATCGCAACAAGGTGGTTCTTAGAACAAATCCAAAATTCCTTCCCAAAATACTCTTTGCTTTTCATCTTAACCAATCAGTTAAGTTACCAGTGTTTTTCCAAAACCCAGACTCTGTAGCAGAGAGAGCTCTTCACACACTGGACGTCAAAAGAGCCCTACTTTATTACATTGACAGAACTAAACCCTTTAGAAAGACAAAACAACTGTTTGTAGCCTTCTCCCCACCTCATAAAGGTAACCCCATCTCCAAAGCTGGGATCGCGAGGTGGATAGTAAAATGCATTCAAATATGCTACCAGAAGGCTAAACGCACATTAACAATTACCCCTAGAGCGAACTCAACACACAAACTAGGGGCTTCCATGGCATTCTTAGGGAACATTCCCTTAGATGACATCTGTAAAGCAGCAACATGGTCTACACCACCACACCTTCACCAAACACTATTGTGTTGATGTGCAGGCTAAGCAACAAACTTCGTAGGCCAAGCTGTTCTTAAAACACTTTTTCAAACCACTGCAACAGATACAGGTGACCTGCGCTAGGGGAGACACTGCTATACAGTCTATGCACAGTGTACATTCTGCAGCTCATATGCCTCGAACGGAAAATGCTACTTACCAGTATGCATCTGTTCTTGGCATGTAGAGCTGCAACAATCTGCAGCTCATATGCCTCGAACTGAAAATGCTACTTACCAGTATGCATCTGTTCTTGGCATGTAGAGCTGCAGAGTTGTACACACCCACCCACCTCCCCGGAACCTGTATCTGTTCCAGTACTATCTTAATTAGATACCTTCACATGGACATCTCTTTATTTCTTACTGACTCCATCATTTCCCATCATGGCGAAAAACAATCTGAGGATGGAGTCGATGCCCATGCGCACTATCGTCCAAGGGAGGAGTCACCTATCTCGTGACTACAAAAGACATGGTGATCTATGCACAGTGTACAGCTCTGCAGCTCTACATGCCAAGAACAGATGCATACTGGTAAGTAGCATTTTCCTATTGTTTTTTGCTTATATTTCATCATAAGCCAGTTTTCAAACTGAATAATAAAACAGACTGGGAATCTTCGGTTTCATTGGGAATAAAGGAAAGAATAGATTTAGGATTAATAGTTTAAAAAAAATATCGAACATTTGAATACATTCAATTTGAAGAGATTACAACATCAAATTGAACTTGGTAATTCTAAATTGTTCACACTGTATGTTAGCTGTTATCTGAGACATAATGTGATTCAAATTATCCTTGTTTAACCTGCAGTAACTTGATGTATAATTATTTTTTAATATTTGTTTGTTATGTTTCTGAGGTCCAAATTGCACAGCAATTCTGGCTTGTAATAACATATCAAGGTGACTTTGAAATTCCCAGATCTTAGGAACTAAAATAGGCCAGTGACCTTGCTTAATGCTAGACATTGGTACATCCCACATAACTACTAATTTGGCTTTTCGGGTTAAATCTGTCTATTATAGTATTTGTATAGTGACACCGCATATGAATATGACCATGATGATCAGTATAATTCGATATAGACAGTACGGCAAGCAATAATGCCAAACAGCTGTCTAAGTGAAGAAAAGACAGTTGAAAAGATTTATCTCTACTCATTTTAAATTTGCCTTTAATATTTTCCAATCAGCAGGTATAACTCTGAGTGTAAAGAATAGGACCAGTGAGCTATAATGACAGCAGAGAGACAACAATGACTATGCGATATTATAATAAGAAAGCAAGCCCCCCATCCTCATTCCCAGGGAAGCGCTCTCCAGGCCCACACCACTGAGGGCGACAGGCTCTCCCGCCCCACTGACAAACAAGTCACAGTCTCTGATTCTGGATCTTTTTCAGACTCTTCAAGAAAACCTACGACGATTCAAAACTATATGGTAGAATGTAACACTTGGCCTTATTACAAAACATTTCTCACAAAGGTCTCACGTGTTACTGACGCATGCAGCCAAAATCTTTTGCCTAGAGGTATATCCCTTTGCAAGACTACATGTTTGTTCTTGTGTTAAAGACCAAACAAAATCAAGTATTATTGCCAAAATATTGAGCTGCAAGAAATGTGTCACTTTTTAAAGGTCAATAAGTACTTCGAAAATTCTGTCAATTATTTCCTTGCGTATTTCCTCCTAGAAACCTTGCGGATAATAGGCTGACAAAACTTGCTAATGGAACATTTGAAGCATGGCACGGAATGCAGTTTTTAGCGATTTTGTAAGTTCTTTCCAAATTGCACTAACATTTATGATAATACATAGTGCAAGCAAGTATGTCCTTATCATGGTTTTTGTGTATGTTATAACAAGCGTAAATATATTTTAAAAAGGTATACATTCAAATGATAAATATTACTCTAGCAAGTTTAAATGCCAGCTAAATGTAAAATGATTGGCGACATATTCAGTGTACATTTCACCTTAATAACATCAAAGGCTAACTGCCTGCCTGTGAGTTTGGCTACAGTCACTGTACTAAAACTTAATTTCCAGTCCTTAGCGTTGCTTAAATTGCCAGTTTGACTATCAGATGGCTGGTTATTTGTAATATTTGGAATTTACACTGTGCAAAGAAAATCTATAATTTGGTTAGGCAACACCTGGTTTCAAACTGTTTATGATTAAATATTAAATGATAAAAATGTTATGGATTAAAAAAAAGTTCATTCATTTTCATGAGAATGCTGACAGATGGTATACCAAACTCTTCAATTCATATTTTTCTAAGTGTCGCATCTCTTTCATTGTCATGAAATCATTATCTTAATGATTACATATGCCAATGTTATATTAAAGTATTTTTTACATACCTATAAGGGCTTCACTTGTTGAAGTTTACATGGCTCATG
Organism: Triturus cristatus; assembly: GCF_964204655.1. NCBI lineage: Eukaryota > Metazoa > Chordata > Amphibia > Caudata > Salamandridae > Triturus > Triturus cristatus. The sequence continues at coordinate 513,693,272 of NC_140579.1, forward strand.
ATGTAGAAGAAAATGTTATTTATTTTTACGAAGCAAATCCCACTCACGGAATGGTAAAAAGTACAGAGGAGGTCGATGACCAGCATCATTAACGTTGAAATGGACAAAAAATCACTAATACCTATAACATATAAAATGTTTCATAGAAGAAGATGTTTCATAGAAGAACGTTCCATATTAATGCTTCTTTTGCTGTTCCTTCTTTGTATAAACATGCGGTTCTTTCACACTTGCAAACCCGTGATAAATTAATGACAGCAACATTTCTGATGGATACCCACAGGTTGCTCACCATATGAATATCCCAGGAACCAGATTAAATCCAGAAACAGTCGGTTTCCAGTGCTGCCAGGTGTCACTGTGCAACTCCAGATATAACTTCTGCTGCCTGGACATGACAACATTGGGCTCTTTGATGTTGCCTGTCACGCTGTCATCAGTTCCTGTTTTTCCATACCTGGCTGATACGGGTCAAGAGTGCCCCTTTGGTTCCCACCAGATTCTTTCAATATTTTGAGCGCTTTCAGCAAGCAACTAAGTCAAATGCTGACTCCTAACATGTCGAGGATCAAACCTTTTGGCAGATATTACCTGCCTGCCCCCTCCCCTCCTCCACAATGTGTGTGTAGGGTCTGGTGCCTGATTATAGTCCTTATGCTTACCATATGTGTACAAGTTCCCTTCCTCCCCTTAGAAAAGGTCCTACTCAGGGATGGTTAGGAGTGTTGACAGCACCTTTTCCTGAATCTTTTTGGAGCCTGTTCCAAGTCAAATAATCTCTGTGAGATTCTTCCATATGGGATGCGTTTTTATAAGAAAAGTATTATTGATTTTCAATATAACAATTGTTTCTCTCTCAAGGTAAACTCAATGTACACACCATTTCGCACATGTTCCCCTTTCCCCCACAGCTCCACAAGTAGGAAAAACAGTGTTGCATTATCTGTTCCTATCAGTCTTAAACTTCTAGATCATGATAGGCCCATCATTTGCTCCAGACTTTCTCATATTTGTGGGGAAACCCGGGTGCTTTATATATTATATATTCTGTCTTTGCGCACCAGTGCATACCTTTCATCCATGCTTCAATGGAAGGAGCATTAGGGTAGTTCCAATGTTTGGCTAAGTCCATTTTGGCCAGCGACGTGCCCAATCACACAATATCCTGTCCTCTTCGTAGTAACCCCATATCCTCCAAAATGCCCAGTATAGTAAGTCTAGGGTTGGTTTCTATATACAGTCCCACCACCCTGGAAAGAGTGGAGAGTATATGTGGCCAATAGTGTTGTATGACAGGACAGGCCCATACTGTGTGGTAGAAACCCCCTTTGTGCTCCAGGCATCTAAGGCATGTAGCAGATTAGCATACCTGGGCCTTCCAGAGACGGAAACTCAGTGAAGATATTTAAACTGAATGAGCCTAAGCCGTGCAGAGATTGCCAATGTGTGGGGTGCCATACAAGTATCCTGCCAGTTCATCTCATCCAGGAGGCTCACTCGCTCCTCCCACTTCCCTTTCACTGATCCCATCAAGTCAGGATAGTGTGTAACCAAGGCTTTGTAGATTTGTGAAATCGCCCCTTCCCGCAGGAACCCATCAGTACTTGCATCTAGAGTGGGCTGTACTCTGGGATATCCCCAGCTCCTCTTGGTACTTGGAAAGAGCATGCCTGAGTTGTAACTACTAAAAGAACTTGGATTTTTGCATGTGGAACTCGAACTGAAGGTTCTGAAATTATTTAATGTGATATCTGTCTCATGCATTTCCCAGGCGCGAGATCCCAATGCGGTCCCACCGTCAGAATTCTTCAAGCTACGCCACACAAACCATCCGGCGGCCCACCCACAGTGGAGTCTCCAGAATAAGCCCATGGTCCCAACCGTTCACTGAAGCACCGGCCTCCACACTTGGAACACACATTAGGTCTGTTCTGGGAGAGGGTCTGGGACTGCCGTACCATAGAGGAAACGTGTTATGTTATCTAGTCCAACTCTGGCTATCTCTCCCTGGTATGCTCGGTCCTCCCAGCCCCCTTGTAACCAGTCATTCACTGTGAGGATGTGTGCAGCCTAGTTATACAGATGGATAATTGTCATGGCGAGTCCCCATTGTACATGGTGCGGACGCATGTACAAAAGGCAACCCTAGGGGACTTACTTGCTTATAGGAACCACCTCCTGAGTACAGCTATAGTGTTAAACCAGGTCTGCAGAATGTGGAGGTGTACAGCCACGGCCCGTGCAGGTAAGAGCGGTGGGGCCGGGAGGGAAGGGGGCGGTATTTTGACAGACGACGATGAGGGAAAATTAATTATTAATTTAATTTTCCCTCGTGTTTGTCTGTCAAATCCCCCCCAAACCCGGCCCCACCACCCCACCTCTCTTACCTGCACGTGCCGCAGCTGGAGGGGGGTGTTTTGAAAGGCACAGAGCAGCTGCAGGAGGATCATCGTCTTAAATAGGGCTAGCCTGTCCATGGGATTAAGGCATGGAGAAGGTTTAGGCTCCAGGTGAGTTCTGGTTCCCAGGTAGGTATTTCGTGATCCTGGGTACCAGATTTAATCTTGTCAATTACCACGCAGGGGGCACAAGAGGGGTTTATCCCAGTTGACCCGTAGATGAGAGGCCGAGCCAAACTACTCAGGATGTGGATCAGTCGAGGTCCCGTCACAGCGGGCTGGGAGAGTAACAGGAAGGCTTTGTCAGCATATAGGGCGATTCTGTCCTCCCTTGCCATTTTTCAGTCAAAGGCACATTGGTCCAGGGGACGGCCCAGTTTTAGCAGGAAAACCAGCGTTGCTAGGTCCATCTCCGAGAGAAATTGTCCTCTGGAGATCACTTCCATGTGCATATCTAAGATGGAATGAAGGATCTCCGGGAGAAACTATCTGATAGAGTCTTCTAGTCACAGATTCCTTACCTTAGAATTATCTCCAGGCGACCGATTGGCTCTGGAAACGTTTTCTTGAGCAGTACCCCCCTATTCCCAGTCAGGCCCCTAAGTTCAACAGATGGATCCTGACCAGCACCAGACATACCAGTTTGATCTTCTGGTGGCACTGGTCATTATGTCGACACTCCCAGCAACATCGGCAGTGCCATCCTCATTCTAATCACCGACACGGAGGTGGAGGGGTGTTGTCTAATGCTGACTCTGGTGCCCACTGGAGCCACACCTTCCAGGCCAGAACCTGAGCCCTACTCCTATAGGTTAGGACCTGGGGAGGATTGGGAGGGGTTGCTGGACACTGAAGAATACCAGCCCCTAGATCCCACCATGGACTGGTGTGGGGATTCAGCGAAGGCCAGTGGACTGGACCCTTCCCCAGATACTGGCATGCATTCTCTCCCTACCATGACTACTGAGGAGGGAGCGTCTTTTGCTATGATGGTAAGAAGGGCAGTTGAGGCCCTGAACCTTAGCCTGCTCTCAATGGCAGTCAAAACTAACCTCTCGACAGAGGTGCTTTAGCCTGGAGTGACCCCCTCAGAACTGCTTCTTCTGTTTATTGATGACCTCACAGATGTCCTGCTTGGGACTTGGTCCAAGGCCAGCACAGGGGCTCTTGTGAACAGGACAATTCCCCACCACCACGCCCCACCCCAGGGTACTCCTAGTTCCTCACACAATGCCCTTCTCTGGAGAACTTGGTTGTCCAAGGCTCTGCTTCCCGTGTAAATCCTGGAGCATTCCCTACCACCCCACTGGATAAGGATTCCAAGAGGCTGGAGACCTTAATCAAGAAAAAAAAAATCCATCATCCTGGTACTGTGGTCCATGAACACTGTGTGCTTATTGGGCCGTTACTCCTATTCGCTGTAGGATTTGGTTGTGCAGGTGCTGCCCATGGTTCCGGAGAAGGTTTGGGGCATACTTTCCCAAGCTGTTGCTGACCGTAGAGATGTAGCTAAGTTCACAATCAGATGTGGACTGGATGCCACCAACGCACTAGGCAGAGCAGTTTCATCGACGGTGGCCTTACTGCGCCTCACCTGGCTGAGAACGACTGACTTTTCACGGGATGTCCAATCATCGCTTATGGGCATGCCATTTGATGGTTTCCATCTCTTTGGAGACAAGTGGACTCCGCTGGAGCACTGCATGGTCAGCAGAGCTATGGCCACGTCCTTGGGCCTTTCCATAGCACTTCAACAACCACAGTTTGCCTTTTGTGGCCACGGAAGGGACTTCCAGCCATGTGTTTTCCAACCCAGCCACCAAGGTGCACACGCTTCCCAGCATCTATGTGGCTGTGGATGGGGTACTTGCCGATCCACCATTCCCCCTGCAGCTGCAGTCACCAAACCCCTTTTATTTGTTCTTGCACTATCATGGGCACACAGTGAGATGCAGGATATGCCATCACCTGCCCCACTGGAGATCTATAACATCAGGCTGCTGGGTTCTTCAAATTGTCTGAAGGAGCTACTCTCTCCCCTTCATGACTGCCTCTCCACCAATGCTACTCACTTGCAATAGGCTGACGGAGTACCATCTCTCCTTGCTCTGCCAGCAAGTGATGGCTGCCTTGACCAAGGGATCCATAAAGAGGGTCCTGAAGCCAGAAGTAGATACTGGTTGTTATTTCTGCTACTTTCTGGTTCCCAAGAAGAACAGAGGCCTTCATCCTATCTTAGACCTGCGCCCTCTCAATTTCTTCCTCAAGAAGGAGAAGTTCAAAATGTTCAAGCCTGCTCAAGTCCTGTCGGACCTGGGAGACTGGATGGCAGCGTTGGACTTTCAGGATGTTGGGCCACAAGCACTTTCTGTTTGCTGTGCTTCCTTTTGGCTTTACCAGCGCCCCTCCGGTGTTCACCAAGTTGATGGCAGGGGTTGCGGAGAGCAGAGGTACCAGTCTTCCCCTATCTCAACAACTGTTGTTGAAGGCGGCCTAGTGGCAGGCTGTTGTCTCACACCTCCAGACTAGGGAAACCTTCTGCATTTGCTGGGGTTCACTATCAACGTGCCCAACTCTCACCTGACTCCCTCTCGTATGCTATTATCCTTCAGAGCTGTTCTGTAAACTGTGCTTTTTCAGGCCTATCCTCCTTAATGGTTAGTCCAGGATATTCAGGCTAGGATGCCAATGTTTCAGGCTTTATCATGGAGTTCAGGGAGACTGACTCTGAGACTGCTGGGCCACATGGCCTTCTGCATCCTGCTTGTGACATATGCCCACTGGCTTATGCTGGCTGCAGTAGGACCTGAAGTTCCACTGGGTGCATCATCAGGGGAATCTCTATGACATGCTCCAGATGTTTGAGGGAACTGCAAAACATCTGTAGTGGTGGTTAACAGACTGCGATTGGGTCAGCAGCAGGCCCAGTTCCCTTCTCCAACCCGATCTGACAGATGCATCACTCATGGAATGGGGCAGCCATCTGGGAGAGGTGGAGGTAAGAGGCCTCTGGTCCCCTGTGGAATACGGACTCCACATCAACCTACTGGAGTTCTGTGTGATCTAGCTGGCATTAAAAACCTTTCTGCCCTCTATCAAAGGAAGGCTAGTGCAGGTGTTCATGGACAACACCACTGCTATGCGGTACTGTAACAAACAGGGCGGGTGGGGTCCTGGATACTCTATCATGAGGCCTTGCATGTCTAGAGAGGGGTGGAACATCAGGGCATTTCCCTCGTGGTTCAACACCTGGTGGGCTTTTTGAATGCCAGGGCAGACAAACTCAGCTGAAGATGCCTAGTGGATCACGAATGGCGTCTCCATCTGGAAGTGATGCAAGTCTCTTTCACACTGTGCAAAAGATTGGTATGGAGGGAAAAATCTTTCAACTTATTTAGTCATAGGGAACATCAAATTACCCTATAAATGGTCTCTGTTCCATTCCAATTTTTTTAACAAATCAAAAAATACACATACCACATGACTTCCTTTGAAAAAATCAATAATTATTTTTAGAATTACACATATATAAACATCTACATAATAAACATTTATAGAAGAAACACACATTTCTAGACATAAACATAAACCAATTTTTTGTTGCCTATACCCACATATTTTACAATCAGTCAGTGTTCGCGCGCTCAATCTAGGAGATACACTGTGAAGTAATCCTCTTTGCACATGAGGTTTTTACACCTCTACAGACATTGACTAAATGTGCCTTGAAATACAATTATGAATCTTGTTTTCAAGTGGATTCCTCCCAACAAAAATGTCGACGCGTTTCAGCCCCCATTCCTTATGGGCTTCATCAGGACAAGGGTAAAGGACCCAACCTAAAGTAATACAAAAATGGACAATTACACAAGCTAAAAACTGTCCTCAAGTAACACAGGATGTGTTGAACCCAAGGCATGCAACAAGTGCCCATCTTATTTAAAGGAACGTGCGTGCAGAGACTGCAACAATATATTGTGCCTGGACACCCCAACGTGGTGCATCCAGAAAGCAAAGATACCCCCAAAAAGTGCATTACAAAACTGGTTCACCCATCCAGCGTGCTGCCATCAACAAACACTATAAATGTGCGACAAATGCGATCAATAAAGCGCACTCACGTGGCCTTAACAAATTCAGGCTCTTGTGTGTGAGTTCCAGGAAAACGGTACCACACTGTGGGAGAATAATATCGCTTCCGTAAAAGGTTGTTCAATCACCTGCAAGGGGGGTGGACAATGTCAAGGAAACTGGAAAGGGGACTCAATTATGGCCACCTCCATACTTCTCTGAGTGCAAGGTAAAAACACTACATACCTCTCGGTTGTTAAGTCTACAACGCACTATGGTGTTCGACCCTGGCGTTCACTCTTTTTCTCTGTAATAATTTCCCTGCTGAAAATCAAGGATGGGACCAAATTAAAAAATATCTGGCACACAGGAACAAGGACAGCCCTAAAAGTGTCAGAATAATCCAACACTCACAGTCTGCTGAAAGCAAGTAGCCGTTCCGGTATTCCTCAGGAGTTTTTGCTCCAACGCGCTACCATCAATGATTAGCGCGGAGCTTAAAAACCGGAAACTAATTGCCGGCGTGGTCACGAGTTGACTACTTAACGAGCTAATCCAAGGAAAATGAAGAAAGACTCAGAGTCTTTTGTATGGGTTGCCATGGTAACCGTCACACGCGGGGCAATGCCAAAATATGAGTAATCCTCGCAGTGTACCCCATAAAAAGCAATACATTTTTTTAATAATAGCAAAACCCTTTCTTTAAATGACGAAAGGGGAAACCAAAGAAAAATGTCGGCAGGGACATAACAAATAAAAAAACACAAAAAAAAAACAATTCCCTGTGTAAATAAATGAGGTCGTCATAGCGACCTGATGGCACAGGGAAATGTCATATTTCCTCATATATGTGAGGAAAATAATCCTCGCGTTGTAGTCCAACGTAGGGGGGGGCAGCCCAAAAAGGGGGGCAAGAGGTTATGGCTCCACCTCTTCCTAGAATCAGGGGTGTGGTATGAAGATGGTAGGGTTATGTCATTGAACACAGAATCAATGAGCCAACTGCTCTTGGATTAAAGACAAACAACCACACAAACGAAAAGTGGTGATGGTGGACCCAATCACTGGGGGACAGTAAACCTCCTTGCACATCTACCGACTAATGGAAACCTTCTTGGAAGCACCCCATGTTACCAACAACCTACGTTCTCAGCACATCCTGTGTTCTTCGGGACTCACAATACATTATTTCACAGTCAAAGACAAACTTGTGTGTCACAATAATATACAAGTATGTACAGAACTACATTTGCCACAGGTATGACGGATGTTCTTGGCTTAATGAGATATATGTGGCACCTAGTTCAGAGATTAAGTAGTACAGTAACTCTCAGATCAGGGCCCAAATTTAATCGAAAGAATAACAAATTGCACTCAAAAACTTAGCCAATAATCCCCTAACAGTAATTAAGCCAGCTGACAAGGGCGGGGGGATTGTCTTATGGGACAGTGATGAGTATGATAAAGACATAATGAAACAACTTAACAACCAAGAACATTACCGTCCTATTACAGACAATCCCACTCCCCACTTGAGAGCCCAAATTTTACATCTTACCACATAGGCTCTAGAAGGAGGGTACATTTGTAAAAAAGAATACGAATATTTGAATACCACCATGCAGAAAACACCCAATATATACGTGCTACCAAAAATACATTAAAATTTCGAACAACCACCAGGTAGGACGATTATTTCTTGCAGTTCTCTCTTAGAACCCTTGGCTAATATATCGATTTCTTTTTAAAACCCTTTGTCACTGAGACAAAGCTATACAACAGAGACACGATGGATTTGATTTCAAAAGTTGAGAATTCAATGTTTGACAGGGATAAACAGTTGTTGGTCTTGTTCGACATTGAAAGCTTATATACGAATATGCCACAAGAGGAAGCCTTAGCAGTCCTAAGCATGGTCTTAGATAAAAGAGCCAGACCACACCAGGTGCCAACAGAATTTATAGCTGCCCTAGCCAGAATATGTCTCAAAAATAATTTCTCTGCATTCAAAGATGACCTGTATTTACAGGTCAAGGGCGTGGCGATTGGGTGTTGCTTCCCCCCGAAATAGCTAATCTTGTAATGGATTGCTTTGAGACCCAATACATCTTTCATGAGTCTAACCCCTTTAAATCACATGCTGCACAGTGGGTGCGGTTTATAGATGATATTTTGATGGTGTGGAACGGAGATCAGGAGTCATTAGAACAGTTTAATCTATGGTTGAACTCACGTACACGATCTGAGGTTTACCAAAACATTCAGTAATGAAAAGATGCATTTATTAGATATATGGATGGCCGATAGTGATGGTAAACTAGAGGTAAGCTTGTACACTAAGCCGACGGATCGTAACACGCTTCTGCATTATACAAGCGGACATCCTAGAAATCTAAAAGAGAACTTGCCCTACGGGCAGTTCTTAAGAATAACCCAGAATTGTACCAATTAAGCTGATTACTTTAACAATGCAGACATCCTCCTACATAAGTTAGTTGAGAGAGGCTACCCGAAGAAATTGGTCAGAACAGCACTTAAATGTGCCTGGTTCACACCACGGAAAGATCTTTAGACTCCTGAGACTAAACCTGACTCAAATCCACTGACTTGCGTACTAACATACAACCCCAAGGCCAATAAAATTAAGCAAATTATACGGCGGAATTGGAGGTTGGTGCATCACTTAAACATCCCAAAGCCCCCTTTTGCTTTCCGTAAAGGAACAAATCTACGCCAGCATCTAGTAAGGGCATCACGTACCCAGCAACCCAAGAAAGACTTGAGAAGTATGATGGGCCTCTCGCCCCTGGTAGGGCACTTTAGGTGCAATAATTGTGCCGCTTGCCCACAGACGACTGATTCAAAATTTGTAATGCTTAATAACAAAAAACATATACAAGGCTGTTTTTCTAATTGTAACACAAAAAACGTGGTTTATTGTCTCACATGCCCATGTGGTAAGACTTACATTGGGCAGACGCCGCAAGCAGTGAAAATGCGGGTGTTACAACATAAATCAAGAATACGATGCAAGACGCAGTGCGCATATTTAGTACAACATTTTGTACAATGTGACCATAATGAAAACTATATAAGTTGGTCTGTTCTTCTGGTGGTGAAATCAAACAATAAAGCAAGTCTACAAATGAACTTAAATAGACTTGAAGCCTGCATGATTTAAAAATACCAAACAGCGGTGAATGGCCTCAATGATCGCAATGAATTTCGGGCCCTGATCTGAGAGTTACTATACTACTTAATCTCTGAACTAGATGCCACATATATCTCATTAAGCCGAAAACATCTGTCATACCTGTGGCATATGTAGTTCTGTACATACTTGTATATTATTGTGACACACGAGTTTGTCTTTGACTGAAATATTGTATTGTGAGTCCCGAAGAACACAGGTTGTGCTGAGAAGGTAGGTTGTTGATAACATGGGGTGCTTCCAAAAAGGTTTCCATTAGTCGGTAGATGTGCAAGGAGGTTTACTGTCCCCCAGTGATTGGGTCCACCATCGCCACTTTTCGTTTGTGTGGTTGTTTGTCTTTTATCCAAGAGCAGTTGGCTCATTGATTCTGTGTTCAATGACATAACCCTCCCATCTTCATACCACACCCTTGATTCTAGGAAGAGGTGGAGCCATAACCTCTTGTCCCCTCTTTTTGGGCTGCCCCCCTACTTTGGACTACATTGCGAGGATTATTTTCCTCACATATATGAGAAAATCTGACATTTCCCTGTGCCATCAGATCGCTATGACGACCTCATTTATTTACCCCGGGATTTGTTTTTTTTAATTTTTATTATTTGTTATGGCCCTGGCGACATTTTCTTTAGGTTCCCCTTTCTTCATTTAAAGAAAGGGTTTTGTTATTATTAACATTTTTTATTGCTTTTTATGTGGTACACCGCAAGCATTGCTCATATTTTGGCATTGCTTTGCTTGTGAAGGTTACCATGGCGACCCATACATAAGACTCCGTGAGTCTTTCCTCATTTTCCTTGGATTCGCTCGTTATGTTGTCAACTCATGACCATGCCGGCATTTAGTTACCGTTTTTAAAGCTCCGCGCTAATCATTGACGGCAGCGCGTCGGGGCACGAACTCTTGAGGAATACCGGAGCAGCTACTTGTTTTCAGCAGACGGTGAGTGTTGGATCATTCTGACAGTTTTAGGGCTGTCCTTGTTCCTGTGTGCCAGATGTTTTTTTAATTTGGTCCCATCCTTGATTTTCAGCAGGGAAATCATTACGGAGGTAAAGCGTGAACGCCAGGGTCGGACACCGTAGTGTGTTGTAGACTTAACAACCAAGAGGTATGTTGTGTTTTTTTTTTACCTTGCACTAAGTGAAGTGTGGAGGTGGCCATATATGAGTCCCCTTTCCAGTTTCCTTGACATTGTTCACCCCCCTTGCAAGTGACTGAACAACCTTTTACGGAAGCGATAGTATTCTCCGCCGGTGGGGTACCATTTTCCTGGAACTCACACACAAGAGCCTGAATTTGCCAAGGCCACGTGAGTGCGCTTTATTGATCGCATTTGTCGCACTTTTATAGTGTTTGTTGATGGCAACACGCTGGATGGGTGAACCAGTTTTGTAATGCACTTTTTGGGGGTATCTTTGCTTTCCGGATGCGCCACGTTGGGGTGTCCAGGCACAATATATTGTTGCAGTCTCTGCACGCACGTTCCTTTAAATAAGATGGGCACTTGTTGCATGCCTTGGGTTCAACACATCCTGTGTTACTTAGAGGAAAGATTTTAGCTTGTGTAATTGTCTATTTTTGGATTACTTTAGGTTGGTTCCTTTACCCTTGTCCTGATGAAGCCCAGAAGGAATGGGGGCTGAAACGCAGCAACAGTTTTGTTGGGAGAAATCAACTTGAAAACAAGATTAATAATTATATTTCAAGGCACATTTAGTAAATGTCTGTAGAGGTGTAAAAATCTCATGTGCAAAGAGGATTAACTCACAATGTATCGCCTAGATTGAGTGCGCCAACACTGACTGATTGTAAAATAGGCAGCAAAAAATTGGTTTATGTTTATGTCTAGAAATGTGTTTTTTTCTATAAATGTGTGTTATGTAGATGTTTATATATGTGTAATTCTAAAAATAATTATTGATTTTTTCAAAGGAAGTTATTGTGGTATGTGTATTTTTTGAATTGTTAAAAAAATTGGAATGGGCAGAGACCATTTATAGGGTAATTTGGTGTTCCCTATGAATAAATAGGTTGATAGATTTTTTTCCTCCATACCAATCTTTTTCACAATGTGTAGTTTTCTTGCCCAGGTACAGGAGGGTGATATGGACAAACCCCATAGATTTTGTAGCAAAGTCTCTTTCAGCACTGGGGAGAGCCTTGGTTAGATCTGTTCACCACCACCGAGAACATGCAATGTCAGCAATATTGCACACTGGAGTTTCCAGGCGGCTCTCGCTAGGAAACACCTTTTGTCTCCAGTGGAGCTCAGGCCTCCTGTAGGCCTTTCCACCCATACCACTCGTGCCCAGAGTTTTAAAGAGATCAGAAATGATCGGGCTCAAGTAATCCTTGTGGCTCCAGACAGGGCTTGGAGAGTTTGGTATCCTGAGCTGTTGAGCATAGCCATTGGTCCTCCAATCAGGCTGGGTCTACTTGCCTTCTTGTGTGGGGATTGAGCAGTGACAGTTGACAGCTTTCGCCTGAAGTCTGCACTGTTATCTTGGCAGCCAGACTTCTCTACCCCAAGACTGTTGGGGCAAGTTTGTAGCATGGTGTGCTGGGAAACAGGTTTGACCCTCTTTCTGCTTACCTCTCTCAGGTCCTTTTCTTTATCCTTTTTCTTGCCCAGCAGGGCTCTGCTCAGGGCACCCTGAGGGCTTTCTTTCTGCCATCTCAGCCTTTCTACAGTTGCCTGATCAGCCACCCATCTTCAAATCCTCTGTTGTACATAGGTTCTTGAAAGGTTTGCAACACATTTCCACCTTCACCTTATCATCAGTGGGACCTTAATCTAGTCTTGAATTTTCTGATGCTCACTCTCTTTAAGCTGTTGCACAGTTGTCGTCTCTGGCTCCTTACCATCAAGACGGCATTCCTTGTAGTGATAACATATCCCTGGAGGGTAACTGAGCTTCAGGCTTTGTCATCCAAGCCTCTTTACCTGAACATCTACCTAGACAAGCTGGTTCTTTGCACTAGAGCTTCCTTTCTGCCGAAAATTATCACTTCTTTCCATGTAGACCAGACCATCACCATCCCTACTTTTTACACTCACACGCCACATCTCTCTAAGGAAGAGATGCGACTTTACTGACTGGATACAAAAAGAATATTTTCATTCTACCTTGACCGCAGAAAAGAGTTCCGGGTGGACAATCAAGTCTTCCCGGTCTATGTCGCAACAAAAGGGGAAAGGCCATGCAGAAGCGGACCATCTCCTAATGGATCGTGCTCTGCATTAAGATCTGCTATGCACTGGCCAAGAAGCAACCCCCTGAAGGTTTGCATGCTCATTCGACCAGAGCGAAGGCTTTGACCACCACTGAGTTCCGGTCCTGGATATCTGCCAGGCAGCAATGTGAGCTTCTCTATACAAATTCACAAAGCATTACTGCCTGGACAGTCAGGTCCGTCGGGACAGACACTTTGCTAGTTCGATCCTCCGGGACTTTCTACTGTAAATCAGTTTGGCAGACCCACCTCTGGTTGTACTAAAGTTAGTATGACTTTGGTATCTATTCTAAAGTAAGGAATCTGCAGCTAGAAGTTTCTAGCAGATAAACAAGTTAGTAACATTCGGTAAGACCTTATCTGGTAGAGACACTATCTAGCTGCAAATTCCTTACTGATGCACCCATCCTCCCCACTCTGTGAATGGATTTCTAAGGACAGGGCTTTCCCGTTTCAGGGCCCTAGTGTTCAGCACCAGTGGTCAGTGTTCTTCTTGTCTTGGACTCCTGACGTGGAAAGCCATGAAAAGAAACGGACACACCGCACACATCACTTCCGGCACGGGAAATGCCGACGATGCCACATGGAGCCGAACCATGCCACTTACCAGCGTGAAGGGGTACTGCTCACGCAAAAGATTACAGATCCAGTCTGATGCCTGGAGATAATTGTAAGGTAAGGAATCTGCAGATAGATAGAATCTCTACAAGATAAGGCGTTACCAAAGTTTAGGAACTTGTTCTACGGTAATATTCAATCGGAAAAGCATCTGGTCCTGGGGTTTTCCAAGGTTTAGGTCTCAGAATGCCTTACCCACTTCCTCCAGGTTTAATTGCTGCTGTAGATCATCTTTGTCAGCTGCTGGCAGCCGAGGTAGCGGGACTTTGATCTCACATGTTGGGCAGGTGTGTTCCACATATAAAGTCTCATAGTATTGTGCAAAGATAGATGCGATCTCTGCAGACATCTCCACCAACACACCATTTCCATTGGTCACTCTGAGCACCGCCCTGGTCTCTTTGTCTTTTGTGGCTAGCCAGTAAAGGAGGTTACCTAATTTGTCCCCAACGCCATTCATAGATGCACTGCGGGACATAACTGGTACAGGGAGGTCTATATAGAATGAGTTTTACTTTGGGACTCATTCATAAGATGAGGAATCTGTGGGAAGAAGTATCCATCAGAAGAACAAGTTTCCTTCTGTAACACTTTTTCTGATGGATACTCTACCTCACAGATATCCTTCTACCATCCCTCTTCTCCTTGTGACATAGTGCTGATGTGTAATAAGATCCCATGTTTTTTTTATGTGGAGTTCTGTTACCAAATGTGTTACCAGCATTTCTGTCCTTGTGTGTGTTCTCTTCCACAACCTTCAGTTGGGCATGGGAAAAGTAAAGAAACTGATGCTTGCATGTCAGGTGGTCTCATACATAGCTGGTGTATTCCACTCATGTGTGGTAGAATCTGCAACTGATGGCACTGGGCAGATTCTGTTTTTAAGAGTTTCCATAACAGGTCTGATCCCTGGAATATTCATAAGAAGATGAATCTACAAGCAGATGGAGTACTCACCAGAAAAAGCATTACGGGAGGTTAAGTAACCTTTTTTTTAACCCTTTGCATTTAGAGTGAGAATCAGTTCACTAACACCCTCAAGATCTTCATATAGAACTAACACAATCTTGAGGAATGTTGCTTAAATGATCTCAGTGATATGCTTAACCTGTTAAACAATCTTCTGGAAGGTATTATTCAATTTAGTTTGATAGAAGCCCACAAAACATGTAGAATAATTAAACTTGTGGCAAATGCCTTAAGATGACCTAATTGACAAAGTCACATTCTAAAACTTTCTCATGTCTCTGCCTGCAAGTTTTTTAAAGCCAGAACAAAAAGAAACAATTACACCTCTTAAGTGCTTTGCAGAGGGGTTTAATTATTTATTCTATAGGAAAAATTATACAGCACACCAAGGCAGTAATAAATCTAAGCTATAAGGAATTATTAAAATATATCAGTTAACACAGCTTGTAACTGTTAAGGAACGTATGAGGATTGGTTTGGAGGGCCCAAGGTCATCCATAGGTTAATGGGCCTCCATTATATCAAATTAGTTTATTTACTACTGTCGTCCAGTGGTCCCCGAGCTAATTTTGAAATTAGTGCCAGTGATATTAAATCAATTGATACCATTTCCAAGATGCAATTACTACATTTAGTAAATCCAGTTTTGTCACACATAGGGCCCGATTCCGATCCGGGATGTAAAACGTACCGACCGACACGTACCGGGGCTGGAGTCCGAGCCACACATACACGCTCCATACGACCGTACGAGTATGATGCCAGGCGTGTGATTTCCAAACGAGTCCCACGGAGCGCAATCTGCACGCCCGAGCCGCATGGTAAACAGTGACCTGCCCGTAAAGGGAGCGCGAAATGTACCGACCGGCTCAGACCCGGACTGGACAGGAATGACACATACACGCTCCGTACGAGCGTACGAGTACGATGCAATGCGTGCAAAAGCAAAACGACTCACACGGAGCACAATCCGGAAGAACAAGACGTACGGGAAACAGTGACTACCATTGTAAACAAACAGTGACTACCATTGTAAACATCCCGTTGCCACCAACGCGTACGCAAACGCTGCAACACAGCACATTGTGAGTGAGACAGACTCGGAGTACCTCCCGATTGCCCCTGTCCGCGTCATTCACAGTCAACTGAACGTCTCCATCATGCACAACAAAACCCACGTTTAAATCCAGAGAAAAAGAATCAAACAAGCAATGTCCAAATCAATAAAGAAATAAGAAAAAAAAATCATGAATAATCATACACCCACAACTCCACCTACATTAAGGCCCAAATCCACTACTATGATCCTTTGACATTTTCAAACACATCACAGCAGAGAAGACAACTACACTGCACTCTGAGCCCCACCCACAACTCACTCCCCACACAACATCCACACCATTATCACATCCTAAACACACTCACAACAAGCAAGAGAAACTGACACCCACTCACCCTCACTTACACCCTCACACACACACACATCAATCTCCACAACCACCCAGCACCATGCCCCCAAAGAAAAATCCAAAGTTCACAGATAGTGAGTTGGAAGTATTGGTTGATGAAATACTCCGAGTAGAGCCACATCTATTTGGAACCTTGGTCCACCAGACCCCCATGTCATAGAAAACAAAGATGTGGGAGAGGATCGTCGACAAGGTGAACGCACAAGAATCTTGCCTGTGCACAAAGGATGACATCCACAACAGGTACTACGATGTATGAAGGAGGGTCAAGAAGCTCGTGGCCAGAGAGCACGCCTTGAGCCAGCGTACTGGCAGTGGCCCTCCTGCAAAACCAACATACTTCACGTCCTGGGAGGAGAAAGTGCGGGCCATACTCCCACCGGAGGGCATCCATGGATTGACAGGAATACCAGAGCCTGGTGAGTACCCAACCAATCTAGTCAACATTGTTTGGCCCCACACACACATCACTGCCAAGGGGAAATTGAAAATAAGTAGTGTTAGCAAAGCCAAATTAAGCCTGAACAAAAGTTATTCAGTGATGTGTATGTCAGTTACAGAAAGGCAATAGCTGCTATCTCCGAGTAATATAGCACTAGGTCATAACATGTAAACACCTAACAACAAATACAGCAATGCATTGGTACTACACACCAACAAACACTGTCAGCCATCTTGCCAAACCTGTTACACCACCTCCCAGGGAAGCTGAGTCACAGGAAGGAAGGTCGGGAATGCTGGAAGGGTGGGTGTATCCAAAAGCCTGATGGGAGTTGTAGTCACAGACACCAGCTCCCCTCCCACATGGTCCATCAAGCCCACCATGAACCATGTCCTCCTCACAGGGAGGGAAAAGTACTGACAATATGGCTGACACTGAGCCCTGCTATGGGGAGCACAAGGGCCTGGTGGGAGTTGTGCACCAACATACACCAGGACTCCACTGTCAACCATCTTACCCGCACAGTTACACCACCTCCCAGGGAAGCTGAGTCACAGGAAGGAAGGTCGGGAATGCTGGGAGGGTGGGTGTATCCAAAAGCATGATGGGAGTTGTAGTCACAGACACCAGACCCCCTCCCACATGGTCCATCAAGCTCACCCTGAACCATGTCCACCTCACAGGGAGTGGAAAAGTACTGACAATATGGCTGACACTGGGCCCTGCTATGGGGAGCACAAGGGCCTGGTGGGAGTTGTGCACCAACATACACCAGGACTCCACTGTCAACCATCTTACCCGCACAGTTACACCACCTCCCAGGGAAGCTGAGTCACAGGAAGGAAGGTCGGGAATGCTGGGAGGGTGGGTGTATCCAAAAGCATGATGGGAGTTGTAGTCACATACACCAGACCCCCTCCCACATGGTCCATCAAGCTCACCCTGAACCATGTCCACCTCACAGGGAGTGGAAAAGTACTGACAATATGGCTGACACTGGGCCCTGCTATGGGGAGCACAAGGGCCTGGTGGGGGATGTGCACCAACATACACCAGAACTCCACTGTCAGCCATCTTGCTAGCACAGTTACACCACCTCCCAGGGAAGCTGAGTCACAGGAAGGAAGGTCAGGAATGTTGGGAGGGTGGGTGTATCCAAAAGCCTGATGGGAGATGTAGTCACAGACTCCAGACCTCTTCCCACATGGTCCATCAAGCCCACCCTGAACCATGTCCACCTCACAGGGAGTGGAAAAGTACTGCCAATATGGCTGACACTGGGCCCTGCTATGGGGAGCACAAGGGCCTGATGGGTTGTGCACCAACATACACCAGGACTCCACTGTCAGCCATCTTGCCAGCACAGTTACACCACCTCCCAGGGAAGCTGAGTCACAGAAAGGAAGGTCGGGAGTGCTGGGAGGGGCGGTGTATCCAAAAGCATGATGGGAGATGTAGTCACAGACACCAGACCCACTCCCATATGGTCCATCAAGCCCGCCCTGAACCATGTCCACCTCACAGGGAGTGGAAAAGTGCTGATAATATGACTGACACTGGGCCCTGCTATGGGGAGCACACAGGCCTGGTGGGGGTTGTGCACCAACATACACCAGGACTCCACTGTCAGCATCTTACCAGCACAGTTACACCACCTCCCAGGGAAGCTGAGTCACAGGAAGGAAGGTCGGGAATGCTGGGAGGGTGGGTGTATCCAAAAGTGTGATGGGAGTTGTAGTCACAGACACCAGACCCCCCTCCCACATGGTCCATCAAGCCCACCCTGAACCATGTCCACCTCACAGGGAGTGAAAAAGTACTGACAATATGGCTGACACTGGGCCCTGGTATGGGGAGCACAAGGGCCTGGTGGGGGTTGTGCATCAACATACACCAGGACTCAACTGCCTGACATCCAGAACTTTAACTAGGACTCCCTGCAATGGAAGCAACTTACAGGGGGGATTTGCTGGCCTTTGTGGGAGAAGGTGGGCCTGCAAGTACACCAAATACCAGCAATCCCACAAATACACACACCTTCACAGCAGGAACAAGTACACCCCTTGGGACCACTCACACAAAACGTAAATGCCCTGGCAAGATGCATGACACATGGGCCAGATGTATGAATTGGCTGCAAGTCCCACCTATGCACTTGCCCCCTCAAAACACTTCACACTGACAGCCATTGCAACTGTATGTATCCTCTCACTGTCTGGGCCGTGCAGTGTGGCAGGGGTGCCCCCCGTCCTGGCTGTGAAGGTTTGTGCCTTCTGACAATTGGGGAGGTGCACACAGAACACATACCAAAACCCACAACCCAAATCACGTACACACCATTCACAGGTGACACATAACAGTGAATGGAATGGCCACAGTAACATAGCTGACACCGTAGCATGGTGTCATTTACACAAGGCACTGTGGTGATCTGCATTCCACTTCTACATCGTGCAGCGTTGATTGCATCCCTCACACAACACGCCACTCATTGTCATTTTCACTTGTAACACAAGGAGTAACCTGGACTGGGTAGGAGTAGGCATACAACTCAAAGCAGCATAAGTCAAACACACAAACCCCTGGGCCTCACTCTCATGAGCATGGGAAATCCTGCGATCTGCCGTGGTCAATCCCCCTTACCATGGATGAGGCTGACCACATAAATGACATTATCACGCACAGAACTCTGCCCCAACATCATTAGCTACGGACAACACCATCAAATATGTGAAATAGGGACACACACAACACAATAGTATTTCCACAGTGAATGCAGACACACCGTACTGTGACTGTTGTTCAGACACAACAATGTTACTCACAAATACAAGCACACATGCCAGCACACATCGTCCAAACGTGTGACACATCGCAAGCTGGAAGTGCATGTATGTCATTGTTAAAGTACTAATGTTGAGAGGAGGGACACACCTGTGTCAGGCACATGAGGGCACATGAGTATCAATGCCCATGTACAGTCAAACAATCATGATATGAGATATCCATGCACACAGCTCTTTGTGCCCATCAAAATGCTCAAGCATCAAATGACATTGTGCTAAACCAAAATAGACACCTGTCTCTGACAATGTAGGACAATGCAATGTACATACACTCTTCATGACGTGCAGTGGCAACTGTGATGTGTGTGAATCGTTGATGTGTGCAGAAACATTACATACATTGTGTGTCTCTTTCACCCACAGGGGATGCTGGGGACACAGCAAGACCAGAAGAGGAATCCCAGTCACACACTCTGGATGTGCCAGAGCTCCCCGGTGTGGATGCCTCCATGTCCTCTTCGGACGAGGATGAACGACCTGGCACCTCCGGTGTGGCTTTGCTTCCAGCCCCAGCAGCTGCAACATCAGCACACCCTGCCACCACTCCTGGACCATCTGCAAGCACTTCAATCCCCCTTGCCAACACAGACAGACCAAGGCAACAGGACAACAACGGCACAGGTACACAGGGCAGCCAGGAGCTGATGGACATCAACACCAGTGCCAACACAGACAGGGCCAAGGGTTTCCTGTGCCTGCCAGGACAGGTCTTCCCCGTGTGGGCAGGGGTGGTGTGAGGGTGGTCAGGGCAAGGTCACGGCCTGCAGATGGGGCTGGACTGCAGGGAGATCCGCAGTTGGGACGCATCATAGATGCATACCAGGAAAGCACAGGAGGATTTGGCCAGGTTGTGGGGATCCTCAGGGACATGCAACAACAGCAGGCTGCACATCATGCCAGAATGGACTCTCACATGTCCTTGGTGGAACAACACATGACACGGATGGACAAATCAAATGACCTTACGGCGGTGCATAGGGACATACTGACATGCCTCTGCCAGATAGCCAACAACATGACCACACCACATCACCAACTGCCACAGGGAGGGAGTTGGACTCTAGCGGAGAGTCCCCTGCACCGCAGCAGCCTGCACATGAGTGTCCCCCTAAGAAGAAGAGAGGGGTCGTCGGAAGAAGGACAAGTAAGGGGCAGGTGGCCATGCATACCCACCAGGTTATGACTACCTGTTCTAGACATCATCCAATGTGTGCAAAGCGTTCACCTTGTTGACTGTTTCTAAACTCCCACACATGTGATGGCGGATCTACGTTGGACCAATGTTCCAAAGGACTGTGGACTTTCCTCTAGAAATGTCATCAATCAACACTTCCAACTGCGCTGTGAGATTTTGATTCCTATTGCACTGTACAGCACGTCCAATTACGTATAACTTTCCAACACATGCATGTAAATAAATTCGCTACAATACAATACATGCGTCTGTTTTGACTGAAACTTGGTTTGTGTCATTGAGAGGATGAACTGTGTAAAGATGTCTGTGCATGGAAACTACTACAGCTATGTGAACACAGTAATGTGAGTCATGGTGATGTGACACATGTGAGGTAGACACCCCACTACGTCAACACAACACATATTTACCATGCCCATCTAACTCATCGTCCCAACACATGTGAACAGAGAATGCAGTGTGATGCATGTACACAACACCCATCCTGAGTCTGTGGCAAGGTGCCCACAGGTAGAGCATGCAAATAAATGTTGGATGTGTGGACACAGACAAAGCACACTCCAAAGTGATGCATAGTTTTATTACACCAGCAAACGTCTTAAGTCATCAACAGATGGGAGGTAACCTCACGTGACAGTAAGCACAAAGTAAGCCACTGTTAAACCATATTAGTCCAGTGGTGTGTGGCACACCATGGTTAGGACAACGGCAGACTGCAGTCTGCACCAGGAATCTGTGATTTGGGGGGTCACACGTGACCAAACACCAGCCATAGGACACTGTGGAGCACAGACATACAACACCATTAGAATCACTGAATGATAGCATACATCTACAATACACATGCCAGTCACTAAGCTCAAGATACCTGGACACAACGCATTTACAATCGCAGCATTGTTTGGTAGTACATACTCAATAGTAGGACACATTACTGCAAGCAGTCTGTCAATGAGCACACAGGCACACTTAAGCAGCAACATTGCAAAACCTACACATATCAGCCAATTACAAAACATAGGCAGCATATCACTGTATACTCACTATCATGTGAAGAAGTTGATGAGCTTTGTTCGTTCATCCCCCTCACCCTCATTATCACTGGCAACATGTCCCAGAGTAGGATTCTCCATGGCAGGCGGCTGTTGGTCATCATCATCCAGGATGAGAGGCAACTCCTTCCTCACTACCAGGTTGTGTAGCATGCAGCACACAATAACGATTTTGGACACCTTGTCAGGGGCATATTGGAGGGCACCTCTGGTCTTGTCCAGGCAGCGGAATCTTGTTTTCAGTAGGCCAAATGTCCGCTTTATCACTCTCCTGGTACGCCCATGTGCCTCATTATAACGGATCTCCGCAGGTGTAACAGGGTTCCTGAGGGGGGTCAGCAACCACGGCATGTTTGGGTATCCAGAGTCACCTACATACAAACAGACAAACATTCAATGGGTTGGAGAAGTGGGTGAATCTCTAAAGTTTCAAAAAACACAAGGGAAACAGATATTACACACCAACAAGCCAGGCACGCTGGTTCGGCAGCTGTGTCATCATGTTTGGTATCTGACTCACCCGCATGATGTAAGCATTGTGCGCAGAACCAGGGAAACATGCACACACATGTTAGAGGGTCATGTCTGGCAGACATACCACCAGGGCATTAATAGAGTGGAAATGTTTCCGGTTCCGGTATGTCTGCTCATGTGCCTGTGGTGGCACCAAAGCAACATGTGTGCCATCTATGGAGCCTAAACCAAAGGGGATGATGAACGGAGTGTTGAACATTGCAAGCACTCACCCCCAGTCAACTGATCTGGGTTTAATCCATCATAATTCTTTAGCTCACTCCGCCACCCCAGTTCAGACATGGCCATATGCAAATCAGTCTGACCCTGTGCCTCATGGGAACAGTCCAGCCCGAACAGCCAACCCATGTCTTCCCTGGACCGGAAACAAGCATCCTGGGACCGGTTTCTGGCAAATCAGCCGTCATCAGCCAGGCTAGCTTGAATCCAGTGGCAAAGTGAGCAGGGGACCCACGTCTGGGCATACCCTGCCAACTTAGGGCGAACAAAGAAAAACCAAAGGGGATGATGGACGGAGTGTTGAACATTGCAAGTGCTCACCCCCAGTCAACTGATCTGGGTTTAATCCATCATCATTCTTTAGCTCACTCAGCCACCCCAGTTCAGACATGGCCATATGCAAATCAGTCTGACCCTGTGCCTCATGGAGCCTATGACATGTGGCATTCTTCCCAAGGCATAAAAGTCACTCTTAATTGCAGTGAATTGTCCTGGGTTTGGGAATTGGATGTACCGGTTCAGGAATAACAACATTGCCGCCAATACATCGCGAAGCGCACAACTGAACATGGTCTGTGACATCCCCCCAGCACCAGCCACAGTGTATTGGAAGGTACTGATGGCAAAGAAGTGTAGGGCTGCCATCAAATTCGCCTTCACCTGCCAACTGTTCCGGTAAATCCTCAATTATTGGCCTGGTGAGGCGGTACCGCAGGGTGCAGTCACGTTCATACATGGTTGCAAGGTCTGGGAACGGTCTATGGACAGCTTGTCTCCTGCAGCACATAGGTGAGCAAAGAAAGTGTGTCAGTGACCCTACATATGTGGCAATGACCATGCACAATATCACATGCAACTTCAGAACAAGACACAATAACGTGTTGTGTGGGCTGTTGGGCACGGACAACAATGTCAGCTATGTGCCCCTTATATGACATCTCAGCTCTATATGTTCACACAACAAGTGCTAAGCTGTGCTGTGAACAATCAATGTTGTCTCTCCCAGTACATCATCACACATGTCACGTACCCAAAACACACCTCAGTGACTAGGTCCGACAGATGTGTTTCCCACATGACCGGTGTTTGTCTGTCACACACACAACTATCTTGCCTCGTCGCAAGGGCACTGATATTATGTAGCATCAGATGTACATGTCACAACACACCCACAAAACACACATGATGTGCTGCCAGAGTGTTTCCTTGACCGTGGTTACCCTCCTGAAACTCTTGCCAGAGCCATTGACAAAACATCCATGAAACCGAGGGCTCAACTATTAGACCAACAAAAAAACGTCAAAGTACCATCACGAGCAGTCATCGTCACCAAGTATTCTACAGAAAGTTTTAATTTCAAGAAGGTTATCTTAAACACTGGCCTATGCTACAAGTTGAATCTGATTTCAACCACATTTTTTCTGAAAGACCTCTGTTTGCTTATGAAAGGAGCAAGAATCTTATGGAATTACTCTAGCCATCCAATCAAGCTCAGCCAACTTTGACACATAAGGGCACTATGCCCTGCCACAATTGTGGAAATTGCAACAGCATTATCAAAGGAAACACTGTTCAGCATCCTACACGCGGATATAACATCAAATTATTTGTCTCCGCAACGTGTGACTCCACAAATTTAGTATACATGTTGAAATGTCCGTGTGGCCTTGCATACATAGGCAAAACAGAAAGAAAGATCAAAACACGCTTGAACGAACATAAGAGTAACATCCGTAATAAAAGTTTGAAATCCACAGTGGCGATGCATTTTAACGAACATAATCAAAACATCAGTCAACTACGATTCCTAGTTTGTGAAATCGTTCCCATAAAAGAAGGCAGAGACAACCGAAAATTTCTTATTCAAAGGGAAACAGCTTGGATGTACAAAATGAACTCCCTGGCACCGAATGGACTCAATGATCGCGTAGAACTGAGTTGCTTTGTGTAAACATTTACTGTGTTTTGTACTATGCTTTTGGCTCCAATTAACTATCTGACTATACAACATACTAGTTCTGATTGAGAGTTACCTTCATTATTACTTTCTTTGATATTTTATTGTGCCAACATCCAGTTCGATTCTCCTAAAACTTTCACTATTACATTTTCTTATTTTCACTATTATTTTCATTTTCTAGCGCTGTAGCCCAGTTGATCTATCCGTTATTTCACTCTTATGCACTTTCATATCTAATTCATCTTTTATTAATACGCACAGAGCTATATACCTTTTCTATTTTCAACTCATATTCTTTTTTCAATACTTTATTAACAATTGGTTTCTATTCGTTTTGTATTTTCACGCGTTATTATGTTTTTTACCCTCATGAGCGTTATCTACAGTCAATGCATGTTATTATTACTTTTTTACCGTGGGTATTCTTGCAGCTAACTTCCGTATATTTGTTTATATTGTTTTTACCCTTATTACGTTATGGTAATTTCATTGACCTGTTCTAAGATGGCCGCCTTTTGGCGTCACTCGCATTGCCCCTTTTTCAGTGTTTATAAAGGGTGTGAGTAATGGGTGACACTCGTAATTTTTCAACGCGAGCACGCTATATGTTTGCTCTGGATCGACTAAGGTAACTTCTTTCTTGATCACTCGAGGAGTTCATATATGATGGTTAACGGTTTTTACTTCTTTTGTTGCACTTTTTTGGGCTTTACGCAATCACGGTGATCCTATTCGTCGATACAATCTTAGGTAACGGTTTTCACTTCTTTTGCTGCACTCATTGATCTTTACGTAGTCACGGTGATTCTCTTGTTGACACAAGCTTATGATTTTCTGTTGACTCAGGCCAGCGGCACCTAAACTTGTTTATACGGATATTGTTTTATCGTTTACATTTCACCCATTGAGCTCATTTTAGTGTTTGGTTCATTTTCCTTTTTATTCTGAGTTCAATAACACACGTTTTTTTCAATTAGGAGTCACAGTGTTAACTAACGATAGTTACTCGCTAACCGGTCGTGAAACTCACTCCAATCTTTATGAGTTTAGGATTCCTCCTGACGAAGGGTAACCTATACCCGAAATGCATTGGGGATTTTCCTTAGTTACCTCAAAAATCTCATTTTTGAATTGTTGAAGCAGTTTTTTCATTGAAGTATTCATGATTACAATGGATATGATCTTCAAATGAAAAATTCAAGACTTACCTTGTTGAACGTTTTGGATTAATTGCGACGTAGTCGCCTTATTCACGGCTGTGCTTTCAGAGGGACACCACTCATAGCAGAGTGGTGCAACTATAGCTTGTACTTTTCCGCCTGGGACTCCTCTTCAGCACGCCTAGAACTTTTCAAATTTTGTTTCATCTGTTTAAACCTGGTGTGCGTGGTATACAATATCATTGACTCTGCCAGAGTGTTGCACAGTCAAACAAG
This sequence comes from Triturus cristatus, assembly GCF_964204655.1. Classification (NCBI taxonomy): domain Eukaryota; kingdom Metazoa; phylum Chordata; class Amphibia; order Caudata; family Salamandridae; genus Triturus; species Triturus cristatus. Next base: position 513,718,930 of record NC_140579.1, read on the forward strand.
GAATGCCTGTGATGGACAGGCACAACAGCAAATCACATGTCAAAAACCAATGGAGGATGATGACGATTCACAACTACCACAAATGATCAGAGACGTGTGTAGCACAATACGCACATACTCGGCATCAACACCATAATGTCAGATGTGGGACACCCAGTGACACACTGACCCTTTCACCTATGAGTCAGGGTGTACTTGACATGTCAGCATACAATGGGCACCTAGAACTGTGTACATGCCTCGGGGTGTGATCTGCACATTTGGAAATGACAGTGGTGATGTGCAATACACATAATGGTGTCTGTCACCATCACACCTAGCAAAGCCTGAGAGTGTGTGCCACTAAGTCCTACATACAAGATCCCATGTGTACCCTGTGAGAAAGTGTCATCTTTCTTGCACGATATGCCCCCACTTTTTGCTGAATTGCTGAATGTACTTTGCGTGTGCCCTGGACTCCTGCCAATCAGGTGCCCAGGGCCTATGTTCCTTCCCTAAAACAAACCAAACCCAAATTGGCAAACCCTGGCAACATGTCAGCCCCTGGTAAATGGTACCCTAGGTACCCAGGGCCTTGTGACCAGGGAAGGTCTCTAAGGGCTGCAGCACTCCTTGTGCCACCCTTAGAGGCCCTGTACCCTTACACACACACACTGCCTTTGCAGGCTGAGTGTTTGGGTGCAAGACAAAAACAAAGTCGACATGACACACATCCCTGTGTGCCATGCCCATCACCTACACTGCCATGGCATACATCAGCCACCCCTCTAGCTGGGTGCCTTATGCCAATGGCGTGGGCACAGGAGCAGAAACCCTGTGCCCCTACAGTGCCCAGGCCCATTCCTGAGCACTGTAAGTGCAGTGCTGCCATTTAAGAGTACATGGTGCTGAGAGCTCGTCAAAAACGAGCTCCACAGCACCATAATGGCAACACTAAAGACTGAGAAGTTTGGTATCAAACTTCTCAGCACATTAAACCCACACTGATGCCAGTGTGGGATTTAATGTACACACAGCACCCCAGAGGGCATCTTAGAGGTGCCCCCTTAAACCTAACCTACAATCCACTTCTGCTCTGAGGCTGCCTAGGCTGCCACCCAGCAGACATGTTGCTGGACCCCTGGGTAGGAGAGCCCCTGCTCTCCTGGGCCTGCAACAATGCACATCCTGGGCGAGGTGCTAAATCTCCTCCCCCAGGATGGGCAGGGGGAAGCTTCAAAGGCATGCCGCCTCTGTGAGCTTCCCCAGGCCACTGCAACCCCCCACTCTGGAGGGAAGCTTTGGCCGGAAACCACAAATAAGGACAGGGGATGTGCCAGCCTGCCAACCCCACCCCTCAGGTGGGGGAGGTGAGGTGAAGCACATCTCCGGGCTGTCGCCATCTTGAAGATGGGGAGCCCTACCCTATCAGGACTAGGCTACTGCCCCCCTCCCACAGGAGAGAGGCAGGATAGGGGGTGTACCCACCCCAGGACAGGGACCCATTGGTCCCTGCCCTTCACCTACCCTTAACGCCCCTAAATCTAGTATTTAGGGGCACCCTGAACCTTCATTCCCGAGATTCCAGATTCAAAACTACAAAGAAGAGCAAGAAGAAAGAAGACCTGCCCTGCAGCTGCTAAAAAGAGGAAGACACCAACTGCTTTGGCCCCAGCCCTACCGGCCTGTCGACCCTCGAACCTGCTCCTGCTCCAACCCGGCATCTCTTGTGGCCAGCAACCTCACCAACCCCGGGGGACCTGGCTACCTTTTGGCTCTAAGCCCCTGGGACTCCCATGAGTAGAGGCTCTACTCAAAACCTACCTCTAATCCCTGGCAGCAGCCCGGAACCGCGAACCCAGCACACTCTGCACCAGCCAAGCCTGGCCAGTGCCGGAGTGAACATAGACCCCGAGGACGACCCCACGGCAACTGTGACCCCGAGTCCGGCGCCCAAGGACCTCCCTCGACACTCCTGAAGAAGCCTGCAGCCTCAGAACAAGGTGCCCCCCCTGCCGCGATCAACACAGGGTAAGATTTCCCGACATCAAAAGGTACCCCTGCACGCGGCGCCCCGTGGCCCCCTGTGCCCAATCCCGGGGTACCTACCTATCCTCCAACTACCCAACTTACCTCTCGAAGTGGTGGCACCTGAAGAGTCCTCGTCCCCGAGCTTGCAGTCTTTTTCTAAACCGGAGATTTCCCATTGAAATCAATTGAGCGCCCGAAGGCTCCAAAGCACTCTGCACCCAGCCGCCCGAGTGGCCCTGGCAGTGAAAACTGTACACCTATCTACTTCCCCACTTGCCGTGAGTAAGTGACCAGGAGCCCAGCTCCCACAGCCGCGTGGCTTGCCAGTCAACAGCCACCAACCAAGGCCCCCTTATCCCTCATAGGATAACATTGGGCCTAACTCTCTCTGTACCCGGCCGCCCTAGAGTCGCTGAGGGTGAACCAACTGTACCTGCCTGATCCTGGGGGACCCCTGAGTCTATGCCCAGAACGTCAACTCTGCCAGTCGAGTACTTACCCTTAAACCGATAACTCTATTTTCCTCATAGGGTAACATTGACTGGCTTTTTCCTGAAATTTCTTCTAAGTGTGGACTTTTCAAATCTTAAAATATTCACCAAAAATCAGCTGAGTAACGAAAACGAAATTACTCACCTGCTCTTAGGTGAGCTCCCAGTGCTGGATCTTGGTGCCCAGCACTGACTCTGAAAAATACTTACAACTGTACTTACCCGTAACCCAATTTTCTTCCATAGGAAATCATTGATTGTTTTTCTGTGAAATTTCTTCTAAGTGTCGATTTCTGCAATCTTTAAATATTCTTCAAAAATCGTATAATATCTGAAAACGTAATTACTTACCTGTTTTGGATAAAGGTCCCAGTACTGAGTCTAGGCACCCAGTACTGGATTACAAAAGTAACGAGAACATACTGTACCTGCAACTTGAATTTTCTTCCATAGGGAATCATTGACTGTTTTCTTTGAAATATTTTCTAAGTGTCAACTTTTAAAATAGCTAAATATTGTTCAAAAATAATTACAGTAATTAAGTCGACTTTCATCACTTGATTCTGAGTACTGACCCAGGACTGAATCTAGGACCCAGTCCTGGAATTCCAAAAGTAATCTAAAAAGTAATCTGTTGCGAATAACTTGAATTTTCCATTGAGCTCAATGCATTGTTGTGTTTAAAATAGAGTTGCCTATTGCAACCACTTGTAACTGTTTACAAAAGTCAATTGCATATTGCAAAAGTATTTATATGAAACATCTCATTCTGAGAAAGTATATTTTAAATCCAAGTGTTGGTTCTAAAATAAAACAAGCATATATTTTTATATATAAACCATTGGCCTAGAGTTCAGTTATTGAGTGTGTGAGACCATTTGCTGACTGAGTGTGTACAACAAATGCTTTACACTGTCCTCTGATACTGCCTTACTGCTCGACCAAGCTACCACTTTAGAGAGTAAGGTTATATCTAACTTTAACCTCTGTCAAACCCTGGGGGACTGGGGACTCTGTACACCCTGTACCTATTAAGGAACAGTATATACAGAGCCACTTTCTCACATTGGTGGATCACCGGTGGGATACAAACTTGCATTTGTTGGACTACTTGGTTACCATCTGATCACACGACAGAACTCTTAAAAATTGCCTTTAGAATTCTGATTGGTCTTTTCCAAAATTACTAAAAGTCTTGCTAGGGCCTTGCTTAAGTCCCATTAGAATTTTAGAAAAATAAAAGTCAATATAGTCAGGGTAGAGGATTAGAACTGTCAGGTTAGAATGACTCAAACAAACCCAGCTGTTAGTGACAATAATAACATGGACCTGGTGGAGGAGCTCGACCTCACACCTTACTTACACTTGTCTTTTAAGGAATTGAGGTCCTTATGCAAACTTAAAAAATTACCAATGGGCCTGCATCCAACCAAACTAGGGCTCCAGGAGCTCTTGGCTGAGTATGCTAAGGACGACCCATCTGAACATGGTGATGGCCAGTCAGATGAGGAAGGGGAAGCAGAGGAGGTTGACAATAACCCCTCCCCCATACTATACCCTAGGGAGGAGAGGGCACCCATACCCTTCAATCCAAGGATTAGCATCTGGGCACCTAGAGATTACACAGGTGGCTCTGGTACCAGAGAGAACACTGGGGGACCCACCAGTGAAGAGGACAGCCTTATGAGGCTGGCCAGAAGACTAGAGCTAGAGTCCAGGCTCCTGGCTCTAGAAAAAGAAAGGAGAGAGATGGGTTTAGCACCCATCAATGGTGGCAGCAATACTAAAAATAAGAATAGGGAGGAAACCTCTGATCCTAAAATCCCGAAAGGGATTTTCCCTAAATTTGAGGAAGGTGATGACATCACCAAGTGGTTCACAGCCTCTGAGAGGGCTTGTGAAATAAGAAGAGTAAAGAAACTTCTCTGGGGGGCACTCCTGTGGGAACTGTTCTCTGGTAACTGCAGAGACAGGCTTCTGACCCTCTCTGGGCCAGAAGCAGGATCCTATGACCTCATGAGGACGACTCTGATTGAGGGATTTGGATTCACTACTGAGGAGTATAGAATTAGATTCAGGGGGGCTCACAAAACGCAGACCCAGTCCTGGATTGATTTTGTAGACTTCTCAGTGAAGACACTGGATGATGGTTGGTTAGCTGGACATGGTGTGCAGGATTTTACTGGATTGTATAATTTATTCATGAAGGAACATATATTGAGTAACTGCACAAATGAAAAGTTGCATCAGCATTTGGAAGACCTAGGTCTAATTTCTCCCCAAGAATTGGGAAAGAAGGCAGACCACTGGGTCAAGACTAGGGTGACAAGGACAGCCACTGGGGGTGACCAAAAGAAAGTGGTCACAAAACCTCCCCAGGGGAAAGGTGGTGAGAATCCCCAAGATAAAAAGTCAGAGTCTTCCAAAGGGCCCCAAAAACCTGTTCAGGTGGGTGGGACCCAAACTACTCCCTATGTGCCCCAACCATATAGGGGGAAGAACTTTGATGCCTTAAAGGCCTGGTGTAATAACTGTAAGAAGTCAGGACACCTAACTGTAGCTTGCCCCCAAAACAAAGCCCCTAAGGCACCCAGTACAGCTACTCCTGGGGCAGCAAGTATACAAATGGGATCAGAGGTGTACCCTGAGCAAATCTGGGAACACACGGAAGCAAGTCTAGTCTCCTTGGGAGAAGTGGAGTTTGCCACTGTAGCTGTGTGGCCCCCCAACTTAAAGAAATACTTACAGTACCCCTGGGTGAATGGAACTAGGGTAGAAGCTCTGAGGGATACAGGTGCCAGTGTCACTATGGTGAAAGACACACTGGTTTCCCCTGAGCAATACTTGATTGCGAAGTCTTACCCAGTCACCAACGCTGACAGTGTCACCACTAGTTATCCCATGGCCATGGTAACATTAGGCGGGGGGGGGGGATTACTAGCCTGAAATAGGTAGTGGTCTCTCCAAAGTTGCCAGCTGCCTGTCTGCTTGGAAATGATCTGGAATCCTCAGCCTGGGCTGAGGTTGAGCTAAAGGCCCATGCAGCCATGCTGGGCATCCCTGAATTGGTGTGTGTGCAAACCAGAGCACAGAGCAAGAGGAAGGGTGAAAAAGTAGGTCTGGAGCCTGAAATAATGGCCCAGCCAACCAAGAGAAAAGAAGACTGGGGAACCAGCTTCTACACAGCAAAACATGCAGGACCCCTCTCCCCAGGGAGAGGATTTGGATACCTCTGAGGGAACTGAGTCCATGGAGCTTGACCCTTACCAGGTTGAACACTTGGGCCCAGGGGGACCCTCTAGGGAACAGCTGTGCCAGGGTCAGCGAGACTGTCCCACTCTTGAAAGCCTGAGGCAGCAAGCTGTTTCAGAAGAAAGGGGAGATGTCAGTGGTACCCACAGAGCTTATTGGGAAGAGGGATTACTGTATGCTGAGGCAAGAAACCCCACTCCTGGAGCCACCAGGAGGGTGGTAGTGCCACAGAAGTACAGGGAGTTCCTCCTAACTTTGGCTCATGACATCCCCCTAGCTGGACGTCTGGGGCAATCCAAAACTTGGGAAAGGCTAGTGAGTCACTTTTACTGGCCCCAGATGCACCAAAAGGTGAAGGAGTTTGTCAGCTCCTGTGTTACCTGTCAAGCCAGTGGCAAGACAGGTGGCCACCCAAAGGCCCCCCTCATTCCACTACCAGTGGTGGGGGTCCCCTTTGAAAGGGTAGGTGTGGACATTGTGGGTCCACTTGAACCTCCCACAGCCTCAGGGAACAAATGTATTCTAGTGGTAGTGGATCATGCCACTAGGTACACTGAAGCAATTCCACTTAGGACTACTACAGCTCCTGCAGTAGCCAAGGCCCTCCTGGGTGTCTTCACCAGAGTGGGGTTTCCTAAGGAGGTGGTTTCAGACAGAGGTTCCAACTTTATGTCTGCTTACCTAACACACTTATGGAAAGAGTGTGGAGTGCAGTATAAGTTTACTACACCCTACCACCCACAAACCAATGGCCTTGTTGAGAGATTCAACAAGACATTGAAAGGTATGATCATGGGTCTCCCTGAAAAACTCAAAAGGAGATGGGATATCCTGTTACCATGCCTGCTTTTCGCTTACAGGGCCCTGCACAGACTACTTTTTGCACACCTGACATTCCACAGGAGTGGAGTCACCTTATGGCAGTGTGCCATTCTGTGTAATTACCAGAGGCCATGGGGTATGTTCTGTGTGCATGTCTCTGTGTGTTACTTTCCATTTTTCTACACAGCCTGTATTCCCTACAGATGTCCCTGTCTGTGATGCTTGATGAGTTGCCCTGTATTCATCAAAGAATTTTGCCATGTGTTTTCTGGCTTGTAGGTGCATGGGAATCTACTGGCCATTAGCGTGCCATCCCGCAGTGTGTTTGTTGTTAGGGCCTGGGAGGTGGGCAAACACAAGTGTGACATATGTAGGATTGGCTAAGGCTGTTTAGTGTTTCTAACATCAAGTTGATTTCCCTTTCTGGTATCTTTCTATGAGTGGGTCACTTGTATGTGTGTGTGACTGCTCCCACTGCTCAGATGCAAAGATGGCCGGTTTTAAGTTCTAAAAATATATTCTTTGTGGGTCCCTCATATTTTCTGGGACTGTAGCAAGGATCCCAATTATTCAGATACATTTCACATAAGGCACATGTGCCGCATACTGTGCAGGGTGGCAGACATTCACAGGGGTTTTTAACTTGCCACGTGTGAGGAGTTGGTGCACCTTGGATCCCCCCTGCCACCCCTGGTATTGTCATGTTGCATGTGCAATGTCCACAGGCCATGTGGGATTTGCAGATGCACATTGGTGCCGTTCACGGTGTGTGGTGTTGGGAGTGTCCTTATGTGAGTTGTGGCATGGCTATGCCCATACCTACATTTTGACCTTGGATTACAGGCCATGACCAGTGATTTGTGTTTGTGTAAGTGTGAATGTAGTTGGTGTGTCAAGACACATGACCCAGTGTGCACAGGTGACTGGGGTCCACATTAGGGGCAACATCCCAAATTGTCTTCACAGAGGGGTTATCATGCCGGCTACTGTCACCTCAATGTAGGGTCCTTGAGGGTACGGATGGAGTGGGTCTGTCTCTTGCATGTGTTGGTTGCTGTTCCACCCAGCTTGTGTTACCTGAGTCTGTTGGGATCCCACTCATCTGACAATGCCTTCTTGCCCCCAGAGGGATAGCCAATTCATGATTTACTTTTGTATGGCACTGTGTAGACATATGTGTCATTTGAGCGCAGCACACCATCATGTGTTGCATACCTGCCTGTGTACACTGACACGCACACATACATGTTGTGTTTGAGATGCAGTGTGAGTCAGCCTGTTTGTGTTTGTGCATCTGCACCAATGCATTGGTATGGCCTTTGTGTGCCATAGGCTGGATCTTGTGTTGTGGTTCTCCACTGCTATCTTTGTGTCTCCTACATCATTAGTCAGCACATTCATCCTGGTTGGTATCTTCCATTGCTGCCATGGTATTTGACTGTGTCACCTCACATCTACAGTCTACACAGGATACCTTAGTTTGTGTGTCTGTCACTGCAGATATATGTGTGTGCATTTGGATGCTCACTTCTTACATGGTCTGCTTGCCCACAGGAGCACTGGCAGCCCCCATGGGCAATGGTTGTCTGCACATGGATGGCTGAGTGTATATTTTGTGAGACCCAACAAACTATCCGTCAATAGATCTGTGTGTGTTTGGTACACAACCACTACTTTACCACTACTTTGCTTGTTGTGTATGTGCCAGGTATGATACCTGGTGTGTTGAAGTGGCAGCAGAATTTGGGAGCACACTCACCTTTTGGACACGGTAGTGATGGTGTATTTAGACCCCATTACCATGATGTGCTTGATTATTGTACACCATAATCACCTTTTGGTCTCTGTAGTGAGGGGGTGTTTAGACCCCATTACAACACTGTTACGGTGACAACTGTGTGTTTTACCGTCATATTCACCTTTTGGTCACAACGGTGATGGGAGGATGTTATGTGTTCCCTTTCAGTGTCCCAGTTGCAGGCAGTTGACACACAATATACAATCTTGACGTGATGGTAGGGGTGGTGTATTTGTCCTGCAAAGCCTATGGGTGAGGAGTACTGGTAGTGGCAGGTATCCACCCTATGGGTGAGGAGTACTGGTAGTAGCAGGTATCTCCCCCCTATGAGTAGGGAGTACTGGTAGTGGTAGGCATCCCCCCCATGAGTGGTTACTGCTGGTAGTGGTAGGTATCCCCCCCTATGCGTTGGGAGTACTGGGAGTGGTAGGCATCCCCCCTATGAGTGGTTATTGCTGGTGAGGGTAGGTATCCCGACCCTATGAGTGGGGAGTGCTGGTAGTGGTAGGTACCCCCTCATGAGTAGGGAGGTCTGGTAGTGGTAGGCATCCCCCCCTATGAGTGGTTACTGCTGGTGGTGGTAGGTATCCCCCCCCATGAGTGGGGAGTGCTGGTAGTGGCAGGTATCCCCCCCTATGTGTATGGACTGCTGGTAGTGGTAGGTATCCCCCCTATGAGTTGGGGATGCTGGAAGTGGTAGGTACAACCCCCTATGAGTAGGGAGTACTGGTAGTGATTGATGTCCAACCCCTATGGCTTGGGCAGTGCTGGTGGAGAGGGATATCCACCCCCTATGTTTGTGTTGAATTTCGGTGGTTCGTGACGTTTGTTTGTGTGGTGGGTGTCTGACTAACCTTCTGCAACGTACGTGTTGATTCCTGTTGTTGATCCGGTCCTAGATGTACAGTACAGGGATGACCTGCGCGATCGGATTCATGGTTGGGTCGTCTCGTAGGCGTGGATCGTTGGTTCGTCTCATCGGCGTTGTGAGTTGGTTGAACCTGAAATACCTGTCTTCCGGAGGACGAGACGTGCTGGAGGTGGCGACACGTTCGGCGCGTAGGAAGTGCGCATCGTACTTGCCCTCCCGGAAACTACTGTTGTTTTGACTCCATGCGACTTGTTTCAGCCTTTCCGGATCCGGCTCGTACAAGAACTGTGGCTGGAATGGGAGCATACGGCTCGTACGGGTTTTGGACACATTTGCGCATCATTCTTCCTCGCCCGGATGTACCGGCTGCCGGAACGTGTCGTTCGGAAGGTATGCCTACGAGCGGCTCTTTGGGGGGCATACCGAGCATGATCTGAATCGACCCCATAGTGTAACAAAGTGGGCTAATATTTGTGGTGGATATGAGTCCACCGCAAGGAATCAGACCACACACATAGTTTCAATAATTTAAACCTGAGTCAACCTCTTGGTAGCTATGGCACAGAGAAGATAGACCTAACGTAGTAAAATTTGTAAAATATTTACCCATAACAAAACAGTTAAATAGTCAACATACAACACAATAAAAATCCTACAACCAATTTTGAAAATAAAAAATGTAATGAGTAAAATAACACACAGCAAAAAAAGCATTGGTAAATGCATAAGTTTCACCTTAGGGATTAATAATAAGTTAAGAGGTCTGGGAGCAGTGTATGAGTGCAGGGAGAATGGTCTGAGTGCTCTCTGTGAAGTGTGAGTGGTGTATGAATGAAGGACTATCGTTATGTGAGTTGACAAAGTATTCATATTTGTTTAACCTATTACATTACACATTTTGAGACTATAAGCCATGCAGTACAAAACAAGTGCAGGCCAGACCGACAAGATAAGGCCCATGGAAACAAAGGCTTGCTGAGAATCTGAAGAACAAGGGGAGAGGAGGGGGTATAAGGCAACCATGCATTCCCTTCATCCAGCAATGACTTGTGTCAGATCCCCAGGTATCCACCAAAGGAAGCACATATAAACAAACACTGACAATGCCACGTGGTCTTGCGTTGGCTGCAAGCCTTTTTGTCTTTGTTAATGCATGTTTTATTTGCTCATAGTTGTGAAGTCAGACAATTGCTGAAGTGTACTGACTAACCATGCTGTATCCTGTAGTGATGGAAGAAAATGCGAATGACGCAGCAACATTCCAATGGATGAAAAGTACTGACTAAAAGTACTTTATATATAATTTTAATAAAATCAAAATGTCTTGACTAACATAAACATACCTAAAAGGAAAATGTCTAATGAGCCAAAATGACCGTAATGGCAGGGGTGGTCAGGGCACTGATACAAGTGAAAGACTTTGGCGCCAGGCGAGGGAGGATGGGCCTCATTAGGAAAGTACTGGACCGAGACAGCACATAGGGCCAGACCAATGGAGTGTATGGTTGGTGATTAACAAATACAGAATTTTGGCGATTCCTTATTTGGTAATCGCAAACACCCATGTACCAACGTCTGTTTAACACATTTTGCGAATCCTAATGGGTCACAAACCGACCTACCTCCTGAATATTAATGAGGTGGGTCACAATTTGTGACCCATTAGGATTCGCTAAAATCACAGGGATAGTGGCCTGCTGGGGACAGCAGACCGCCATATCCGTGATTGCTTTTTAATAAAGCAATCTTTTATTTTTAAATGCAGCCCATTTTCCTGCAAAGGAAAGCGGGCTGCATTTAATAAAGAACATTTTTAAGTTTTCTTTTAATTTTTTAAGAGCAGGCAGTGGTCTGTGGGACCACTTCCTGCTCTTAAAAAACGTTTTCGCCACATTCCCAAATGTAAAGGGGTCCCTTGAGGACCCCTTTTCGAATGGGTTACCACCAACTTGAGGTTGGTGGTAAATTGCGAATGTTTTGTGACTGTCACAAAACATTTATACTTACGGCTGCCATTCGGTATTTGGAAGGGCCGCCCTAAACACGCTCCTTCAAATAGTGAAAAGCTAACCCATTTTGCAATTCGGTACCAGGTTACCGAATTGCAAAATACGGTTTGATTAATGGAAAATGCCTTTTTGCATTCTAAGAATTGGCCCGTTTGAGAACATAAAATTGCTTGATACATGTGGCCCATAAGGAGTTAAAAGAAAATGCATTTCGGTCCAAGGTATAATTGTGTGTGGTGTTTCTGACGTGACAATCCGTTCTTTTCCGAATTGCAATATTTGCATTCCCTTATATTTTCACTTTATTTTTAACAGGTTAAGGAAATGGCAGCACTTATTAAAAAACAACATTCAAATTCTTTCCCTGCGTTAATGTATGCTGCTGCCATGGCAGATGACTCGAGCACGGCTAATCTAGCTTCTAATCAGGTACACAAACCATTGTTCACTCAGTGTGATCAAAGCTGGTCTTGCAGGTCATTGTTCACTCAGCTTGATCAAAGCCCGGTCTTTCAGGTCATTGTTTAATCACCCTGATCAAAGCCCGGTCTTTCAGGTCATTGTTTAATCACCCTGATCAAGGCCCAGCAGACAGACCATTGTCCAGATAACCTGATCACGGTGTCAAGGATGTTTACCAGGCTGAGAGCAGGAGATGGAAAACAAATCATTTACCCAGGGCTTGAGTGTCTCACGGCTTTCTGTTGAACTGCAAAGAACAGGGGGGTTGGGTGTGCGACAGTTCCTGGGCAGAAATGCAGGCTGCCCAGGCATTATTGTGAACTGATGAACCAGGGCAGCGCGGCTCACTCACTAAAGCTGCTCTGCATTTAGACATCCTGGCTGATTCCTCCTAACTTTCATTGAGGTTGCAGAGAGAAAATGCAAAAAACAGTTATGTGACACATAATTATATCCGAGCTGTATAGACAGCCTCAGAAGACAATAGCAGCATGCCATCATTGTAAACAGAGGCCCCGCACTGATGCTACAGCAACATGGGAAGAGGTGTGGCACCGCAGTCAGGGCAACTTACTCCGGAACCTGTGGACTCACGGGTCGATCCAAGGGGACTCGTTATTCGATCGCCGGCGCCAGATCAGCCCAGCACCATGTGACTCTGGGCAATAGCTTGCTTAATCTTCCGGACGTCCTCCAGCGCCTTGAAACCCTCGGGTAATTGTTCGTACTTTACAAATACTGGACATATCCACTGCAGATGCATAATTATGAGTCTGTGAGTGTTTCATATGCAACAGGTTTGGAAGAATGACTCAGTGCAGACATGTAACAATGCAGTTTGCACGCATGCGAGAAGAAAGTAGGCACCTACCGAGGAGAGGTGAAATTCCCATCTGCACAGCTCTCGCTCGTCTGCAACTGACTAAAACAAGCATTGGCATAGCCAATAGGTCTCGCCTTTGGGACCTTATAAGAGATTATTAAGGTGATGTATTTACCTATATTTAAAGGTGCTGTTTATGCGTTAACAACTTTAATAAAGCATCCTTAATTTTAGTTTTTGTACTGACAAAATAATGAGGTAATACTGTTATAAAATGTGCTGCCATATGGTGCATAATGCATAAGGCCTGTGCGCACTTACTGGGTAATTGGAAGTATGTGGTTAGTAGAGGCCTAGATTTCAAGGTGCTGAAGGCAATTATTTATGTATTCGCCACTTACGTCCTACCAACACAGTACTTCAAGTTCAAAACGAAACCTAAAAACTACCCCCTTCAGGAACTATATAAACCTCCTGCCGAAAACGAGAAGGGGCGCCGGACAGACAGACAGACATCCATCAGAAGAGTCAATGCTTCAAGCTGGCAGGCCATGGGTGCCTGCGCTGACTGCATGTGCTGGGGAGTCTCTTTCTGCAGCCGTTTACTTTCAATGAGAGAGCATGGGCACTTCTCGGTGTGAATGAGGTGTTCCAAGACACTCAGCAAGTCCTTCCATCTCCTCAGGTTCAAACGTCGTCACCGTTACAGCAGTGGACGTCTTACGGAGCACACTGTGCACCAAGGTGTCTTCTCACTAAATATACTGTCCCCTGATTAATGGCATATAAACAAAAAGAAGATGTTCATTCCAGTATCTGACGGTTTAGAGCTGGCCTTTGATAAATAACGCATTATGGTAGGCTACAGTGTTTGTATTTTAATAACGGTTCTGGCTCTTGACAAGGCTTCGAAGCGCGTTGGCAGACCAGTAGCGCGCAGCACGCGGGAGTGCCCTCTATAGTAGGAATCGCACAGGCTTGGCAGTGCGCTGTTTTCATTCACAAGGGGCAACGCAGAAGAGAAACGCAGACACCACAGAAGATGTGAAACAGCGCTCTAGTAGACAGCCCGTGATCCAAATGTGTTACATCAAATGTACGCACTACCTGCACTGACAGACTGTTGTCCGTGTAGTGTCGTCGTTACTTACAACTCCCCTTTGCAAATTCACTCCAACCAAGAGCACAGAGATGGCGATTGCATGAGAACCCAAGAATGTCTGAACCGAATGTACACAAAGAAATTGCTCAGCTCTGGGTATATTTCAGAAAACAAACTCGCCTTCAAAACGGAAGTTAAGAACCCCTGATGTCACCGAAGTGATTTACAGAAAAGTGACTCCTGCAATAAACAAAACGAAATATTCTGGCAGTGGCCAGGGCATTCCGGGAAAGACGGCAAAAAGGGTGCTGGCATTCATTTTGACTATGAAAAACATGCGCGGCCGCGCAAGTGAAAGCGACCGCGCTAATTTGTAACATGATCCACAACAGATGGTACCCTGCGCGCAGCTGCTTGCTCCCGACAGCTGGAGGTCGTGGGAGTGAACATTTACAGAAAAGGCGGGACATGCACCCGCCTTTGGCCAATTGCGTGCTTTCATTTTTAAAGCCACATGCAAAGGCCAATAGAATGTGTGGAAAATAAAAAGCCACAAGCACGAGTTTAGCGAAAGTCTGGTGTAAGTCCAAGAAGCCCTCTCCTAGAGCAGCGCATGCGCACTGCGCTAGACTCGACCTAAAAAGGGGATTACGCGGGGGGCGCTAGAGGGCGCCAATCAAGATGGCCGCACTCTGGTGAGGCTCTTGCGGTTCGGGACCAAATCCGATTAGTATCCTGATCATCCGGATGCTCTGCGGTGGAAAAAGTACAGCGATGTGTGCAGCAAGATGAGCAGAGTAAACGAGCGTAAAAATATCCGGCGGTCCTACCTGACGCTTTCTGAAACTGATGGGAGATTCCCGGAGGCTGGCGAGCGCTACATGGCGGCGGTGGCGGCAGAATAGCTTGGAGGCGGGCCGGACACCCTGCAGTGGCGGAGCTGCCTGGATCTGCTCCGCGGATGCCTTGACCTGGTCGCTGCAATCACCCGGGGAGGTATGTGAGCTGCGTTCCCCCGGGGTGTGAGGAGACAGGCCGGACGGTGGCAGCCAGGACACACTGTGCGGTTGGAGACAGCGAGGGCTGCGGCGAGAGTGATCGCGGACCCAGGCGGCTGCCGTGAGGAGCGACCTGGACGTGCTGCTCTGCCCGGGAGAGCCGCGGCCGTCTTGGAGCGCCTGGCTTTGGCTCACGCATGCAGCGGGAAGAGCGGAGCGGGGACGCTGGGTCCTAGCGCGAGCGAGCAGCCTGAGGGGATCTCTGAGGCGGAGAGCGACGAGACGAGCTCCGCAGTCTGGGCCGTCCTGGACCCGAGGCCGAGGTGAGAAGCGCGGTGTGCCAGGCCTTCCCTCGCGCACCCCCACCCCCTTTGCTGCGGACACGAGGAGGAGATAATTGGGGCGGTGGCCCGTGCGGAGGCCTCATATGCTGTGGATCTGGCTGCCGACTGCCCGGTGAGACTGGACAGCCCTTTCCCCCAATCCTTGCTTTGGCGGCTGCTGGTGGGGCAGGAGAGGCGGTGGTGGTGGGGGGAAGGAACTCTCTCCCGACAACCAAGGCTGCCAAGGCCGGGACATCTTGGCGCGGCGGCGGATATTGGGCGAATACATTGGCCCATTCTGGGGCGCGCCTTGCGCTGTGGCTCCTGGCCTACCCTGCATATGGTGAGCCTCTCGAGCGAGTGACCGGTGAAGACAAGGCACGTAGGCTCTTGGTGCGGCGGCTGGGAGGCTGAATTCCACTGCCGTGGTTGGGGCTGGAGGTGTTTATCTCGCTTGAAGGACTTACGGTGCCGTCGCGCAGGAGGGGGAAACCGGATGGGTGCCAGCCCAAAATCAACTTTGAGGCGCGCAAAAACACCCGCTCTCAAATTGATCCAGACGACGATCGAGTGGCAGTCCATGCGCCCTCTAACGCAGACTTGAAGGACCTCATCCTGGCGGTACAGTCCAGCCTGACCTCCATTGAATCCAAGATGGACTCCATGGCTGCGCGGCTCGATGAGGTAACGCATAGAGTAGACAAGCATGAGGGGCGGTTGACTGAGACGGAACGGAGGATATCGGATCTGGAGGACACTTCTATCGCGACAACGTCTCGCACGCTGGATATGGAGAGGGCCCTGAGAGCTGTTGCGGCCAAGAATGAAGAGTTAGAATCCTGGTCTCGAAGAAATAATCTCCGCCTCATAGGGATACCGGAATCCACAGCTACTGGCCGGATGGAGGATTACGTAGAGCGCCTGTTGATTGGGCTCTTTGGGAGAGAAGCCTTTTTGCCGGTGCTGGTGGTCGAGAGGGCTCATCGGTCGCTGGCTCCTCGCCCCGTGCCTGGGGCCGAGCCGCGTCCGATAATAGCCCGACTGCTCAATTACCGGGATCGGGACACTGCCCTCCGCTTGTCTAGGGAACGGGGTCAGCTCCGCCATGAGGGGATGGAGATATCTTTGTATCCCGACTTCACTCTAACCGTGCAAGAGCAGCGCCGTAAGTTCATTCCAGTGAAGAAGAAACTGCAGCAGCTCAAGATACCGTACGCAATGCTCTTTCCAGCTCGTCTCAAAGTGACGTATCAAAGTAAGCAGCACTTCTTCAGCACCCCGCAATTGGCACAGGATTTTCTTAAATCCATACCGCGGCCGGAGGCGGGTCGCGCATCTATGCCTCCCCACCCCGGCGTGGGTGGCAACACTTCAGATGTTGAATAATTAGATGCCGCTCCAGTGCGTCTTATACAAAGCGAATCTGCCCCGTGGCTATTTTAATGGAGGCACTGTGGGTATAGAGCTGGCTGGACACAAGAGTGGAATGTGGGGACTGGGGTGGGGGGGTGCGCTCTCCCCCCCACCCCCCGCCCCCTGGAGTCTGGCAGTGGTTCACAGTGCGCTAGAACTTTGACAATCCTGCAGTAACTTCAGAGCTCCTGGGGGGGGGTGGGGCGGGGGGCTGCCCCCTCGCCGCTTTGACCGACGAAGTTAAAGCTGTATGCTACTTCCGGCTATGGGACTGCTGCGGGGGGGGGGACTGGCGGCGAGCTGGCTGGACACACTGTGATTGCATCGAGATGATCCTCCATTTGATTGCCCGAACACCCTCGCTATGGCGAGGAAGACCCCTGGACGCCCTCTAGACTCCACCTCTCAGGTGAACCCTTTTCAGACTGGTTGTGGGTGTTATAATGCTAGGTTTGGTTCGGAGTGAGTCATTCTCCCATGGTGGGAGCACGAAGTTGGGGGAATGGCGGGAGGGGGGGTGGTACGACTACCACGGCAGGATTGGGCTGCTGATGTGGGAGGGGGGTGAAGATGTTGAGTTTTATCCTGCAAGTTTAGAACGAATGAGCGTCATGATACATACCCTGGCCTTAGTTGTCAGTTTAGTGCCAAGCTCTGTTTCCCAGTTGGCGATAGCTCGCCGCTTATACAAGTATTACCCCAACCGCTGCAATGACTAATCACTCCAGATCCCCCGCATTTCGTTTCCTTACCTGGAACGTCCGAGGACTGGGGGACCCTCGCAAGCGCAGACATATAATATCTTATTTAGACCGCCATAATATACACTGTGCGATGCTGCAGGAGATGCACCTTAACCCTGCTGCCCCTTCGACATTTGCCGGGCGATGGGCCAAATATACATGTTTTTCCTCTTATTCCTCATATGCCCGCGGTACTTGTATCCTTGTGAAGAAGTCCCTTCCATATACCCTGATTGGGTCGGTCACAGACAAGCAGGGCCGATACTCCATCCTCTGGGGGAGGCTTGCCTCCTACTCCTTTACCTTTGTTTCGTGTTATGGACCTAATTCGGACGACCCGGAATTTTTCCGAGTGCTTTGGGGCAAAATTCTAGAGATTGGGTCTACACACCTGTTATGGGGGGGGACTTTAATGTTACAGTTGACCCGGCTCGGGACAGGTCACACCCGCAACCCCAACACTATTCTCGGACCCAAGCCACCCTACAGACGATAATGGCTGATTATGAGCTGCTAGATGCCTGGCGGTACTCACACCCCTTGCGACGCGAGGGTACTTGCTATTCTACGGCCCGAGCTTCATGGTCCAGAATTGATGCTTGGCTCATCACCAAGGGGGCAGCCCACTGGTTGACACACACCTGTCACCTTCCTCGGACCTACTCGGACCATTCCTTGGTGCGGTGGTTCTTGCCCCACCGCATGTGGAATCTCCGTTGCTACTCTGGCGGTTCAATCCCTTCTCTTTACTGGACCCCGTCTTCAAGCAGGAGTTAGAACAGGAGATCACAGATTTCTTCCCTCGCAATGTGGAGTCGGTGACGCAGTACTCCACTGTGTGGGAAGCCTTCAAAGTGACTATACGAGGCTTGTGTATTGCGAAGAGTGGGGGAGTGCTGCGCGATATTCGTTCTACTCTGCGTAGATTGGAGACGGAACTTAAAGGTATTGAGGAGGAATTGCAGGTTCGCCCCACACCGGCATTGCAAGTTAAACTGCGCGGGGTGCTCTCTGAATACCATGAGACAGCAGAACGCAAATGTAAATACAAAGGGAAATACTTTAGAGCGCGGAGATACGGGGAGGGGAACAGGCCTGGGAAAACGCTGGCTTCCTTGATTCGACCTCCGGAATTTGCTAATGTAGTCCTTGAAGTGGAGGACGAGGATGGGATTTGGCATAGCGATACGCCTGAGATAGTGGAGATGTTTCGAAATTACTATAGAGGTCTTTATGAGACACGGAGAGAGCATCCGGTGGACTTCTCTCCCTTTTTTGACGACACGGCAATCGCCTGGCTGGGGGACGGGCAGAGGGAATTCCTGTTGAGACACCACGAGGATGAAGAAATTATTTCGGCCATCATGCAGTTGCAATCTGGAAAAGCGCCGGATCCGGACGGCTTACCGGCTGAATTCTATAAAACCTTCTATCCCATACTTATCCCGGTGCTGCGACATGTTTATGAGGAGGCCCGGGAGACTGGTATACTTCCTCCTTCTATGAGAGAGGCGCGTATTATACCCTCTTCCTATTGTGACTCGTACAGGCCTCTCTCCTTTATCAATGTGGACGCCAACATTTTAGCCAAACTGATCGCTAATAGGATCAGTCCTCTTATGACAGCATTGTTACTCCCTGATCAATCAGGCTTTGTGCTCACTAGAGGCACGTCCCATAATTTGCGTACACTATTTGCACTCCTCCACGACATAGACCCTAATCTCAACGTGGCGGCTGTATTTCTCGACGCCACTAAGGCGTTTGATTCCCTGGAATGGGACTACCTCGCCTTTGTTTTACAACGTATGGGATTTCCGGCACCCTTTTTGGCATAGATCAATTTATTGTATTCCGGGGTACGCGCTAGTGTGTTGGTTAATGGGGTGCAGTCCGCTTCCTTTGCGATTACGTGGGGCACCCGGCAGGGATGTCCCCTGTCGCCCCTGCTTTTCGCTCTCGCCATCGAGCCCCTGCCTGCTAAAGTCCGACAACATTTCCGGGAGTATGCGTTGAACTACCCGGCGAGCCAGATTCCTCTATGCTAATGATCTGACCCTATATCTGCGGGACCCGATGGTCAGCCTTAATCCTATTCTCCGGTTGCTCATCCAGTTCGGTCAATTATCTGGGATAACTGTGAATTGGGGAAAATCGCAAATCTTTCCACTCACTGATGCCACGCCGGAGTTTGATCCTGACTTCCCTCTCACATGGTGTTCCGACACAGTCACTTACCTTGGCATTCGAGTGTCTCGACGTCGGGACGAGCTGATGCGATCCAATTATGGCTGTGCTCTCGATCTTCTTACGGATAGGATATCTCGCTGGATCGCAATGCCTCTCTCCATGGCCGCTAGAGTGTCGTTGATTAAGATGATACTATTGCCTAAGCTGCTTTATCTTTTTACTAACATCCCGTATGCTCTTAGCCGGTGCTTTTTTCAAAGTGTCAAAGCTCAGCTGATGAGATTGACGTGGGGTGGGCGACAACCCAGATTGCCGTGGGACGTTCTCACTCGGCCGTTTGAGAGTGGGGGACTTGAGGTCCCAGACATGGAATTATACTTTATATGCGCTCAGGCGCACTATGCGGTGTACTGGATGCACCCTCCCCTTACATGCCGCATTTGGCAATTGAGGATGGAAATATGGGCCCTACTCCTTGTACAGCGTATCTGGGTACCACCGCAGTCCCCAGACATCTAGCATCTACTACCGTACAATGCACCACTAGTGCGTGGCGAGAGCTGTCACACAGACTAAAATGCCATATTCTTTACTCGCCATTAGCGCCATTACAGGGGAGGCATGACCTCCCAGTTACGACGGAAGGGGGATGTTGCGGAAATTGTCTTGTCTTACCTGGGGCCAACTGTATGTGAATGGCAAGTTTAAAAGTAGTGAGGACTTCTTTGGCACCCTGAATCCCACCCCTTTGGAGCAGTTCTACTACGTAAGGCTTAGACAGGACACACGATCGCTTACTCAGTGTTTTCCGATGGAACCCCCTACAATGGCCCCTTTACATGTCCTTCTACAACACAATCCCCCTGAACATGTAGTATCTCGATTATATGGGATAACCCAGGGGGAGTGTGAGAGGACTCAGGCCCCAGCTAAGGGGAAGTGGGAGGCTGAATTGGGAACCCCCATCACGGAGGAACAATGGTCATATTGCTGTCGACAGACGGGCGCCATATCGGCCAATAGCAGATTACGCCTCATCCATTATAAATATGTTCACCGTCTATACTGCACGCCGGCTAGGCTACACCGGATGCAACTGCGTGATAATGACCGCTGTGATCGTTGCGGGGCGGGGGAGGCTGGCTTCGGACACTTGGCCTGGGACTGCCCACCGATTCGGGACTACTGGGGGGAGGTACTACAGGCGCTTGACGAGATGTCTGGGGTGCATGTGCCCGCCGATCCCCTCTCTGTGCTCTTGGGGTACACGGAACACGTCCCACTTAAGATACGGAGATATGTTTCTTTGGCTCTTCTGTTGGCGAAGCGACGTATCGCCTGCCGATGGGGGCACCCAAATTTAAGGACTGGATTACAGACCTCATATATTGCCAGGACCAGTTGCACACCTATGCCGACCTTATGCCTCCCACCTCGCGCCCGCGGGATATCTGGGCCCCTCTTCAAACTTATCTATTGACACACAATGACACTGGGGACCCCGTCCCAGATTCCGGCAGGGGGGAGACTGTGGGAGGGGGTGGGGGGCGGAGGGGGGGTGAGGGGTGTCTCCCGGACAGGGCGGGGCAGTGAGCGATCCTTTCTGGCGTAGGGTCAAGGACGGAATTGCAGGATAATGGAATTGTAGGGGTGAGTGCTGAGTAGGGACTGAATGGACAGAGCTTTGGTTACTGAGACGAGGGACGGTGACGCTGAAGTGACTTCTTGCAGTTGATGTTTTGGGGGGGTATTTGTTTATGAACCTGAGTTGATTATTACCTGATATGATTGCCCTCCTGACGCGGCCGGCCCATGGGGTTGTAGGCGGCTTGCTGTGTTTGCTTCTCCAATATCCTTAGTTGCGACTGTTGTGCGACGCAGTGCCGGCCCGGTGGGATGTAGGCACATGGCTGTGTCAGATCTTTATGCAGTCAATAAAGGTTTGTTTAAAAATTTTTAAAAAGGGGATTACGCGAGTTGCAGGATACAAGCTGGTGTGAGAAAAGGTACATCTAAGTGGTAAATGGCAAAAATAGTGAAGAGAGCTGGGCTGTTTACAGTTGTGTTAGAAGATGGCAAAAGATGGAATGTAAGGAATGCGGTGAAATGTGGAGAAGCTGAAATGGCAAAATACAGTGACACAAAAGGCTTGTCTACATATTCTTCAAATGGTGGGTTAAAGGAGGATTCAAATCAGCAAAACATCTTGCCTGGACTGCAGGTCAGATCAACAGAATGAACTGATTTGTGAAGAAGTTTACGACCAAGGAAATTACCACCAAGGTTTATATATGATGTGCATATATTGACATTAACCAGTTTGCCTTCAGTTAATGTAGACCATTAAGATTGAATTGTAGTTCTCATATGTTGAAAATATATATATATATATATATTTACTAAAAAAAAACATAGGTTTCACACACATTATAGTTAGGAATTAGCATTTAAAAAACCTTGCAAATTCACTGCAAAAACCATAGGTTTCACACATGTTATAGTTAGCTGGACATTTCACTCGTACAAAACCATTGAAATTCCCCCGTTATAGTTAGTTCAGCTAACTATAACTCGCGCGACCGCAATCCACTGCTGATGATGTCACATATAACATCACTGTATTCACTAAGATACTGTTAATAAGTCAGTTATACAATTCATTTTACAAAAAAACCCATCCATTTAGACACTTATTTACCCATTTATTCTTCCATTAACCTTTAGATATACATATATAAAAAATATTTATTTTTCAGAAAGACACATTCACTGGATGATGTCATCAGTGATGTCATCAGTGATGTCATTTGAGATGTCATCAGTGATGTCATGAGTGATGTCACTGACCATGTCATGAGTGATGTAATATGTGACGTCATCAGCAGTGGATTGCGGTCGCGCGAGTTATAGTTAGCTGAACTAACTATAACGGGGGAATTTCAATGGTTTTGTACGAGTGAAATGTCCAGCTAACTATAACATGTGTGAAACCTATGGTTTTTGCAGTGAATTTGCAAGGTTTTTTAAATGGTAATTCCTAACTATAACGTGTGTGAAACCTATGGTTTTTTTTGTGAATTTGTAATGTTTTTTAAATGCTAATTTATGTATGTATTATTATATTTTTTATATATTTATTTTACAATAAACTACCTATGTATATAGTTATAGATTGACTGTATCCTTTAATATGGAATGGCTCAGCTCTTTTATTTTGAATTTGGATAAAGTTGAAAAGCATAGTTAATATCTTCTATAAGCCTATAAACAGTTTAAAATGTTTTTTTTTTGGGGGGGGGTTTCACGGTGCGCGCACCATGCGCGCACCCCGCAATTTTTTGAAAAAAAATAAAATGTTTTTTTCACCCTTCGGGGACCTTCAGGGACCCCCTGACAAAGGCTAGGGGGTCAGGAACTCTCTACCCTGCCCCCTTTCACGTTCTCCACCTTTCTTTTTCACTGTCACACACAAAATGGCGTCCGACACTTCCTGATTTCGACCGATTGGAATGTTGACTGACATCTAACCACCAATCAGAATTACGCTCGCGGACATTTGGTGCGCGCACGGTGCGCGCATATAGATACTTTTAACTGCAATTTTCTCAGGAACTACTGAACAGATTGACACCATATATGCAAAAGGCACATGCCTGACCTGAGGACTACCTCTTTGCCAAATTTCATGTAATTCTGTTCATCCGTTCGGGCTGTACCTTCGACTAAAGGTCCTATGGGAAAATGCATGGGGAAAACGCGTTTTGGGACCCCCCTTTTTTCTCAGCCCCCGCTTGACGAATCACCCCGAGACTTTCAGGGTAGGAGCTGAGCGGAGCGCCCCATTAGTTTTGAAAATTTCACGAAGAGAAGTCAACCGGCGCCAAAGTTATTCAAAATAGAATTTTCAGATTTCCTATGGGAACTCGGTCCTAACTATAACTATCTACTGCCGACCGCCAGTAGATAATATATATATAAATATATATATATATATATATATATATATATATATATATATATATATATATATATATATATATATATATATATATATATATATTACTTACTGGCGGTCGCCAGTAGGTAGTTATAGTTAGGACCAAGTTTCCATAGGAAGAGCATTTTTTGTTTTGCTTATAACTTTGGCGTCGTTTGATGAATCTTCATGAAATTTTCCAAACTAATTATTTTTCATATCAGCTCCTATGTGGGAAGTTTGGGGGTGATTCATCAAGGGGGGGCCGAGAAAAAAGGGGGGTTCTAAAACGTGTTTTCTCTATGTTAATTTCCATGGGAAACTTTAGACAAGGCTACAGGTCGAACGGGTGAACCGAATTACCCCAAATTTGGCAGGGAGAAGGGTCTTGGCCTAGAAAGCACGCTTTTGTTTATTTGGTGTAAATCCGTTCAGTAGTTTTTGAGAAATATCGAAATTTACAGATATCGATATTTGGGAATTCTGCCATCTGATTGGCTGATGCGTTACGAGCACGAGCTTGCTGCTTATTGGTTGGGAGCGGTTGCAACTAGGAAGTGTTCGGCCGCCATTTTGTGATTCCGTCGCAGCGAGTAAGGGGAAAAAGGGTGAAAAAAGTAGGAAAGAGGACGGTAGGAGCACTGTAACCGTTGTGGGGGTGTTTAGGGTGTGCTATAGAGGGGGTGCGAAGCGACCTACTCATAGCTACCGGTCTGAAAGTGCTGGGTACGGAAATTAAGTGAAGTATTGCATAGAGTCTGATGCTGCTAAGGTGAGCTGGTGCGGGAGTCAGGGATGAAAGCGTGAGCATAGACTGTGTGTCTTATGGTGTAAAGTCATGTGCCCTGGCCGCTGAGCCACACTTGTCTAAGTAGTGTCAGTAATATTTTATATGTAGTAGGAGGAAGTTTTGTTTGGAACATGGTAATTTGTATATGGTTCTTAGGTGGTGTTATACAGGGAGTGTGAAGGTAAATCAATACGGTATTTGTAAAGTGCAAACTACACAGAAAACAATAATTGATTGGAAGATAAGAAGCATTGGGTACTAAAAACTAGGGTGCATATTAGTTGCGTGAAAAAGCATGTTTGTCATTGGTTAATAAAGAGCAGTCTAAATGTGGAGTACATTCGATAGAATGAAATGTGCAAAGCTCAACCAGACGTGCTAGTTGCATTTGGAAGGTACATTTGGAACTTAAAACAATGGTGAACTTTTAACCCGCAGGGGCTGTTAAATGTTCGAGAATATGCTGAAAAAAAACCTGTTGCGTTTAAAAGAAATCATGAACTTTTAACCTGCAGGTGTCGTAGAATGTTCCAGAAAGTGTGGTGATAAAATAGGTTGAACTTCTGACCTGTATGTGGCGCGGAATATTAAGTAGCTTTTCAGATGGAATATTCAAAAATAACCAATGGAGATACGTTTTGGAATGTCGATGAAGGAATGAAGTATTCTGATTTGTTCATAACATGTATTTATATGTGGGGCGACAGAGAAATTGTGCCATTACTGGTTCCATTCTTGATGAAAGCGGTGCATTACATGTACTGTGTGACAAAGAAAGAATTGCATGCGTGTGTGAAATTTGAAATCTGCATACCAACTACAAAGGTGAGGTAGAAATGAACAAGGTGTGTTGTGTTCTGTAGTAGTGATTAAGTATTTGAGGTGATATTTTTAAGTTTGAAATTATTTTTTATTTGAAAATAATATCCTGTTAGTAAAGTGTGGTGTTTCATATTGGTTATAAAATATGCATAAAGTTTGACCTGTTGTTATATAAGTACTTTATATATGTTTTGGAATCTTTTACAAAGAAGAAATGGAGTTTGTCATCTTTAAAGGACCATATGGTTTTGAAAATGAGGTACAGCGTTAATTTGGGTTTGTTAATGTATTCAGGCGAGATAAACAAAATGTTGTACGTTTGCAAATTATACTTTTTGTGGAAGTAGTGGGGAAGGGGGGGTAGGAGATGTATGTGTTATTAATAATAATAATGTTATCGCCGTTCCTTCATAATGTGGCCCTAGGTAGGTTGTTGTACTGTGAGGCCGTCTACAGTGTTTGGAGATTACATGGAGAGGAGATGGAGATACTAAGAGTGATACGTTCCTTTTATATGTACTCATAGTTTGAATCATTTGAATATAGGTTGAGATATAATATGAACATGGTTTCTGGTTTGCATTTGGGTATAGTTAATAGTTTTAGTAGTTTGTGACTAGTGAATAATAAAAAAGTAGATATACTAAAATATATGGTAGTAAACGTATTAATTATTGTCTGTTCTTATGAAATAGAAGTGGTTGCGGAGTGTTTCTTTAGAAGAGATGTTTTATAAATGTGTGAGAGATAAAAAAGAAATGAAAATGTTCGGTATATTTTCTGTATGACTTTCTTGACATTAGTAAAGTACATGTCATTACAAGTGATAGTAATTGTCAGGCTGTGTTACTGTGCTGAATATACGTAGGTGTTTAAGTGGTCCGGGTTTTACCGGTGCTCAGTTTCACTATCTCTTTTGAGACACTCGTCAATTGTTTCATTCCATTTAATGTCCTTAATATACATACAGTAAAGGGATGGTATATCAAAAGTTTGGGAATTACAACTTTGTTTACTCTCCCCATCCTCTGCTATACACTGTACAGAGTGTTTAAACGACTTTATTAACATACAGATATATAGCTAGTAAAGGTGGTGTAGTGCCACTGGGCCCATTTATAAACCGTGCTATGGGATGGTTTATGTTTTACCCGCCAATTTGCATGTTTGAATACTTTTGGATGATAAGCGTTACGGAAGACACCTTTAAAAATTAAGCCCGAGTATGGGTATAGTGCCGCTACTAGGAATGGTGGCGGTTTCTCTTTGATTTCGTACGGTGGCGGGGGTGGGGTGGGGGAGGTGGGTATGTTGGTGATTAAAACACAGACTTTAGTAACGTGCAGATGTCTAGCTACTAAAGGTGATGTAGTACCACTGGGACCATTTATAAAGCACCCTATGGCATGGTATATGTTTTACCCGCAAATTTGCATGTTTTAATACGTTTTGCTCATGAGTGTTTCGGGAGATTTCTGTTGAAATTAAGCCTCTGTATGGCTATAGTGGCGCTTCCAGGTTTGCTGGGGCTCTTTGTTTTATTGCGTAAAGTTAAGCAAGGGCGTGTTTGGAGGTGGTGTAGTAGTAGTGGGACTGTTTATAAACCACCTTATGGTATGGTGTATGTTTTACTTGGAAAATTGCAGGTTTCAATACCTTTTGCTGATGAGGGTTCCGGCAGACACCTGTTGAAATTAAGGCTATGTATGGCTATAGTGGCGCTAACGGGAGTGCTGGGGCTTGTTGTTTTGATTTCGTAAGGTTAAGCAAGGGAAAGGGTGGGGGTGGGAGAGGTGGGTATGTTGCTAATTATAACACGGACATTTGTAACGTGCATATGTGTAGCTAGTAAAGGTGATGTAGTGCCACTGGGTCAATTTATAAAGCTCTCTATGTCATGGTACATGTTTTATCCGGAAATTTGCATGTTTTAATACAGTTTGTTGCTGGGCGTTCCGGCAGAGACTTGTTCAAATTAAGTCCCTGTATTGCTATGAGTGTTCCAGCAGACAGCTACGCAAATCACACAACATTTTTGTGGATAACAAATCTTCGTGCTGATAGACACTCTTGCACTTTGGTAGAAGGCTGCCAGCGTTAATGGCAAATTATGAAACTTGGTGCCATTGTACATTTAAAAGGAAGCTTGGATCATTTCTTTGTTACTATGGTGCAGTGAGGGCTTTAAGTGGGAAAAAACTGGGGGTGCTCTAAAAGGGGCGGGGCAAACCTGTTAAAGGGGTGTGGGCTATCCAAGTAGGGGCGTGGTCTACATGAAGATAACTAGCATTGTGTGCTTAAGAAAATCCCCTCGAATTATCCTACGTTCGGGAAACACGCTCTTTAAAGGATTGCCCTTCCTCCTACAACGTGGCTCACGTAGCATGATGTCTCCACTTCTCAGTAGTGAGCAAAATGAGCATGCGCACATCGATGTGCTTGCTCTGACTGCAGTACAATAAAAGAAAAAAAGAAAACTTGACTACCTTTGCGAGGGCCGACAATAGAGCCTGATAGAGACACGTTTCGAGTTTTTTTGAAAATAACTGCTGGTGCTCATAGCTGGCCCACTTAAAGCCCTGCATCCATTCATCCTAAGCACTGCGCCAACCAACCATCTTTCGATTCATTCAGACATTCCTACCTACATACATACATCTGTCCCTGCAGTTATTCTAAGTATCTATCAGCCCACTCGCCTATGGTAAGCACTGTGCCATCCATCCAGTTATACGCCCATATATTCATGCATACATCTTTCCCAGAACCAATCCTACGCGTCTATCAGCCCACCCATGTATCCTAACTACTGGTCCATGCATCCATTTATCCTTCCATTCATCCATATATCCATACATCCATCCATCTAGCTATCCATTCATCCATCTGGTCATCCATCCAGTCGCCCTTTATTCAACTATCCGTCCTTATTTTCCTGCACTCTCCGCCGCCGATCCTAAATACTCCGTATTATACTCATCCACCCAGCCTCTTAAGGGGTCGAAAAGGCTGGCGAAAATCATTGAGAGGAAGATGAAGTTTCTGATAAAGAACAAGAAAGCTTTGAGTTGCTCTTTGTGGACCAGAGTTCACCACCCTTCTCTGGTGGTGTTTTAAACACAGGTTGATGTAGGGAAAGAAATGCAAAGCAGCTTTTCAGTGAAAGACGTTAATTTAGAAAGATAACGAGGCATATTATCAAGAACGGCGTTAAAATTATTACCGCTTTAGCGGCAGGAAACTGCTGCTAAAGCCGCGATAATGGGCTTGATAATATGCCCTTGTCAATTCCCATAGCCGGCCAGGTTGTGGTGTGAAGCTGGGCTTCTATGGGAATTCACAAGGGCATATTATCTAGCTTGTTATTGCCGCTTTAGCGGCAGTTTCCTGCCGCTAAAGCGGTGATAATTTTAACGCCGGATAATATGCCCCTAAGTGAGCCAGGCAAAGCGTGTGTTTTCGTAGCTCTACAACAACACCCTGTGAAAGGTGAGAGCAGGGTTGTGTTGGAATTGGCTGCGTGTGGTCGTCTCCAAAGGCGCAACCAGAGCGAAATTTCGGGGGAGGCTAGTTCTTTTAGCAATAGGCAGAGTTAGGATGTAGGGCCTCTAAAAATGGTGGAAAAAAACAGACCATCATTTACAAGCAAATGGTCTTTTGTAGACTTGTGAAGTACTCCTGTTCGGCTCTGTGTGTGCTGTCTCAGGGAGTCCGGGGCAATGGGCGTTGTGCGCCTGGTGGTCTCTGCTAATCACGCCACAATGATTTTCCTCCTGCGCTGCAAAAAGAGAAGGGAAATCGTGGGAGAAAATGGCTCTCTTTAAAGGATTTCTTTTCTCCTACAACGCGACTCACCTGGCATGGTGTCTCCACTTTTTAGTAGTGAGCAATGTGCATGGTCTCACTGTCTCACTACAGTCCAATAAAAAAAAAAACAACGGACTACCTTCGCGAGGCCCGAAAATACAGCCCCATAGAGATCTGTTTCGAGGCCCCCAAAAATAAACTGCCGGTGCTCAGACTCCCTCCCCTCCAGTTAAAGCTTAGGGTGCAGTGTTATGTTTGCGAAGTTGTAGATAAAATTGTTAGGCTAATAATGGTAATTTTTCTGTGTGCCGTTTGGTTGGCAATATCATCCTAATATATAGATTACAATTTTTAAAAATATTATCTATAAAGTTGTCAGTGGTGGGTTGCAGAGGGAGTGTGTGGGGTGGTGGGGTGCGGTGGAGAGGTGAAAAGTACGAGGTAGTGCACTTACATGTAAATTGTAAAGGTATAAGTAAATAATTAAATAAATACTTGCTGTATGTTCTATGGCACTGCCCGTCATCCTACTGCTCCCCTGCTGTGCTCCATCATGTTGCAGCACTGCCTCTGGAAGCCGTCAGTAGAATTTATGTAATTGTATGCTATTATTGTAATATATTGAACTGATGTAAAAAATAATTGAATCTATTATTTTTTTTTTGAAAATTATTTCGCTTGGATAAAAATTTGAAAATGCCTAGAAGAACTGAGAAAAAAAGACAAGAAAAGAAGCATTTATATTTGCAGAAAAGAAAAGCTTTTGAATTACAAGAAAATGAGATCACTACACAAACAGTTTCTTCTGGTAAAAACACTAGACAGTTTCTGAAAAAAATATTACGAACATTTAATGAAAATAATATCACACAAAGGAAAAAGAAGAATTTTTCGAATAAGGAGAAGGAGACTTCAATTTCAAATACAAGGAAAAGAAAACATGATAAAGAAACAGTATCTGTTACCCAGAGACAAAAACAATTTCAAGAAATTCGTCAAAGACATTTTCGAACTAAAGTGATTCAGAATTTAATGAGAACATGCTGCAAATATAAAAAGAAAGTGCTGCAATTCAAACAGAAGCACCGTATTGAAAGTATAGTGGATACTGCTTTTACTTGAAAACAGAAGTTATTCATTGTGATTTTGAAGAGTATAAAAGTATTAGATAAAGTAATCAAAGTGTTGGAAGAGAAAAGTAGAAGAAAAAGACTTGTGAACAGAACCAACTTTTGCAAAATCTTTAGTGGACATTTGAAACCTACTTCTAGTAGTTAGCCTTTTTTTAATGAGGAAAGTTACTTCCAGGAAAATAGTTTACCATTTTCAGTTGATACTGGAGGTCGTTGCTACGAAGTTCAGGATGGTTGTCCCCTTCCAAAAGAGGAATTGGTTGGTAAAAGTGCAGAAGAGTTAATAGCTGAAGAAGTGCAAGGGAAACGTACACAAGCTCCTGTGTATAAGTGGGGTTGTAGCAGTATTTGTAGTATTCAACGGGAATCTATTGATATAATGTGAAATTTGCTACGAGAATATACACAGAAAAGTATTAAATAGAAGATTAGGTTGTTGCAAGGACTAGATTCATGTAATGTAAGAAAATATACTGAGACATATATGCACATTCTCTGGCTTGTCTTTCAAAAAAAGTGTGTAAAAGTGTTTTTCATCACTTGAGGATGTTAGTACACCATTCAGAAATGCGGAAGTTTGTAAGGAAACTGTACTATGTAAAAAGTCCTGCATTATGTTTAAGTGAACTGAACACATCTCTTTGATATGGTTTTTTATCAAATGTCAGATGTTCAAAAAAAGTGTGATGATCTTGAAATGCAATATTTTGGTTCAGAAGAGCAGTCAATAGAAAGTGAAAGTTTGACAATTACAGCTGTTGAAAGAGATGGGAAAGTGATTAGCACTGATCAGTTTGAACAAGAAATTGGAAGGTTTAATGTAGTGTGCTCTAAAGTTTGTTGTCGACGGAATGTTGATTTGTATTTGAAAAGTGAAAAGGAGAACAATAGTAAGTGGGAAGAATTTGCAACTTACTTGTTGGTGGAAGGACGATTGGAGTTAGGTAGTGATCAACGTATATGTAAATAATGTTACAACAAATTAGAAGAGAACAAAATGCCTCCTAGAGCAGTACATAATAACTTAGAATTAGTAGCTATTCCGGAGGAACTGGCTGAATTGAATACAGATGAGTCGGTTCTAATTCAATCTGTTCATCCGTTTCAAACTATAATTCGGATGGAGCCTAAAACAGGTAAACTGCCACCAACAGACTTGCAAAGAGGGCTGATGTACTTACCTTTGGATTTTAAGAAAAATATTGAAACTATTGCTGGAGAGAAAGAGGAAAATGAGGCAGCAGTCATTCTAGTAAATGGTGTACCAACAAAGAGTCGGAAAATATGGCAAGAATTTGTGGATGTTAATAAAGTTGAAAAGGCTACCTTATATCTTATAGAGAACAATATTTATTACAAAACTGTAAATGTGGATGAACAGGTAATAAGTTTAGAAGATGAATGTGAAATTTCAAATGGTCAAATAGAGAAAGTGGACAAGTTAAGGACTGAAGAGATTTATGATCATTGCACAATATGTCCTTTGCATTCAAAATAAGTAATAGGAAGCAGCATTGAGTTATTTCAAATGAAAAAAGCACAGGGAACTCTAATGAGTGTATGGGAGAAGAGCTTGGAAGCTCGTTGTTTTCCACAGCTGTTTCCTACTGGAGAAGGTGGACGATATGATGACTGACCTGTACGTATTCCAGCTTCAGAATATCAGTCAACAAGATTATATTCTGAAGATCCTAGATTCCGACAGTGCATTCCATACATATTTCACCTTTTGTTTGAAAGTGATTTATCTTCTCTGTCGTATGCAGTGAACCACATACTTAGTGGAAAAAACAGATGAAAATTTAGAAGCACAGTTAATCAATTTGATGGCATGTCAACGTGGAACAAATGAGTATTTGTATCGTCGTCATGGAGAACTCAAGTGTATGTTACGGAACTTAGGTACACCAACATGGTTTGTCACACTTAGCTGTGCAGAGTATGCATGGGAAGATTTGCTTGAGTTTCTAAGAGAAGTGAATTCCAATAATAAAAATGTTGAAATAAAGACTCCTGGTGAACTGTGTTCATTGGATCCTGTAAATGTGTGCAGATATTTTAATCATAGGTTTCAAGCTATGATGTCTTTTATCTGCAATAAAAAGAATCCACCTCTTGGAGAAGTTAGCAATTTCTTTTGGAGAAAGAAGTACCAAGCAAGAGGTGCACTTCATATACATATGCTACTATGGGTCAAGGATGCACCTACATTTGGAACTGATTCTGATGAAACAGTATTGTCTTTCATCGAACAGTATGTGACATGTGAGATTCCGAGAGAAGAAGGAGATAGAAGCTTGAGACAGCAAATTTTACGTTTCCAAAGTCACCGTTGTGGAAAGTACTGCAGAAGAAAATACAAGTCTAAAGGAAAATTTTACACCAAATGTCGGTTTGGTTTTCCACATCCAGTCATTTGTAAAGGAAGAGTAAATTCTTTTTTTTCTTCTGTAAAGCACACAATAAATCGGAAATCTCCAAAGAATACCTACAACTTAAAAAGAACAGAAGTGTCAAAGTATATCAATGACTACAATCCAGTCATTTTAAAAATGTGGAATGCAAACATGGACATCCAGTATGTTGCAGATAACTCAATTGCTGTTGCCCGTTATGTTACATCGTACATAACAAAATCAGAAAAAACAGAGATGAAACAAATGTGGGAAGAAATTGCCCAAGAGAAAAGCATTAGCAAAACATTGTACAGCTTTACTTTAAAAATGCTTTTCCACCGAGAAATTGGATCCTATGAATGTTCAGACCGCTTGTGCTCTTCAAGTTTATATTCAAAGTCTTGAGGAATCATTTGGGTAAGTTTAGGTCTTGCCTGCTCACGGAATAGAGTGTTGAAATCATTACAAGAAATTGAATACTTAGCAGCAAATGAACCAGACAGTACAGACATTCTTAAAACTAATATGTTGGACACATACTTTTCGAAAAGGAGTCGACATCTGGAACAGCTATGTCTGTATGAAGTACTTCAACATTACAGCTTCAAAAGAAATATTAAACAGAATTTAAAAGAAGGAAAATATGCAGTAATTGGATGTGATGGTAGTTTAGTAAAACATGCAAAGGGTAATCTTATAAACCACAAGAAACTCAGTTGTGAAACTCCAGATAAGCGAGAATTGTACTATTTAGCACTTCTCCAACTCTTTAAACAATGGCGTAGCGAAAGTGAATTACTTGGAGACTTTGACTGCTATGAAGATTATTTTAATGCATGTAAAGATAGCATTGCATGTACAATTTTCCCTACATATTTAAAAATGTTGAATGATGAAGTTGAACAGGAAAAGACTATTACAGCTGAAATAGCTAATGAAAGTTCTCAAGATAGTCTAAGTAGTGGTCAATGTAGTCAAGATCCTCTTGGACAACCAATACTGGAAGATGAAGCAGCGATTGCTATGCATGAAGTCGAAATTGCAATGCAACAAGCACACGAGGAGAATATTACATTGGAAAAGTTAGAAGAACAACTAAATGTTGAACAGAAAGAAATATATGTACAAGTGAGAGAACAGATAGAACATGGTTTGTTACATGAAAAAAAGAATATGTGTGTTCATCTTTTAAACCTCTTCTGATGTACATCAGTGGTCAAGCTGGGACAGGTAAAAGTTTTTTAATTAAAGTTTTGACCAGTTATCTTAAAAAAACTACTGGTTCACATTTATGTTCTGTGGTAACAGCTCCAACTGGATTAGCTGCACACAATGTTAAAGGAGTTACTTTGCATAGATTACTGATGTTACCAGTTGAGCATGATAGTAAATTACAATATCAGAAGTTGTCTGGAGAAGTTTCTCATGAAGTGTCAAGAGTGCTGAAGAAAATGAAACTATTAATTTTTGATGAGGTGAGCACGGTCTCAAACTTAATGCTTGCTTTTGTACACTTAAGATTGCAACAGGTATTAAAAACAGATTATGACATTCTCTTTGGAGGAAAACATTTAATTGTATTTGGAGATCTGCTACAACTAACACCTGTAAAAGGAGAACCAGTGTTTAAAACTCTTCTACATGAAGACACAAAGAAATATCTGGGAAGTATTGGAAATGTGAATCTGTGGTTACATTTTGAATATAAAGAACTCACTCAGAAAATGCGACAAGCAAGAGATGAAGATTATGGAAATATTCTAAAAGATGTAAGAATTGGTGTTCTAAGCAAACATGGTAAAGAAGCTTTTCAAAGTCGTCTACTAAAGAACTTGTTTGCAAATGAAAACACACCAGCAGAAGTAATGTACAAGAAAATGAAAGAAAAAATTCTATAGTTTGCTTAATGCCTACAGTGGAAGAGTGTTATACATTTACTAGAGAGCTTTTGAAATTGAAAAATGAAGAAATAGTTCACATTCAAGCTATTGAAAAAATCGAGCATCAAGGAATAACAATACTTCTTTCAGAAAAACTACAGACTAAATTGGATTCTTTGGAAAAGTCTATCAAAAACTGCTGGCTTAGAAAAAAATGTAGATGCATGTTTAAACTGTCGGGTAATTTTGAGGCGTAATCTGAATGTAGAAGAAGGTTTAGTGAATGGAGCAATGGGGAAAGTTGTTGATTTTGTGAAATATCAAAATAGAAATGGAATTGAATTCTTGAAAGTTACAGAGGTAAGACAGATTGCGCGTTGTGCTTTACTTTTTTTGCTTGTAAAAGACTTGCATGTTCGTAGAAAACAGTTTCCCTTCTGTTTAGCATATGCAATAACTATTCATAAATCTCAAGGTTTAAGTGTAGATGATGCTTTGATAAATGTAGGAAGAACTGTGTTTAAAGAGGGAATGGTATATGTTGCATCATCTCGAGTTAGAACGTTGTCTGGTTTGTATTTAATTGATTTTGATGAGAACAAGGTTAGTGCTGATGTTAATTGTGTAAGAGAATATAATCGTTTGAGAAGGCTTTATGCTCCAAGTTTAGGTGAAACGTGTTGTGTGTTCAAAACGCAAACATGGTGAAGAATCAACTATGGTTGGAAAGCAAGTGATGATGTTGTCGGATTCCAATTAGAAAATGCTTATGGTGTCAACTGCTATGGTAATGTTATTCTAAACGTTATATTTTATCTTGAAGATGTTTATGGTGAAATTATGGAAAGTCAGGAAAAAAGATTATGTTCGGCACTTTATACTTTATTTCAGGAATTGAGAACTGATAGAAGTAAGATCCATTCTGCTTCTGGTATTCGCCAACTGTTGGATACATGTACTGGATCTTTACCGTTCAGTGCTAATATATAACAAGATGCACAAGAATTTCTAATAGTTATGCTTGGATTACTAGAAGATGAAGGAATTCAGATTGAGAGTTTATTTGGACTCAGTTACAAATGGGAACATAAATGTGAACAGTGTTCGTTAACTTCAAGCACTAAGGTTGACAGAGAACGATTTCTATATTTGACAATACCTGACTGCAAATCTGTACCATTTTCCAAATTACTAAAAGAAGCAGATCACAAGATGATCTGTTTTCGTTGTAAATCAACAATGCTATCTACATAATGCCTACAAAGATATGGAAAATATTTGATTATAATGCTACAAAGCTGTAGACCAAATGGAATAAAAGTGGAAACCAAAATTTAAATTTTTGTTGCTAGTCAAGTATCTTTCTCTGGAAGAACTTTTGCAACAGTTGCTATTGTTTTCCATGTTGGAAGTACTACCACAAGTGGACATTATACAGTTTATTTCAAGTG